>NC_138176.1:41317535-41943035 GCF_964165515.1 Mesoplodon bidens
TCAATTCACATTTTCCCAGACCAGTTCTACCCTTTGTCTTGCCTGTCTCATATTCTGCTTTCTCAGCAGCATGTATTAAGTAAAAGAACTGGTGGAGGTGGGGGGGATGAATACATTAGGAGTTTGGGATTAACATATACACACCACTATATATAAAACAGGTAAATAACAAGGACCTACTTGTAGCACAGGGAACTATATTCAATATCTTATAATAACCTATAATGTGTGTGTATATATATGTATAACCGAATTACTTTGTTGTACACTTGAAACTAACACAACATTGTAAATTAAGCATACTTCAATTTAAAAATAATTTAAAAACAGAAAAGGAACTAGTGAGCTAGTAGCCACCATTTTCTCCTCTTGCGTTCCCTCAGACGTGAGGGTGGGAGTGGTCATAAATTTCAGTGTAGTTCAAGTGTAAGAGTCACCCAGGAAAAACCAAGGTGGCTGATAGAGCAATGAGAAGTTTGGAAAGGGACAGGCCACTACAATTTTTGTCAACTGGAAAAATAGTCCTGGGTAAATAGGTTCAAATAACTTTTTAAAACCCATAGAGCAATGCTATCAAATCTAAGTATCTAAGTATCATCACTGAAAACCATGTACGTAATTTAAAATTTTCTTGCAGCCATATTAAAATGTAAAAAACAAATAAAAATAAGTGAAAAGCAGGTGAAGTCAATTTTAATAATATGTTGTATTTCACTAAATATTGGGTTGGCCAAAAAGTTTGTTTGGGTTGTTCCGGAAGATGTTACAGAAAAACCCAAATGAACTTTTTGGCCAACCCAATATATCCAAATTATTATTATTATTATAAAAATTATTAGTGAGTTGTTCTACATTCTTTTTTTGCCAAGTATTCAAAATCGGTGTCTCTTTTATACTTAGAGCACAGTCCACACTTGCCACGCATCAAGTATGGAACAGCCATTTGGAGTTAGTGGCCACCATTTGGAAAGGGCAACCTTAGAGCAAAGCTGACTTACTTATCGTTGGCTTGGAGACAAAGAAATAGAATAAATCACTTTTTGTGAATCCTCGTAATCCCCTAGGTATACATCTTTATGATTTCTTTCTTGGTTTTCCATGTTCGCTGGCCCTTTTGTAAGTCCTCTCTATTTAGTCACCACTTCCTCACACCAGGGCTGTGTTTTCCCTCCTCCCTGAAAAGGGTGGTTAAGCATGTTGAAGATGCCTTTTTCAAAAGCTTTTTTTTTTTTCTTGGTGATTTAATTTTCACCTTATCCTTCATTTAAAGAAGGCAGTATTGAAGAGCACAATGAACCCTTCTGAATCAGTCAACACCTTCTTTTGTCAAATGTCCCCTTCCCTCCACAATTGAGTTTATAAAAGGAATCAGGAAGTGTCTTTTCATGATGCTTTAAACAAAAAAATAGGAACACTAGAAGGTTTTCTTTCTATATGGTAATTAACTTGCATCCTTCTTGAGTCACTGGGTGATTTTTTAATTTTAGAATATTACTTCTACACACCTACTTAACCTAGATATGCCAAAAATGAGTTTTATGAAATGTTTCCTCCTGCAAAAATGTTGCTTCTCCATGTATCCAAAAGACCACTTTGATTCCATTGTGCCTTTTTTTAAGATCTTTATGGAATTATAGTTGCTTCACCATACTGTATTAGTTTCTGTGGTACACCAAAGCGAATCAGTCATATGCATACATATGTCCCTATATCCCCTCCCTCTTAAGTCTCCCTCGCATCCTCCCTATCCCACCTCTCTAGGTGGTCGCAAAGCACAGGGCTGATGTCCCTGTGCTATGCTGCTACTTCCCACTAGCTAATTATTTTACATTCGGTAGTGTATATATGTAGATTCTACTCTCACTTTGACCCAGCTTACCCTTCCCACCCCGTGTCCTCAAGTCCATTCTCTATGTCTATGTCTTTATTCCTGCCATGCAACTACATTCATAAGTACCATTTTTTCCTTTTTTTTTTTTTGATTCCATATATATGCATTATCAAACACTATTTGTTTTTCTCTTTCTGACTTCACTCTGTATTACAGACTCTAGGGCCATCCACCTCACTACAAATAACTCAATTTTGTTTCCTTTTATGGCTGAGTAATATTCCATTGTATATATGTGCCACATCTTCTTTATCCATTAATATGTCGATGGACATTTAGGTTGGTTCCATGTCTTGGCTATTGTAAATAGTGCTGCAGTGAACATTGTGGTACATGACTCTTTTGAATTATGGTTTTCTCAGGGTATATGCCCAGTAGTGGGATTGCTGGGTCATATGGTAATTGCATTTTTAGTTTTTTAAGGAACCTCCATACTGTTTTCCTTTGTGCCTTTTTTGTTTTGTGTTCCCATAATTTTAAGAGGTCCACTCTTTTTGAAATGTTATCAAGATTTTAGTAATCATACAATAAGAACAATACAACTATAGCTAATGCCGATATATTCATTAACATTTATGTATTTTTTATTCTTCTTCCTAGTATTTGAAAGAAAAGAGGTAACAGTTAAATGAATGTGTACATGAACCCACATATTCCTTATCTTTACTCACTTATAATGTTACTCTCATAAATCATTAATTGAGATTCACAGAAAGATAGACAAGATGAAAAGGCAGAGGGCTATGTACCAGATGAAGGAACAAAATAAAACCCCAGAAAAACAACTAAATGAAGTGGAGATAGGAAACCTTCCAGAAAAAGAATTCAGAATAAGGATAGTGAAGATGATCCAAGACCTCGGAAAAAGAATGGAGGCAAAGATCGAGAAGATGCAAGAAACGTTTAACAAAGACCTAGAAGAATTAAAAAGCAAACACCTAGAAGAATTAAAGAACAAACAAACAGAGATGAACAATACAATAACTGAAATGAAAACTACACTAGAAGGAATCAATAGCAGAATAACTGAGGCAGAAGAACGGATAAGTGACCTGGAAGACAGAATGGTGGAATTCACTGCTGCAGAACAGAATAAAGAAAAAAGAATGAAAAGAAATGAAGACAGCCTAAGAGACCTCTGGAACAACATTAAATGCAACAACATTCTCATTATAGGGGTCCCAGAAGGAGAAGAGAGAAAGGACCAGAGAAAATACTTGAAGAGATTATAGTCGAAAAGTTCCCTAACATGAGAAAGGAAATAGCCACCCAAGTCCAGAAAGAACAGCGAGTCCCATACAGGATAAACCCAAGGAGAAACATGCCGAGACACATAGTAATCAAATTGGCACAAATTGAAGACAAAGAAGAATTATTGAAAGCAGCAAGGGCAAAATGACAAATAACATGCAAGGGAACTCCCATAAGGTTAACAGCCGGTTGCTCAGCAGAAACTCTCCAAGCCAGAAGGGAGTGGCATGATATACTTAAAGTAATGAAAGGGGAGAACCTACAACCAAGATTACTCTACCCAGCAAGGATCTCATTCAGCCTTGACAGAGAAATCAAAAGCTTTACAGACAAGCAAAAGCTAAGAGAATTCAGCACCACAAAACCAGCTCTACAACAAATGCTAAAGGAACTTCTCTAAGTGGGAAACACAAGAGGAGAAAAGGACCTACAAAAACAAACCCAAAACAATTAAGAAAATGATCATAGGAACATACATATTGATAATTACCTTAAATGTGAATGGATTAGATGTTCCAACCAAAAGAAACAGGCTTGCTGAATGTATACAAAAAACAAGACCCATATATATCTTGTCTACAAGAGACCCACTTCAGACCTAGGGACACATACAGACTGAAAGTGAGGGGATGGAAAAAGATATTCCATGCAAATGGGAATCAAAAGAAAGCAGGAGTAGCAATACTCATATCAGATAAAATAGACTTTAAAATAAAGAATGTTACAAGAGACAAGGACGGACACTACATAATGATAAGGGATCAATCCAACAGGAAGATATAACAGTTATAAATATATATTCACCCAACATAGGCGCACCACAATACATAAGGCAACTGCTAACAACTATAAAAGAGGAAATTGACGGTGACAGAAAAATAGTGGGGGACTTTAACACCTCACTGACACCAATGGACAGATCATCCCAACAGAAAATTAATAAGGAAACACAAGCTTTAAATGACACAATAGACCAGTTAGATTTAATTGATATTTACAGGACATTCCATGCAAAAACAGCAGGTTACACTTTCTTCTCAAGTGCAGGTGGAACATTCTCCAGGATAGATCACATCTTGGGTCACAAATCAAGCCTCAGTAAATTTAAGAAAATTGAAATCATATCAAGCATCTTTTCTGACCACAAAACTATGATATTAGAAATCAATTACAGGGGGAAAATGTAAAAAATACAAACACACGGAGGCTAAACAATACGTTACTAAATAACCAAGAGACCACTGAAGACATCAAAGAGGAAATCAAAAAATACCTAGATACAAATGACAATGAAAACACAATGATCCAAAACCTATGGGATGCAGCAAAAGCAGTTCTAAGAGGGAAGTTTAGAGCTATACAAGCCTACCTCAAGAAACAAGAAAACTCTCAAATAAACACTCTAAGCTTACACCAAAAGGAACTAGAGAAAGAAGAACAAACAAAACCCAATGTAAGCAGAAGGAGAGAAATCATAAAAATCAAAGCAGAAATAAATGAAATAGAAACAAAGAAAACAATAGCAAAGATCAATAAAATTAAAGCTGGTTCTTTGAGGACTTCCCTGGTGTCGCAGTGGTTGAGAGTCCGCCTGCCGATGCAGGGGACACGGGTTCGTGCCCCGGTCCAGGAAGATGCCACATGCTGCGGAGCGGCTAGGCCCATGAGCCATGGCCGCTGAGCCTGCACGTCCACAGCATGTACTCCACAACAGGAGAGGCCACCACAGTGAGAGGCTTGCATATGGCAAAACAAAACAAACAAACAAACAAAAAAAGCTGGTTCTTTGAAAAGATAAACAAAATTGATAAACCATTATCCACAACTCATGAAGAAAAAGAGGGAGAGGATAAAATCAATAAAATTAGAAATGAAAAAGCGGAAGTTAAAACAGACACCACAGAAATACAGAGCATTGTAAGAGACTACTACAAGCAACTCTATGCCAATAAAATGGACACCCTGGAAGAAATGGACAAATTCTTAGAAAGGTATAACCTTCCAAGACTGAACCAGGAAGAAATAGAAAATATGAACAGACCAATCACAAGTAATGAAATTGAAACTGTGATTTAAAATGTTCCAACAAACAAGAGTCCAGGACCAGCTGGCTTCACAGGTGAATTCTATCAAACATTTAGAGAAGAGCTAACACCCATCCTTCTCAAACTCTTCAAAACTTTTCAGAGGAAGGAACATGCCCAAACTCATTCTATGAGGCCACCATCACCCTGATACCAAAACCAGACAAAGATACTACAAAAAGGAAAATTACAGAGCAATATCACTGATGAGTATAGATGTAAAAATCCTCAACAAAATACCAGCAAACAAAATCCAACAACACATTAAAAGGATCATACACCATGATCAAGTGGGATTTATCCCAGGGATGCAAGGATTCTTTAATATACTCAAATCAATCAATGTGATACACCATATTAGGAAATTGAAGAAGAAAAACCATATGGTCCTCTCAATAGACGCAGCAAAAGCTTTTGACAAAATTCAACACCCATTTATGATAAAACTCTCCAGAAAGTGGGCATAGAGGGAACCTACCTCAACATAATAAAAGCCATATATGACAAACCCACAGCAAACATCATTCTCAATGGTGAAAAACTGAAAGCATTTCCTCTAAGATCAGGAACAAGACAAGGATGTCCACTCTCACCACTATGATTCAACATAGTCTTGGAAGTCCTAGCCATGGCAATCAGAGAAGAAAAAGAAATAAAAGGAATACAAATTGGAAAGAAGAAGTAAAACTGTCACTGTTTGCAGATGACATGATACTACACATAGAGAATCCTAAAGATGCCACCAGAAAACTACTAGAGCTAATCAATGAATTTGGTAAATTTGCAGGATACAAAATTAATGCACAGAAATCTCTTGCATTCCTATACAGTAATGATGAAAAATCTTAAAGAGAAATTAAGTAAACACTCCCATTTACCATTGCAAGAAAAAGAATAAAATACCTAGGAATAAACCTACCTAGGAAGAGAAAAGATCTGTATGAGAAAACTATAAGACACTGATGAAAGAAATTAAAGATGATACCAACAGATTAAGAGATATACCATGTTCTTGGATTGGAAGAATCAGTATTGTGAAAATGACTATACTACCCAATGCAATCTACAGATTCAATGCAATCCCTATCAAATTACCAGTGGCATTTTTTTAAGGAACTAGAACAAAAAAATCTTAAAATTTGTATGGAGATACAAAAGACCCCAAATAGCCAAAGCAGTCTTGAGGGAAAAAAAACGGAGCTGGAGGAATCTGATTACAATTGCAAAGGGTACACTCTTTTAGGAATGCCCAGCTCACTGCCAAGGAGAAGAGGCCCTAAAAGAGGCTCTAATCATTGTCTACCTCACATCTCACAAGGTTACCAGATTACTGTATGGCGGGTTATCCTTAGTAATCGAAGGCCAAAGCTACTACTATACAGAAAAGAAATGACTGCTTGACCATGGACTTGTGCATCCTGGAAACTGGAATGAATATAGAAAAAAACTGCAAACCCAAGTGAGCATGGAACCAAAGGTCTGCATTGGACACATCTACTTGGATTGAAATCAGATTTCCCGATGGATAACTCATGCAGAAAGAAGCCACTTCTAGTCTTGTCTAGATAGACTTTCCCTCTTCAACGTGATGGATGTCAGGGCTCAACTTTGTAATTAAGCCATGAGAATGAGTTGCGAAGTTAAAGACTTGGCGAATAGAAATATGGCGTGTAAGCTACATAGGGCACTTACTGTATTATTCCAAAATAGTCAATTTCCAGGTTTAAAGCTGCATTTGGGGATCTGAAGAAACCTAAAATGTACTTTTGTAGGGAACTAAGATGTCCCTCAAAGGTGTCAAAAACGCCCATAAATACTTGGAAGATAACAGTTAACATTTACTGAGTATTTAATCAGTGCAAGACATTGCTCTTGACATCAATTAATTCATTTATTCCTTCACAACATTCATATGAAATAGAGAAGTTATCATTCTCCTAATCTAAGGATGAGACTCAAAGAAGTTTCATAACTTGCGGAAGAATCCATTTAAATAAGTGATGGAGCCAGGATTTGAACCTAGTTCTCCGTTTTATAAGTCCTTTTGTTTAACTAACTGTTGTACTCTTTCCCAAGAGAATGAGCTCTTACCAACAGGATGTTTAAACAGAACACTGGGCAATGAAGTAGGAAAGGAGGTACCAGTATGGGAAAATTAGCTGATCTAGATAAACCATTGCATTTCTTTCCAGCCCTCAGTTTCTGTAATCTATATGCTTTTATTTCATATATTGGAGTCTTAATGCTTATAAAATAATAATTATAAAAGAAAGAATGGGGCTTCCCTGGTGGCGCAGTGGTTGAGAGTCCGCCTGCCAATGCAGGGGACACGGGTTCGTGCCCCAGTCCGGGAAGATCTCACATGCCATGGAGTGGCTGGGCCCGTGAGCCATGGCCGCTGAGCCTGCACGTCTGGAGCCTGTGTTCCGCAACGGGAGAGGCCACAACAGTGAGAGGCCCACGTACCGCAAAAAAACCAAACAAAAAAAAAAAAAAAAAGAAAGAAAGAATGACTCTCTTTTGGCTTAAATATTTCCAAAGCAATCCAGCATTTTAAATCAATGTTACTGCCTACAAGGCCATTTGGTTTCTTTATCCTAGTAACACTGCTCCCCTTTTTAAAGCTTTGAACGTTCTTTGCCCTGATAACATTTTGTTGAATTTCAGTGCTCTATAAATAATTTACTATTCTTCAAAAATGTTAGTGCATGTACTGTTGCAGTCAAGAAAACCAAACAGAGGCTTGGTACCATCAAAATGGCCCTGTAAGTGAATATGATGTAGTTAACACTTTCTCAAATTTACACCAAGAGTATTTCAGGTAATTAAAAGCCTTTGTGTCTAAGGAAAGTGATCACATGCTTAACAAGTCTCAGGATATGAAGATCTTCCTTTAACTGAGTATTTGAACAAATGATAGTACTTTATATGATGGTATGCACATTTATATTCATAAACCTTATAGATCCATAATTGTTTATGAAGAAGCAGTAGATGAGGTACACATAAACCTACATGTTATATGTCATAGAGGCCAAAATATTTCTTGCTGCCGATGTCAGAAAACATACCTAGCTGGACTGAGTCAGTTTGTCAAACCTAATTTGATACTGAAGTAGAAATCCAGATTATGCAATATAGTATGAAGGACAAAATGTCGTTCTGTCAATGGAAAAGTCAATATGGTAATAGTTTGATATTTAGCTTTAAAATCAAACATGCTTCTTAGGTTTAAATCCTCATTTCCAACACCTACGTGTCCTGAGACAATTGGCTTAATCCCTCTGAGTAAGTCCTGTCTCATAATGTGCTCGTGCCAGTTATACCTGGCATATTGCAGAGGCTCTAAAAATGGTGCCCTCCTCCTTCCCACTTCAAACGTCTAACTTCAAACGCCTGCAAGAATCCTGGCGGAAGAGACCATGTTTATGCCAAATGTGCAATGTTGGCCACAGAGAGCAGCCATCTCTCTTGCCTCTTGGCCCCTCTCACCTTCAGACCTGTGTAACATAAACCAGTTTAGGAAATAAATAGTGAGCAGGGGACCGTGCTTTGTGCTGTAGAAAATGCTGAGCACAGGGCTTTATTACTGTTCTTTTTCTTTTTGAGTAGTGATTAGGGAAAAGAAACCACAAAGTACTCACTGACTTCTAATAACAGTTACAAGTAAACACTGATGTTGAATCAGAAGCCTTCTAAAAGGGTAAAAAAAATAGGAATAAGTCTTACTTAAGCTTTGGGAACTGATAATGTTCTGTAAATTTGTCTTCATTAAATAGAGGGCCTTTGGAAAATGTTTCTTTTTGTGCCATTCATCCATCATTCTAAACAGTGGTGCCAAATTTCTGGCACTTTACTGAAGGTTAGATCTTAGAGAAGATGACAGTGGAATTCTAGATATTTTCTTTTAGAGAAAAGCTTTACAGCTTTTAGAGGAGTTACTTCTGTTTGGAAGAGGTCTTTACACTTGCCTTTTCAAACAAGTCCAGGCAAATACCTCTAGTCAAGTAAATGCAGAGATAGCTACTACTAAAATCCATCTACAAAAGGTTTTCCACACCATGAGTTTAGTTTCTTCTCTTATACACACATGCTGTTTGAGATATGTAAACCATGCGGACTTAAGAATTGGATTAAAACCATATCGGAAACTTGACCCCTAGACATGTACACCTGGCACATATATTCGGGAAATGAAGCCTTTGGAAACCTTTTTCTAGGATCTAAATATTTGACTGTTGTAGACAGCAGTTTCCTGCACTTGTGCCTCATCCGGCTTCTCTAGTCATGTGTTTTGACATTAGGTAGTTTTGCTCCCATGAAAGGTATCCAGACAGATGTGGAGGCTCCCTCTGAGTTCTCACACACAGAGGATGGATGTGGAAACCACTTGGGTTTCATCTCCTATAGTGTCTGCATGAGCTTTAGGGAGATGGCAAATTCCACAGTGAGCTCTGTGTACTAAAAAGGAAGCTGCACAGTGGGACCTGGAAAGACTTATTCGTGTTCTTATCTGACAACAGGGCTGTCATGAAGATGGGGTAGCAAGTGGTGTTTTGCAGTCCACCCTGCTGTTTGTTCCTTTCTCTGTTGAAGGCCCGTGGTGTGCCCTGTGGATCAGAATTCTACTTCTCTGCCCTCCTCCCTCTGCAGTGATCCTAGCTCTCCGCTTCTCCAGTTAGGCCCTCTTGAATTGTCTTAATGTTGTTAACTAAGCCAGCAGCTCCTGGCCCCCTGCCTGCTGCTATTGAAATCAACCAATGAAATCAATTTGTTGACAACAGCTGTTCCTCTCCACGCGCATTCCAAGAGCTTACACATTATTCCTCTCCTCTTTCTTGAGGACATAAACCCTGCCCCAGGTGCAGGGGAAATGTGTAGGTCCACCAAGATTTTTAACTTTTCTTCTCTATAGCATACCGTCTTCGTATTTGCCATATTAAGTCATTTTATCAGCAGATGGTACCCAGGCAGGATGATACCAGAGCAGAATTGATGAGCCTTAACCCACTGGAGATGGTTTTAGTTGAAAGCCTCTTTCAAACCAAACCCACTTAGGAAAAAACAATTTAGTTTTCCTACAGACCCAGAATTCTCTAGATGGAGAAAGAAGGTGTTTTATATTTTTTTAAATTATTTTTTAACATCTTTATTGGAGTAAAATTGCTTTACAATGGTGGGTTAGTTTCTGCTTTATAACAAAGTGAATCAGTTATACATATACATATATCACCATATCTCCTCCCTCTTGTGTCTCCCTCCCTCCGACCCTCCCTATACCACCCCTATAGGTGGTCACAAACCACTGAGCTGATCTCTCTGTGCTATGCGGCTGCTTCCCACTAGCTATGTATTTTACGTTGGGTAGTGTATATATGTCCATGCCACTCTCTCACTTTGTCCCAGCTTACCCTTCCCTCTCCCCGTGTCCTCAAGTCCATTCTCTAGTAGGTCTGCATCCTTATTCCCATCTTGCCCCTAGGTTCTTCATGACCATTTTTTTTTTTTTTTAGATTCTATATATATGTGTTAGCATACGGTATTTGTTTTTCTCTTTCTGACTTAGTTCACTCTGTATGACAGACTCTAGGTCCATCCACATCACTACAAATAACTCAGTTTCATAAGAAGGTGTTTTAAAAGGAACCTGTTATGTTAACTACTAAGTTTCTCAGCAAAAATTAAGCATTATGCTGGCTTTTTTTTTTTTTAACCTGAGACCCTTCCATTTGTATGTATTTCTGTGGCAGCGGTTCATTTCACCATGTGCAACAGCAGATTCATACTCTGCTAATACTTATCGAATAAAATGTGCCAAGAAGTAAATGTTATGACATGTTTAGATGGGTTATCTCACTTAATCCTCCTGGTAGTAAAGCAGGTCTGAAAATCTGCATTAAGGAAACAAGGAAATTAGGCTTTGGATTTAAAAAATGATTTAAGCTTTTTTAATTACACATTAATTTTAACTTCTATGTTTATTTTTAAAGCTTTCTTGGTAAATAGCATGCCATACACAAATTTTCTTAATGATTTTCAGCTCTGAGAAGTACAGTGAGGTCATTTCACAAGTTAATTTTGAATGCTGAATAATTGAATGTTGATAGAGTTTAACCAAATTTTTAAATAGCACTGATAAGGAAGGAACACTATATATGTTTAAATACGTGAGGACATAAGACTTAAGGAAAAATTATCAAATGTTAAAGACATGTTTCTACCCACTTCCTTCAGGATGTGTTCGTGCTTGTGTGTGGGGGGGTGGGGGGTAGGGGGGTGCTGAGAATAATGGGAGGAGGGAAGGTGGAGAGAAGAGAAAGTTTCCTTTAAGACCCCTGCATTGTTCCTCTCTTCTGATGAAGATGATACTCTCTACTTTGGATGACAATTAGCAGTTTCTCAATGGGCTCCAAGCTGTAACTTTGATCCCTTTTCTGCCATCTTTTTCTTCTAGCTGGGAGCAAAGTTACTTATATTTTTGCATCAACAATAGAACAAAGACCTTCACCCATATGCTGCTCTTGAGTATTTTGACTGTGTTTTATGGCAATGGGGAAGTACAGACAAGTTGATCAGAGGATAATTGTGCTCCTAAATGAAGGACATGGATTTAAAACCAATTAGTGCATTGTTGCTGGAGAAAACATTGCTTCTGGGGGAAAAATAACACCATCGTTGAAGTAAAAAGAAAACAAAACATATATATGTATATATAACATGAAGTATAATGTCTAGTTTTGATTTGGATTTAGCTTACTACCCCATACTTAACAGACAAAAAAGAGTATGTTATCCTCTGATCCTAGAAGGTATGTGTAATTAAATTGACAGTATTTCTTTTGTCTTTCATCACACTATGAAATATTCCCATACAAGGGTTCTACCAGGTTAAACTTACTATAAAACATTTATTATCCAAGGAACCAGGCTGATTATATAGGAGAGAGAGAGAGAAAATGAGAAAGTAAGAATGCGAGAGAAAAAATTCTTCAGAAAAATATGTCAGTAGGGCCCCAGGAAAAAAGGAAGATAAAAGCACAGGCCCTTAATTCTATCTATTAATATTTGGAACTACATTGTTCTGAAAACCAGCTATCTAAAATGATCCTAAGTGTTAGGGCACACATTCACGTCATAGGGAAATGGAATGCAGTGGCTGGAAGGGAACGTGCATCCAGTTTCTTTTCCGAGAAATGGCTGAGGTGGTGAGTGTGCCCACGTTCCCCAGGGCTGATCCAGATATGCACGTAGACCATCCTGTCCCGTAGAATAGGATCCTTTGTTTGGTGTGGATGGAAGGAAGGGCAAGAGAAAGGCTGAGAGAGGAGATAGGGAGGTACCACTGGGAGAAGGTGTGGTCCAGCTGTTACCACATAGGTGGCTTACTCTGGGAGGCAAGGTTGAATCTAAGCTTCATGGAGGTTAAAACCTTGGAAAAGGATGTTTTTGAAACTTAATTCTGATTCAGATCATAGCAAATCAAGACGGTTGGCTGAATGGCATGTGAAGTGTTAAGATCGTTTCTAATCCAAAATGATAAGCCTAATATTTGCCATTCCATAATAAATGATGCATTTTTGGGGGGGGGCGGTGGGATCTTGAAAGGCTTTTTGTTGTTACTTTGTTTTATTTGATTGGATTTTTTGTTTGTTTGTTTCTTTTTAAAATTTTTGAATTCCCCAAATAAACACAAACACCAGTAGGAAGAGTAATAACTTAAGCCTTCGTTAGGAAACATTTTTTTCTAGAAGCGCTTTCTCTTTTTTTAACATTTAATTCTTCTAAAGTTGTGTTGTTCACGTTGTTAAGAGTGAATGCTCATTATAGAAAATTTGAGAAATAGGAATAAAGAAAATATGCTCATTGTTCTACAAACTAAAGATAACTTGTTGTCAACTTCGGTGTATTTCCTTCATCAGTTTTTCTCTGCTGAGTTTTGGTTTCTTTTGTTAGTTTGATAACCAGAAGGCCCAAAGCCTTCCAGAAAGGGACTTTCAGCAGAGAAATGTAATGAGAGACACACAGACTGGTTGGTGAATCTTCACCACGACACGTAATAACTCTGTGACCATGAACAAACTATTCGAACTTTCTGAGCATCAGTTCCCTTATTTGAAAAAGGGGATGCCAATACCCATTTTCAGAGCTTGTGAAGACTCCAGCTAAAGTGTGCAAAATGCCCATCATGGAGGCTGATCCTAACAGCAAGGTGCTCCATCACTGCCAGCTCTTGCCTCAGCATCATATTTATCTTTCTGTTTCCTTCTCCAACAAACAGTAGGAACATTGTAAATGTTGAACAGAAGTGGTGACAATAAAAATGGTGGGTAGGTCAAAGAGGATGAAAAGAAGGTGCTAGAAGGAGGAGTTCTGAAGAGAGGCAAACATAACTGTTGGTGGATTTGTAATCTTGACCAGGTGGTTTTTGTTCTTCACTCTTCTGTCCTGTGGAAAAAATAGCAGTTATTATTTCAGGCTTAACTTTTCGGTCATCTGAGACATAAGTTATGCTTTCAAGGAGGTGTGCAACGAGCTATGAAAATAAAAAGTTCAGATTTGGAGTCATTTGGGGGGAATGTTGGAATGAATAGTGTAACTTTCTCTAAATCTACTTAACTGCTTGTGGTAATAATATGTCAAATACATAAATTTGTGATTACAAAAATCAGCTTTATGACCCTCTAATGTCTGTTAACATTTTTATTCATATCAAAATGTGTACCTTTTAGAGATTCACTATAAAATATATCACACTGGATGATTTTATTCTTGACATTTACAACATCCTTTCAGGATTTCTTAAAAACAATATTAGGGTTCCACATTCACATTTTCAATGATTTTTATTGGGTTTTTAAATACCTACAATTTTAATTGCTTGGGCAGAGAGACCTTAAATGCAAAAGCAGTCTAATTATTTGAATAATATAAAGATTTAATTAGCATTCTGAATTATAATGATTAACAATAACTAACATTCTTTGAGTACCCCCTAAATGGTAGACATTATTTTAAGGGTTTCATAGGTATTAACTCAATAACCTTATGAAATAACATTTACCACTATTCTCATTTTGTAGATGAGGCACAGAGAGGTTAGCTGACTTGCCCAAGGTCACATAGCCAATATAAATCATATATTATTCATATGATAAGTAGTCCAGGTAGTCTGACCCCAGAGACTATTTCCTTGTCACTATGCTGTCTCTCAATAATAGTATCCATTTATTGAATATGTAGTGTGTTCCAGGCCAGTGTTAAGAACTTTGCATATATGATCATGTGTGTGTGTGTGTGTGTGTGTGTGTGTGTATGTTAGTGCTAATATACATCCCCTGAGATGGGAGAACTCTCTAATGATAGGACTTACAAGGCTTTTATAAGGTTTCCCAGGCCAGCAGGAGGACATTGTTAATCCCAATTTATCTAAGAGCCTCTTCTCTTGAGACATTTGAAACAAGGCTCTAGGCAATTAATTAGGTCAGAGGACCACATGAGTGACATTAGCCAAGGATACACAAGAAATCTTTACCAACACAAACTACCGAACCAAAACTATCCCTAGAGACATTGCCCACTCCCTTGTTTCTTAGTCCCAATTCCATTGTTTCAGTACCTCATGGTCCAGCCCCTGTATTCATTGTACAATGATATTTCATCTAGTGGGTTCTTGGCAGTTGGAAGAAGTGAGATTACTGGTGACCCAAACTGGCGAGCTAGAGCTTCCAGTGTGTGTGTGCATACAAGCACATGCAGATTTTGTGGTCCTCAGAGTTAATTAAGAATCATTATCTAAAATATTGTTGTAAAATGAGATCAGGAAACGATTGCATTATGCATAAGGTGAGAGAAACCTTAGAAAATTTTAATAAAAAGCTCTATACTTGTGAGTAAGCTTCCCATGTTGTGAATTTAATGGCTGAAGAATGAAACAATTTTAGGGAAAATAATTGGCTTTCTAATCAAATAATTAGTTTATACCTAAGTCCCTTGAAATAAATCGTTTGAAGATGTAGCACAGCACAAATTAAGATGAAAACTCAGGATCATTTAAAGTAATCCCCTTTTTTTCTTTGATAATAGCAGTATTTTGTCACCTACCTTAGAGTGGAATATAACACCTAACAATTAACATGTTTTGAAGTACTGGATCTTGTTCAGAAACAATTAGATTTCTCTCAAAAACATTCTTTATAAAAGGTCCAAAAGGTTTTCAGTTACAGAGATCTAGTATTTAACCCTATCTCAACCAGTTTTGAACCACGTCATCCAGAGCAGAATACTTAATCTCATTCTACATAAAATGGGGATAAAATATCTACATTTCAGGATTGTTAAAAGGAAACTTGAGATAATGCATGTAAAGGGCTTAGGGCAGTGCCAGGCAGATGCAGGCTCCAAAGAATCTGTGATGGTATAAGAAGAATGCAGGGGTGACAGATGGGTCTCCCTGGGTTAAAGAGGGTCATGTCAATGTGCTGCCCTTCTTGCTGTGACCCCCCAGGCCTCTGTCCTTACCAGTTCTTTGACCATGGCTTTGAAGAAGGTCAGAACACCTCAGAATTCAAAGAATGGCTTTGAGAAAGGATCTGATTCTCAAAATTCAGGCATCCAATGAAGAACATTTCATAAAGACATAGTTTCAGCAAATTCTAAAAAAATGGGTCTCTTTTTTGGAATTTCAAAAATAATGCCACTTAGAAGAAATTAGTAAACATGACCCCAGTTTTCTCGAGAACCACCCCTGCATTGTTTCCCAGACCTCAGTCATTTACCAACACCTTCTTAAACAAGGCACTATCATTCACTTACTACTTTTTCTTAATGTATATCACTTTTCACCCTAATTTGTTTAAATAAATTTATTTCTATCACAAACAGAAGAACCAATATCAATTGCCATAATAGAAGTTAAAAAAAATAACATAATTCGTATTGAACAAAAAGGGTGTTCATGTTCCACCTAAACTCATTTCACATACTCCCAAGTGATGTTTATTCCGCATTTGGGAAAAGCTGAACTACAGTATCTCACCTAACTACTTTCAGGAATGTAGAGTTCATCACAGAAGCTTCTCGCCTGAATCTAGTATTCCTGCCATCTTTTCACCAGAAGGGACCTTTAGGTCATTTAGTCATTTAGCCCCTTTATTTTACAGGTAAGGCATATGAAACATGGAAGGTTTAATAACATGAGGGACACATAGCTTGTTAGAGGCAATGTATAATATTATGCTATGGAGAAGGTACACGAGAAAATTAGTTGCCAGGTCTTTTAAGTGTAAAATGTACCACTGCTATCATTAAGATCATAAAATGATAAAGCAAGCCAGAGAATTGTAGGGGGTTAGTAAAGTGAAGAACTGTAAAACATATAGGACTGAATCTTCTATCCATCATTATCAAATATGAGTTACTGCTACAGACATACCTCATATCTCACTGTGTCCTCATTTTCCCCTATGCCATTTCTGCTCTGTGGTTCTCTCACACTGACGCCTCTCTTTTATTTAATCAAATTCTATTTCTATTTAGTAGCTGCGTTATGGCTGTGATGAATAGAGCTGCACTAGTGCACATGGCCCCCAATATAATAATTACCCAGTATCTCTTAGTTGGATGAGACTTGGAAAATATTAGCCATTTATTTTTCTATCTTCCTTTCAAAGGAATCCTTGCATATTTCCTGGATTAGTAGCCTAGCAAAGCCCTATGAGAAACACATGTTTTAGGCTCGCCTCCCTACCCTAAAAGAAAACAATTAATTTCACCTTTCTGTCTTCCTTGCCCTCTGCAGGTCCTGTGAGGAGATGGTCTTGGTTTTGACTTTTTTACGTTTTCCTTATGCTGGCCTTCTAGAGACTGTGAGTGAGATAGAGTAGCAGGAAAAGCACAATTGATTCATTCATGATTTACCTACCTGCCTTTGAATAATTTAGTGTTCTCCACAAGAATTTGATAATGCCCCCAATTTTTCACTGAGGCTTGAGAGTCTATCACTTTGTGTAGAAAGGCAGGACTCAGGAGTTGTGCATATGCCAAAACCACAGAGGCAACATGTTCTTCCCTCCTCTTCCTCAGCTCTAATGCTAAACGATATGATACCATCATTTTTGTAGATCAAAATGGCTAAATATCAGCAATTTTTCATAATTTAACCCATAGAAAGAGGCGAGAACATTCATCTTGGCCCTGCAGTTAAGATGTCTCTGTTTGAGACTAGCAAGTGGCCATTGGTTGCTTGTAACATAAAGACCTAACTTTAGACACTATGCCTAGTTCTTGGAAGCCCTGTCATCTGGTAAATATTAAGTTACAAAATGGAATTAGCAAAGATGAGATCTAAGCCAGTCAACCAAGTCTCTGGGCTGGACTGATGCAGGAAGTGAATGAGAAAATAGCCAATAGCTGTGCATGTATGATGAATGAGGTTGCTGAAAGCAGCAAGAAATATCTTAACACCTGGATATGCAACTTTTAAATGTGTCACCAAACTGCAGCTTCATAGAAAACTAGAGTGGAGGGCTTTTGATCCTGGCAGACACATTTACTAATGCAGTGACTATTTTAGGGAACACCGATAGATCATTTGGGGGGCTGAGAGTCAGAAGCCGAGCCTCAAGATATGCTAACACCAGAGTAACAACCCAAGGAAAAATTTTTAGGTGTACATAATGGGAAACACTACCTTTTGGGGTCACAGAGACATTTTACACAAAGCAGGAGTTCCTTTAGATTGTTTTGGGGGAGAAAGTAACATTTTTCAGTATTCAAAAATATCTTTCACAAGCATTTCTTCTAAAGAAGAAGTGTTTTTATTCTATGAGGAAACCACAGCAACTTAGTTATGAAAATTCTATTTTTTTACATCCTTTTGCAATTTGACCTAGTTGGAAAAGTAGAGTGTTGTGATTTTTATCACAGTGTTCTCACACTTCTATCCTTTAAACTCATTCCTATAATTTGGTTCTTCAAGTTTCATGAGAAATAATGTCCTTCATTTTACATTGACATAGTCACAGTACATAGCACAGGTGCGTTGTATCAGTGACAGTCACTGATCCTCAAGGAAGTGAAGGGAGAGGGGGAGGAGTAAACCCTGAGGAATTTTATGTAAAAGAATTGAAGGACCAGTGAAACAAAACAAGATTTTAGCGGTAACCATGGCAACCTGCAAGTGTAAGGAAGAACATGAAGATTTCTGGTCATTATTATTATTGTATTTCAACGTTTATTGACTGACTGCCTTGCGTGGCATTGGGGCTAATCAAAATTTTTCTCAGGAGGAAGAGATAAATGGAGATGAGCTCTTAATGAAGATGAGAATGTCAGATGACAAAGGAACGTTAAGTTCTCTCTGTTGTGATGTAGAGAACAAACATATGGACACCAATGGGGGAACGCGGTGGGGGCAGGGGTGGTGGGATGAATTGGGCGATTGGGATTGACATGTATACACTGATGTGTATAAAATGGATGACTAATAAGAACCTGCTATATAAAAAAATAGAAAAAAAACATTTATTAGGTTTGTAGATGTGTGCAATTTAAAAAACAAACCACACTACTGTTACCTTGAAAGATAAATAAATAAATAAATAAATAAAATAAATATCTGGATCCTGAAAAAAAAAATTCTCTCTGTTGTGCAGTGGAGAAAGTTTTTAAACTTAGAGACTATGTCCTATAAGGGACTGTGCAGTGACATTTATGCCAGAGACATCTGACAGGTAAAAAGATATATGATAAATTCAGTGATGTGGAATAAAAGAAGCCAAAGGTTAGATTCAAGATAACTCGGGTTCTTGTTTGGAGACAGAGCCAATAATATGCGTTTTTGGCCAGCCATAGTCTCTGGGAGCCTCTGGGACAAGATCTGTTTACTGTAGAAGCATAATTAAGGCTCTGCCCTATCAAAGAAAAGAGCAAATGTTTAGATACACCAACTTCTGAGATGAACTATTTCTTCTTCAGACCCCAAAACAAGAGCAAAACTGTTACAAAACAAAAGCACAGGAGAACAAAAGAAAACATAAAGTCTATTCCGCCCTCTGGGGACAGTAGGGCCGGATTTGGAGGGGGAGCAGTATGAGGAATGGAGTAGCAGTTTTTAAGTCTAGCGTTGGCCTTGGCTATTTGCCAAGTGAACACTATTAGAATTATTAGCACTGCTCAAATGAATTACCTGGGAGTCTGCTGAAAATGAAGTCTGTAATTCTATAGAATCTCATAGCTTCACCAGAATCTGGTGGGACCCCAGATTCTGCACTTCTTATTCCCATTTGATGCCCATGCTGATGATGACTATACTTTAAAGTGTAAAGCTCAACTCTGGCTTACAATAGATCACCTGGGGAGTTTGTAAAAATCTTGTTGCCCAGCAAGAATATAGAGTGGAGAAAAGACAGCCTCTTCAATAAGTGGTGCTGCAAAAACTGTACAGCTACATGTAAAAGAATGAAATTAGAACACTCCCTAACACCATACACAAAAATAAACTCAAAATGGTTTCGAGACCTAAATGTAAGACCGGACAGTATAAAACTCTTAGAGGAAAACATAGGCAGAACACTCTATGACATAAATCACAGCAAGATCCTTTTTGTCCCACCTCCTAGAGAAATGGAAATAAAAACAAAAATAAACAAATGGGACCTAATGAAACTTCAAAGCTTTTGCACAGCAAAGGAGATGTAAACAAGATGAAAAGACAGCCCTCAGAATGGGAGAAAATATTTGCAAATGAAGCAACTGACAAAGGATTAATCTCCAAAATTTACAAGCAGCTCGGTCAGCTCAATATCAAAAAAACAAACAACCCAATCCAAAAATGGGCAGAAGATCTAAACAGACATTTCTCCAAAGAAGATATACAGACTGCCAACAAACACATGAAAGGATGCTCAACATCATTAATCATTAGAGAAATGCAAATCAAAACTACAATGAGATATCATCTCACACCGGTCAGAATGGCCATGATCAAAAAATCTACAAACAAGAAATGCTGGAGAGGGTGTGGAGCAAAGGGAACTCTCTTGCACTGTTGGTGGGAATGTAAATTGGTACAGCCACTATGGAGAACAGTATGGAGGTTCCTTAAAAAACTAAAAATAGAACTACCATACGACCCAGCAATCCCACTACTGGGCATATACCCTGAGAAAACCATAATTCAAAAAGAGTCACGTACCACAATGTTCATTGCAGCTCTATTTACAGTAGCCAGGCCATGGAAGCCACTTAAGTGTCCATCAACAGAAGAATGGATAAAGAAGATGTGCCACATATATACAATGGAATAATACTCAGCCATAAAAAGAAATGAAACTGAGTTATTTGAAGTGAGGTGGATGGACCTGGAGTCTGTAATACAGAGTGAAGTAAGTCAGAAAGAGAAAAACAAATACCATATGCTAACACATATATATAGAATTTTTTAAAAATGGTCATGAAGAACCTGGGGCAAGATGGGAGTAAAGACACAGACCTACTAGAGAACGGACTTGAGGATACGGGGAGGGAGGAGGGTAAGCTGTGACAAAGTGAGAGAGTGGCATGGACATATATACACTACCAAACGTAAAATAGATAGCTAGTGGGAAGCAGCTGCATAGCACAGCTCGGTGCTTTGTGACCACCTAGAGGGGTGGGATAGGGAGGGTCGGAGGGAGGGAGACGCAAGAGGGAAGATATATGGGAACATATGTATATGTATAACTGATTCACTTTGTTATAAAGCAGAAACTAACACACCATTGTAAAGCAATTATACTCCAATAAAGATTTAAAAAAAAAAAAGAAAAAAGAAAAATCTCGTTGCCGGGGTCATACCCCTAAACCAGTAAAATCAGCATATCCGGAGGTGCCATCTGGGAGCTGAAGACCACAGCAACCTATAGGTCAAAGATGAAATCACAGATACATCGATTTGGCTTATCCAGGGTTTTACAATTTTTCTTCTGCTTAAAAAGGAGATCTCACATAAAACACTTATTTCTAGCTCTTCATTGAACAAACGACACCAGGACTGCATTTCCACTTGGTTGTCATCTGCCACAGCCTTGCACTCTGTAACTTTTGTGCCTTTCAGACTGGGCACCCAGTCTCCAGGTCTCCCCAGCCTGGCCAGCCGCTTTCCCCGTGTCTGTCACCTTCCTGCCCCCTGCAAGTATTAGCTTTTGCGTCCCCGTTCATGGAGGCATGCTATAATGTCTTCTCTTGGATGGATGGTTTGTAATACTAGTCTTCCTTTTTTCCTTTAAATCCTTGATTCACGCATGAGAGAAGTGTTGAAGAGTTAGTTTGGACTGCATTGCCCAATCATTTTAATAACCCCATTGAAACAGTGATGTGGAAAAACACTTGTGTAGGAGTCAGGAGTTGACTTCTGCTATATTGACATGGATACCTAACCTCTCTGAATCCGAGCTTTCCTCATCTGTAAAGTCACACAGTTTGTAGGTTGGGTTAAACATCCTTTGAGTATGCTAACAAAATATCAGCTGCTATTATTCACTTTGCAAACCCTTATTGAGAGTTTGTTTACTCTGTGCTGGTGCTCTTGAATGCAGAAAATAAAAAGGCAAGTTCAAGCTACCTATCAGGACTCTGAGGACTTGAGAAGTTCTCATAAAATAAGGAGTTAGGAATTGGATGGCCATACGTCTCTATTTGCCCTAGGAGCCTGGGTTGTGTCTGATGTTCTGATGGAATAATTAATAGCAGTAGTTTCACACTCAGAAGTGTTCTGGTTTGGGGCTTCCCTGGTGGCGCAGTGGTTGAGAGTCCGCCTGCCGATGCAGGGGGACATGGGTTCGTGCCCCGGTCCGGGAGGATCCCACATGCCGCGGAGCTGCTGGGCCCGTGAGCCATGGCCGCTGAGCCTGAGTGTCCGGAGCCTGTGCTCTGCAACGGGAGAGGCCACAACAGTGAGAGGCCCGCGTACCGCAAAAAAAAAAAATAAGTGTTCTGGTTTGGATAAGAGATTATTTGGTCTCTGTAGTAAGAAAAGGGTTGCAGTGTGAGGTCCCTCTAGGGAATGGGGCTACCATGGGGTGCCACAGCTGGGCTGAATCCTGGGCCTTTGGCTTCATGGGCAGCACAGAAGGGGAGAAAAGCTGTGCCAGCATTGATATTCACATACCCTGCCGCCCCATCTACCCTGCTCCTCAGCATTCCAGAGAAGTCCTCCTGAGCAAGCTCCAGGATGGAGACAGGTCCCCTAGGAAGCAGGGAATGAATTTGTCCAGATTCAGGGGACTCCTGGCACAATCAGCTCCAACTTCAGCAGCACCGACAGCGTGAGTTGCAGTGCTTGTTCCCTGTTTCCAGTCCCTTGTTTCTGTCCTTTTTTATCTTTAATCTAGTCGATTTCCAGGCATCTGCCTGAGATTATGCTGTTGAAATTCCCCTGCCCTTCTTTTCAAGTTTTTTAAAAAACCCCTTGCAACCTGGTCTTTCACAGGGCCACACACCCGCCTGCTGCTGCCACCTAGTGGAGGTGTACCACAATGTCAGGGTTGCCTTTATGTTTGATCCAAACTCTGGGCTAGGCTAGAATTTACTTCGAGGAATTATTCGGGCGCTGCTTCTGGTTTGATGCAAAGTGACTGGAAAGTAAAGATGTTTTACAAAGTATACAAATACTTAATCTCTACTGAAGCAGTTTTTTTTTTTTTCCTGGCAAAAGGTTTTAGAAACTAACTGTAAAAACACCAAAGTGACAGTTCAACATAGAAACTAAGCAATATTGTCTTGAAGAGTAAATTAATCAAGGGTCACAGAGAAGAAAGAATAACTATTTACACCCTTCTTCAAGCAGAGTTATAGTTCTCTCATCAAATGCAGTGTCTGGGTCTTGCTTCTTTCCACATGAAGTACAGATTCTCCAAAGTGACACCAGTTGGATTGGCACAGAAACTCTTCTCCATACCTGGCGTGTCTGACTCTCTAAGCTGTGCTGTAGTAATCATGGAATCTCCATCTCAGAATAATAACTCCAGAATTTCAAATTGAGAATGCAAATTTTACTCTTTCTCTATTTTTTTTAATCTACCATCTTCTACTAATGTTGGACAAGAGATATTTTCTTTCTTCATAACTCTTTGTCTTCCTTGATCTGCCCTTTTTCCACAAACAGTCATCTGTCCCATTTCCTTTTCCCTGTTTCTGGTTCATGCTGATGATTTTTTTGTTTTGTTTTGTTTTGTTTTTGCGGTACGTGGGCCTCTCACTGTTGTGGCCTCTCCCGTTGCGGAGCACAGGCTTCGGACGCGCAGGCTCAGTGGCCATGGCTCACGGGCCCAGCCGCTCTGCGGTATGTGGGATCTTCCCGGACCGGGGCACGAACCTGCGTCCCCTGCATCGGCAGGTGGACTCGCAACCACTGAGCCACCAGGGAAGCCCCCATTCTGATGATTTTTATCTCCAGATATCTTCCCACAAAGCCTTCTGTTCACCATGAAGATTCCTAGTGGTTCTCATCTACCTAAGTAATTCAAATGGACTGAATTTGTTCTTTAATTTTTGAGAAAATGTTGCTTTTATCAAGCTCAGTATACCGATATACATGAATACAAATAACAATTAATGAGTAATGTAAGTAAAGCCACATCTATATCATAACGACTAGAACAATAATAAGCTCCCATTATTCCAACTCGCCTGAGGATTTCTCTGGAAAGCTTAGAAGAATATTTTAGGACATAGTTCACAGAGACCATTGGAATATTTAATATTCTGTAATTATTTTTGATTTACAATATGTTGTCCAAAAGCTGATTCAGAAATAAATATACAGTAGTTTCACTTAGGGTAAAAATAAGGCATAAATTGAACTATAGTCATCATATTAAATTATACTACCATATTACATTTGCTACATTTGGAGCTGTGTCATCTCCGACATTTCCATGCTACATTTGTCTTGAGCCCATGCTTTCCAAAACTATTACCAAGCTTTTCTTCTTTTGGTACCATTACGGTACCTGAGTTGAAATACCAAATTGCAGATATTTGAGATCATGGCATTTTATTATTTGAAATAACCTTAGATGAAACATAGCCAGCCTTCTCTTTCGTTTAGCACCAAAGACTTGAAAGCTCAGAGGAGCAAAGTATTTGCTACAGGTCACATAACTAGATCTAAACCAGAGTTGAGTCCATTCTCTTTTGACCATTCTAGCGTCATTCATTTTATTTATAAATGCATACATATATATGTATATATATTCATGTTAGCTTTCCTACACATATTTTATAACTTTTGTTTATGAATTATAGCTCTTTCAAACACAGTATGTTTCTACTATTTTCCCAAGAAAAAAAGAAAAGAAAAAAATTTTCAAGGATTTCTTAGCTTTTAAAAATGTATAGGCAAGTATAGTATCTTAATGGGTACCTATATCAAAATGATTTTAGCTGATGCCTAAAAGTAACTGTTCTCTGTCAAGGAGGACAGTTGTTTTTAGGAGGGCATCATTCATTAGATCCATAAGGTTATGTTGACAACATATTGCTACATGGACACTGTTTGTCATCTTTCACAAGCCTTTAAATAAGAATAACTGGAACATTTAAACAGGCCCTAATATGATCCTATTGCCATTAATAAGTGATGAAAGACTCACATGTTTCTCCAAATAGAACTATTTTAATGTGTTCAGATTTCAAGGGTGCTTTAAAAATGACACTATATTGCTTTTTTGTTTTTATACGTTAGACTAGTTTCGGTAGCAAATGGATGTGTCTAGCAAAGTCAAGGATTAATTCCCTCTCAGAATACCTCAGAGAAGTTTTTCCCTGCTATTTTATTCCATGACAATTCAAACCAAGATTACTGTAAGGAATGTGGATATGAATTTTTAAGATGATTTTCCTGGTTGCTTCTTTACTATTCTAGTTATATTTTTAAATTTTTGAACAGAATACACTCCTTCTTTCTTCCCTCCCTCCCTTCCTGCCCCCTTCCTTCGTTCCTTCGTTCCTTCCTTCCTTCCCTAATTCATCAAATATTTGTCCTGACATCATTTATGCATTAGGCCTTTTGTTGGATGTTGTGGAGCTTGTGATTTAGGAAAGATTATACTGCACATATGATTTTCTTATATTTTTAACTTTCAGAACTGTATATCAAATTCGTGATCATATTCTGAAAGACTTGATCTTTATCATAATCTCTTCAGGAATATTCTGAAATCCACCCTATTAGAAGTATTCAATCATTGCCTTCCCAGATTGTGCTAATTTAAATTGTTCCAGTTGTAAAGAAAACTCGTGCACATTTCTGTGATCAGTGTTGTTTCTTCCATTGTAACCACCATTATCCATTGAAAAATATAGCTCTGTTATCTCACATCTTTTCATTTGTCCAAGTGAGATTACTGGTGTCTTATAATTAATTCAGGGGAGATGGAGGGAGAGGTTTTCTCTAGTTGTGTTAGTTGACGAGAGCTCTCCAGAAACAATATTCTCATTCACTAACTAGAAGGCTGGTTTAATAGAGGCGTTGCTGCCTCCACCCCTTTCAGAAGCCAAGCAGGCAGGCCCGGCTTAGGGTTCATTAGAGTCTGGTTGGGTGACAGCAGACTGGGAAGCAGCTGTAAATGATCAGAACCAGGCCTTGGCTAGTTTCAGCTTCTGCCAAGCCCAGCATGGCTCCAAATACTTTCTAGATTCCAAAGAAAACATGCCAGCCTTATGCCTGCTGATCACAGGACATAGATGGGATATATGCTTCTGGCTTTGAGGTTTCAGAGGAAATGCTTACAATTGGTGCAAACACTCTTTCTGTCTTGCTGCCATATGTGAGCAGCACTTAAGTTGCATGTGTTTCCTCATGGCGATTAAATAGGTCATTCGTAATTTTCTTTAAACTTTCAGGCTAAATCTGCATTTTAAATGTAATGAGGAAGAGACCTTAGGGAACGTCTTGTATAGGCCCCTTGTTTTATAGAAACGGCTCTGAGGACTCAGATCCACACTGGTTTAGGGATTGGTGTGTAGCCAAGCACTGCACCAGGGACATAGAGATGAATGAGTCCTTTCTGTTCTCAGTGGTACAGTGTTTGGCCCATCATTGATGGTCCCTCATTAACTTCATTAAAACATGAAGGGGCATTATAAACTATGGTGATAGATACAAAGATAAATCGATGGACAGAGATAGAGAGTGCTATCCTTATAGTGAGTAGGTACTGAATAGTATACAAGGTACTCTATATAATTAGCTTAAAATTGTAGAGACTTAGCCTCCAATTAAATAGACAAAGAAGGTATGGAATACCCTGAATTCATTTCCATTTCTGAAAAACAAAGAAAATATATAAAAAGTTTTCATATGCATGTTTATCATCCATATTATCTTCTGTTGTTGGGGAGATTTGTTTTGTTTTCATATATTCTCATTCTGTGCAGGTATACAAATACAGGTTATTTGTCCATATATAAGCTTACAGAAAATGGGCTGGGGAGTAAAGAGGGCAAGCAGGTGATCCTTTTTCTCAACATATCTGTCTTACCTTTACTCTTCTTACCTTTCATTTCTCCCTTTCTTCATCTTAAGGTTTGTCTGTCTGTTTGTTTTGTGATTGTTTTTTAAATCCCACTTAGAATATATGCTTCTGTGTTTCTGTTTGCTGCATCGTCAAGTCCTATGGATTTCAGAATACTGTTGTCCAGTTATTTCCCCACAGCTACTACCCACAGCTACTATCTCCAAGAATAAATTGGAGGATCTATAATTGTTTTCATTAGACATCTAGCTCCAAAGTGAAAACAAACAGCGAGAGAGAAAGAGAGAGAGAAGAGAGACTGAGAAAGAGAGAAGTGCCATTTGTGCAAAAGCTAACACTGCATTTTCCTTGGGAAATGTTGGTATTATGGACACCTGGCCAGTAGTCCTCTGCAGACTCATTAAGTTCCAAGATGAGTTACTCGCCTTGATCAGCAAAGTTAAAAAAAGGAACCGCTTAGCGAAACACCAGCATTTATTTGTACTGGACAGAGTCTATAGAATGTCTGCCACCTCTAGAGCTATGGGTTTTTGAATACGTAGAGCACCGGGCTTTGTACCACTTAATCCTGTGGCCCAGCCCACAACTGATTGATGGGGGATTAACCTGTGATGCAGAAGCCACCAGCTAAAAGCTGGCCTGTGGCCTATAAGGCACTGTTTGTTGCAAGAGCTCTACCCAGTAGCTGAATCCTATTCTAAGTGCTAATATAGCCTTGATAGTGAAAGAGTGGTCCGTGTACCAGCAGCACCAGTATCACCTAGGAGAATCTTCACCCGCACCCCAGACTTTCTAAATCAAAAATATTCATTTTACCAAGATTCCAAGTTGATTATTATGCCCATTAGATTTTGAGGAACACTGTACTATAAAACTCAATCAGATCCTCTTTTTTTGCGGAGCATTGAAGAATGTCACAAACTCCAGGTGGGAAAGAGTGAGAGAGACATAAAAAAGAAAATAGTAAAGAGGCCATGAGCCAGTGAAAGTCATGAGTTAATGGAATCCATGGAGTAGAACAAATATGAATCAAGTCCCACTAGCTGATGGATAGAGCACAGTAAAGCACACTCAGAACAAAGCTAAGGGCACACATACCGAAGTAAAGGGCAGTGAACAACTTGCCTGAGAGGATGACTTGTAAAATTGATTCTGAGTTAGAGTGCTGCTTTCTGAGTGCCAGAACTCCTATTGCATTCTGAAGAGCATTCTGTTCTCCAGCATCCTCATTGTGCAACTGCTCAAGCATTGCCCTTGTTTCTTACTTTCCTGAAAATTGGCAGCAAATTCTTATTAACTGAGGTAACTTAGGAATACCTTTGACCTTGGGAATCTTATAGAGTCTCAAAAGCACATCATTCTAAGGACTTTAGTTCTTTAACTTTTATTCCCAGGTAAGGTTCTTGTTTTTCTGTGAAAATTTAGCTTCGTGGAAAGTTGAACTTTAATACCACTTCTGGCTTAACCCATTCCTGATGAAGCTATGAAAAAGAGGTGTAGGGGCTTCCAGAATGGTGGTGTGAGGAGACTGGCAAGACCTTTCCCTAAAAGTAAAAGAAAAAAACTCCCCCCGCAAATTGACAAAGTAACCATTTCTGGAGTCTGGAAATTGGTCAACGGCACATGATAATTTGAGAAGTGTTTATTAAGGAAAACTACTGAACCCTGGGTAAGGGCAGTGGGAGTCTATGGCATTTTTGCCTGGGGTTGCTCTCATCACTCCCAGGTACTTATATATTTTATGTATAAATATACATGAAGATATCATATATAAAACATTTATATATATAAAATAATTTTATAATTATTATTTTATGCATCTTTTTTTTTTTTTTTTTTTTTTTTTTGCGGTACGCAGGCCCCTCACTGCCGTGGCCTCTCCCGTTAAGGAGCACAGGCTCCGGACGCGCAGGCTCAGCGGCCATGGCTCACGGGCCCCAGCCGCTCCACGGCATGTGGGATCTTCCCGGACCGGGGCACGAACCCGCGTCCCCTGCATCAACAAGCGGACTCTCAACCACTGTGCCACCAGGGGAGCCCTATTTTATGCATCTTTATGTCTTTACAATCAGGAGGTAAAAGAGGAAAAACTATAATATACAATTTTTCATATTTGCCTACATGTTTATCTTTTCTGATGTCTTTATTTCCTCGTGTACATTCTAGTCATCATCTGCTGTCATATCCTTTAATGTGAGGGACTTCCTTTAGTACTTATTGTAAGGCATGTCTGCTAGTAACAAATTCTCTCAGTCTTTTTTAAATCTGAGAATATCTTTATTTCACCTATATTTTTGAGGACTATTTTTGCTGGAAATAGAATTCTCATTTAATAGTTTTGTATTTTCTTTTTTGTTTATTTTTAGCACTTTTCTTTACATCTCAATGCTTTCCAGCCTCCACTATTTCTGAAAAGAAGTATGTTATTAATCATATTTTTGGCCATCAGTAATGATGACTTGTTTTCCTCTTGCTGCATTCATTCAATTATCTCTTTATCTTTCAAAAGTTTGACTCCAATGTGGCTAGGTGTGGAGGTCTTTGTGTTTATTCTACTTGGACTTTCATGAGAGTCATGGATCTGTAGATTAAATTTCTTTTACCAAATTTATGAAGTTTATTTGGTTCTTCAAATTTATTTAGTTCTTCAAATATTTTTTCTGCTCTCTTTTCTTTTGCCCCTTTCTGGGATTCCTATTATGTGTATGTTGGAAGGTCTTTGAGATGGTTCATTTTTTAATATTCAATTTTCTTTCTGTTCTTCAGGATGGATAATTTTTATTGATCTGTCTTCAAATTTACTGACTCTTCCTCTGCCATCTTGAATCTGCTGTTGAGCTTCTCCAGTGAATGTTCATTTCAGTTATTATACTTTTCAGATACAGAATTTCCATTTGTTCTTTCTAATATTTTCTATGCTTTTATTGGTATTCTCTATTTGATAAGTCATTATTGTCAAAGTTATCCTTAAATTCTTTGAACATGATTTCTTTTATCTCTTTGAACACATTCAAAATAGCTGATTTAAAGCTTTTGTATGCCAAGTTTAATATTGTTTTTTTCCCCTTGAGAATGGGTCATACTTTCCTGTTTCATTACATGTATCATGATTTTTATTTTATGAGAACTAGATGCTTTAGGTAGTATATTGTTGCAGCTCTGAATTCTAATTTTCCCACTGGAGGGAAAAGAAAATAATAAGTGAACATCCCAATTAAAAACTGGAGAAGAGACTTGAATAGACAGACATCACACCAAAGAAGACGTGTAAATGGCCATGTAGGAATGGTTAATAAGCACATAAAAGAGAAAAATGCAAATTAAACCATAATAAGAAGGCACTTTATGCCACTAGAATGGCTACAATTAAAAAGACAGACAGTACCAAGTGTTGGGGACAATAGGAGAAACTAGAAGCTTATACACTTCTAGCATGAGTGAAAACAACACAACCACTTTGGTAAAGAGTTTTGCAGCTTCTTAAAAAGTTAAACTTACCATACAACCCAGCACGTCTGCTCAAAAGTAGTATCTATCCAAGAGAAATGAAAACATATGTCCATATACAGTGTTGTACACAAATGTTCCTAGAAGCATTACTCAGAGTAGCCACAAACTGGAAACAATTCTAATAACTATCAAATAATGAGTGGAAAAGCAAAATTGCTATAAGCATACAATGAAACACTATTTAACAATAAAAAAGGAATGGACAACAACATAAATGAACCTCAAAACATTATGCTTTGAGAAAGAAGCCAGATGTGAAGACTACATATTGTATGATTCCATTTATGTGCAGTATCCAGAAGAGACAAACCTAGACACGAAAGCAGATCAGTAGTTATCTGGAGCTAGGGGTGGGAGCAGGGATTGACTGCAATAGGAATGAGGGATCTTCTGTTGAGAGAGAGAGACAGAGAGACAGAGAGAGAGAGGTGCCACGGTAAGATGCAGATGACATGGACAATGACATTTACAGAAGAGAAGAGGTGTATCAGTGATTGTACCTTCAGGGTTTTATTTTATGGAGGTGACTGAGCAATGGAACAGAGAAGTTAATGTCATTGAAGGAAGACTTTCTTACTTACATTTCCCAAGAGAAGGGCACAGCCAAATTATGCAGGATCAAATGAGGAAGCATCAGGTTTGGTTAGAGGCAGAAAAGAGCAAGAGAAAGCCCAGGCCAGGGCCTTTATTAAGGCTTCCTTGTGGAAGACAAGGCAGAACATGGTAAACAGCTTGGGAATGGCTAGTTTGAGTAATTCTGGTAGGCTTTGGGGCAAAGGAACTGTTCCCAATTGTCTGGTACCTAATCCTGGGTTGACTTAGGGTAGTCGGAATATTGGCTTGGTATATGGGTGAGTGTTTGATAAAGGAGTTGATTGGGGGTGTGGGCTCAAGATTGGTTAGTTTATATATGAAAGGAATGTGTCCAGCCTAGCCCTTTGCTATCTCTAAGGACTGGCTACTCCTGAAATATCATCTCTTCCATCAGGGAGACCACAAATGCCAGAGCATAAAGAATATCGAAAATAGAAAATATAGGCAATCCAATCGGCCTTGTGATGAATGGATGCTAAATAGAGAAATATGAACTTAAGAAGACAGAACAGGATGAAGGGAAAATTTAAGTGGCTCTGAGGCAGAAAATCTTTTTTCTTTTTTCTTCTTTTTTTTTTTCTTTTTCAAAAACAGTCATTTTCAACGTTGGTTCTCTTTTCTCAGAATGAACCAAAACAAAATAAAAGATGCCCACATGTTTTTAAACAAACATGGAAAAATATAGCCATTTGCACAACATGTACTCTTTCACTCTTACAGCGTATACTACTAGTACTTACAGCATGCATTACTGGTACTTTAGCAGCAAAATTAGGTAAAACACTTTTTGCCAATTGTGGATTTACTAGAGCTTGAATACATGTACCAAGAAGGGTGACATCTTGATTATAATGTAATGTATAATCAGTAAAGGAATGTGCTGTAGTCAAGGTTTGATTTTTACAGGGGTAAGAATTCAGATCCTTATTATTAGCCTTTATATACTTATTAAAATTGTTTTTAACTGATAAGTAATTTTTGGTTGCCCAGAATAATGTGATACTGAAATGTATTAATTTCCTTCTTATTTGCTTATGTACACCTTATACACGCAACTCATTTTAATAAAGTAATCAATTTAAATGGCCATACATATTTTAAGATTTCAGATGTTATTGTTTCTAATGATTTATTTTCAGATAAGGATATACATTATCCTTTTTTGTGTTTTGTAAAACTAAGACATGAAAAAACACAACTTCAGAGATTTAGAAGGGAAAGCTTCTGGAGTTAAAGCACAAAAATCAAGTTGAGCAGCATTGTCCAACAGATGTTTAAACAGATGAATAAAATGTGCCTTGTGAATTTCTAATGAATTTCAAGGAATACTTTCTTTTTTTTTTTTTTTTTTTTTTGCGGTATGCCGGCCTCTCACTGCTGTGGCCTCTCCCGCTGCGGAGCACAGGCTCCGGACGCGCAGGCCCAGCGGCCATGGCTCACGGGCCCAGCCGCTCCGTGGCATATGGGATCCTCCCGGACCGGGGCACGAACCCGTATCCCCTGCATCGGCAGGCGGACCCTCAACCACTGCGCCACCAGGGAGGCCCCAAGGAATACTTTCTGATACTGAGAAATGCAGCAGAGCACCCAAGTGGTACAAGCCACTGGAAAATGGTTTCCCAAAAAAAGTCTATAGCAGACAGGGCTCAACTACCTTAGGATGTCTGCTTATAGTTTTACATGTATGTATATTTCTAACACTCTAAGTTGAAGATAATAACTGTCACTTAAAATGAGAACCATACCCAGCAAGCATACAGGTTGGTTCTGTTTCTTAGCCTTGTTTCATCACATCTGCTGGGTCCACCCCTCCTATTTCTAACACCTTTCCTGTCCACTATGTCATTTATCTAAGTCTCTTTCATGATACTTATCAAAAGATGTACAAATATCTGGCTGATAACATCACCACTCCTTCTAGGTCTGGAAACATAGAATAACCATCACCTCAGAAAATAGTATGTATAGCTTCTTAGGACAGACTTTAAGGCATGATGAAAATGATGAGTATATCTTCCTTATAGTATGGACATTCTCCACAAGTAAAAATGGCCAAGCGGATGTCCGGACAATATCAGATAAGAGAACCTTGCACGTAGTAGAGTCTTGATGAATGTTTTCTGAAAAAGAGCTACAAAGAAAATGAAATGATTGAAGTGATTAGGGAGGGGTAAAGGAAAGCAGAATGGATACTATAATTGGTTAGGCTGGTTAAACTTATTAAGAAGGTGAAGAAATGAGACTCCTTTATAGAGAAGAAAAGTATGTGAGCTTTGAAATCAGATGAACGATGGTTTGAATCCTGGTTGCCCCATTTACTAGCTTGAGCATTTTCAGTACCCTCTTGGAGCCTCGGGATTGTCCTTTATAGAAGGATTTGGTTGTAATGATTAAAGATTGCATATGGAAAGGCCAATATGTGGCTGGCATTCAATATGAGAATCTGAGAAATAAAACCACATGTAAGGGAAGATGAATGATGAAAATCATAGCATTCCCCTGCCAGGGATTTGGCTTTTAAATAATGCTTCAACCTGAAGGATTGACTTTCTCATGGTAAAATACCAGCCAAAAGAAATGGGGACCCTTTAGTGACCTACAGGTTCCACCATGAGGATGGATGGTAAGAATAGTGTGTATTCCCTGAGGACAATGTGAAGGAGGCCTCAGTCCTGGTGACAATTGTGTGGGGTACATGAATAAAACAGTTTTTAAAGATAATAATAACATCTAAATACTATATATTTCGAGATAGAATATTCAGTCATGATACCTAGCAGGATAACACAGACATCTTCTCAGATATCCTAATGGGATGAATGATATTTAGTCTGTGTATTGCTTTACCAGTTGGAAGCCTCATGCATCATTTCTGTGCATCATCACACACTTGAGGCAGGTATTAAAACTGTTACTGTATAAGTAAGGAAACTGAATTGGAATTTGGAGGGTTTTCCTAGGTTCCACAACTAGTCCCCAGCAAAATTGTAACTCATACCCAGGTTTTCTGACACCAAGAGCAGAATGTTTTCCCCAGTGCATTACAGCTATCATTCTTAGAGCAGGCATACGTCTTTAAACAAAGCCAGCAAGTTTTGCAGCTGGTGCCTGGCTTCTGAAAGGCACGGCCATGGCAGAGTGTGTTTTGGGGTGACTTAACCTCAGGGCAGTGTGCCTTCAAATCCATATCACAGACTACAAGCAACCTTTTAATCTCTCTGCTGTCCAGATACAGGCTGCTGTATCTGCCAGTTCATCATGCTCACAGCAAAGTCAAAAGACAAAGTAGTGATTGAAAGGTGGCAAACTGCACCTCTTAAGAAAATGGCATTTTTCTGGCATTGATGAAGGTATCAGCTGCCAGTCAGGAGAGAGTGGAAATTATTCCAGGTTAGGGATCACTTGGCCAAAACATGCATTTTAAATGAATATAACAGTAGCTATAAATTTCAGTAGCGATTGAAACACCTGCTGAGACAGAAAGGCAATTTTTATCCTGTAGGTTTTCTTTTATGAAACTGAAATTTAGCACTTAGGTGGAAATATCTCCATAGAGAAAAATGCTTAACAGGCTTGAGGACAATCAGCTGTTTAAAACGTAAGATTAACACATATGGTGTTTTCATTCCTCTTGTCTCATATTTAGGAATTATGGGATGTTCAGTTATATCGTATCCATGTATGTGAAGTAGAAGTGGAAACCATTTGCAGATTCTAATTTTCTGAGGTTTGTTTCTAGGAAAAATTCCTTTTGGGTGGGGAAATGCTGCTTACCTCTGTGAGTAGTCTAAGAAGGATGTGCTGACTGGATGGTTGCTGAATTATTTGTATCTTAATCTCTTACTGCCTTACATGTAATAAAGCTGAAGTTATGCATAACAAAGCAAGCAGTCAGTTGCAAGGTGTTTCAGCATGAAATTTTATTACTTTTAATTTGTGTGTAGGGAAGAACATCTTAATCACTGTTTTAAAAAATGCCATCTCGGGCTTCCCTGGTGGCACAGTGGTTGAGAATCTGCCTGCTGATGCGGGGGACATGGATTCGTGCCCCGGTCCGGGAAGATCCCATATGCCACGGAGCTGCTGGGCCCGTGAGCCATGGCCGCTGAGCCTGCGCATCCGGAGCCTGTGCTCCGCAGCAGGAGAGGCCACAGCAGTAAGAGGCCCGCGTAACGCAAAAAAAAAAAAAAAAAAAGCCTTCTCTTTTTTCCCCAGTTAGGTGTCTGGATGATTTGGACTATCATTGTATTTTTAAAAGGCAGGAATTGTAGGTGTTTTCGTTGCAATGGCCCTGGAGGAGTTTGGTAGGAAATGCACTGTGTATAGCCCAACTTCTATTTAATTGCACACTAGTTGGTCGCTTTGACATGAGAAATCTATAAACATTTTTGGTTTGTGATGGCATTACGTGTGTGTATGTGTTTTACAGTTGACAGATCTCTCTTAGTAGCGTTTCCTGGCTTTAAGGAAAATATTGGCCCTCATTTGCATTTCCTGAGCCTCCATAGGGCCTGAGTACAGGCGGGGACCCTTGGCCTAAAAGGGTAGAATGAGTAACATCTGTTCATTCCAGGGCTTCACTGACTGTAATAGGAAGGCAAAGCACAGAGGATGATATTGTCCTGGCTCTTGCTTGTGTTCTTCCCCAGTCATATCCCACTGAGGTTATGTGCATTTATGTTCTTTTTGTTTAGTATACTTGGTCTCTCTTGTTTGGACTTTCTCCGCTTCTTGGTTCAGAGTACACTGGAAATCGTGTTTATGCTTGCTCTGTTCTTTATGTGTCTTCCATGACTTACCGTATCAGCAACTGTGCTAGGGGGGTGGGGATGGTGTAATGAGCAGGTTAAACTCGAGCGTGAGGTATGCTGGGAAGTCCCGAAAAGCCAACAGGTGATTTCACTATTGTGTCATCTGTGCTTTTGTGGATTAAGTGTTGAGCACTATAAAGGCGGCTCTCCTGACTTACTTGGGTTCCTGAGTTTGCTGTCTCTTTTCTTGGTCCCAGGTATGTTGTGCAGATGCCATTGATGTTTCTAAGCTATTTTCTGAAGTTGTTCTTCTTAGGATCCTGGTTAATAGTACAGAGAGAACCTTTAAATGTGATGACTGGCTCCTGGAGGAAACTGAAGAGGTGCTAAAATGTAACAAGGTTTCGGGCTTCCCTGGTGGCGCAGTGGTTGAGAGTCCGCCTGCCGATGCAGGGGACACGGGTTCGTGCCCTGGTCCGGGAAGATCCCACATGCCGCGGAGCGGCTGGGCCCGTGAGCCATGGCCGCTGAGCCTGCGCGTCTGGAGCCTGTGCTCGCAACGGGAGAGGCCACAACAGTGAGAGGCCCGCGTACCGCAAAAAAAAAAAAAAAAAAAGTAATAAGGTTTAAACCGGTTTGCTTGCTGTGACTTCCAAGGAGTCCTTTACCTCTCTAGTCGTCGGTCATCTACAAAACAAAGACACTAACTCCTTTGCAGGGTGTTTGGAATATTGAGAGGGTCTGTTAAGTTGTTTTCTACCCCAGTCCATGATATATGCTCAGCTGCGAAGTAATTATCAGCTACCACTGCCGTTGATCAATGTCCGATCTTTGAAGTGACAAGCATAAGAGCAAAAGGAAGGATTTTGTGTTTGGGGTTTGCATGTGCATCTGTGTTTAAAGTATATAAGAACCATCTGTACAATTCCCCCACTTGAACTTTTTTTTTTTTTTTTTTTGCCGTACGTGGGCCTCTCACTGTTGTGGCCTCTCCCGTTGCGGAGCACAGGCTCCAGACGCGCAGGCTCAGCGGCCATGGCTCACGGGCCCAGCCGCTCCGCGGCATGTGGGATCTTCCCGGACCGGGACACGAACCTGTGTCCCCTGCATCGGCAGGCAGACTCTCAACCACTGTGCCACCAGGAGAGGGAAGCCCCCACCACACACACTTGAACTTTTGTATTCTGTTTTCTACCTACTAATGCTGCAGTCCCTTGCCAGATCAGCAATGTTCAACAGATAAGTGCTGGATGAACAAAATTAACTGCAGCTCATTGATCCCTTTTTCTTCCTGAGGTGCCTTGGGAGAGGGTGTGACTAGCATCCATTGATCTTAAGCAAGACATTTCAAGTTGACTAACTTTGCTGGTCACACTGAAAAAAATGGCTCCTAATGAATTCTTAGAAGGAACAGGGGAACTGAGGCCACGTTAATCTCAAATCAGTCTTCATAGTTAGATCTGATACCACTGTCACGTTCTGGGTGTGAGCCTCAGAACCCACAGACATGTTTAGTATGGCTTGGTAGAGTCTCAACTTGAGACCGTGCTTAGGGGGATTAAATAACATGTGCAAACTTCCTTGCCTGCACACGCAACTTGCCTATGCATAAGCCATCCAATCATCACTAGAGACTTGTAAGCTAAATTCTCTTATCTGCATTACAAGAGTAAAGATTGTAGTGTTCAGAATAGTGAACTGATTTGCCAGAGGTTGCCTGAATCAGAGTTACCAGAAATGGAATTAGAAGGTAAGCCTTGTTACTGCAGGTCTGTGCTCTTGACATTGTACCATAGCTGTCTTTCATCTCTCTCTCCCTGCCTATCAGTTGCTGTGTTATTCACGTTTTGTCTTCTGGTATCTTTGTTAGCCAAGCTAACTGCCAGAATTCTGTCCCTTCTACTGTCTAGTTAAAGTCTTAGCTTTCCGCTCAAAGCCTAACTAGGAGAATTTTCCCTATGAGACACATTAATAGTATTGTGGAGGCTTAGAATTTGGAATACTTGGATCTGATCTTTGTTCTACTTTAAATTTCTATTGATACTGAACAAGTAACTGCTGTGAGCCTGTTTCCTGGTCTAGGATAATGTATCTTCCCAAGGGTACTTAGCAGGCTCAAATGAGATAATGACAGATGTACAAACATTCTATAAATTGTCCAATGCTATACAAATATATTTGTGGCATCCAATCTTACATTCACCTTTGATTATAAATGCTTACTTCACTGGCTGATATTTTTATAGCTCTCTATCTTCCTATGTTGACTTATATCACACAACTTTTGCTTAATGGTAAATTTCTGGAAGACAGAAACCATACATTTTATTTTTCTATTTTTTTATTTTTTAACATCTTTATTGGAGTATAATTGCTTTACAATGGTGGGTTAGTTTCTGCTTTATAACAAAGTGAATCAGCTATACATATACATATATCCCCATATCTCCTCCCTCTTGCGTCTCCCTCCCACCCTCCCTATCCCACCCCTCTAGGTGGTCACAAAGCATGAGCTGATCTCCCTGTGCTATGCGGCTGCTTCCCAGTAGCTAGCTATTTTACATTTGGTTGTGTATATATGTCCATGCCACTCTCTCACTTCGTCCCAGCTTACCCTTCCCCCTCTCCATGACCTCAAGTCCATTCTCTACGGCTGCATCTTTATTCCTGTCCTGCCCTTAGGTTCTTCAGAACCATTTTTTTTATCATGTTTTACAGTGATAGTGAGTTGATGATTCCTAGCAACTAAACTTAATAAAATAATTGTAGTTATATTTTCTGGAAGCCTGGAACATACTAAGCATCCAACTATTATAAAGATTTTTCCCCTCTAAGTAGCCCCCTAAAAGTCACACATTTTAATGAATACTCTAAATTAGTGGTTCCCAAATGGAGGTGACTCCCTTCCCCACAGGAAACATTTAGCAGTGCCTGGTGACATTTTTTGGTTGTTATAACTGGGAGAAAGGGAGACTGTTGTCATCTAGTGGATAGAGAGCGGAGATGCTGCTAAATAGTCTGTGATGTAGAGAAAAGTCCCCACAACAGAGAATTATCCAGCCAAAATGTTAATCATACAGAGATTGGGAAGCCCTGCACTAGATTAAGAACCTTGCTACTTAAATTGGTGCTTAGATGAACATTGACCTTACCTGGGGCTTATTAGAAATACAGGCTCTCGGGCTCTGCCCTAAACCTACCATAATCAGAGTCTTCATTTAACAAGATCCTCAGGTGATTACTATGACCATTAATCTTTGCAAAGCACTGGCTGCAAGTCATACTGTTTTTTAAAATAAACTTTAAGATGAGTTTTCACTTTTACAAAAAATTTTAAAGATTGCAGAGAGTTCCCATGTACCCTGCACCCAGTTTTCCCATTATACATATCTCACATTAATATAGTAATTTGCTACAATGAACAAACCAATATTGATACATTTTCAGTAACTAGAGAGCATTCTGTATTCATATTTTGTTCGTTTTTACCTAATGTTCGTTTTCTGTTTCAGGATCCCATTGAAGATAACACTTTACATTTAGTACTCATCTCTCCTTAGGCTCCTCTTGGCTGTGACAGTTTCTCAGGCTTTTTTTTGTTTTTAATGAGCTTCACAGTAATGATCAGATATTTTCTTGAATGTTCCTCAGTTGGTATTTGTCTGCTTTTCTCATTATTAGACTGGGGTTACCTTTTTTGAAGGAAGACCACAGAAATAAAGTATCATTTTCATCATATCAAGGATTCATATAAGTCAGCATGACTTTTATGATGTTGACCTTGATCACCTGGCTGAGATTGTGTTGGGGTAATATTTATCTTTATAGCTAATATTTATTCCTTATCTCATTCAGATTTGGCTAATGAAGGCTGTGCCCTTCAACAGCTGCCTTGCATCTGCCTTGCATTTGGAATTCTGAAGGCTTACATTGTTACAATTGCCAGATTTATTGTACATGTGCAACTTCAAATTGTAAATTATAAATGAACAGTTTCACAGATTAAATAGGGGACTTGATTGTTTTTCTCCAGGGAAATATACAGATTCCAGTAAAGGGGAAATCTGATTAATCAAAAAAGCTAAAAACCACCTGGAACCAACAACTAATTGGGATTTTTTTCCTCACAAATGAGAAACCACTCAAATTGGCAGCTTCAGATCTGAATTCTGAAACATATTAGATATGGAAATCAGCATTTGCAGTCAGATATGTAATTTCAGAGAAGGTTTTGCTCCCCTCACAAAACTTCTTCTTTTACCTCTTGGCGTAGTAGGGCCATATGCTAGGAGCTGGGAGATGAGGATAACGGTTCTTGCACTGATACCCATGGCCTGTAAGTAGGTAGTCATGTGATAGCTGTGGCTACACTAGGCCTCAATCTTTTCATCAGATTTGGGTAATTATTCCTAATTTGTGTGCTTTAATTGTATTCAGAGAGAATGAGATTAAAAAGATGTTAAGAAGTACTTCTGTCTCTTAAAATCTGCCTCTCTGAATTCCAACCATTACTTCTTACCACTTCTAGACCAATACAGCACGAGTCTTAGTTCCTCTCCCACCTCTAACATCTCCACCTCTGCCTTGGTGATAGTGCCATTTTATCATCACAGTTCTTTACTCCAAACTGGAGAACTTCTGTCCTACCTACAGACCTCAGCTTGGTGTTCTACTTAAAAGGTAAAGCTTTTACCTTTTGTCTCTAGATACAGTCAAGAAGTACAGAAGTAGCTTTATTTATATTCTAGACATGTAAATCTTCCACAGCAAAGCACAGTCTAAAATTTAGCCATACAGATGTAAATATCTACTAGCAGCTTCTTTGAGACTCTCAAGGGCAGGACATTCTGAGATTTCCAAGCTGTAATATGAAGAATCCGGTAGCCATTCTGGACCAGTGGGCTCTAAGAAACACTTGTGTTTATCTGCAAGTGGCACATAAAGAGACTCAGGTTGAATAGTGGGAAGCAGTTCTCTAAGATGAAAAAAATGCTAGCTTAGGTCCCAGAAATTTTTATAGTAAGGCTTTTGTTGAACTTGGAGAATTCTTTAAGTCTGTATCTTTAAAAGTAAAATACTGAAAAGTACCTTTAACTTCTATAAGCCATTTTGTTTTCTATTTAAGTAAACATTTAAGAATCATGTAATCATAGAGCCGGACTGAGCTTGAAACTATCCAGAATCACTTTGCAGATGAATGCTGAGGACATGGAAAGTGAAAGAGAACTTGTGCAGTCATCTTCTGGCTTACTCAGCCAAGAAAAAAAGTTCTTTTGACACCAATTATGATGTTCCATTCAGTCTTTCATACTGCATCTTACGCCAAATAGTATTAGCATAGCTTGATTTTTTAAAGTAAAATTCCATACAAAATATGTATTTCTCAGGGTAAAATATAGGTGATGATATCTTCAAGATTTTTTTAAACACTTGAGTTTTTTTTTCCGGTGACAGAATGTAAAGCAAATATCACAATTCTTCTGTCTTGGGAAATATTTAAGGTTGGGGGGAAATAGAGGGCAATCTCAAGAAACTGCATGAAAGGATACTGTATCGGAACTGCTTCAATATTAGCATGCATAAAGCAAGGCATTTCAAGGAAGATTTATCCACACTCAATTATTATGTATACACAGCAGCTGATTTCAATACTGGAGCTAGAGTTTGTGATCATTGTAAATTAAGTCATAATAACATTGACCTAAAGTGTTGCTCTAAGCCAAAAGGTCAAATCATTGTATTTGTGGATTTAACGCTTCCACTCTGGTAAAATGCTATAGCATTTCTCTGCTTATAGCATCTTTCTAAAGACACTTTTCTGGGAAAGGTAAAGAACACCTAAGGAAGTTACAAAAGGGCAAGGAAAACAGTCAAGAAGGTGAAAATTGCAGGGAAATGATTTTCTTAGGTCTATCTCTAGTAAATGGAACTGGAAAAAGAATTTGATCAAAACCTGTAAAGTTAGGAAAAGAATGGGTATAATAAATGTGGACTTGAAATATTAAAATTATTTAGAGTTTAAGAGAGAGGAATGTGGGACCACTGCAAAGCAACACTGGTTCCCAGAGAAAATTCTTCTTGGTAACTAGCTCCTTAAGTCCCTGGATCCTTTCTAACTCTCAGCCTCTGCAAGAGCTATCTCATTTTTGTGTTCTGTACTGCTGTGGATGGTGACTATAGCGGGCAGTTTATTGAGAAAAAATAGCAACTAAACACTGAAGGCCTAAGAGCTAACCTTCTATTCCTATCTAGACCATCTCAATTTTATATTTAGTCAGTTTAGCTCTTGCTCTCCCTGATGTATTGTGAATTTGTGAATGAGAAAGTAAATGAAATAAGTGAATATCATAATTGGCTTATCTAAGACTTTTATTTGTCAGTTTCCTTTCTCTTCAAAATGTGTAACTTTATTTTTACTTGTACTTTTTATATGATAGTTGTGTCAAAATTCTATTGATATTATTTACCTAGCATAAAGCCCAGTGTGTTTGTCTTATTCTGCACTGGCTGCTCTAGTGATAAGGTATGTACTTACTCTGCAATGGAGAGGTGACTAGGAATGGCTCTGCCCTTCCATGAATTGGTCCTCATCCTTTTAAAACAGCACTGCTGGAGTGTCAGGAACCCCAAAAGAAGTCTAGACAGGAGAACTGAGTTCTAATTCTGATTCTGCTGTAGCAGAAATTTTGTTTTCCTTTTACCACATTGTTGAGATTCCTGGGACCTAGTTTTTCTGATTTGTAAAATAAAGGGTTGGATGTTATGACCTTGAATGTATATTTCAACTCTAATATTTGATGCCTCTAAGGAAATTGCTCTCCTGAGTCCTATTTCCCCATTCTCATCCCTTTTAATCCAAGGTTTATAATTTTGTCTCCTGTATTCTCTGCTTTTTAGCTTTATTATTCAGAATCCTGATTCTTGCCTCTAGGCTATTTCTTTCAGATTTCAGCATCTGCCTCTTTACTGAATTCATAGAAGCACATTAGAATCTAGTTTTCTCACTTTAATAATCTTCCCAGTTGAAGTTATCCAGAGTTATTCTTAGTTAAAACTTGAATTCTTGAGTAAAACTTGAAGTACTCTTTTCATTATTTTTTCCAAAAGTCTTATATTAATGTACTCAAATTTACTTGTTCAATATTATGATTATTGTGTGAATGGACAGTGAGCTAATCAACCATTCAAAATGTGAGAATCCACTCTAAGTTAAGCCTTGTGCTGGAAGTTTCAGGCTTTGAAACAACCCTTAAAATGTGCTGTGTCAATTCTGAAACACTGCATATTTTTAGTACTAAGTTAATTTTTTTTTTAAGAATTGGCCCTGATTGTTTTAAAGAAAAATAAGTTATGATTAGCCAAATTTGATCACATAGCCAATTTCTGGTAGCAATTCTTTCTCAGAATCACAGCACTATAGTAATATGTAATGACTCCACCCCACCCCTCTGCCTTATTTGTAACAGCTAAAGATCCGGCTACAACATAGACAGCTCTTCAGGACATCTCTTTCCCTGCACAATACACGACTAAATTTATCTATGATGATTAACATGAGTAGAGAAGAACTTTTAATCTTAGGATACTTCTTAAATGGATTTACTTAATACAGCCATTGTACTTATAGGTGACCTAGACATGTGGCTTAAAATAAGTGAGGCTTATCCATGAATTTTGGAAGAAATACATTCCTTTAATTGGCCGGAATGAAAAAGTGTCTGCCTTTGTGTATTAATATACTTCTATCCAACTAAAAGCATTTACATTAGCAGAAAAAGCAGCGTCAGTCCCTGAACAATGACAAAAAAGTTATTCTACTTATATTGTACATGCCAAACCATTTAGTGGTTTAAAACAATTTCTCGTCATTCTGTGGGTGACCTGGGTTCAGTAGGTGTTTCTTGTTGGGAATCCCTCATGTGATTGTAGTCAGATACCTCTGTCCCTAGCTGCTATCTGGATACTTGGCCAGGCTGAATATTTAAGATAATTCAATCATGATTGGCAATCAGTGCTGACCATAGGCTGGAGTTCAAATGAAGTGCCTACACTTCGGCCCTCTGTGAAGCTTGAGTATCTCACAGCATGGTGGCTGGGCTGCCTGGGGGGCATTCCAAGAGATGGGAAGCAGAAGGTGCCAGACCAGCATTATCTCCATCGTATTCTATGGGCCAAAGCAGTTATAGGGCCTGACCAGATTTTAAAAGGATGAAAAATAGAAACCACCTCTTGATAGGGGAAATGGTAAGGGCACATTTTAGAAGAGCCTATGAGATGGGAGATATTGTTAGGGGATCTTTGGAAAATGCAATCCATCATAATAGTTTTAAAGAAATGTCCCACCACATCCTTTAATGATGGAGTTGGCAGAGGACAGTCAGAAGATCAAATCCAACCCTCTGGCTTTTTTTGTAAATAAAGTTTTATTAGAACACAGCCATGCTCATATATTTACGTGCCGTCTATGGCTGCTTTCATGCTACAATGGCCATCGTTCAGTAGGTGCAACAGGACCATAAGCCCTGCAAAGCCTAAAATATTTAGAGTCTAGTCCTTAACAGAAAAAATGTTTGCCAATCCCTGACTTAATGTCTTTATTTTTTAAAAGAACATTATTCACTGAAGACATTTGCTAATAATTCCATAAATTTAAATGTTTATTGTCTCTGAATTTTTCCTGTTGCTTTTTTCTCTAGGGAGAACGTACCAACTCTAAGAGCTCCCACGACTCTGTCGTGGTCCTCTGATACACGAGTTTCCACGATGTTAACTTGTTTTTTTCCTTCAAAATAGAAGCCCTCCCTTCTGTCTCCACCCCCACCCACCAAAGGTGGGCTTTGTTGGCTCATTTATGGTGTTACTTTCTTTTATCACATATTGTATGGGTTGCAGTGGTCCTGAAGCCCAAGCCTGTCAGCACATGACAATAATCTGGAGAGTGTTAAGAACTGCAGAAGTCAGTACCCCATCCTCTAGAGATCCTGACCTGGATCAAATTGGGAAATAGGCTTCAGTACTTAAACATTTATATGTAGTGTACCTACAGAAGAACACTTAGCAACTATTATATATTTCAAAGTCTAGTTAAAGCAACAATTAAGCAATCCATCTTTTATAAATTAATAAAACTATATCCACCTCTTGCAAAGAAGTGACTCCAACTTGATCTGAAAACAGACTTTGTGTGCTCATTAACTGCTAGAAAAAAAACTATTAAGAAAAGACAAAGTTTCCTTGGTGGGGTGGGGTGGAATCGATACTTTCGTATATAAAGAATCATACAAGAGGAGGAGAAAAGGAGTTCAGGAAGAAATACATGATGATGGAAATGGGGGGGGATTTTAATAATTATACCAGTTGCTTATTGTGTCAACTAGAAATACCTAATATGAGAAATTTCCTTGAAATAAGTGAGGTGTGGGAAATAGTGAGGGACTTAGCATGGAGTGCTCTGGAAAGAAAAGCCAAGGACAAAAAATTAAACCTTATCATCTTGACTTAGGCAGACTTGGGTGTTTATGTGTGTTGGAAGAAGGGGGAATAGAGTGAAATGGGAGGCACAACCAAAGGTAAAGGTCAGACTTGGAGAAAATAATTGAGTTACGTGTTAAGTAACCAGTTCCATCTTGTAGGTGAATTCCCACATGGCTAGGGGTATGCACATTTCAAACTGCTACTAAATAAGTTCAAATGAGATTGTTCAATCCTGGTTCAATTCAGTCATAGTGTATAAGGAACCTGCCTTTATCTGTGGATAATTAGGCAAAGGAAGCACATTTTTAAAAGGCAGCATCTTGAATATTTTCTGTAACTGTAATATCAAGCATACTAATTCAATAACTTAGTTGTAATTTCAGATTGTAATATTATTTTCAATTTTAATAAGACAAAACTTTAGCTGCTATGATTTAATTATTTTCTGCCAACACCACGGTGCTGTTATGCATTATTTATTAAGTGCCACCAATTTCGTTTTTGTTTCACACAACTATACGCAGCTTGTCTTTTTTCTTCCTAAAGACTTAAAAAGCTAAAAGAGATATTAGATAAATCAACTAGTTGTAGAATGGTGCCATATTTTGAGGAACTAAGTTGGGGGATGGGGGCAGCGTGTCTTGGGAATGGTTTAAAAAAGAAATAGACCTGACTGAGAGTTTAAGTGAAAAGTTGGTCTTCATTGCTGAAAGAAGGAATGATTCTTTAGAGGGATGATGGTAAGAGATCCTCAAAGATAAACTGAGGCATATTAAAAATTTTAAGAGTTTACTTGAACAAAAATTGATTTGTATTGGGCAGCATCCCATCTAGCAGATAGAAAGGAGCTCTGAGAAGCTGTACAAAATGAAAGACTTTTATAGCCAGACAGAAGCTGGAGCAAAGAAGTTATACTAGGCAAAAAAAGCAGGTTGGTTAGTGCAAGGTTACTTTTCATTAGGGAATAGCAGGGGTCTATCAGGCAGATCACCTAATTCGAGCTGATCAGGTGATTCTTGACTGGCTGGTTAAGATTCCATGTCGGTGAGAGCTGAAACTGTAAGTTAAGTCTCAGTTTGGTGACACAAGGCTTAGCATAAGCAACTCCCTTTTGGACCTGTTGTATTGTGTTTAACAGAGCAAGAAGGATGTTGCAGTGATGTCCACTAGAACCTTCTGAAAGGACGGAAATATTCTGCACTGTTCAATGTGGTCACAACATGTAGCATTTGATATGTGGCTAGTGCAACTGAGGAAATAACATTTAAATTTTATTTATTTTTACTTATATTTAAATTGCCCAGGTGGCAAATGGCTACCATATTGGAGAGCACAGCACAAAGAAAACACAATGTTCTTGGAAAAGAGGAAAAGGAGATTGAAAACAATTTTTGTTCATCATTATGGGGATAATCCATAAATCAGAATGTTTGCAATTCAAACTTTGTCATAATCATCACAGATGAAAATGGCCATATTTTTCTTCCTAGTGATTCATTTTAATAGTGTGTTTGTGGAAATTATGGTTATAAAAATTAGCCTTTGATAATTATAAATACAGCTTGTCAAAGGTAACTGTGACGATTATATGATCAGGAAAAACTTGTTTTTTACATACTCTGGTTTATAAAACTTGGTATAATATGTTATGTGTCACCTTTAGGTTAAACCTAACAAAAAACAGTGCAGCAGATTTAGTCACAGGAGACATCTCATCATGTAGTTAATTTGTAGAAAAATTTCATTTTTTCAATTTGAATGAACAGATGGCCTATTCATTAAAATTCAAAAGTAGATAATTACTTGATTCCAGTATTTTTAGCAAAAGGACATTTTATAGCATTATGTTAGGAGAAGACTTGTAGGTCTTAAAATGCTTTGTGTGGCTGGACACATAATTCTCCACTGTCTACAACTGTCTGCCATGCTAACTGAATAAGACATTTAAAAATAGAATTGTAGGTCTTCTTCAACACTAAAACACTCACTTGAAAAAAAAAATTGCTCATCTCTCTAAAGAAAAAATCTTCACATTAACCCTGAAACCCTGCCCAAACATTCAGCAAATGCTTATCTATCATTTTTGTGCTGGACACTTGAAATTAGGATATACATTTGAAAAGATTGCCCCTGCCCTTAAGAAGTAGAGTCCAATGGTAAATGTTCATTGATTTGTGTCCTGGGTTTTCCTTCAACTGAGTAGCAGTCTGCAATTTTTTCTCATTTAAGTAGTTCAATAAAAGTGAATATTTAGTAATTCATAACAGAATATTCATATGTTTAATAGTTCTGTCTGGTAAATCTGCTATAGAAGGTGCCAGTTTGCTGTGCAATGATGCTCATGCTGATTTTTTTTTCTTTTCTTACCACCCAAAGTCAGTATTTTTTTTTCCCCAGAAGTGTTCCTCCTGTTCCTACATATAAAAAATGAGAGAGAAGTAACTTTTGCATAATTTCCCTCATTCTTAGGAAGCTTGGAATAAAGTTGCTTCTTCATTACTCAGGCTTTCCTCACCTAGGAATTCTTGGTCTCTTTCTTTACTACTTAGGTCTTGGCTATCTCCCTCTACATGGACTTTTATTATATTCTGTTCCAAATATTTTTGGAATAATTTCGTAACTTTTTTTTCTAACTTCTGAAGTGCATTAGTTTCCACAAAACACTTTAAGGTTTCTACAAACTGTCGTAAGGTTTAAGAATGTAAGTTTACATCTTTCCCATGAATCAAATTATGTATAGGAAATTTGCCACCTTGAATTTTAAAAGGAAACAACTGTCCTCATCCATTAGATTTGATCTTCATTCCAGGGTTTGCTCTTTTATTTAGTTTTGGCTTGACATATTTTCTTCATTTGGGCCTTACACTTTGGAAAGGATAACACCTTCACCATAGGCATTTTCTTAGGTCCATCTTGACAATCTTATCGTAAAATCAAAGAGAATAAGAAATAAATTTCTGGGCTTCCCTGGTGGTGCAGTGGTTGAGAGTCCACCTGCCGAGGCAGGGAACACGGGTTCGTGCCCCGGTCCAGGAGGATCCCACATGCTGTGGAGCGGCTGGGCCTGTGAGCCATGTCTGCTGAGCCTGCGTGTCCAGAGCCTGTGCTCCGCAAAGGGGGAGGCCACAACAGTGAGAGGCCCAGTACCACAAAAAAAAAAAAAAAAGAAAAGAAATACATTTCTATGCATGTGCCTTCCTAACATACCTGCTGTCAGCAGTAGTTTTTCATTTGAAATGCAAACTTTTTCCCTATATGACTGTTACACAAGGACCCACTCACAATAAAGGGAGAAGCTTTGCCCAGAATAAAGTACTACCTGTCTGCAAGCCCTTTTTCAGAATCCTTAGGGCCAGATGTTTCAGAATTCATAATTTTTCATACTTTAGAAAAGTAATATTGTACATGTAGTATATATTATATAGTACCCCCAGTTGGGGAGGGGGCAGCACCTATAATCAAACACATTCGTATTTCTGCAGCAAAATGTATAAGTGTACATTTAGGTCAAATAAAGACTATAAATAGCCTCACATTAGTTCAAAACCTTACCGGTTTTGAAGACAAATAAGAATACAACTTTAGGATTTAGAGAGCAGATAAAGAACTGGGCACCTGATAGTAACTATCACTCCCACCCCACTTGTGTCACTCTCTCAATGACTATGAATATTCATTTGACCAACAGAACTAAGCCATTTGGGATCTGCACATAAGGAATTCCATGAAGAACCATCAGTAAGACCTAGAATCCCTGTAGGTTCAGTTCTGATCAGTTCTCAGGAGATATACAAAAGAGTTCTCCTAATGGCCAACACAAAACTCCAGGTAATCAAATCCTGAACTGTTATTTTTGATACGTTAACTCTTTGCTATTCTGCATCCTATTTTCTTAACCTTATCTCTCTCCTTTTATTTCACAATTGACTGATCCATTATTTCCATTTTTCTCTGTCTGCAACTTTTCTCCAACTTTTTCTTTCTTTACCTATACCTTCTCTAATAAAACATTCATATCCTGTCTACCCCATAAATAGATATAATACATAAGGCTTGAATTTTTGCCTAACAAAGTTATAACTCAGTCCATAGCTCCATTTCTCTTCTGGCACATAACCACAAAACTTAAGATTATAGCTGGCTCCTTGTTAACTTGGATAGGTAATCATTGTTCAACTCAGGATCTAATGTCTTTGAGGGTATCACATATTTATCCTGGGCACAGAGAGGGACTAGAAAATGTTTCTTGCCTATGGAAAGCATGGAATCTTTCAACAAGTTGACATTTACGTTTTCTCTTCCAGTAGCGATTTTTGTTTGTTCTATGGTCTGTGCCTCTAGATGTATCTCACTACAAGTATGGATTATCTCTGGGGGCTTTTCATCTGTCCCTGCTTTTAATTCTTTTTGATACTGTTATGGTAACCCACATAAAAGAGAGAGTATTACTTTCTTCCAAAATTCAACCAAGTTCATTCTTAGGACTGTTGACTGTATTTTCTACCTGTAGAGCTGGAAAAGCTGATCCTTATTCATTTATCAAATAGATTCATTGAATGCCAGATTGTAATACTTTTTCATAGCAAGTGAACAACAATAAAAACAACTCAGACCTGTCTCTATGCCATTATCTTCTTCATGTATTAAAAGCATATATCTCTGGCTGATATATACCAAAGACTTTTTTTTTGGAAAATAGAAATCCTTATTAGTGGATTTTAAACTACCTTCTCTAATGTAAATAGCAATAATACATTGATTTTTATTTGGGAAAATATTTCCCAAGACTTTTTTAAGCTTTCCACTCATCAAAAGCCTGCTTGTTGTAGCAACTAAATTTCAGTTCTGGTCAAACTTGCATACTGGCCAAGAAGGGGTTAAATAGCCCTATGCCTTTAGTGTTTTCTCATTTCTACAGGGTGGTATTAGCACAGGAAATGTCTTCTGATTTTTGCTGTGCTTTGTAATGAATAAAATATGTGGGAAATGTGAAGAACTTATGTAAGCTCTTTGTCTTGGTCTCACTGAAAAGCTTTAATTTTATTCTTACTTTATAATCTTGGAGATGTCAACAGGCCCCATGCCATCTTTCATGACTTTATACTTTCCCAATAGAGACCATGGACTTCAAAGCTTGTTAGGCGAGCATTAAAAATAAAGGCCCAGGGCTAGTGAACTTTAACATTATTTTTCCCTGTGAAGCTGCAGTGATATACAAGGCAGAGTGTTTTCTTAGTGTTCAAGCATAATTTAAAATCATACTGTGCCAAAAGTCTTCTATATTATATTTGTATTCTGAGTCCTAGTAGGTTAGATACCAGAGTGTTCTTATATTATTTGGGTATATTCTTATATCCCAGTTTTTATGTAAAAACTGTCTATTAGCCAGTAGTACAGCATCAGTTAACATCTATTTCAGAATCTTCACAACATAAAACACAACAACTTTTCCTTTGGATCTGTTGGTAATCATTACCCTGTCTTGAGGCAGAGTGCAAATTCCTTTTATTTACTTCTCTGGGATGTGGGTGTGTGGGAGAGAGTTTATAAAAGGAAAGGAAACTAGTTGCTCAAAAGAAAACTCCTTGTCTGTTCTTCATGTGATTCAATGGATGAACTAAAATCTAGGAAAACTGAAATATGGACACTAATATCATTTAGGGGTACTTCAATTCAGAACATAAATTACTTAGGACATTTGTAGATAGGGAAAAATTATTCATGGACAGTGCTAAGTCATTAGGAATAATATTTTTGTGTGAATTAGTTTCTTTAATTGCTGCTCAAGATTAGGTAGAACTTCACATCCTTTTAAATATTTTAAACCTTTTGGGTTTCTTTATAAAAGTTCCTCAGTAATAGAATAGAAGGGTGATTAACAAAAATGTGACAAAAGTGTTTTTCTAATATCCAAGATAAAGCCTCTGTTTCTGTGGTTTCCATTTAAGCAGTATGTCTAGTATGCTTTCCTTTATCTTATTGGATTTGTGCTGGTAGAGCCAACACTCCCCATTTCCTAACTATGTCCAAAGACATATTAATAAAATAACTCTCTAAGGTGAGAGGTACACCAGATGTCCAGGGGGTCAATTGACTTTAGTTGACAAACAGTGAGATGGAATCCATAATGTTAGACTTTAATAAGTACTCCAGCCAGCAAGGATAGTGTTTGTTTTGTTTTGTCTTTTAATCTACTTTGTCTTTTCTATCTCATGCAAATTCTGGGCCATCAATGATAGTTATTAATACCATAGTAAGATTCTATGAGGAATCTAGAAGATTAAGAACCTTTGGCTAATTGAATAATCTTTTTCTGTACTGTGTACCTCTGCAGAAGTCTGATATCTAGAGACCTCATTTCAAAATATTCTAAAGTGCATATAATTGGCTACTCTAGATTACCAAGGAAACAAAGTACATAAAAAATAACATAAATAATAAAACTTTGTGATTCATTAATACATGAGTATTTTTAACACATTAAATGATATCTAACAATGTATCTATTAACTGCCATGTGTTTGAAAGTGTGAAAAGCAAAAACAATTTTTAAGATTTCTGCAATAACTGTCATATAATAAAATGTAATTTTTATTGATGACACTGTCACGAGTACTGTTAAGCTAATATGGTTTGTTACTGTGGAAATGCTACATTTTAATCAGAGGTTAGTAAAAATAAAGAATATATATATATATTAAATCTCCATATTCCCAGACATCCCCCCCGCCCATCCTGAATTCTATTAGGCTAAGAACCTTTGAGCTAGACCATGAAGTTTGAATAAGAGATTGACAGAGATGAAGATTCAGTGTCAGGTTTATCTAGGGAAGATCCCAGTTTGTGGGAAGACTGGATATACAGCGCTAGGAATTTGATTTTCTTTTTTTTCTTTTTTGCGGTACACAGGCCTCTCACTGCTGTGGCCTCTTCCGTTGCCGAACACAGGCTCCGGACGCGCAGGCTCAGCGGCCATGGCTCACAGGCCCAGCTGCTCCCTGGCATGTGGGATCTTCCCGGACTGGGGCACAAACCCGTGTCCCCTGCATCAGCAGGCGGACTCTCAACCACTGCGCCACCAGGGAAGCCCAGGAATTTGATTTTTAACTCCACAAAAACTACTGAGAATTTCTGAGCAGAGGGATATTTTATCAGAACAGTAATCAAGGAAAATGATTCTATAATCTTTGCTGTTTAGTTTGGTGACAGAGAATCCAGAAAAGGAGCTATATGTCACTTGTGAACAAAAACTTAGGAAAGACTTTTAGTGAAGAAACAAATATAATTGGGTGGATTAACTGTGCTTACAGTAAGAAGTATTTGTAGTTATTGGTCGCATGACTGAATGATGATTTTGGCGTCGTTAGTCATACAGTGAAGTTGGGAAGGGATTGATGGTAATTTGGGAAGGAAAATGAGGTCATGCATGATGAGAAATGTTGGTGTGAGTGTCCTAAAGGAGAAGAGGAAGATTATTTGAAAAAGATTGAGAGGCCAAATCATCTCATTCTTAAACATTCTCCTAAAGGATAATAAGATACTATGAGTGACATTAATGGCCAATCTTATAATTGAGCAATTATTATGTGCCTGTGCTAAGTCCTTGTTCTTTTATAATTTACATTCCATACAATTTACTAATTTAAGATATAATTCAGTGGCTTTTAGTATATTCAGAATGTGTACATCCATCACCACAGTCAAATTTAGAACATTTTCATTATTGTAAAAGAAACCCTGTACCCCTATGCCATCATACTGCAATCCTATATCTCTCCCAGCCCTAGGCAACTAGTCATCTACTTTCTGTTCCCATAAATTTGCCTATTCTGGACATTGCATATAAATGGAACCAGACTTGGGTCCACTTGCCTACTGCACAGCAAAACCAATCTACAGACACCAGGTTGTGGTGAAGGAAAGTACAGCATTTATTGCAGGACACAAAGCAAGGAGAATGGGTAGCTAATGCTCAAAAGACACAAGCTCCCTGATAGCAATATTTGGGGTGAGGGCTGCAGGGTGCATGGCTCTCTTCTGATGGTTGGTGGTGAGCTAACAGGGTGATGTTTTGGGAATCTTAATCATCAACCTTTTGCTTCCAACTCATCTGGGGTCTATGTGCTCATGGTTAGCATCCTCTGCATGGGTGGATGTCTTAGTTTCTTCGGGACAACTCAAAGTTTTGCATCAGATTGTTATGTATATCCCTTGAGGAGGAACTACAACTCTGTTTAGTTGCTGAACTGTCATTTAAGCTATCATTACTTTTCTTGTTTGACTGCTTTTCCTTTGTTTCTGTATACCCTCACTTTCCTATTTATTAACTGCTTGAGTTTGATCTTTGGAACTAAGGGAAGGTCTAGGAGACTAAAGCCTTTTTCTACAAACAAGAAGTGGGGAACATGGAGGGGCTTTTGTACCTAGGAGGACCCCACAGGGTCCTGCTTGGCTTCAATAATGTGTGGTCCTTGTGACTTGTTTCTTCCACTTAGCATGTTTTCAAGGGTGATTCATATTGTAGCCTGAATCAATACTTCATTCCTTATTATGGCTCAACAGAATTCCACATTTTGTTTATCCATTTATCAACTGATGAAGCTCTCTTTCTGCATGACTTTAATCTGCCATTTCCCCTGACTGCCAGGTAGAGGGGTGTTTGGTAGTTTTCTTCCACCCTCAGTTTAACTTGTTAAAATATTATACTGGATCCACCTTATTTTGTTCTCAGTGGCACATGAGGACAAAGTTCATCTTCTTTGTGTGGGGAATAACTTTCAAACCAACTCTTCTCACTCCCACCTGTTCCAGGCCATTTGAACAACTGCTTTTGAGAGTAAGTTCGAGAAGGCATTCTTTTTAATCTTTTTATAGCTGTTCAGAGTATTTTGCAGGATATGTGGTTATTCTTTGTTTTTGCTTCTGTTTTGTTTTCTGTCTGCTTTTTAAAAATGTGAAGGTAGATAAGTGCTTGCTCTATGCTCTGGAGAATCCTAACTACTTTAAAGGGGAAAGAAATACAAATGTCACATCAAGTATAATCTAAGCTATGAAATAAAAATACACATTGTGAGAAATGTACTGCTGGGTAAAATAAGTTACAGTGCAGAAATACTTTTACTAAGTAGAGTGGGAGGTTGACATTTTTAATTATAATTAACCATTGAACAAGCACAAGTTAATCCGAGTAAAATTTATAGTTGTCCCTCCCATATCTGTGAATTCAACCAACCACAGACCGTATAGTGATACTGAAAACTTGACCTCTGTGCGCCGGTGCCAGTCAAATCTCAGAGACAGAGTTTTGAATGAAGTAGAAAAGAATAGCTTTATTGTTTTGCCAGGCAAAGGGGGACACAGTGGTCTCCCATCTTCGAAAACTGTGTGTCCCAACCTGGGAGGATTTCTTAAGGAGCTTTATTGCAATGCTTCAAGGACAGGGTTGCTGATCAGATTAGGGTGTGTGTAGAGCCTGCACTCCTTTAATCTGGTCTCAGGTAATCTCTAGATGAGCTTCTCTGGTTCCTTTGATCTGGCCTTAGTTGGTCTTCTCTGGAATGAAGAATGTAACTCCATATGTTGGGGGGTTCAGTTCTGTAAAGAGCTCAAAGATATTGTTATGTGTATCCCTTGAGGTGGAACCAGGACCCTGCCCCAAGGCTGCACTGTTGTTTCTTGGCTGCTCTTCCCTTGTCTCTGCATCCACTGATTTCCCTTATTAGCAACTGTTTGAATCTCCCTTTTGGACTCAGGGAAGGTTATGGAGGCTGGAGTCTGTTCCCTACAAACAAGAAATGGGGGACATAGAAAGGCTTCCATGCCCAGGAGCCCCACAGGGTCCTGCTCAGTTTCAATAGTACTGTAGTATTTACTATTAAAAAATATTGGCATCTAAGTGGACCCATGCATTTCAAACCCGAGTTGCTCAAGGGTCAACCGTACTATTTTTTCTCCTCCTGGACTACATAGGCAATATAATTTAAATGAAATCTTAAAGCTTTCCCACAAGTGTGATCACAGCAGTGTGTCATTTTCACTTACATTCCCATGTATTCACTCATGAGAATTTACTAATCTCCTCCTATTTACAACCAGACACTGCAGGGTTACATGATTGGCCCTTCAATTAGTTTAGTGTATACTAACGTGTAGAAAGCTTCATCGCACACCAAACTCTTTCACATAAGTTTCACATACTAATCCTGTGAAGCAGGTAGCTATTATTCCCATCGCACTGATGGAGAAACTGAGTGCCTAAATGTCTGACATTTCAAGAGCAGTGAAACCAGAATATTAGCTTAGAACTTCTGATTTCAAAACTCTTCCTTCTTCTGCCTCATAAGAGCCATTACAAAGGTGTCAAGTGAACTTGGATAAAGAAGACGTAATCTCTGATTGAAGCAAAAACATCTTGTTCACAGTGGATTCTTTTCTAACCTTTCTAGTCTTAGGTGAAATTGGATTAAGCACCCATTTGACATCCTGTGAAAAGACTGGTGTCCTCCCCTAAAATATCTGCCAATTACTGAGTCCTTAGTTTTTTATAATTATGTAATTTACATAGTTACTCCAAGATTTCCTGCTTTCCAACTTCGCATTATCACTCATTCTTCATTTCCTTGCCTCTCTGTTTATTGATGTATCCAAGCAATGGATCTTTCCTCAAGCTTTTATCTTCCTCCAAGCCCTTCACACAGGAAATTCGTGTGAAGCAGATTAATTTGGAGAGAAATGTAGGACATTAATTCTGGCAACAACTAACTGAATATTGTACATTAGAGATCCCTCCTACTAAAAGCCTTCTAGCCTCCTCAACATGAAGCTTTCCTGCAGGCCCGTCTCGCTGAAATCTCCAGCTTGTTGCTCATCTTTTTCTTTTCCTTGCCCCTGCTCATTTATCACTCTCCTCCTTCCCACTCCTAAATTTTATGAACCAAGACCTTGGACCCTGCCTCTCGCTCCTTAAAACTGCCTGTCAAAGTATTTTTTCTTTTAAAAAGAAAAAAGAGAATTTCCTCAGGAACTATTTTTAACCTACATATTTTTTGTCTGGCCACATGCATTACCTAATTATCAAAACCTATTAAATAAGTTATTGTTATACCAAATCTGTAGTGAGGTAATGGAAGCATAGAGAGTTAAATAACTTATCCAAGGTCTCCAAGCCAATCAGTGGTAGAGCCAGGACCTGATATTCTCAAGTATGCCTGGAAAAAGGCTGTCATTCTAACATCAGGATATTCTTATAAGTCTTCCTTCAAAAATTTTTCATAATCACTTCTATTTCAGGTGACACCTGCTGGGGAAAATTATTCAGTAAAGTAGCTTTGTGTCTTTATTCTAATTCTATCCTAATCTAGTGGCAACATGGATTACTTAAATATTACAACCCAGTATTAACCTATTTTTAGCTTGCAATTTACATCTAGAAGAGATTTTTTTTTAAAGTGGAAGTCAAAATTGTCCCTTTAAATGTAGAGTGTTTTGTATACACATGGACATAGTTGACTCCAGGGCTTCCAACTTTGGCACTACTTACATTTTGGGCTGAATAATGCTTGGTTGTGTGGGCTGCCTTGTGCATTGTAGGATGTTTAGCAGTGTTCCTCTACCCTCCAGATGCCAGCAGAACCTCCCTAGTTTCAAAACCTCCCTAGAACCAAAAATGTCTCCAGACATTGCCAAATATCCCCTGGAATTAAAACTGCCCCCAGTTGAGAACCATCATGTTATATCAAAAACTCTCCCAAGGGACTTTCCTGGTGGTTCATTGGTTAAGAATCCACCTGCCAATGCAGAGGACACAGGTTCGAGCCCTGGTCCAGGAAGATCCCACATGCCATGGAGCAGCTAAGCCTGTGTGCCATAACTACTGAGCCTGTGCTCTAAAGCCCATGAACCACAACTACTGAGCCCACATGCCACAACTACTGAAGCCCGCGCACCTAGAGCCCATGCTCCGCAACAAGAGAAGCCACTGTAATGAGAAGCCTGTGCACCGCAACGAAGAGTAGCCCCCACTTGCCACAACTAGAGAAAGCCCGCAAGCAGCAATGAAGACCCAATGCAGCCATAAAAAAATGAATGAATGAATGAATGAATTTATTTATTAAAAAAAAAACTCCCAAACTTAATATTAAAACATAACAAAGACAAAAATCATATGATGAGTGCCCACAAGTCTGACAGTGATAATAGTACTTGTCATTTGCCTGTCTCTAAGTAACTACAGACAGGGCCATTCATTGTTTAGGCTAATTGAGGTGCTTATGTATCATAGAAATAATAGAGCAAAAATGCATTATACATGGCTAAAATTAAGCTTAATAAACTTGAGACAAATTATCTGTTCAACTCTGATTATTCAGGGAATGATCCTTTCCTTTCCTATGTGTGAATATCTCTTCTCTGGCCTGTCTTTACCTTTCTTCATCACTAGAAATTGAAATTAGTCCACAGATATTTATTTAGTGCCTTTTGAATACTTTGAAGTGCTAGAATTTCAAAACATAATGTGTAGAAAGATTATAGAATCATGATATTTGTGAAATCCTTCCAGAGTCTTGTTCACGTCATGTCAATGGTTGAGCCATCTACAATAGGTTTAGTAAATTCTTACTCCTTAAGTATCCTCAAGGACAGAAGTGCTGCAATGTAAGTTGCTCATTCCAGACTTTCACTCTGATGGTTCAGATGATATTCTGTATCCAAATTGCTTACATTTCAGTCTGTTTCCTCATGTAGGTTTCCTCTGTGGATATGTATGCCCTAAGACCTTGGAGTTAGAAACCAAAACAAAAAGTGAAATTCAAGTATATTGATGTGTATGTTAACCTAGCTCTCTCTCTTTCTCTTTCTCTTTTTTTTCATAAGTGAGATTTTTAGTTCTAGATGCCTCATTTATGTTTTTGATTTTATTTCATATTCAATATGTATTATAATCTATTGTAATTTAGTACAAAGAAATATTGTATCAAGTATATTTATAGCAGTCATGACCAGAAGGGAAATCAGATGTGCCTAATTGAAGGAGAAGAAACAAAATTCTTCACTCATGTGGCTTGAACCTTAACTAGCCTCTTATACCTCAGATTCTGTTTCATTCCATTTGGATGATTTTGTGCTTCTAGTAAGAATTATTACTGTGATAATATCAAAGAAGTGACTTCTCTGAATGGAAAGCTTGGTTCCATCTAAAGTATTATAAGGACCTGATGGTTAAAGAAACTATGAAAGCACAAATAGTTTAGGGAAGAAAAACCTATGGTCTCTATCTCTCTCTCTCTGTCTTTGTCTGTCTCCATCTCTCTCCTTCTCTTATCGCTAATCTGTAATGAGAAACTGGTAAACCAAAAAAAAAAAACAAAAACAAAAAACACTAAAGCAAACTTAGGAAGAAAACACGTAATACTAAATACTAAAACAGGGCAATTTTTCACAGGCTTTTATTCAATGGCCAAAAAATGATTTTTCAATCAAAATTAACACTTCATTTAAGGAGCAGGAGTTTAGATCCAGAGATACCATATCCTTTTGGACTTGAAATCAAACTTAAATAGAGAACTGATAAGGTGCTGACACACTGCCCTTCTTTAATTCAAGAACAAACTTTCATCTCATAGTGAGACAGTCTTTTTCCTTATACTGGCTTAAAGAAGACATATATAAATGACTGACAAGAAGTATTCTTAAGGAACACTGTCTAAGAATATAGTGTGTGTCCCTGGCAATGAGATGGCTTTTCCCTTTAGTTAGCCCATAGTAGCCTTATTATTTTCTACTTGCTTCCCAGATGACAGTAACCCCCATCTAAGATGACCCTACAAGGCAAGTTCAATATAATAGTATTGTTAATCCATTGAGAAAGCAGAGAGTAAATCCTAAAATTTCTCATCACATGGAAAAAAAATTTTTTGTGTTTATATGAAATGATGGATGTTAACTAAATTTATTGTAGTAATCATTTCACAATATATGTAAGTCAAGTTATTATGCTATAGACCTTAAACCTACATGCAGTGTTCTGTCAATTACATCTAAATAAAACTAAAAAGGAAAAAAACAAGATACATAAGTAACCTCATCTCCTAGAGAAAATGTATATATGCTGGTCACAGCACAGCTCAACCACCACAATGTTGAATGTTCCTACTGAATCTAGGAGCTACGGAAACCCTCATGAGAGAATACATAATGTAAAAGCTGTGGTCTCAAACCTACAAAATCATGAATGTATTAGAGAATGAAAGGGATGGAAGGTCTTGTCTAGATCAGACCTTTGATAAAACAACTGTCTCCCTTTAAAGACCAATCAAGTTGTCTTGAATGTTCCAACCAGGATTGTTGGAACTAAGCACAGAGTGTTCATAATTAGGTTATTGCCAACCATTCTTTCTCAGCCTGCCAGTAGTAAATCTCTAAACTGATTTGCCTTATCATGTAAGTCCTATGGTACAAAACCACAAGTTAGTGAAAAACCCATGAAGATAAACAAAGCCAGGAGATTCTGGGTCTCCTTGTAAATTCAATGTCTTCTTTTATTTATAGGACCTACTGATTCTTATAAAAGATAGATGAAAGTATGGATGCTTTATTATGGATCTCTTAACACTTAGCATTTCCCAAAAGTGGTACATAAATAGTGATACCAAAGAGCAACAGGTAGGTTGATTATTGCTCAAAATGGCAAAATATAGTACTTATGACTCAGCCCATTGCAGATCATAAATGGGCATGTGGTACCAGAAGTAGAAAAAAAAATACAGTCAAGTTACTGTGATATAGCTTTCAATTATTCATGCTAATGGCAGGAGTGATAAAAAGAGCCAAATGAAACTATAAATAACTCTTACATTTTATCTTAGCCAGCATTCCAACATCTCTCGCACAAATAACTTTAGCAGTTTAGCAAAGTTCAAATAAAAATGATTTGAATGTTTCTTTCCTTTCCTGGTAGAGATAGGGCATAGTAAAAATAACACCAGTATAGTATCACATTAAAAAAAATCAGGGCTTCCCTGGTGGCGCAGTGGTTGGGCGTCCGCCTGCTGATGCAGGGAACACGGGTTCGTGCCCCGGTCCGGGAAGATCCCACATGCCGCAGAGCGGCTGGGCCCATGAGCCATGGCCACTGAGCCTGTGCGTCCGGAGCCTGTGCTCTGCAATGGGAGAGGCCACGACAGTGAGAGGCCCGCGTACTGCAAAAAAATAAAAAAAATAAAAAATGAGTAAAAAGAGCAGAAGTAGAAGACATAAATTAACCACATTTTGGATTATTAGGAGTTCCTCAAGTATGTTTTAATAGCCTCTTGTTGCTGTTGAGTTTAGCCAGGGAAAATCATGGAAAAAGTCTAGAACTCTACTAGGATGTTTGAAAATGTCCTTCTGCTATTCTTTAAAAAAAAGTCTTTGATTTGAAATCTAACCTATTTGAAAATCAAACTAAATTGAAGTATTAAGACAGTCATGAATAAATGCTAATGATTCTCTTCTGTTGTTTAAAGAAATAGAAATTAATCAAATCTGACCTAAGGTAAATTCATCAAAATATATTCCTAAAGTTAACAGCAAATTATAATTATATAAAAACCTCCAAGCTGGCCTGTTTCTACAGTGCTGTAAGCCTCTGCACAAGTGTGCTATATATTCGGCCTACTTGACTTTTTCCCTATTTGCTTCCCCATATCCCTGCCCTCACAACCCTCCCCTCACAACCCTCCCCTCACAACCAAAATTACCACACGTGGGCCTACCTACTTTCCATGCACATGGAGTCCATTTAAAACAAATCTTGTTTTTAGACACAGTGTGATAAAGGAGTATATATGAGGGGAGTGGCTTCAAGATGAATCTAATACTTTAAAGGAGGTTGATCAGGTGGGAATAAGAGCTGCTAGGTGTATGCAGTAAACTTTTGACTGTCTTGTTCTTAGTTTTCTTAAGTGAACCACTTAGTCCATACTTGGAAATCCTTCGTAAATGTATAATCACTTCTAATTTTGCTTCAAGGCTGGTGTGTGGCACAGTGAATGAGCTTAACCAAATACACATTTCACATCAATAACTCATCTTATTGGGCTCTTGGAAATGACAGCACTTCTAAATGTCTCTCAAAAAACTCTCATTAATGCCTTGTGTGTACCTTTCTTTCTTTTTAGTGCCCAGTTGATCTTGCCTCCCTAAATTACTCACTCCCCATCCCCACAGCAGGTATGAGGAAGGATAAGTGATCAAATTATGACTCAGGGTAACAATTTACAAACACTTTGTTTCTGTTTAACGTTTAGATCTTTCTGTTCATTAAAAAAAAGAAATACAGTGCTTTTTAGACCTTTCTCAACTATTATATGAGATCAGATCCCTTTCTTCCTTGGCTATTGTGAATATATTGAATCTGCAGTGTTTAACTTAATCTGGAAAATATTTTTGACATCCAACTTTCTATTTTTGTTTCAGCAAGTATTTGAAAAAAATTTTTTTGCTATTCTAATTAATATGGAATTCAATCTTCTGTTACCAACACTAATTATTCATATATATATCATCACTTATACCTATCTTTTCCAAAAATGTGAATTAATCTTGAGAAAATTAAGAAAATATCAGATCAGGAAAATGAGCTGTAACCAGAAGTGAGTGTTTGCACAAATTCAAAACCCCAGAGTCCTATACAATTATGCTGTGAACCTTCTAGAAGTCATATGAGAATGGGAAACATGAACAAGTTATAAGATGAACTGTCCATAAGTTAAAACAGATCAGTGTTATATGAGCATGGTTTTACAGAGAGGTAAGGGCCTCTAGGACCAAGTAGAGTGGTCACTGGGTGGAGGGACATTTACAGTTTCCCAGAGGGAGGAATCTCTGGATTTTATAAATTAGTTCTGATGTGATGGGTCCACAGATGCCTTTTAAGAAACCACTGAGCTAAAACAAGACTCCCAATGTCTGGCCTTTTTTTTTTTTTTAGCTTGGCTAGTGGTTAAGAAGACCTAACTCTGAAACTGTCCAGCAGGATTCTTAGCAGTGGTCTAATTCCTATGGATTCCTTTCCACTGAAGACTTTAAACCGTGGGACCCAAAGAGACAGCAAAGCAGACTTGTACAAAATGAGCTGTGTATGAAAGTTCTTTAGGCAATATTCATTCTGCTCTTAGTTCTAGTAATATAGTTAAAGCTAGAGCTTTAAGTCAAAAAAATTTTATAATGTGTGAGAAAATTGTTACTATGTTATTCGTGGGAACGTCCACCATAAGACTATAGTTGTTGAAGCAATACTACAACAAATGTTGGCTGGACATAGCCAAGTAGGAAGGAGTACAAAAATACTGCATTCTGCCAGGTAGATCAGTGTGAATTCTTGAGATTCTTCTTTCTTCTTTGGGTGTGATATTGATTAAAACCCCAAAGTTCTCTCCTCAGCCCCCCATAGGGAGAAAATCTGAAACAAAACCTTTCTCCATTTAAAAAACAAAAATGAAAAAATATTATCCTACATGGACCTTGATTAGCTTCTGTAATAGATGATGGAATATTGTGCTTCAGTGTAATCTAATAAGCCCTACCTACATTTAAATGGTAAGAAAGAAACATAATGCAAATAATACCAATAATAACAGGTAGTGTTTACTGAGATTTGCTATATGCCACCACTGTGCTAAGCACTGCACCTGCTTTATCTCATTTCATTTTATAAACTACGCAATAAGATAGGTACTTTGCTTTTATCATTTTATTAATGAAGAAACTGAGGCATAGAAAAATTAACATCTTGCCCAAGGACACAAGGCTAGTAAGGAACTGATAAGAGAACCAGAACTTAACTCCTGGTCTGACTTCAAATGATGTATAAATGTCTTAACTATGTTGTATTCTGAGCCTATCTTTCATTCTTGAGTGGCAGATGAAATTTCTAGAGGATTAGGCTTGCCATTGAGAGAAAGGGCTGGGTGGGGATGTCATGGGAGGAGTAACTGAAGCTTAAAAAAATATGAATTTCCTGGTCTGGTTTTGATGTACCTATCAAGAGAAAGTTTCCCTTCCTGAAGTCAAGAAGTAAGGCATGAAAAAGCTAGACATTTTAGTGGTCATACCTGCATAAAAGTATTTCCAAACTTTTAGGATTGTTGGATACATTCATTCCTAAATAGCTTCTTAACACACAGAGGAGGAACAGATACACAGTTCAAGAGTAGTGAGTAGATTTTGTCTGAAATTTACCCTAATTACTGCAGCATTCTCTCTCCATTGATACCATTCAGATGAAATAGTTTTCAGGGTAGAACAGTGCCCTCTGAAGGATTGATCTCGCATCAGTGGTACATGAATTCAGCTTTTTAAAAAGTTTTTTAATATATAAGATTTGATCTCAATAGGTATTTGAACAACCCTATAATTTTATAAATATTATTGCTTAGGTAAAACTGGATTGATTTTTAAAAAGGAGGGAATAAATGTAAAGCTAAAACTCCAAAAAGTTAAATATTACAGGAAGCACATAGCTAAAGTGATAATTATGGAGTCAATGCATGAAGACCTGACGTTTGGACAAACTTAGTAGCATTAGTTCCTTTCAATCACTAGCTACTGCCAAGCATTAGGTTTTCCTTCTGTAGACCGTGGCTAAGTTACTGGGAGGAATAATAGAGGGTAAGATTAAGTGTAGAATAGATTGTGTTGCCTTTTTATTTCTTCCCCCACTATGTTAGGTGATGGAATTTTTAGTGTACATAGCTATGACTTTTTAAAAAATGCATTTTTTTCATTTCCTTCATGAATAGCATTTCCTTACTTTCAGGCAACCATGTATACCCAGTGCACACTGTTTACCTAACTTTTTCCTTCTTTAGCACTTCATTTTCCAAATCCTTTGTGGAACATCAACAGTCCCAGTGTCTCTTTCTTTTTCCTCAACGCTTATAGTTTGGTTTCCTTACAGTCCATGTTGCAGGGCTGGGAAGCAGATGAAACAGTCTTGCCCAAGTCGGATAAGATGTTTAAAAATAAAAGATGCCATGAGCTGCAATTAAATAATGCTCTAGGATCAAAGTAATTTCCCTTTGCATAATAGTTACCTTACTCACATGAGAATTCCCGAGTATGAAGTGTGCTGTATAAAATGTACACACTCAATTTTTCTTTCAAATTCAAAATGACTTTAAAATTGGAATTACCAGAGTTTTCTAATATTGCATTTGGAATAATTTCACATGTTACCATTTTTATCTCTGTCTTTTTTTTGGTGTTTTCTTTTAGTCTCATCTCTAATCTTATCAGTGATTAATTTAGGAAAGGATATGGATTTCTTAACTTACATATTTTATTGAATTTCTTGCACTGCATCTTGAGGATGACTTTGTTTTAGTTGGTAGCTGCTTTGCATTTTTGAAAATGAGACTGGCCTTCCTCATCTCATCTTGGAAATGAAACAAATGAAATGAAGCATGAGAGAGAATCAAAAATGATGTGTTTTTCCTTCTTTTTAGATGGTAAGGTTGAAGTTACAAAAGAAGGTGTGAAGCTGTGCACGATGGGTCCAGGAAAAGTATTCGGGGAATTGGCTATTCTTTACAACTGTACCCGGACGGCGACCGTCAAGAGTAAGGCTGTTCTTTTTTCTTTCTTTTTTTTTTTTCAGATACTTTCAGTGTCTTTTCCGTAGACCTGCGAGGTGTTAACATGCCTCTCGATTTTAATCTTTGTAAAGATTAAAATAATCTATATTCTAATTATTGCTTTGCAATATAGTTGATATTTTCCTCCTAAAGGATGATTGTTAACATTGAGCTAAATTTTATTGCTGACTTATGAAAAGTATCCTTTAACCTAGAACTCATTAAATTAGGATTTACAAAATGATATAATTTTATAAATTAGAATTAAACAGAAGCAAGACTTTTCATTTTTCTGCCTTTAAAACCTCAGAATCATATTTAAGAAAATTTTACGTGTCTGTCTATTTTGGGTTGCATTCCCCACATAAATTTTACTTATTCATTCAGTAGTTTAGAAAAATTGAGGAGAAATGTCCTTCGTATCATTCAAACACTGAGTAAAATATCCTGAATCCTAGAACTGCGTCTGAGTATATTCTTGTCCTCAGCTGCTCATCAAGCTGTATATTACAGCATTTTTCTTTTCTACTGATTGAGCTTATTTTAAATCAAGGCGTTAAAGCAGCTTGTTTCCCTAATTTTACATGTATGTGTATATATGATTTCTCTAGCAACTTTTATTGCTTGGTAGAAGCAGCTGCAGTAGTTACAAGGGAAAGAAGTTTGTTTTAAATATTCCTTCTTCCTGAGTACAGGATGTAATGAGTGTATAACAAACAGAGCTGAATGCCAAAGCCAACAGTGGAAAGTCCATTGCATCTTCAGGCAGACGTGTATATTTCATGTTTGAAAAGTTCTTCTGACACATCCTGTGGATGATTGCAGTCACAAGTTACTTTGATTAGGTTGTGTCATTAAAACAATCCTGTTGGCAAAACGACAAATTGTTAATTAATCTTGTCTGGGTGTCACTGACTATTTTATAGATTGCTTTTTTTTTTCCTCTCAGAAGTATGGCATATGATTGACAATATGATATTAAAACTTGGGTTGTAAAGAACTCAAGAATGTGTGGCCAGCTAGAGTCACAGAAATTCTTATAGGTCTTGTTAGTGAATCACCTTTTTAGTCACTGAAATCACTGTAACATCAATGGCAGTTGGGGCCCTTATTAGATGAGTCTTTCTTGGCATTTGATTCTTGATCTCTGAGAACACAACTCTTTTGATTGATAGGCACTGCCATGTTTTTATTTCATGTGATTATTTAATTATATGACTCAAAGAATAATGAAGCCCGATGAACCATAAGAGATTCTGCCAGAACTTTAACTCACTTAAAAAGTACCTTAACTAGAAAAAAGAGCAGTGACAACTCCATTAAGTAAACAGATTTTACTATCATGCTTCATTTTCATGAGAAATATATTACTTTTAGGGCAAAAGGGAGCCATAATAGCACATTTGGATTAAAACAGGCTTTCTCTGTATTATGAATAAATTTTTAAGGTTTTAAAATATTTAAATTATAAAAATATTTCAGCCTTGTGTACTGCTCATTTAATCTAACTGAAACTACAAATTTTCCAAAGGCCAGCAAATGATAGTAACATGGTGCTTAATATTTTGGAATATTGAATTATTATTAAAGAAATACTTTAAATAAACTGAATCGAATATTTAAATTATATAGCAAAAGATTTTTTATAAGATGATTGCTTGGCTTCATGAAAGTCAGTTTTCTTATTAGGTTCTTATAAAATGCTGTTCATTTGCACTAGCCGCTGTTGTTCTCATGCTTGGTAAATTTAAATAGACATTATGCATCTGATTGAACAAGAAGGAACTGGCTGTTGAATGCAAATTATGATCCTAACTGTTTTGGGGTCAGAACATCCATCATGGAAGGGAATGAGTGATGGAGCATGTTCTTTAACACAGACTCAGATGTCTCATGAGTGTGTATGTGGTTGTGTGTGTTTATCGTGCCCAAAGATGTGGAGGTTGTATTCAGAAAAGAGTCTGTGGTTGATGGTGTACAAATACATCTCTGCATGTTTAGATGCAGAGGTTTTGTGCATGTGTAAGGAATAATATCTATTAACAACTTCTGAATGTTGTGTAAGACCTATAAGGTGTAAATAATGGTCATTTGTTTTCAGGATCTTTTGTGCTGTCTTCTATACTATCCAGGGAGATTGTACTTATGATTGATGATTATAGTTCTTAAATACTATTTTAAATTTGTTTAAATTATACTCTCAGGCTGATCACTTTATAATTTATAATTCTGATTAGATTCCATCATGGGTGTTAGTTTTACCGAATGACTACAGTGATGCTATCTTACTCTTAACATGTGATATTTTAAAATGTCCTTATTTGGCTTTTTAGATCCAGTCGTTTCTCAGAATTCAGGATTATGTTGAGTCTTGTCTATTTTTTCTTAAGCATTATTTTGCCAGTGATGACCACTTGGAGTAATTTTCAAAATGCATTCATCTACTTGGGTGTAATAGTCTAAGTCTGAGGTAATTGCCCTTCCTACTCAATAGCTTGTCTATCCACACCTTTTTTCTTTCTCACTTACCTGGCTTGTGACCCCCTTTCCCCCAAAATACCCACTTTCTTTCATGATTGAAAATGTTCATCCCTCTTTTCTTTCTCCCTAGATTAGCCTGAAAGCTGCCTAGCATTTTAATGTATTTTTAATTGCACAGTCATCACTGAATCCTAGGTGATATTCAAGAGCTCCTCAATGTACATGAGTCATTTCTTGTTCACAAGAGCACTTTTAAAAATTGTATCAGGCCTTAAATAAATACATTCCAGTGACTTCCTCTGATAACGAATGTGAACCTAACACCTATGGGTAGTCTTTTTTTAAAAAAAGGATATAAAAACCAGTTGTCTTATTTTTTTATATTGAGGTTTAATTGACATATAGCATTGTATTAGTTTCAGATAGGCATGATTCAATATTTGAATACATTGCAAAATGGTCACCACAATAAGTCTAGTTGATATCCATCACCATACATAGTTACAAAATTTCTTTTCTTGTGATTAGACCTTTTAAGATCTACTTTCTTAGAAACTTTTAAATATGCAACACAGTATTATTAACTCTAGGTACCATGAGTACATTACATCCCCAGGACTTATTTATTTTATAACTGGAAGTTTGTGCAGTTTGACCCCCTTCACTCATTCTACCCACTCCTCATGGCCCCCCTCCCCCCAAAACCTCTGGCAATCACCAATCTGTTCTCTGTATTTAAGAGCCAGAACTCTTTTTTTTTTTTAAAGATTCTACATATAAGTGAGATCACAATGGTATTTGTCTTTCTGTGTCTGACTTATTTCACTTATCATAATGCCCTCAATATCCATCCATGTTGTTACTAATGGCAGGATTTCCTTCTTCTTAATGGTTTAATAGTATTCCATTGTGTATATATACACCACATTTCCATTACTAATTCATTCATTGGTAGATATACCTGTCATTTCCGTATATTGTTTATTGTAGATAATGCTGAAATGAACATATGGGTACATGTATCTCTAAGAGTTAGTGTTTTTCAGAAAAATAGATCAGTTGAATAGGATAGAAAGCCCAGAGATAAGCCTACGCACATATGGTCACCTTATTTTTGATAAAGGAGGCAAGAATATACAATAGAGAAAAGACAGCCTCTTCAATAAGTGGTGCTGGAAAAACTGGACAGCTACATGTAAAAGAATGAAATTAGAACACTCCCTAACACCACACACAAAAGTAAACTCAAAATGGATTAAAGACCTAAATGTAAGGCCAGACACTATCAAACTCTTAGAGGAAAACATAGGCAGAACACTCTATGACATAAATCACAGAATGATCTCTTTTGGCCCACCTCCTAGAGAAATGGCAATAAAAACAAATGGGACCTAATGAAACTTAAAAGCTTTTGCACAGCAAAGGAAACCATAAACAAGACCAAAAGACAACCCTCAGAATAGGAGAAACTATTTGCAAGTGAAGCAACTGACAAAGGATTAATCTCCAAAATTTACAAGCAGCTCATGCAGCTCAATATCAAAAAAACAAAAAACCCAATCCAAAAATGGGCAGAAGACCTAAATAGACATTTCTCCAAAGAAGATATGCAGATTGCCATCAAACACATGAAAGGATGCTCAACATCACTAATCATTAGAGAAATGCAAATCAAAACTACAATGAGATATCATTTCACACCAGTCAGAATGGCCATCATCAAAAAATCTACAAACAATAAATGCTGGAGAAGGTGTGGAGAAAAGGGAACTCTCTTGCACTGTTGGTGGGAATGTAAATTGATACAGCCACTATGGAGAACAGTATGGAGGTTCCTTAAAAAACTAAAAATAGAACTACCATATGACCCAGCAATCCCACTACCAGGCAAATACCCTGAGAAAACCATAATTCAAAAAAAAATCATGTACCACAATGTTCATTGCAGCTCTATTTACAATAGTCAGGACATGGAAGCAACCTAAGTGTCCATTGACAGATGAATGGATAAAGAAGATGTGGCACGTATATACAATGGAATATTACTCAGCCATAAAAAGAAACGAAATTGAGTTATTTGTAGTGAGGTGGATGGACCTAGAGTCTGTCATACAGAGTGAAGTAAGTCAGAAAGAGAAAAACAAATATCATATGCTAACACATATATATGGAATCTAAAAGAAAAAAATGGTTCTGAAGAACGTAGGGGCAGGACAGGAATAAAGACACAGATGTAGAGAATGGACTTGAGGACATGGGGAGGGCGAAGGGTAAGCTGAGATGAAGCGAGACAGTGGCATGGACTTATGTACACTATGAAATGTAAAATAGATGGCTAGTGGGAAGTAGCCACAAAGCACAGGGAGATCAGCTCAGTGCTTTGTGACCACCTAGAGGGGTGGGATAGGGAGGGTGAGAGAGAGACGCAAGAGGGAAGAGATATGGGGATATATGTATATGTATAGCTGATTCACTTTGTTATAAAGCAGAAACTGACAGACCATTGTAAAACAATTATACTCCAATAAAGATGTTAAAGAAAAAAAAGAGTGTTTTATTTCTTTGAATAAGTATCCAGAAGTGGAATTGCTGGGTCATAGGGTAGTTCTATTCTTAATTGTTTGAGGAACCTCCATACTGTTTTCCATAGTGGCTGCACTAATTTATGTTCCCACCAAAAATGCACAAGGGTTTCCTTTTCTCCACATCCTTGCCAGCACTTGTTATTTCTTGTCTGTTTGATAATAGCCATTCTTACAGGTGAGAGGTGATAGTTCACTGTGGTTTTGATTTGGATTTCCTTGATGATTAGTGATGTTGAGCATCTTTTCATGTGCCTTATGGCCATCCCTATGTCTTCTTTGGAAAAATGTCTATTCAAATCCTCTGCCCACTTTTTAATCAAATTGTTTGGGTTTTTTTGCTATTGAGTTGTATGAGTTCTTTATATATTTTGGATATTAACCCCTTATGAAATATATGATTTGCAAACATTTTCTCCCATTCTGAAAGTTGCCTTTTCATTTTGTTGGCTTTCTTTGCTCTGCAGAAAGTTTTTAGTTTGAAGTAGCCCCTCTTGTTGGTTTTTGCTTCTGTTGCCTTTGCTTTTGGTGTCAAATCCAAAGAATCATCTCCAAGACCAATATCAAGACACTTACCACTTAAGTTTCCTTCTAGGAGTTTTATGGTTTCAGATCTTACATTCTAGTCTTTAATCCAAAAAAGAAAATGTTTTTATTAAAGCTATAGATTGACATATGCTCTAAATTATGATTATAAGCTTGTTCATAGTGATCCAACTAAGAGAACGGTTGTTTGAAGCAAGCTCTTTGTTTTTCATCTGGGAAAAATCAACTGGGATTCTTTTGAAAATAAATAAGTATATACTATCGGTTATTATGGTAGCACCAGAAGGAAGATCTGATAGCACTAAGAAGAATATTTTTTTAGAACGAAAACCACAGTGATATAGGGGGAAAGAAATCCATGTTATGTTACTTTTATCTTATAAAACAACACCACTGATTTTCCCCTGAGGGATGAGGATATAAAAATATAAAAAATTAACATTATATTGGAAACAAATCTAACAAATGCCTTGAGGTTATTCATGGCTTAAATAGGCTCAAGTTTTCTTTATTAACTGTGATATGAAAATGGTCGCTTTGATTGCGTCTATCCAATTACAAGCATTCCAGATGCCATGGGGAGAAAAAAAAAGTCAGTGGTTATATTTGGTTTCCATAACACCAAACAGTGTCTCCAGTGTTGTTTGAATTTCACATTTTTGTCTAAATATTTTGGGATTATACTAACAAAGGAGAATGTTACCAACCATTTTCAAACTCCATAAGGGATAGGAATTTCTAATATGTCCATTCAATACCCCTGACTTACTCAGTTCCCATATCTGGAAGCATATTATTATCATGTTTTTCTAAAGTCTTACTCCTGGCTGTGATTTCACTTTCACTACACTCACAGCTAGAGCAATGTAAATTTACACTAACCCAGGGCCTCTTACCTTAATTCTATGCCCCAGGTTCTCTAAAATCACAAAAATGGAGAAGTTGAAGTTACTGGAAACAAATAGGATGGAAAAGGTACTTAGTTTACAATGAGAGAGAGATTAAGTGGCATACACCCTGTTTGTGAATTTGCAAAAATATGTCTTATTTTTAACTGGATTTCCCACAGCCAGTTCTCCCAACTACACAGGGATTTTTTTTGGATTTGAATCACATGCTCTTTGCTCCAACTTCAGTTGTACACGAATTAGAATTTTTGCCTGCAGATACTAAATTGAAGCCTGTTCCTCACACTTTGAGTGTCCCGCTCAGAGTGCCCCAAACGTTAGACAGTATATTATTCAAATGGTCTTATTCAAAGAGACCCCAATAAAAACCCAAGACTAAAAGCTCTCTCTTTGTAGGAAACCATCTTGATACCAGATTAAGGTGATTAGCATAGAAAAGTTATCTGCAAAGTATGTCTATCTTGGGTGTGGAAGCTTTTTTATAAACTGACTTGGGCAAAATATCTGAGTAATTCTTTCTCCTTCGATTATTTATAGCGAGTATTTAAAAATTCCTCAGGACTAAAGTACTTCAGTACTAACGCAAAAGAACCTAAACATCCTACAAGAAATCTGCCAAATTGGTGACTTGAATAACATCTGCTTTAGTTTGAGTACTTTCAACTTTCCATACTTAAGCTTTCCTGAGATATTTGACAGGGGGAAGCTGACCAATGAAGATATTTTACTGTGTCAAAGACTTTTTAAGAACGAAGTTAAAAGGTTTGGATTTTTCTGTTTATTTTTGTTTTTAAAATGAAGTTGAGTCTATGCAGTGAGGTGGCTTGTATATTCCCTTGCAGCTCTGTTTCAAACACTACATTATTCAACCTGACTCAGGAAAATCTGCCAACTGTCAAAACCTTAAAGATGAGTGGGGAAAAAAGTAAAAGAACTAAAGCCAGCAAATACAATTCAGTGGTAGCACCATTGCCCGGTAACATTAAATGTCACAGCCTGAGATAACAAGAATTTTATATCACAGGTAGTGATATTAAAATATTTAATACCACACATAGTGATACAGACCCCCTTCCTTCTCACTTCATCCTGAACAAATAGGGGAACTCCATGGTAATCCTAATATGCCTTTAAAACCACTTTCAAAATGTAAGATACACTTGTGGGTTTGTTAAACATTAACTGTAACGTTTACACACATACTAAATTCCGTCAGTACTTTTTATTTTTACCTTGAGAGCTTTAAGTCATGTCTGTTTTTCCAGGATGATGAAAACTTATAACAGAGGACTATAGTTTGTCATAATGATAACATAAAAATATTTATGGTACAAACCAATCTACACAAAACAATGGATAATAATCAGGTTGAAATGAAAGCTTCATTTCTGTCAATAATTGGATTGATAGTGAATAACAGTAAACCAGTGTATTAAAGAGAAGAATATTATATCACGTAAAAATTTATATTTAAAAGGTTTGTGGTGTTGCACATGAAAAAAGAGAGAGGAAGTGGGAGGGAGGCCATGTTTTAAGGATGCTACTTTCAAGTTCAGCTTTGCAAAGTAGTCAATAGAAACATTTGTTTAAAAAAAAAGTAAGAATTACATATATAATTGCTGACTACATATTCAAATATGATTAATACAAGAGCTAGTCATTTCATTGGCAGGAAGGAAGAAAATAAAATGTCTGATTTAGTATAAGGTAATATATTTTAAAAAAAGTAAAAGAAGATTTGAGTATAATTTCTTGCTCAAATCCCTGTATGCACTATAAATGTAATGCCTGTACCTATATAGTCAACATACAATGCTTTTTATTGGTAAAGGAACACAAGGAATGAATGCCAGTTTTATTGTTAATGTAAAGGAATTCTAGATGAAGCTCTTGGAGTGGCTGTAAACCTTGAAGATTTCTTAAGATGACTAAGTCAAGAAGTAAGCAGTTAGATACTTTTTAGGAAATGCCATCATAGAGTTCCATAAAACAATGTATTTATGGTAAAGATTTTTGCGTGTAAAAATGAAGCAACATTGTCTGCCAGTACAATCAATCAATGTGTGTGCAGTTAATACCCAGGGTTTTAATGACGGGGAGCAACCCCATACTGTCAAGCTCCCTGTGTGACAGTGCAAAAGCAGAGGAGATAATTGTGTTGAGACAGTCTCTGTTTTACCTTCGAGAGGCAGGTTAAAAAGATGCATGCTTTGCTTTCTCCCAGTCCAATGCATGCTTTATACCAAGAATCCTGAAGGAAGACACAAAATAAATTTAGATGATAAGGACTAGAAATATGACCCTGATTACAGAAGGAGTAGCCCAGTAGCTTCCCAGGAGTTGTCATCATCCTGGATGATGAAGCAAACAGTGTATTAAGGCGTCATCCTGGAGAGAAGTAGGTACACTTGTTTAGTGACTTAATTCGATAATGTTCTTCCTAGTACAATTTTGTATCACATCTGTCTATTAAAGAATACCGTAAAAATTAGTAACATAAATCCAATAATGTAATCCCTGAGAAATAAATTTCTTTAATAAAGGAATCAATTCATAAGGTACCAATGATGATATAACAGACTAGCATGAACAAATGGGCTGCAGAAGCTATTATTTACATTCCTTTATTGGTTAAGTGGATTAAAAGTGAATTTCAGAGAAGAAAATTGTTATTAAACTACAATTGTTTTCTTTTACAGGCTGAAGTTTTTTTTTTCCCCTTAGTGTTTTTATGGAAGCTGTTACAGTCAGAATTTATTTAGAATTTATATTTAACTATTTCCAGAAAAGATCCAAGTCTAGTATTGACTAGACCTGGCAAATAGGCATATGTTAGCAGTGCTTCTTGGGGGAAAAAAGCAAAACCCTCTCACAGTCTAAGGAAGGCAATAGTACTTAATTCCTTCTTAAGGTTAGATAAATTACTCTCTTGCTCCATCCTTTAATTGTTCGATCATTGAATACCTTGAGTGTTTCCTATATGTAGAGAATAGTCAGGCTCTAATTGGTGGGATATTATTATTTTTTAAGAATCATGGGTAGTTTAATAGTAAATCTAAACAATGGGCAAGGAAGGCTGATTTTTTTTTTAGCAGTTTCTTTAATCCTTCAGAATTGGTAATTTTCCCACAAAGACCTGCATCATAAAAAGCTTTCCCACAATGCAAAGCTTGTATTAGTTTTTGACATATTAAACCTTCATTCATTTATTCAATAATTTGATCAGAGGTAATTTTAGTATTTACTCAGCTGATTGAAAGAATAAAAAGCAAAGTACTTAGATAGACCAATATTGTATATTCTATAATTGCTTTTTAAAAAATCTTTCCTACACTGTGATGGATTCTCATTGAATGCTCAATAGTAACGATGGTTAATAAACGCAACTAACATTTGAATTCTATGAGTGATGCTCTGGGCTCAGAGCTTTGGGGATGGGTGAAAGCTGAAGCACTGAGACCCAGAGCTAGTTTTAGAGAGAAGGCCAGGAGTTTGACACTACTTTGCTGTGCTGCAGCTGTCACAAACTTTTAAATTTTGTCTGCGGTGGTTCATTTTGCTTAAAAGCACAAGTGCGTCTGTAGGATTATTTCTGTTGGCCTAAGGACTCTATTTTCACAAAAAAGTTACACAGCAATTACAATTCACAAGTCACAACTGTTTTATTTTTTAATTTTTGAATTGTAACACATGGACACATTAAGTACATCTGTTACAAAAGGATGAATTGTGTGACATAATGAAGAAAAGGCCATAAGCTTAAGTCTTAAAAACACATAATAAGCAATCAAAACCAACTACAGGATCTACTTTTTACAGCGCATTTAAATAGTTATGAGTGTTTCATGCAACGAAATTTTATCGTTCAGTATTTGAGACATCACTAAGTAGCTACATTTTCTATAAATCTACTAGTTAATGAATTTCTTTAAAGTAGGAATTATGAATAAACAATATTAAAGAATAAAAAGAAATTTTTAAAAATTTTGTACATAAGAAATACATTAAAAGAAAAAAATTGAGTCATGACAAGGGTGCTTGCCTTTGTTTTTCCCTTGAACTTCCTCTGACTAGAGGAAACATAATCTCAGCAATTCATTGGTGAATCTGAGAAGCCCACTCTTCCTAAGGGATGTCCTTTGCTGCCTGGATAAATTTCTAAGTAGTCATGATAACAATGCTTTTATAATTTCTAACCTGTCATTCATACATTCCTTAATGTGCTCCTAAAAATATCCTAATCTAATAGGTGAGAGAAGTTGTCCCTGATTTTCCAGATGAGAAAATGGAGGCTGAGAAAATGGAGGCTAAGGTCATGGAGTCCATTAATTGGAGTTCATTTACAAACCCTCTGACAAATTTAGGTAGCACTATTGAAGCACTTTGCTATAGGCACCACTTCTTTCCTCCTCCCAGGTGTGTTGACTCCTGAGTCAGGTCTGCAGTTTGCCTACTACCCACACCTAAAGTGTAGACTCTTGATTAGGGAATTTCAAATGTTTACTACAATGTTTATCAAAGTGGTCCCTGCAGTAACAGCCATCAGCATCACTTAGGCAATTGCAAAATCTCTGGCATCCTCCATCTATTGATTCAGAATTTTTTTGAGTGGGGCACAGTAATCTGTGTAAAACAAGCCCTCTGGATGATTCCTATGTATCTAAAGTTTCAGACCACTAATCTAGATTTTATGGGCACTTAATTTGTATTAAACATAGTACACTCTCCCATGCATCAGATTGTTTATACAGAAGTATTTAAAAGAAAATTATGAACCCAATAATAAGTAGTCAGTTTTATTCTTGGTGTCATTGTGTTTTTTATTTTTCCTCTGCTGTTGAACAGAGATATTTAAGAAAAATTACTTTTTTTCTTTTTTGAGTGAAACAAAATTAGTAGAAAGTACCATCCTTGTGCAAATTAGCATATTCTTTTGAAGAATAGTGAGAAGTAAAATTAAAAGAAGAACAGATTGAGAGGGAAGGAAAAAAATTTAAAAATCATGGGCTGCCGGCCCATGCTGTTAACAAGAATATGTTGTAGATTTATTGACTTTGATGGCTAGCATGCTGGTAGGAAAACAGAACAAAAAAAAAAGGTTTGCTTGATTTTGTTGTTTTTCATGTTCTTGAGTGTAGATTGGATTAGGTGATGGTTAAATCCAATCCATTGGACCAATAGTGGAAAAGGTCCTTTATATTTGGTGTAGCTGGTCATTGATTTAATTCATGGTGAGGGTCCAGGAAGTCCTAGATGCATATCTCTTAGTGTATGATAATTAAAAGCTAAAGAGACATCCATCTATCACAGTCACTGAGAAAGAAAAGGGGAGTTTCTTGGAATTGAGGCGTGTACAGATCTGAGGCCTGGAGTGTTGAAGGATGTAAGTAAGAAAGTGAACCAGCTAACTTCCGCGACATGTTAAGAACTGAGTTTTTACTGTGAATGTGGCAGTAGATCCTAGACAGGCAGTACACACTTCTTAGAAAGGCAGGGAGGAAAGGGTCAAGAAATGTTATGGGCTCAGGAAGCTGAACAGTGTCTTCTACAGCTAAGTGTCCTTTCCTACTTGTATTCTCCAAAGGACAGTCTGCCTTACTAATAATACACACTTTATACCCTCATAAGTCCTCCCATTTCTAATAGAGCAGCTTTTTATTGACTTGAAAACACTGTTGTCTATAGTTTTCTGAGTGGGATCAAAGAGTATTGTTAAAACTATCTTCATAACTGAATTCTTTGTTTTATTTCCAAAATAAATTTCATGGAGTGTGTTTGTGTATGAAATTTATGAGATCAGGCTTTTCTGATTACAGAGCTGCCTCTGGGAGCCTCATCCACTGGCCCTACATCCCCTTACTCTTCATTTCTTCTCACTCCTCCCCCTGGCTTAAGTACTTCTATGGTAGTTTTAAGTTCAGCTCAGGTAACACAGTTTGAAAAACACTGCTCTGGTTGAATCTGGGTTTACTTTGAGGATCTAAGGAGTGGTAATTCTTTATCTTTATGTCCTTACACTTGGCTATCTGCAGTATCTCTAACCTTTGCAATGGTCCTGCGCCACAGGGTGATGTAACACCATTGCAGAGTTAACACCATTGCACAGGCGAGGCATCTGAGCTGTAGAGGGCTTAAGAAACTTCCCTAAGGTCACACATCTGGATTGCTAAACTATACCTCTCTCCTTGACAGTCCCCTGTAAGACATTGAATGAACTACATCATCTCAAACTTTGTTTTTGGAAGTCGATAGATGAAGATCCAACTTCATCTGTACTATTATTCATAACGGATTTCTTAGACTCCTACCAAATCCCATGAGTCACTGCTAAACACCTGGAGAGCAATTAAGATATTTATAATCTACTTAGAGGTACAGCACAAAGAGAGAAAGATTATAAGGAATTCTGGCAAACAGGAGACTTAGAGGAATTTTGAGGGATAGAGAAATCACTGTGGATTGGCATGAGCAGGCTCTGTAGACTTGTGCCAGCATGAAAGAAGATAGTTCAGAGTATGGGATCTGTAATCATACTACCTGGATTCAGATTCTCTACCACTTACTAGTTGTGTGCCTTTGGGAAAATAATTTAATGTTCCTGGGCCTCAGTTCTTTTACCTTTAAAATGGTAAGAACCTGCCTTAAGACTATGGCAAAGATTACATAAGGGAATGCCTGTTAAAGACTTAGTGTAGCATGTAATACATTCAGTGAACACCTACTGTTCTGTTACAGTTGTTATCACAACTGAAACTATAAAAGCATGAAAGGATTCAGTAGGTAGTTGGGACCTCCATTATTTTCAGACCCTGAGAAGTACTGTAGAGGAACCAAGAGCACAGTTTGAAATCCATTGGTCGAAAAGTGTAAGAAAGGGAAGGGACCGTGTCCCCAGACCCTGAGGTCCCTGCAAGGATCCCAGATCCTGAGATACCACTGTTTCCACCACAGCCATTACCCTGCCAAATTGGTTCAGATGTGTACTTTGAATGAACTGATGAAAGAAACACTAACATCAAAACCAAACTACAGGTAGATGGGACAGTGATTAGATTATACGAGCTGGGCATTCCAATGCAATACTTCTGCTTAGAAGCAAGATTTTGGACTGTAAGGAAATAGAGAGGATTAATATGTTGTCTGAAGTCCTATTGGTATCACTTACTCCTGGGCAGAATTCTCTGGACTTCCAAAAGAAATGTTTGTGCATGTTTGTGGGATGTTTGCACAGTCTTGAGTAGACACCTAGTACATCAAGGCTTTGGACAAATTAAGAATATATGGCTATTGGCCATGCCTTCCAAATGTCAATCATTTTCAAAAATAGTATTTCAGATAAACAACACCCATCATTTTTATCTTAAGGTACAGCCTGGAAATTTAAGACTTCTGCTGTCCAATTCCTTTGTCTCCTTTGATTGTCTTAGGAAGGAATGTTAACCTCTTCTATATTTACCACATTCTTTCTGGATGAAGAGGCTGGTGACAGTCACAATGGTGATGGCCATCATTCTCATAAGAATGATCAAAATCCTGCCTCTCCTACCCCCACCCCAGCAACTAGTCAAGTTTCTTATCATCTGGGCAGAGCCTTGGCTTTTTATCTATGGATCAAATTTAGCAATTTCTGGTTTCCCTAAAATTAGTTACTCTGAGAAATTGTGGATATTCATTGCCTTTCATTGTCATTTAATACTTGGAGACAGATATTTAGCCATTTATATGGAATTTGCCACTGACATACAGCCAATAAAAGGTATCCACAAAGCTTGAGTATAACAGGCAGCAGAGTGAGCTGAAAAAAAAAAGGAAATGGGACTTTCACCAATGCAAAATAACTCAAACTATGTGCAGTGCAAAATGTAATACATGAAGTTGTAAGATTATCAAGATATTAGAAATAGAGTTTCTGAAATACTAAACACCTTCTGAGACTCAAACTTGAGTTGGAAGAAACAGCCATCAAGAATTAACTCTCTTTGTCTATAATTATAGGACTAATAAAAATGGAAATGAGCTCTAGTGAGGGTTTTTAAAAACAGATGAAGATACTTGGAGTCTTAGATTTAAAAAGAAAAACACTAAATGAAGGATGGAATCTTTTATTTACTCATTCTCTGAATCTCCTACTTGTGCTTCCTGTTTTTCAATCAATAATTTAGGGCATGAACAATAGCAAATAATTATAACAGCAGCAGGAATATTTTTTTCCATAATGACTTTTTTTCTAATATTTATTGAATTAATTTAATATTCCTTTTACATTTAAAAATATTTTTCTGATCATCAAAATAATATATTTAGAAAAACCATATTTGTAAAGATTAAAAAAATCATTTCTGATGCCACTACCCAGAAAGGATACTTAGAACATTTTGTACTTCCTTCTTTGTCTTCTTGAATATCTTGAGAGGTAAGATCACACTACTCTGCTTTGTAATGCACGTGCTCAATTCTGAATGTTAATCATTTCTTTATAGTTGGTATGTGCTGCTGTTAATTTTTAAGGTTTTATTTTGGGGCAAGGTGGCTGGATTTTGTTTTCATTTTCTCTTTGAGCTTTTCACTTGTATGGTAACATTATTGTGTCTTTTCTTCCAATCCTAGTCTTCCAATTTTTTTCTGTTCAATTTTTGCCATTAAAAATAAATGGTTTCTTTTCTGCTCTTGATGTACATATTCTCCTTGGTCCATGCAACTTGATAAGTTGAACTAGAATATTAATACTTTGTATTCATGTTTCATGAATACTTTGAATTAGAAGCTATTATTCATGCCCTTTGTTAACAGGGCTGATTAAATTGGAATAGCAAGTGGTGATGAGGGTTGGTGTCTTTCAACAGGCATGTTTAACAGCTTATCTAGTGGTTGGCTTGGCAGAGCTTCAGAGCATTTGAATTTTAGGTTTTTCCCAGTGTTTGCCGTGACATTCCAGCATTCTCTTTTAGGACCTAGAAGTTTTACTTAGTTGAGTTACTGGTGGCTTAAAATTCATGGAAAAATTCTGTTGACTGAGTTTAATTGCTCAACGGAATCATTTCCAAGAGAATTAAATGTTGGCAAGCTTGATTCATTTACAACCATGGCATTAATGTCTCAGAACATTAGTTAAGTAGGTACTAGATTTCTCTTCCAGATGAACTATTAAGACATATAAATTTAGGAAATTTGGGTGAACAAAGTTGCACTGCTTCTCCTATAAACTGATGTTCAATTGTTATTAATGTTTGGGAAAATGTTTTAATACATGTGGTAAATTTGTCAGGTTAGTTTTCAGATTTTAAGGTGAACTTCATAAACTGGTACCCACAATACAGTTAAGCTGCTTTCTGATATAATCTTTCTTTTCAAAAATGTTCTTAGTAAGCAAGTAATTACATAACTGCTTACGGAGGTACTCCTCTACCTTCTTTTCAGATAAGAAGTGCCCATCCACAGAGGCCCCTCAAAAGGGTAACTTAGTAGGCTTATAATTTGAACATGTAATTAAAAATTCATCCTTTTTGTATTCTCCATGGTGCTTTCACAGTTCTGCAAAAGTTGTCTTTTGGAGCATGGGATCGGCCAAAAAGTTCGTTCAGTTAGTGAATACGTTGTTCAATAAAGTTCTTCGTTAAAATGAAAAATGTGTCTTTTATTTTTACTTGAAACTGAGCAAACTTTTTGGCCAACCCAGTAGAATGATGGTATTATAGCTAAAATTATCTCCTCAGGACTTAAAAGAAAATGATGCTCAGGAGACCAGTGGCTAAGTATCTTTTGGATTTGGCCATGATGGATTAGCTGTGAACTTTGACTTTGAACCTGTGGTGTTTAGAAGGCCATAAAACACATTTTCTTTTTCACAACAGATCATTTAGAGCATAGAGAATATTGACAGAAAGGTATTGATAGGGATTATCGATAATATGGGAAGATTTGTAAATAGTGTTTTGGGGCCTTAACGTTTCCTAATTAAATGGCTATTATGGCTGTGGATTTTGAGGTCCAGTGAACAGTCAGAAGGATAAAGAAAAGATGGATTTTAGAAGGCTTATTAAGGAATAGAAACACCGAAGCCAATTTTTATTGAGAAAGAGCATCGTTTTTACAAAAACTTTTGATTTGGCTATTTTTCACGGAAGCCAAAACCTGGGTGTATCTAAATGTCGAATAGAGATCTAACAAATGAGGAAAATATTCTGAACATTTTCTCTCCAGTACTTGGGTAGGTACATGAAGGATTGGAGAAAAAAGCTGAAGGCCCACCTAGTATCAAAGTATGTGGATACATTTGCAAATAGAGAAAACCAATCAAAATAAGAAACATATAATAATATTAAATAAACATAATGTCTAATGTATATGGCATTTAGTAAAACTCATACAGAGTAGAATTAATCTACCTTTTGAAAAAAATCAGTTTGATATAAAGGGATGGTATGGAGAAAAAGACAAATAGAGGAACTTTCAATATTTGTGTAGCATAAGGCTGCTCTATTATTCAGACTTTGTGGTTCAGTAGAATACATTATTTTAAATGTATGTTGATTACAAAATTCCTTATTAATTATGGTTTTACTTGAAATTTTAAATACCAAGTTACTCATTATTGGTACAGTGCCATCAGTGCCTATTTTTATTCTTCTTAAGAGAAATCATAGTAACTTTGGAACTCACTAATAATAAAGAAAGGCTCTTTTTTTTTTCTGTTAGTGCTAATATTTTCTGCTAAGCATTTTAAATGAAACCTTGAAAAGAATTTCAAGTATCTTAATTGTGAATTGAACTTTCATGCTCATTTGACTCACAGAATCACCTGCCAGCATTTAAGGGCCTTTTGTAAAGAGAGAAGGTTATATATCATGGAAAGAAAACGTTTTTAGTTCATCTGCAATAATCCTGACACATAACTTGGAGGGGAAATTAGCTTTTCCTATTATGACTGTACTTGACAAACATTACTTTAAAGAGTTCTTGGAAGTATCTTGAAAAACTTAGAGGCAGGCATGATATATTTATACTGATATAAGGAATTGGAATGATTTCCCACTGTTGGGGAGGCAGAAATTTCCCTCTACCCTTCTAGGTCCTTCTGGCTGGTCTAAGAATTAAATTGGCATGAGACACATTAAGAGGAGAAAACAAAATTTAATAACATGTACACATGGGAGAGACCCAGGAAAAGTAACTCAAAATGGTCAAAGCCCTCACCTTAAATACCATCTTCAGCTAAAGACAGAAGTGGATGTTGGGAGTAGTGGTTGGGGACTTCAAAGGAGAGGAAGGCAATTGCCATGGAGATGGAAAAGCACATGTTTGGTGAACACATGTTTGCTGGGCCTGCAGAGACAGTGGGACACAGAGAGGAATTTAACAGACTTTGTTTGCTAGGTTCCTCGCAGCCACTAGGTGAACACACCTAGTTCATACACTTGTTATCTATGGTGATGGCTCCCTTCCTGGAACAGGTCCTCTACCTACATTCTTTAAGCAGTTAGGGTGAAGGTCAGCATTTCTTCCTGAGTCTTTTGGACATTGATTGTTTTCAGCTTCAAATAATCCACATTCCAGAGATATTTTGGGGTGGCTAGTTTTGTTCCCCTATGTCACCTTCCCTTTCAACCTTCTCTTCCCCTAATTCTTCCAGTATAGACTCTACTCATCTCAACAGACTGGCATAGTGGCAAGAAGCATGACCTTTAGACCCAAGTTTGAAAAACAGCTCTGTTGCTTGCATATTTACCCTAAGCAAGTTATTTAACTCAGGTGAATCTAAACTTCTGAAATGAAATACAGTGGAATTAAATAAACAATATGTAGTATTGAGTAGATGTTCAATAAATGTTTGCACTTTGCCTTTTTACAGAGCACAAGGTAAATAAAAGACAGAAAAGAGGTTTACACAGCCTGAAGGAGGAGAATCAAAAGCACCTCAAGGAATAATGGCGTTTGTGTCCACTGGTTTTGTCACCTCCTCTTTAGCCAGGCTACTACCAGCCTGGCTGAATCTGCTTTACGACTTTCCCTCTCCTTATGGGTAACAGTGACCTCTAGTCTCTCTCCTCTTACATCTACCCTGGACACGGATACCAAGTTAATTTCATTTCTTTCTGTCCTTTCTAAAAGAGGCATCTGGTTATACGGATACCTCACTTTGACTCCCCAGTATAACCTACAGAGATCCCAACCAGTGGCTTCAACCTCCCACATCTCCCCTAGGCAAGGCAGCATGGTGGTAGGAATAAGACATCAGAATCAGCTCAGGTGGGTTGAAAGCTGACTTGACTTTGTGAAAAACAACAACAAAGAGCATCATTCATCAACCAGTTATACAAGGGTTAAGTTGCAACCCACCACCGTCACCCACCAGACAGTACATTCTGGAAGGAATTCAGGATGAAAAAAGAACGGGATAAAGCACTTTGTGCTTTGGATAAACTGGCTTTAGATAGTCAGATGCATATCTCAGCAAGAATTTTAATGACCCCAGGTTCTTGCATTTTCCCACACATTTAAATCATTAACTTGAGATATCTGTTCTGTGTGATTAGAAGTAATATTTTACCAGGATATATGCTTGACTACATGTATTTCTTAGTCAAAAAATTTGTATGTACACTGGCTCCTCTTCAGAAAAGTTCCTCAGAGCTCTCTCCCAGGCTGTAGTTATAAGTAAGACCCTGAATAAAAACTGAAACACAATTTTCATGTTGTCAGTTTTCCTTTAAGTCAACTTAAAGAAAAACTTTAAGGGCTTAGTGAGTTTTCTCATTCATAAAACAGAGACAATAAGGCATATTTTACGGATTGTGGTGAGGCTTAAATAAGGTGATATGTCAAGTGCAGAGTGTTGTGACAGATAAAAATATGAAATCAGGGCTTCCCTGGTGGCACAGTGGTTGAGAGTCTGCCTGCCGATGCAGGGAACACGGGTTCGTGCCCCGGTCTGGGAAGATCCCACATGCCGCAGAGCGGCTGGGCCCGTGAGCCATGGCCGCTGGGCCTGCGCGTCCAGAACCTGTGCTCCGCAACGGGAGAGGCCACAAAAGTGAGAGGCCCGCGTACCGCAAAAAAAAAAAAAAAAAAAAAAAAAAAAAAAAATATATATATATATATATATATATATATATATATGAAATCAATAAATGGTGATTGTTCTGATGGCTTCCTGTCCCCAGACAACTATCTTAATTATCCCATAACTTGAGAAACAGAAATTTCTAAGGTTACCAGAACACTTTCTGTTTTGGTTCCTTTGTGCTGGGTATTCTTTCCATTTAGAATGTCTTCTATGTAAAATGTCTTTCGATCAAATCTTACAGGTCCCACTGAACTTCCTCCCCCTTTTTCCAATCCCTTCATTGTTTGTATACCATTCTGAATGGGAGTAATGTCTCCTTTGTTAAGTTATCATGTTTTTATAGGTCTAGGCTATGCCTTAATTTATTTTTTCCACACTTCTCCTTTCTATTTTTGTATATTTCTTGGGGAATCTTCTGTTGAACTTCCTGGAGGTTGGAGACTATACTCATGGAATGAAGAATTCAATTGGTGACAGCCTTCAAGGATGTTGGCCTCTTAGAAGCTAAAATACTGTTGTAGAGGCATTCCTGCAACTATACCATGAAGATTTCTTAATGATAATGTGTTTGGAGTACTTGTTACTCCTTCTTAAGGCTTCATAATATTCTTTTTGCAGTCTTAAACAATCTGAAGGAAGTATCTACAGATATCATGACAATGTTTGCCTTTATACACTTAGGTTTTTACAATACTTTGAAGGTTTCCCTCCCTCTTGATATTTAGCTAATTTGGAAAACTAATACTCTAAACAATTAACAAGCAGGACTTTTCTTTGACCCATGAAAATAGAGGAGGAATAGCTGTGAAATAATTACACTCCTAAACTTTGTTTTCATCTTATTCTACTTGTGACTCTGAAAATATTGTTGCTGCATGAAATGATAAGGTCGGAGTAATTCTGATGGATGAGCTGAGTGAACTTGCTAGTGATGTAAAACCTTTACCTGAAGTAGACCATGGCATGAAACAGAATTCAGTAATATGTTTTCAACCTGGACTTGCCTTTTTTTTTTTTTTTTTTCTTTTTGCGGTATGCGGGCCTCTCACTGTTGTGGCCTCTCCCGTTGCGGAGCACAGGCTCCGGACGCGCAGGCCCAGCGGCCATGGCTCACGGGCCCAGCCGCTCCGCGGCATATGGGATCCTCCCAGACCAGGGCACGAACCCGTATCCCCTGCATCCGCAGGCGGACTCTCAACCACTGCGCCACCAGGGAGGCCCTGGACTTGCCTTTTGATGCTTTTATAAGGAAGAGCACATTGCCAAGCTGGTACCCTTACAGCCCTATTTCCAATCTCTGCATACAAAAGTAATCATTGTCTTTATCTACTTCTACTTCTTTGGAGTCTCCAAAAAAAAAAAAAGAAAAAGAAAAAATCACTTATTTCCTTTAATTTATTTTGTTTAATGTATACTCTATTTCAATCAAATTTTTATTGAGCACCTACTGTTTCTAAGTCCGCATGAGACTCACTACTTAATACAGAGTTCCTCTATGAATTAACCATGGGAAATTAGGAATATGCCCTATAAATTTATATCCCCTAACTTGACTGAACAAAGAATGCTTTTCAAATCTAAATTGTGATGTCTGGTTTTGTTTTGTTTTGTTTTTAACTTCATATAAAAACTCATAGCTTTTTCTTTACTGGAAACATTTTTTGTTGTTGCTGTTGTTATTCATAAGTCCCCCAGCTTGACCAAGCATATTGCTTTTTTCTTTTAAAGACAGAGATAATTACAATTGATTAACAAAGAGGAATATGTACCAATACTTTTCAGAAGGTGAATGCAAAATTAAAACCAGATTATTAGGGAAGTTGAGCTTAATGCTTCCCCATATTATTAAGGAATAGGGCCAACAGTTTTCTTAGACAACTAGAAAATCTAATACCTGCCTTTCACTCAAGGTTTATAGTGAAATTGACTTCCTTCATACTAAGGTTCCTGTTCAGCCACGTTATTAGATACATTAATAGGTATCAGTTGTTTGGGTTTTTTTAAATAAAGAGAGAATAGTGTCCTGGTTATCCTCTTTACATTTTTGGTTGACTATCATTACATTGATAAACACCTGGAACATTTCCTTTGGGGTTCCAATTATTGGAAAGAAACCAGTTGAAATTATTCACAGGATGAGTAGAAAACAAGGTTACTGCCTCGAGGATTTTCGTGTTTTGAATAACAAATCTCCCCCTGAAGATGGTTAGACAGATCTCATTTGCAGTAAGCGCCTGTGTACCAGATCTTGGAAGTAATTAGATTGCTTCATAGCTTAGTTTCACAAGCCTCACTCAGTATATGGATTCTTAAATAAACAACAAGAAAATTATATTACAAAGAATGACAGCCCACATACAAATACCCTAGTATAATAAAAAGTGATTAAAGATGTTGTTCAAGTGAGGGAACATTCCTAAGCATCTACCACCAGGCTCTACTAAAACGTCTGTCCCTAACCAAATATCACAACATGTTAAATTGCATGTTTTTTGCTTTCATTATTATTATTTTTTTTGTACATCATGTGAGCTGGAAAGGGGCTTCTTTGGAAACAAAGGAGGCTTGGGGGATACTTTTTTCCCTTTCAAGACTGATTTGAACTATGTTCACACTTTCTTATGCTTGAAAGTATAGTTGCTATTAGTGTCAAGTTACGTCTAAAATGTGCTAGAATGTAACAGCTTGCTAACAGTGACAGTCTATGATGTTAACAGCTATTCACACCTGGTGATAATACACTGCAAGACAGGGGCTCTCCCTAGCCAGGCTTCCCTGTAGGCAGCAGTTCTCATGAGAACAAGAAGTCTTTTTTTATCTTTTCATTTCACAGATATGCCAGTTACCCTCATTATTAGCCCATCCCTCCAGTTTCTTGAAACCCCTCTCCAAATCGCCTGCATTGGTTTATAATGCTTAAGTACATTTTTAAAAATACACTGTTTTGCCAAAGGTTTGATTGGAGGATGGTGTTTCCGTTCTTTTTGGCCTTTGAATGGCTACCTACCACTAGCCCCATGTTTTTTTGAGTAATCTCAAAATTGAAGTATCTTTTTGGAGAAAAGTGATCCATTTTCTACTGCGTGATCCTCTCCTTTAAGGACTAGCTAAGCCTTAAATTTCAAGTCAATGCTGATTAAGGAATTACAGAGCTTACTTAGTATACTTTGACATCCTCAACAATTAAAGGTACATTGGCTTGAAACAATTTCATGCTCATTTACCAAAAGGATTTTACTTCCTAAATCCTTTAACTCAATTCACCAATGCTCACTATTTTGTCACTCTGTAATTCTTAAATTCTGCAATGTTATGGCTATTTTTTTCTTCCAAATATTGTTCTTCAAGGGGTGATTTGTCTTCAAATTCTAATTAGTATTCTGATCACCATAAGGCTTTTCACTCTTTTCCACATTTGTTAAAAGGTATCATTAGATCTTAAGAGGATGTTAAAGAACATTTTTTAGATACAAGGAGTGTATGTATCAATACAGTAACTTGGTATAGTTGGTTGAAAAGGAAAAAACAAAATGTAAAGTTAAAAGTACACAAACTTTACAAATGCTGTCAAGTCAGTAACACCTATTCAAATCATTAAAATAAAAACAGAATATTTGGAAATTAAACTAAAAAGTTCTAAACTTCTGTACTCTATAATTTAAAAAATGAAAGTACATTTAAAAATTATGTGTTTCAATCTGACATCTTTCTGCTAGGGTAAATTATAATTTACCAGAAGATTTTGAGTTTAGGAGTGTTTTGGGTTTTTTGGAGTGTTTTGGGAGAGGAGAGGGATTTTTTTATACTTTACATTTATTACTACATAAGCACCTTGAAACATAGAATTGTACTTTACAAGTGTGAAGTCCAGTATCAAATCAAATAAATATTAGTGCAAAGTAGGAATTAATAGGTGTCAGAGACAAGACATGAAAAATTAATAGGAAATTGTGATAGTCGAGGTCAGTGCGCCTCCCAGTGATTCCTGACTCCAGAGGTTCACACCCTTGTATCATCCCCTCCCCATTAGTTTAGGCTGGACCTAGTGACTAGCTTTTAATGAATAGAATACAAAGGAAGTAAAGGCAGAACCAGACCCATCTGAAAGTGGTTCACACTAATGTTCAGGCAATCTTAAGGAGTTTATCTCACCAATGGGGAAAAGCTAAGCCAAAAAACTACCTGGACAATAAAACTCATGACCAATTGGCGTATAATTTCTGGGAGCATACCCCTGCCAAAGAAAAGCAGTATAATTGGAAACAAATTAGAAATCACATTAGGGGCTTCCCTGGTGGCGCAGTGGTTGGGAGTCTGCCTGCTGATGCGAGGGACATGGGCCCGTGCCCCGGTCTGGGAGGATCCCACATGCCGCGGAGCGGCTGGGCCCATGAGCCATGGCCACTGAGCCTGCGCGTCTGGAGCCTGTGCTCCGCAACGGGAGAGGCCACAACAGTGAGAGGCCCGCGTACCGCAAAAAAAAAAAAAAAAAAAAAAAAAAGAAAAAAAAAGAAATCACATTAGGACCATTATCTTGAATATATAATAAAAAGTATTTGAGTTATTCTTTGACTTGTATCCATTCCTAATATATGGGGACTGCAGAGAGATAATTAGAAACAGTTAATATCTCTACCATATAATATAGTTGTAAAAATTGACAAATAGGTTTCTTTTAATTCAACTACCATTTATTAAGCACCTGTTTTCTACCAGCTATTAATAGTACATAGGGCTTCTCTGGTGGCGCAGTGGTTGAGGGTCCGCCTGCTGATGCGGGGGACGTGGGTTCGTGCCCCGGTCTGGGAGGATCCCACATGCCGCGGAGTGGCTGGGCCCGTGAGCCATGGCTGCTGGGCCTGCGTGTCCAGAGCCTGTGCTCCGCAACGGGAGAGGCCACAGCAGTGAGAGGCCCGCGTACTGCAAAAAAAAAAAAAAAAGTACATTGTTCTATGATTAAATTAAAACTACATTGCAATCAAGGAGTCAGTGGGAAAATTCTCACAATCTTATATGAATTATTTACAACACTTACAATAAATGCCACATCAGCTCTGGTTGACTTAGTGACCTGTAAGCCCAGTCTAACTTAAACATATAAAATATTGGCAGCAGTATGAATGGTTTTCTAAGAAATGATTCTTATAGTAGTGATCCTTCTTTTTCTTTTTTTTTAATTTTTTAATTTTATTTATTTATTTTTTATACAGCAATTTCTTATTATCTATTTTATACAGATCCTTCTTTCCTATATGGATCTTGAGCTTTGCATATAACATTTTAATGCAATTCTCTAGATGTACTTTATTTGGTCATTGTAGATTTTCAAGTGGGCTATAAGGTTTAAATCCTTGCTATTGCCTTTTAAGGGCTTTGGGGTACAAGCTAACTCAAAATAACAGTAGAAAGACATTTTAATAAAAAGTTCTTAGCATCAGAAGTGTGAAAAACTCACTACATTTCAAGAGTTATATCTAAGCCAGCTATGCAGTAGACTTTGACCTCTGTATTTACTGTTAGACCCTGTTTGTGCAGACGTTCGCCCGAAGTTGAAATATAATCATGTATTGATGTGTTTAACGAGGATTCTAATCTTTGAATCTTCTATCCAGTATGAAGCATAGTATAATTAGTGAAAGCTATGTGGCATTAAAAATTTAAACACACACACACATCATCTAGATAAACTAGAGAATAAGAATATTTGCCTGGGTTCCCCACACAAAGCTCTCTCTACCTTAGACCTTGACAGGTTCCCTGTGTTCACCTTTTCTCCAGTTGACCCAGAGCTTCAGGCTGTAATTTTCTTCTACCCATTCATACTCTTCTGGTTCTCTCTCTCTAATATGTTGAGAGTGGGCGTAGTCTTTTCACTTTTTTGTTTCCGTCCCAGACAAGAAGCACATAGGTCCTTTTCTTTTAGGATGTTCCCACTCATCTCTGAGGGGAAGTGGAAGGGAAAAAAAAAAAAAAAACACAACTGTCAGTCGCAAATTGTCAAGGTATTCTGAGTCATTGTGCCTGATAGAGTTACCAACATTCATTGAAAAAAATCATTTGAATGGCTTCCTGCCAAGTGTCATTTTGCTAGGCACTGAGTATACAAAGATAAGAGACAACTAGCCTTCAAGGACCTCAGCACAGAGTGTAAATAATACAGCAGTTAACTGCACAATGTGATAAGGACACAAAATGAGAGAAGGGAATGCATGCTATCACAAACACAGAAGGGGGAGGGAATTGGTGATTAACCTTCGGGCAGAGGGGATAGGCATGCCAGGTAGAGGAATTAGTGTGGACAGAAACACATAGGAAAGGGCTTCCCTGGTGGCGCAGTGGTTGAGAGTCCGCCTGCCGATGCAGGGGACACGGGTTCGTGCCCCGGTCCGGGAAGATCCCACATGCCGTGGAGCGGCTGGGCCTGTGAGCCATGGCCGCTGAGCCTGTGCTCCGCAACAGGAGAGGCCACAACGGTAAGAGGCCCGCATACCAAAAAAAAAGAAAGAAACACATAGGCAAGAAAGAACATGATGCGTTTTGGGAACTATAATAGTTGAGGATTTGAAGGGCATCATGCTGAGCAGTGAGGCGCAATGGGTAGGCATGACTTGGCAAATCACCGGTTCTCAACGTGTTTCCCCAGCTAGCAGCATCAACATCTCCTGGAAGTTTATTAGAAATGCAAATTCTCAGGCCCCACCCTAGGCCTCCTGATTGAGAAACTGATCTAACTAGTCTTCCAGGTGCTTCTCATCGCACTAAAGTTAGAAAATCACTGTGCTAGATTATGTCAGAGTTAGAGAATTCTTTTTCTCTTAAAGCCAATGGATTTTAAACAGGGAAATGCCATTCGTTGAACTTGACTTTTATTGAAAGAGCTATCTGGAAGCACTGTGGAGAATAAATTAGTGCATGTATGATGATGGTTGGGGGAATGAGATGGATGGAGGGTGGGGAATAAAACTGGATGATGCTTAAAAAGCTGTTGCAGTAATTCAGGTGAAAAGTAACAGGGCACAGGCTGAAGAGGTGCAGTGAGTAAGGCTTTGAAAAATATGCAGTAGCAGCTTACATCATTTTCACATGATTAAGGGAAATTCTAATGCCATATACTGTCAGTTCAACTGAATATGGGCTTCATTAGTCATCACTACCCCTCAGACCACTGGCCCTGCTTTTAGTGATGGCCACTGGAGCCTTTTCTTCCAAGAATAATCAAAGTGTAAGAGTTCCTCCTGTACAAGTGGTCAGTTTCATTTCTGCACAAGATGAAACAATTGGTTAGGCTGCTGCCCTGGTATCCAGACAAGATTACATCAGAGTATTTCCTCTGACCTTGAGCTAGAATTCGCTTTATCCTCTGACTCATTTGAACAAAGTTAACATTTATAAAGAGGATTGTCTTCAAGGTGTAAACAATAATTATTTCTTTGATTCTAAAATAAATAAATAGGAAATATTTAACAACTCTTCCAATGGTTCCACATTTGTGGTCCTTGCACAATAGACATTTGATACACTACATTTACTGATACATATTTGGTGTGTACTGTAATGAACTAACCTAAGTAAAAGTTATCTGTTATATAGCTTAAGTATGTAATACCAGATGAAGATGAAGATGAAGACAGGAGTCAGTAATCATTCAGTGACCCCAGTATTTATTGAGTACTCCTCTGTGTCAGGCACTGTGCTTAGTACTTTACATTATTATTCAATCCTCAAAGCACCTGTATGAAGTACTATACTTTTCATACTAGTATATTTTTTATGCCAATGAAGAATTTGAAGAATAAAGAGGCTAACTAGCCTGTCACTTCTAATAAGCAGCTGAGACTGTTCAAGCTTCAGAATAATCCAAAAAGAAGTCAAGGAAAATGCTGCCCATTTTTTATAGATCATTCTGAAAAAAGTTTTCATGACAATATTGGGCAAGGTGCAAGAGACATATTAATTCTCATTAATATAAGAATTATATTTCTATCATATTATTGGTGGAAATATAAAATCATGTTTTTCTTTTCAGGAAAGCAATTGGGCTTTGTGTAACTAGGTAGAAGCATAAAAGTATACCGTCTGAAACAGAAACTCCACTTTTAGGAACCTAGTCTGTGGAAATAATCTGAGATGCAGCAAATAAATATATATAGATGTTTTTCAGAAATATTTAAAATGGAAAAGCAATACGAAACAAAGACAGTATCTGGCAGTTATTCAAATGTTTTATATATTTAATATAAACATGCCATTTATGTAAATATATTAAAACAAACTGTAAAGATTTATTTTAATATAGTAAATATAACATACACATATTTAATAACCCTACAAAATGTTTGACATTAAAAAAAACCCTGAAAACTAAAATATATACAAGTGGATAAAATGGAAAAAATACATGGGGTAACTTAAAGAAAATACACCAAGATGTTAATTATGGGTGAAATTATTGGTGATTAAATTATTTTCCTTTACATTATTTCCCTATTTTTAGAATTTTCTTTAACAAAAAAAATTCTCTTATAATCAGAAATAATGCCCTATTTAATTAACTAGTCCACAATATGTATTATTATTTTATGGAAGAAAAAATCTATATTGTATATATGAATTAATATGTGGGAAATTTCTTACAGCTTTCTGTTTCCAAGATGAAAAATTTAATAAAATGATCATCTTGGAAACAAAGTAACTACTTCATATTTGAACAAATCAGTATGAAGAATTGTATAGAAATTAATATTAAATGATTTCTGATATGGTATAGAAACCAAATTGAGGTATTCTAAGAGTCCTAGATCTAGTAAGTTTGAATTTTTAAAAAACAATTATAACAATAACAATGGCTTATAGTTACATAATGCTTTCTATGTTCCAGGAGCTGTTGTAAGAAATGTCCCACATATAACTCATATAATATACCAATCTAAGAGATGAGGATCATTATTACTCCTGTTTTAAAGATGAGGAAACAGAGGCAGAGAGATATTAAGTGACTTCACTCACCATAAGTGTTGGACCTAGGATTTGAACCCAAACACTCTGACTCCAAGGCATATGCCCTTGTTCATTACAATATACAACCTCTCAACTACAGTCAGCTCTGAGGGAGGTATTAAACTGATCCTCAAAATCAGCCTGATCATATGGCACCTTGGGAATCCTTCTAAATGGTTTCAAAGATGGGAATGTGTAAGAGAGTCATGAAGTTACAGGATAAGTCTGATTAATCCCTTTAAATCATCTATTTAGTTGATTTGGGTGAGGTTGTTTTTATATTACATATAGATATTGTATTAGTAGAATATAAAAGATATGAATTTTAAAATAAAGTGATGGGCTTCAAAAAGCTTTCTAGCTGCTTTGAGATATGCTATCAGACCTCCCAGGGGTAGAGTTCCTTTCCCTCTGCCATTAGATACTTTGGTGGGAAAGATACTTCAGTGGGAAAATTTGAGAAGTGTGGACTTAAGTGAATGAATGCTGGTAAAACTGTAATATTTCCCAGGATTAAACAGTAGAGTTAGGGCTTTTCTGGTGGTGCAGTGGTTAAGAACCTGCCTGCCAATGCAGGGGACACTGGTTCGAGCCCTGGTCTGGGAAGATCCCACATGCCATGAAGCAACCAAGCCCGTGAACCATAGCTACTAAGCCTGCGCTCTACAGCCTGTGAGCCACAACTACTGAGCCCATGTGCCACAACTACTGAAGCTTGTGCACCTAGAGCCCGTGCTCCACAACAAGAGAAGCCACCGCAATGAGAAGCCCGCGCACCTCAACAAAGAGTAGCCCCCTCTCACTGCAACTAGAGAAAGCCTGCACACAGCAACAAAGACCCAATGCAACCAAAAATAAATAATAAATAAAATAAATTAACTTTTTTAAAAAAGTAGAGGGTTTCCCTGGTGGCACAGTGGTTGAGAGTCCACCTGCCGAGGCAGGGGACACGGGTTCGTGCCCCAGTCCGGGAAGATCCCACATGCCGCGGAGCGGCTGGGCCCGTGAGGCATGGCTGCTGAGCCTGCACGTCCGGAGCCTGTGCTCCGCAACGGGAGAGGCCACAACAGTGAGAGGCCCACGTACTGCAAGCAAAAAAAAAAAGTAGAGTTATAAAAATTTAAGGAAGCCACAAAGGTCATCAATCCCAGTTACTAATGAGGAAACAGAGCTAGAGAAAGTCGATGACTTATTCAAGGCTTTTTAAATGGTTTTGTCATGACTGTAACTATTACTTGGATATTTGTATTCTCAGTACTTTGTCCAGCCACCTCTAAGTTATTGAAAAAGAGGTAGTATAGCTGATGCTATTATTATATTTTCTTGGTAAATTAGCAATGATTTTTGCGTCTGTAAGTGAACAGGTAATTCAGGTGGGATTAGGAGAAAGGCATAATAAGACTGACTGCAAAGTTTGAAAGTATTTCCAAATTACATTCCTGTAAAACCTCACTGAATGGACTGTAGCTAAATGTTTTGTTACTCTTAGGTTTTGCGATCTGGACTTTATAGAGACTAACTCTTGGAGAAATCATCCTATTTTATTTTATTTTCTCCTCTGAACACGTATCCCTTCTTCATGAACATGGAGTGAAAGCGAAACTTTTCCTGGGGAAAGAATCACCATTTCGTGATTCCAAACACAGTACAAGTCCTAGCTCTGCCAATTTCAACTCAACAAATACTTATGCCCTTCTCTGATCTAAGAGAGGTCAGTTTATCTCTTGGTCTTATTTTGCTCAACCATGATGTAAATGTGCTTAAAAACGAAGCAGGGGAACTCATTCATTTGAATATTTCTATCATATGAATAGTACTTCTAAGGAACTTTGAGTATGGATAGATGAAGTCAGTGGACCAAGTTGACTAAAATTCTCCTTCTGGAAGTCTTTATGTTTGGAAAGGCAGATGCTAACTCTTAGAATGTCTTTAGAGTTTTGTTTTGTTTTGTTTTTCTTATTTCTTAGGAGAACTACTAATCAGATTAATATAACCAAATATTCCACTTTTGAAAAACCAGTGTGGAGGCTTTATTTCAACACATAGCTAAATTATCATTTGCAATAGATCTAGAAAATCATCAGTGGAAGATCAGCTGATTAAGACTCAAAATGAGCTTTTCTAACATTCTAAGCTGATCAAGTAAGTCATAAAGGGGCTGCTTTTAAACTTCGCTCTGTGCTATGTAAACAGTGTTTTGTGATACTAATTTAATTCCATATTTTTTATTTCCCATTTGGTTTTGATTGGCTAAATAGAAAGAAATATACAAGCAGTAAAAAAAAAAAATCAAAATGAATGGATTAAAGAGCCTGAAGCCTTAGTATACTTAAACACTTTTAATATAATCAAATGTTTTCCTCAAGAGATACTTGAACTTATAAGAAATTAAATAAGAGCTATATGATCAGATGTGTGTTTCAGAGCAATTTAGGGTGGCATAAAATTTGAATGATTTTTGAATGAAAATGTGAATGAATGTGCTATGATTATTGTAGATGACAAGTGTTAGACTGCATACCAAACAGATAAAAGCTTATTAGATATTTTAATTACCTTGGAATATAGGGTATGTCTTAAATTGATTATTATGTAGATTTCCTTGAACCAGTAATTTAAAGAGTCTGTTAAATCAACTGTTACCTCTTCATTTTCTCCCTAAAAAAATATCTACACTAAATCTGTTTGATTTTCTGGCTATAGCACCACTTTGGGATAATGTTCTCCACGTGAAATTTTGCCCAGTAAAAGAAGACATCATTCTGGCCTTTTGTTTACCTTAAATCTGCTCCTTCTAATTCTGATACATATATAACATGGATGAATCTTCAGGTACCTAGAACAGGCAAATTCATGGAGATGGAAAATAGAATAGTGGTTACCGGGGGTTGGGGAGGGGAAATAATGGGGAGTTTAATTTTTTTTTTAAGAGTTTAATTGTTTAATGGATACAAAGTTTCTATTTGAGATGATGAGAAAATTCTGGAAATAGCGGTGATGTTGCAAAATATCATGAATCGGGCTTCCCTGGTGGCGCAGTGGTTGAGAGTCCGCCTGCCGATGCAGGGGACATGGATTCGTGCCCCGGTCTGGGAGGATCCTACATGCTGCGGAGCGGCTGGGCCCGTGAGCCACGGCCGCTGAGCCTGTGCGTCCGGAGCCTGTGCTCCGCAACGGGAGAGGCCACAGCAGTGAGAGGCCCGTGTAACGCAAAAAGAAAAAAAAAAAATCACGAATCTACTTAATGCCATTGAATTGTAAACTTAAAAATGATTGAGTAGGTTTTTTTAAAGAAAGCCTATTTCTCTTAGGCCAAATAATGTCTCTTCATTTTCCCTGTAAAAATGTTACCCAGTTCTATTTATCTCATAGTAGATGATTTCAATCATGCTGATTTATTAGAACACAACTTGATCTTTAACTATAGTCCTATACCCTGATCTTATTCCTAGTATTACTCTCTTGAATATTTAGACAAGTCATCTGATTGATATTTTAAAATTTTTATTCCAAATAGGATTAGCATTTTTTTTCTTATTTTTCAGACACACACACACACAAAGAAAAAAAATTTACTTTATCATGGATTTTCACCAATTATAGAATTCATGATACTGTCTATATTTAAGGTGATGATCTTTAACTAATATAACTGGTGAATTAATTATTTGTAATTGCATTTTTAGGGCTTCATAAAATAAGTCATCACTATTACTGTAATAATATGTGACAAAACAGTGTACTGCATACGATAACATTTTTCCCATTTGTATCACTCTACAATAAACTTTAGCTATTAACTGAATATTTCTAGCTATTGATTGGATAGACACAAATATAATATTACTCAGTCTGTTCTTCTTTGACAGAATTAAGTGAGTTAAGATTCTTTATTTGGAATGATGGTGGTGCCACGGAGAATCCTAAGAAATTCAATGAAATTTAGTAAAAGAAAAAACTGAGCTTGGTTCTTAGCATGTCAAGTTTCAACTGCTCCTAGATTTTATTGGTGGTCACCATTAGTTCAAAATTGTACAGACTTTGCTACAAGTTTTTGGTTTTTCGTTTCATTTGTTTTGATGCTCTAATATTAACCAAGGGAGTGGATAAAGTTTAGGTGTAACTGTTCTTGAACAGTGTCATTTAATTGAACTGTATTTTGAACTGACTTTAAAAGTACTTTTTTGAACATTTATTATGAGAGATAAGTAAAAAGTAAGCAATAAGAACTGGTTAGACAAAAATACTTATATTTGATAAATATAGCTTACCAAATCACTTCTTCTTTGCCTGCAGGTCCCTGGCTGTGCCTCCTGTTGAGTTAGATTGTGTGACTCCCCATAAACCAAACTTCACATACTTGTAGTTTGTGTTATAAAAATACAATAGTTATTTTTCCATTTTCCAACATTAACATTTCCACTTTCTAACATGGTAGTGTTGTCTGTCAAGTACCCTAACTTTTTTTTTTTTTTTTGCGGTACGCGGGCCTCTCACCGCTGTGGCCTCTCCCGTTGCGGAGCACAGGCTCCGGATGTGCAGGCTCAGCGGCCATGGCTCACGGGCCCAGCAGCTCCGCGGCATGTGGGATCTTCCCGGAAAAGGGCACGAACCCGTGTCCCCTGCGTCGGCAGGCGGACTCTCAACCACTGCGCCACCAGGGAAGCCCAAGTACCCTAACTTTGAAATGCTCTCCCCTGATTTTGATATGTGGCCCTCCACCCCTCTCCTGCACCCCACTCAATCCCTCTTTTTTCTCAGACTTTTTTTTAAATCATTTTTTTTTCATAAACTTATTTATTTATTTACTTTTGGCTGCATTGGGTTTTCCGTTGCTGTGCCGGCATTCTCTAGTTGCAGCAGGGGCTAGTCTTCATTGTGGTGTGCAGTCTTCTCATTGCAGTGGCTTCTCTTGTTGCAGAGCATGGGCTCTAGGCACGCAGGCTTCAGTAGTTGTGGCATGTGAGCTCAGTAGTTGTGGCTCACGGGCCCTAGGGAGCAGGCTCAGTAGTTGTGGCGCTCGGGCTTAGTTGCTCTGCGGCATGTGGGATCTTCCCAGACCTGGGCTTGAACCCGTGTCCTCTGCATTGGCAGGCGGATTCTTAACCACTGTGCCACCAGGGAAGCCCTTTTCTCAGACTTTTAACCATTCTTAACTACTCATGCCCTTCACTCCAAAACTTTGTCCTCTAATTTCCATTCTGAGCCCTGGGCCCATTTGCCCCAATCCAAAGCTGTTCTTAAAACATAGAATTTTACTTGTACAAAAGAACTCAGTTGATGTTGCTCAGTTGATGTTGTCAGAAGCACCCAGGGGAATTCAGTAGGACTAAGATTAGTTAAAATCCTATTTCTTTTTGTTGTTGCTACTCTGTTCTATAAAGATGAAATAATGATAACAAGGCAGGCAAATCAACTTTGATCAGGCAGCAGCTTGTGTTTCACAGATAAAAAAAAAAAGGAAGTTACTGCTTTCAGTTGCTGTAGGCAATAGGCACAAAAAGTAAAGAAATCCTCTAGCTAGTAAATTACCCCCCCCAACCCAAGTAACTCCCTATTTTCATTTACATGGTGTATAATTTTTGATCCTGGGGAAAAATTAAAGTTGAAGGTAAAGAAATAAATTCTCCTTGTTTTCTTGCTCCCGAATCTGATATGTTTCTCCACCCTAAACCAAGCTGCCTGGGCAAGATTTAAGAGACATCTGTCAAAGCCACAGAATTCAAAATTGGAATCTTAACTCTGCCTTAAGACCATGGCAGGCAGTCATTTGTTATTTGTGCCCTATCTGTCTTACCCACTAGATGGCAAATTCTGTTAGAAAACATGTCATCATTTGCTCAATAAACAGTTAAATGAATGGCCCATTGCTAGAAGACTGTGGATTCTTTCCAGGTATTTTGAAATGAACCTCTAGAAAGCTAACCCGGAATTACAAGGCCTTTAGATCCCTGGGTCTTAGACATGTGCAACCAACTTTGAGATAGCCTTGTTGGAATGAACAGCAGTTCATATTGTAGATTTTTTCAGAGTTTAAAATGGGCTTGCCTTTGCTGTTACTTTGATTTAGTCTTCAAAAAAACAGAAAATTAGAGTTATTTCAAATCCATTGCTCTGTTTCCTCTTTATACGTTTTTCTGCACAGTGTCTTCTAAATAGTTGATGATGCAAAAGAAAAACAACAAAAATAAACTTTTTTCTTAATAAACAGGTGAATATTGTCAGAATCTGTTAACTATTGGTAAAATTGTCTTTCATCAGAGAAACCCAAAAGTAGTATCAATGATAGTAGGGGAATTTTAGGAAAACCTATTCTAGATATGAAGTAAGACTGTTTGCCTCTCACTGCTCTGGTGAGAATGGGGATGGAGAGAACTATAATTAACAGCCCAGAACAAAGGGAGATGGTAAATACTGCTAGTCAGCAAAAAAGGTAATTATAGAACATAACTTGCTAGTTAACTGGACTAAGAACCTGTATTTGAACCATGTAGCATGATTCAGTTATTTTCTAATATGTTTGCTTTTTAAAGTCTAAAACCAGGAAATTTTCAGTAGACTTCAAAACAATGTGTGCCTTCAATATTTTTCTATTAATGGTGTTTGTGACTTAGAAAAAGTACAGGTTTCAGCTTTATAGTTTTACTTCTGTTATGCTATTTGTAATTAGCCATTTCTATGAAAGAATCAGTGAATGATGGTTTCCCATTACTCTTGAAACATCAGGCAGTGTGACACATTTTGTTAACCCTAGGTCACTCGGTAAAAATGTGTTGCCCATTTTAGCTGAAAGTCAGGCTTTTTCACGAGTGTAGGTGAAGATTTTGATGGAGCAAATTGTTTTCTTTAGGTTGTTTTACCAGATTAAAATCAAGTGCTCAAGTCCATAGAATGTACAGATGTATCTAAATCTTTTGTAATGGCTTTGAACTTGAAACACTACTTCTAGGATGATTTTGCATTCTACAGCCTCATTTAAGATTTGGATTAATTCATGAGGAAAAATATCTTTCCATATAGGACAATAACTTCAAGGAAAGGTGCTCTCACCAGGTTTATGAAAGTAATGAAGGAATGGGATCCAAATGATATTTCAAAATTGAAAGAAAGACTAATTTATACATTATTATTATCTCCATTCCCAGTAGGGTTATCACCTGGACTAAAATATGAAGTGCTAAGTGCTGATTCTATCAAAAATACATCAATTTAGTCTTATAATAAAAAGACATTTAAAACTTTAATGCACAGCTTTGGCAATGTTGTAAAAGTTTCCTCAGTAACGTAGTAAATATATGTGTAGCTGGCTTAAGACAGCATACTTCAGCCAACATGAAGTGTGGAAGGAAAGTAATAGTTTTGTCTTAAAGGTGATGTAGATGTGACTCAGGATAGTTGTGTTTTGTCCACCCAATTCGGATTCTATATGGCCAATTTGATCACATTTGAAAAATAAATTAATAGAGCAACAAATTTTAAGCTGTTTTGTGTAAATTAAGGCTTTATTTAATACATTTCCAAGTTAGGTATGAAGTTCTTTAGATTTATTATTTTCACCAGTGTATATAAGCGTCTGCTATGAGAGTATCTAGTGAGTTCGGGTACATTAGTTTTTGTTTGCTTATTTGTTTGTTTGATACATGAGGTATGCTGATAGAACTTTTAAGAGTGAAGAAAGTGATGTTATTCTCTTGGGACTGATAATGTCATTCTTTGTAAATGTGTTCTGCCCTGTTAGAGCTTCATATCATGACTCACTAAATAGAAGTGTCTAACCTGTGGCAGGGTAGAGGTTCATTTTATTTTCTAGGTGTTTCCTTTGCACAATGAGAGGCAAATATCTTATCTTCTTAAAAACTAAGTCAGAGCCTCTTTGGGATTGTGTGTAATTGAGTTCCAGACAGAACAGTTCTGAGTTAGACTCTGTGGAGCATGTCATCATGGGTTAATCTACAGAAGCATGTGATCCTCTTTATAGAGACAGAAGACCTTTAGTTTCAGTTACACATAAAAATTTTAGGATTCACCCTTGGGCCCTGTTCTGTTAAAGGAAATGTGTACAGAGCCAGCTGTCCTTGGCAAAACTGAGAACTAGAGAGAATTCGGTACCCTTGGCTTCAAAAGATATGATTTCTTGTTCCAAGGTACTCACTGACTCAGCCATTACCAGAAACACCTCAGGGTTCAGACCATTGCTGATGACCGTCTTCATCCAAGTAGTATATTTTCTCAGGCCTCTGTTTTCTGCAAGTGTTGTGATTGGTAATAATGATCATAATTATAAGAAGTATTTTTGAGTGCTAACTATGCTCTGAATTAATAAAACTGTATTAACTTTTTATTTGTTTCAAGTTTTATAATTTACTTTGGAGCTACAGTCCATTGTTTTCTTATAAGAAATATATCATGATTCTAGGCTGTTTCTAAAAATAAGCTCTTTTGAGTTAAAAAATCTCAACTGATTCTTCTTTTTTTTGGCAAAGTGATGTCAATATTGTTAAATAGATCTATTGTTTTTCATCATAGTGGACCATTTGCTTATATTTAAAAACATGTTCTTATGGAAAGAGTAACTGAATGAAAGAGATGAGTTTCAGACCCATGTCGAAGTCCACTAGTTGTGATAACTACATAAAATTAATTCACCTCTCTGAACTTTAGTTTCATCATTGGTAAAATAGCATTTTACATTTTTTTTTTTCGCGGTACACGGGCCTCTCACTGTTGTGGCCTCTCCCGTTGCGGAGCACAGGCTCCGGACGCGCAGGCTCAGCGCCCATGGCTCACAGTCCCAGCCGCTCCGCGGCATGTGGGATCTTCCTGGACCGGGGCACGAACCCATGTCCCCTGCATCGGCAGGCGGACTCTCAACCACTGCACCACCAGGGAAGCCCAAGCATTTTACTTTGATCCTCAGAGTTTTCTCAGATTTATAACTAATTCTTACTTTACACCTTTAGTTGACTTAAAAAAAAACAATGTTCTTCCCTCTTTAGATTTTCTGCCCTAACGACCTTTTGGTTACCCAATGCTTTAACAATGAGTCATCCATTCAATCATTTAATAAATATCAATTGAGTACCTACTATATTTCAGGTACGACATGAGGTGTTGATGTCACAACAGTGAAAAAATTGCCCTTTTGCAGCTTCTAGACTAGTGAGAAAAAAGGCTAATGAAAAATCAGTCTGTTTAATGTAAAATGCCAACTAAGATGTGTGATGCTGTTAGAGTAGCATGGCGCCATGCTGATGAATAATGAGAGACTTCTCAAAGAATGATAATTACAAGGTGGGTGTTAATCAGGATGTGTTTACTGGGGTTGATGTTTCTGGTAGAGAAGAGCAGTGGGAACAGGATTGCTAGAGTCCAGGTAGGGGTCTTGTAGAGTTTCTGCTCTCTGACTCTGTTCATTCTCTGCAGAAATATTGATTTTGTGTTTGGGATAGAATCCAGCTCTCCTGGGTTTAGAGAAGCAATCTAATCAACTCAGATTTGGCAATCCATGGCTTCACGTGAGCTCTTTCAATAACATTTAGAAGAATATTATAGGAAAAAAAATGACACTCCACAAACTCTAGACATGGTTGCATCTGGATGTTTTTGGGAGGTGTTTTTTTTCTGATAAGCCTCATGCAGATTGGTAGATAGCTACGTGTTCTTCTGACCTCTTGAATCTGGTTCTGGACTGCAAGGCTAAACCATTTGGGGACTTCAAGGACTTGGTTTAATGAATGAGAAGCAGAGAGATTTTCGTCCTTGAGACGGAAGCCCTATTAGGTGCTAAACAGTGTGCAGGGAACAAAGGATACATAGCTGATTAAGACAGTTCCTGATTTTAATGAACTCAAAGTTCAAATTGCCTAGTAACTTCAATCATGCCCTAGTTTGTAGAATTTGAGAAAATAATAGAAATACTTAGTTTTGACTTTTATAAATAACTACAGGAACACAATATGGAGTAGTTATTTAAAAAATAAGATTTAATTTCAAGTGGAATAATCTAGCCATGCTTATGTTTAGCAAAATAAATAGGATTATTCCTCTGGAGCATCTACTGAATGCAAACAGCATCTTTTTTTATTTCACCTCAATTTTTTTTTTTTTTTTTTTTTTGCGGTATGCGGGCCTCTCACTGTTGTGGCCTCTCCCATTGCAGAGCACAGGCTCCGGACGCGCAGGCTGAGCGGACATGGCTCACGGGCCTAGCCGCTCCGCCGCATGTGGGATCTTCCCGGACCAGGGCACGAACCCGTGTCCCCTGCATCAGCAGGCGGACTGTCAACCATTTTGCCACCAGGGAAGCCCTCACCTCAAATTATTAAGAACATGGATGAGTAAACTCTTTAGTCTTACACTGTTGCGCTCTAAAATTAAATGCTCAGGTTATTTGTAATGAGGTGGATGGACCTAGACACTGTCATACAGAGTGAAGTCAGTCAGAAAGAGAAAAACAAATACTGATGCTAACACATATATATGGAATCTAAAAAAAAAAGAAAAAGAAAAAAAATGGTTCTGAAGAATCTAGGGGCAGGACAGGAACAAAGACACAGACGTAGAAAATGGGTTTGAGGACATGGAGAAGGGAAGGGTAAGCTGGGACGAAGTGAGAGAGTGGCATGGACACATATACACTACCAAATGTAAAATAGATAGCTAGTGGGAAGCAGCTGCATAGCACAGGGAGATCAGCTTGGTGCTTAGTGACCACCTAGAGGGGTGGGATAGGGAGGGTGGTAGGGAGATGCAAGAGGGAGGAGATATGGGGATGTATGTATATGTATAGCTGATTCACTTTGTTACACAGCAGAAACTTAACACACCATTGTAAAGCAATTATACTCCAATAAAGACGTTAAAAAAATAATAATAATAAAATTAAATGCTCAGGAATGCACAATCTTTTCAATAATTTGTATTCATTTTCTTTGCTCCTTTATGTTTGCCTATTGCCCAGTGTTACTAGTTTATCTCTCCCCAACATTCCTCTTATACTATTTGCGGATATTTCTTTGTGTTATAATATCCTTAATCACTGAGGAAGAACTTCAGATGGGATGTTTCATAGTGAAGTCAGCAAGGCAGGAAATGGACCTATCTTCTGCTTAACTTGGACTCCTGAAAATTGGAATATCATTTAGAATTGTAGCCACAGCCACTTAGTCCAAGGCTCATGGAGAGCTGGAATGCCTTAAAGGAGATATTCAGGCCCTACCGGTTCGTTGAGCTCATTGCCGCCCTCAAGAGCATACCCTCACTGTTCACTATTTTACTGTTTCACTGTCACCTCATTAACCTTTTGCTTTGTTTTTTCTACTCTATTGTTAATACTTACCGTGCCTCAGCCTCACAGCTTTTATTACATCATGATATCTACTGTCATGTGCGTGCGTGTGTGTGTGTGTGTGAGTGTATGTGTGTGCACACGTGTGCTCATACACTCTTCAGTGCCACTTTGCCATGTGCTGATTCTGTCACCCATTCAAAGTCTAAGAAGATTTGATTGGTTTGGCAAATGCTCTTGAGGCCGGCCTGCATTATAAACTAACAGCCGGTCCATAGACAGGCCTTAGTCAAGTACCCACTCTGTCCAGTCATCTGTTTCCTGGGTGGTGGGGTCAGCTGGTACAAAGCATATGGATAAAGAAGAGTTTTATGGCTGTAAAAGAGAACTGTGAGTATAGCCAGGACTTGACATTACTGTAGGATCTGTGAGAATTAACAGGAAGGCACTTAATAATCAAAACATAAGCTAGAAAATAAGCGTAAGAAGGATTTTTATTTTTATTTATTTTTAAGTTATTTTATTTTTGGCTGTGTTGAGTCTTCGTTGCTGCGCACGGGCTTTCTCTAGTTGTGGCGAATGGGGGGCTACTCTTTGTTGCAGTGTGCGGGCTTCTCATTGCGGTGGCTTCTCTTGTTGCGGTGCATGGGCTTCAGTAGTTGTGGCTTGCGGGCTCTAGAGTGCAGGCTCAGTAGTTGTGGTGCACGGGCTTAGTTGCTCCGCGGCATGTGGGATCTTCCTGGACCAGGGCTCAAACCTGTGTTCCCTGCATTGACAGACAGATTCTTAACCGCTGCACCACCAGGGAAGCCCCAAGAAGGATTTTTAGATGAGAGGCACTTGGAGAAGGAAAGATATTTGTGTATTATCACTGCGTTTTAAATTATCTAGTAGAATTACCATGCAGTTTTATGTAATTATCTCACTTAAGCATAGGAGCCAAATTCACTGGTCCATAATCTCCAGTGTTCATTTTAAGTGTGAAAATAGGCAGCAGGAAAGTAAACTCACTAATACAAACTAAATAATTTTCCCCTAAATTTTAGGTAGTATGCATCATTTTGGACACAGGGAATAGCTCCCTTTGCTTCTAGTTTTATTCCCCCTTAAATATTGTGGTAATGATTATTTGGTATCTTTCATCTGATTTAGCAGTTATTATTTTTATTGTTCATGCCAGGTTTTATATTGTTTTGTTGCTACTTAGAGACTATATGTATTCAATTTTTTTTTCTCAGCATTGACTTTTTTTTCCACTTTCTGTCTGAAGTTAAACACATCTACATTTCTAGTAACAGGATTTGAATGAAGGTTCGTATTTCTGGCTTTCCTTCCTGAATAATACTTCTGCTCGATCTTGGCAGTTCAACAGTAGTTCCAGTAAATGGAGCCACAGAACAACTAACTTACTGCTTAATGCCACTGTTTAAAAATCTCCTACAACCACCCTTCTGCATGTGGTCTTTTCCTAATCATATTTTGTATTTGTGAATCACACAAATTGAGATTCAGTGTGTAGAAAGCCTTGAACCATGCAATAAATACAGTTGATGTATCCAAAAATTAGGTTCAGATAGCAGAAACTAGATTCTAGTACCAGATTTTCCTAACATCCAGGCTTGCTTAGAGCTCTTGACATATGACATTAACTTTATTGGAGCTGACAGTGTCATAAAGAGTCTGGGTACCCTTCAAGGTTCCCCACTCTATCTCCGGGAAGGAAATCTCTGTGTTTGTTATTCTGCCTACCAAGTATCCCCTACCCTGTTTTTTTTTTGTTTGTTTTGGGGGGTTTTTTGGCAGTACGCAGGCCTCTCACTGTTGTGGCCTCTCCCGTGGCGGAGCACAGGCTCTGGACGTGCAGGCTCAGCGGCCATGGCTCACGGGCCCAGCCACTCCGCGGCATGTGGGATCTTCCCGGACCGGGGCACGAACCTGTGTCCCCTGCATCAGCAGGTGGACTCTCCACCACTGTGCCACCAGGGAAGCCCCTACCCTGTTTTAACACAACACTTCTTTTGACTGTCTCTCAGTCCATGTGGTCCTAATGGAGCTGTTATTCAAGGCATTGCCATCCCCAGTTGAAGGGTGAATATGTGATCCAAACTAGACCAATCATATTCTCTTGCTCCACAACTTGAGTCTTATATAATGAGACACAAAGATAGAAAACAATCGGAACTACATTTTTCTTTAAGGTTACTGTCCATTGATTTACATTACTTAGTGCTCAGAGCTTCCCTGATTCCTATCTTTACATGATCATGCTGTTCAGTCTCCCTGTGATTCTTTTTTTTTTTTTTTTTTTTTTTGTGGTACGCGGGCCTCTCACTGTTGTGGCCTCTCCCATTGCGGAGCACAGGCCCTGGACGCGCAGGCTCAGTGGCCATGGCTCATGGGCCCAGCCTCTCCGCAGCATGTGGGATCTTCCCGGACCGGGGCACGAACCCGTATCCCCTGCACTCCCTGTGATTCTTAATCATGCACTGTCCTTCAAAAAAAATCCCTTTTCTTTTTTTGTCTTTGAATTTTTGAATTTTATTCCCTTTTTGTTTAAGATGAAATTTTGTTCAAATTTGCTTAAATTTCTATTGCTTGTGAACAAAGGATTATAACACACTCAGGGAGCCAAATAGACTGGAATTATTTCTCCTTCCTTCCTATAGATTGTTTACTTTGTCAGGTGAAGGAGACCATCGGTTAAATTATGTTTTTATTATCTCTGAATCTGACTTTACAGCTAAACACCAATCATGACTGAGGAGTTCAGGGAGAGTGAGGCTTCTGCAGGTGTCTGCTGGGTACATCTCATCTTGGGGATGTTCCACAGCTCATTGGCTGGATTCCTGTGGAACCTCTTCCAGCGTAGCTGGTGTGTGTCTTGGCTGATGGTAGCCCTACACTGACATCCAGGCTCTCTCCACCTGTGCTTCTCCATGAATCTCTGCTTTGTTTGTTCCTGTTGTTACCATGTTTGTTCTGACTCCTTGTCCATTTCCCAAGTCAGTGAAATTCTCAAGATACATTACATAGTACTTGTTATTTGACAAAAGGTCTGGCATCCTTCTAGAACTGACCTGATACTAGCTCTTTGACAAAATCCCTTTCTTTACCTAAGATTTCAGAACAGAGGATTCTTTATGTAGAAGTGACTCACCCAATTTTAGAATCATCTGAACAAAGTTATTGTATCTTGTTGAAATATGGGTACAGTTTTGTTTTTTTTTCCCCCTCCACAGCAAAAGTGCTTATTCTGAATGAGGAGGTGTCTGTGGGCAGGCGTTATAGGTCCAGACATTCTTAGAAATTTTTTTTTTTTTTTTTTTTTTTTTGCGGTCCGCGGGCCTCTCACCGCTGTGGCCTCTCCCGTTGCGGAGCACAGGCTCCGGACGCGCAGGCTCAACAGCCGTGGCTCACGGGCCCAGCCGCTCCGCAGCACGTGGGATCTTCCCAGACCGGGGCATGAACCCGTGTGCCCTGCATCGCCAGGCGGACTCTTAACAACTGCGCCACCAGGGAAGCCCCATTCTTAGAAATTTTGTGCAACATTTGGAGTGATGTGTACTTTTATAAGAAGAGTCGTAGATTTTATCAGATTCTCAGTGTTCCATGACTCTTGAACAAACAAAAAACAAACAAAAAGCTCTTTACAAGCTTCTCTCCTAGGCTGTAGGATATTCATTGTCCGAGTCCATTTGGGGAATGAATGAATCTGTACCCACGCTGTAAATCACTCCAAATTTATTAGATTAGAGTGAAGCAGCCATATTCTAAGGGATGGCATGCTGCTTTTGCAGACAACTCAAATCAAGTACCAGGAAGATGTAGGCAAGTTATCTGGGGCAATCAGAACAATTCTATCCCTGCTGCCAGGCAAGCACATTCAGAGGCGTGCACACATTAGGATGTTGTGCTAAGTTTTGCCAAGTGCAAGCTCTGAGAAGCACAGGATTGCTATTTGAACTCACCAGGTTATATATGAAAATAACATTTTTCTGCCATTATACCACATGGATCTCGAGCAGTTTGCTGTTTGATACAAGGGATACATCTGTGTTTGTATATCTATACCTTTCGCACCAATTCCCTAGGGTTTAGAAATTGCACAGTATTTGGGGTTGGAAGAACTGAGATCAATTTCATTTTTACTAATTGAATGGTGGTGTGACCTGGGTGAATCATGTAAACTCTCTGAGATTTCATTCCTGTAAAATGGGAGTAATGACCCTACCTAATTTCACGATTACTTTGATCACCAATGATATCATGCATATGATCTATAAATTGTTTTACTGAGTTATTAACAGCAGATGTATTACACAATTTGAAATGGTTAGTCAAGTGTAAAAGATACTATTTAATTGTGAATCCAAGTCCTTCTCCTTCTCAGACTAACAATCTAAACTACCATGCTAGGTTTGCTGATGATCAGCCCCTACTGCTTGGCTCATAAATCAGTCTTAAGATGCTCATAAATCAGTCTTAAGATGATACACGTATTTCTGTTTTTCAAAGATGAGTGCATTTGAAATCCAAGAGACAGAAATTCCCCTCTGAGACAGATATGGATTTTTAGAGTAGGGAGCGCCACATTTTGGCTACACTTCATTCATTTTCAATCTCAATTTCTAAAGCCCTTAACTTCTAGAAAATCACATGCAGGTCTTACCCTGTCCTCTTCTAGAGGAGGAAGGGAAGTGAGAATGATTGGGCATAGAGTGTACCGGGTCCTGTTCTGTGCTGAGAGCTTCTCCTGAATGTTTTCTTTGCATCCTCACTCTGCCATCACCCTCTCTCCCCTACATCTGCTTCCAGGGAACCCTGCATGTTTTCTTCTTTCAGTCCCTTTCCTTTAGATGTAAGACAAAGAAGAAGAAAACAAAAACAAACAGAACACCTGCACTGCAGCCCATGCATGTTGTAAAAGTTCTGTGAGATAACTTTGGTAACATTGCTTTAAAAAGCTTCATTGAAGAGCATTGTTTGCATGTTTTGTGTTAAACTAGAGTTTGCTTGTAGAATATGCTCAGGAGAGCCAGACTGTCACACTGTCCTATTACTAAGTATCTGTAGGAGCTTAGGTGAGTCTTTGAACCTCTCCAAGTTCAAATGTCCTAATCAAAATAGAACATTGGCTAAATCCTTAGTCAGCCTTCGAGTTATCAGATTCTAGACCTTTGCCTACATGTGACTATTGTGAAAAAAACAAAAAACAAAAAAACACATGGACCTGGTCTATCACCCGGGAACTCAGTCAGCCCTCTAATGCTCAGCCTCTTCTCTTTCACATGTGGATAAAAACATTATCAAGGAAGGAATGTTTGTAGAACACTTGAAAGAAGTCTTTATATTTTTTTAGTGTTGATTGTAAAATGTGGTTAAGCAATAGAAAAACAGTGATTTTTAAATGCTTGGGGATTTTAAACAAATACTTCAGAATTTAGAACTGAGATCCTACAGTCCATGTTTAGTGAAAATACTACCAGGTGCGGGCTTCCCTGGTGGCACAGTGGTTGAGAGTCCGCCTGCTGATGCAGGGGACACGGGTTCGTGCCCCGGTCCGGGAAGATCTCACATGCCGTGGAGCAGCTGGGCCCGTGAGCCATGGCCACTGAGCCTGCGCATCTGGAGCCTGTGCTCTGCAACGGGAGAGGCCACGACAGTGAGAGGCCCGCATACCGCAAAAAAAAAAAAAAAAAAAAAAAATACTACCAGGTGCATTTGTTGTTGTTTGATTACCAAAAGAGAAAAAACAAAGCCAGATTACAAATTCTTACTTTAGCAAGAATCTGTAATTCTTTGGATAATGACTGTTTCATTAGAAAATGGAGCCTGCCAGGATAAGGAAGATGTGCCTCCAAATATTCCATATACAAACCCTTAACCACAAGCCATGGAAATTTCCCTAGTTACACCATGTTTATTTTACTCCCTGGATTTTATTTTATTTTATTTTATTTTATTTTATTTTATTTATTTTTGCGGTACGCGGGCCTCTCACTGTTGTGGCCTCTCCCGTTGCGGAGCACAGGCTCCGGACGCGCAGGCTCAGCGGCCATGGCTCACGGGCCCAGCCGCTCCGCGGCATGTGGGATCTTCCCAGACTGGGGCACGAACCCGTGTCCCCTGCATCGGCAGGCGGACTCTCAACCACTGCGCCACCAGGGAAGCCCCTTACTCCCTGGATTTTAAAGGTGAAAGACTCTGATTACCTGGCCCAGACCTCTTGATATGCCAAGGATGCTGAAAGAATTCAGAAAAGGATAAAGGAGATTTTTCAGGTCTTTTCCAGTCACAAAGTAGATACATTTGGCTTAAATGAGCTAATTATCTGAAGAAAACACATGCATGGTAATTCTTGCTTGTGGGCTTACTTCTTTCTTGTAGTCTGTACCTCAATAATGCCTTAGCATTCTGTAAAATTCTTTCATCTTTGTTTGGCTTGCTTTGTATCATGAATATAGTGTTTCAGAGACAGACAGCTGTCAGTTGCAGTTAAAGATCTTGTCAGTAAGTACCACTCCCCGGGACTCTAGTTGAAGTTTTATACTAGGTTGTTAAGGACTCATTTCTTCACCAGTCACGAGTGACCTGCTTGAGAGAAAACAATTGACTCAGTACACGTCCACTCTCCATCCCCCACTGGGAAGATTGGAGTAGCCAGACTGATATCAGATAGAACACATTGGAAGAGGAAGGATGGAGCGCCTTCAATTAGACCATCCAAGGTCTTCTCCCTGATCATTACTGCTTTTGAGAGTTCTCAAATCTGTAGCCTGCAGCCTGTCCTGCTTTGCCAATTATGCCCTCTTTTCTGTTTTAGGAAAGAAAAAGATTAACAGTTAAAGACATGTCATTTTTTAAACTTAAATACTTTTATGTCTAAAATAAGGAATGGTGCATATACTATTGATATACTCTTGAGAGCCAGCAGTTCAGTGGTTAGGTGTGTGGGCTGTGAAGTCTGACAGCCTGGATTCATATCCTAGCTTGTTGTTTGCTATGTGACCTTGTGTTGCCCCATCGATAAAATGGAGATGATGATAATAACTATACCATAGTGCTAGACTGAAGATGAAATGAGAGTACATGTGATGCATTTAAAAAGAAACTGGCAAAGCGTTAATGCTCAAGAAAGTTAGTCATTGATATCATTAGTAGAAATTGATCACAAGAGGGGTCATTACCACACAGGATACCTGTTTATCAATAGGTTTTACTTCTCTGTGTATAAGAACATACACATGGCCTTAGTAAATGGAGATTTTCGTGTTGATATTTTAAAAAGTAATTACAGTTGCATAAACTAGAAAGAATCCTGAGCATGGATGTGACTAAACAATGCATTAATGTTGAGTTACGGAAGGATGTGTGCAGCATTCTATTAATTTTAATGGCATAGACATGTAAAACCAACAGATTGCTTTGAAATATTTCTAAAGCAGTCCCATTTTATCTTGCGAGGGTGACTTTTTTTAAAGCCTTAAATATTTTGTCACATCTGAATGATCATGTCACTCTTGTGGCTCTGGCCAATAGCCATCAATTCTTCTTACAACAGATTTTTCTCAAAAGGCAGAAAACTACCTCATTATTTACATACTGCTATTGTTTTAGCTCTCTTCGTTCCCGTCCTGTTCTGTTCTTTTCATTCAATGTGATTGAAAAGCAATGAAATTTGTTCTTTACCCAAAATGAGCAAATTAGAAGGCATTTAATCTACCTTGTATGAAAGTAGAAGCATTAGAAGGGGGAAATGAGTTGTTTTTAAATCCCATTTTATCATGACATTATTCCAACAGTATTACTGTTAGCTGTATCGATCACAGCTTACTTCATGACTGTGCGTTGACCACAAAATGTAATCTGGAGGGCACTTCAGATTTTAAATGACTTTCCAAAGTACCCTAGTTAAAATTGTTGATGCTACATGACAACTGCTATTATTTCAGTGCCAGCCAAATAAAAAAGAGCATTAATATTCATTAGTAATGTTACAGCTGGTGGTTCCTTCACAACATTGTAATGGTTTGAATAGTTATTTCAAACAGTGTGTTGGACTATTCACACAATAAGCCCTGATTGACACAATCATTAAAGAAGCCCAGTAACACCAAGGACAAAATAAATATGTAAGCATATATATTAGGCTAAGTAAATTTTTTTAAATAAATTTTTTATTTTATTTTTGGCTGCATTGGGTCTTCGTTGCTGCGCATGGGCTTTCTCTAGTTGAGGCAAGCAGGGGCTACTCTCCGTTGTGGTGCGCAGGCTTCTCATTGCAGTGGTTTCTCTTGTTGTGGAGCATGGGATCTAGGCATGCGGGCTTCAGTAGTTATGGCACTCGGGCTCAATAGTTGTGGTTCGCAGGCTCCAGAGCTCAGGCTCAGTAGTTGTAGCACACGGGCTTAGTTGCTCTGTGGCATGTGGGATCTTCCCAGACCAGGGCCCGAACCCATTTCCCCTGAATTAGCAGGTGGATTCTTAACCACACACCACCAGAGAAGTCCCAGTAAATATTTTAGAAATAGACTTCAGTTGACAGGCTCTAACACTGTGCAAGAAGTTATTAATTTTTGAATGAGATACGTGGGGAAATCATCATGGTAGAAATCTGGAACAAGATTCGAGTCTTAATTTTATCACAAGTTCAGTGATGGTTTAAGTTTCTACAGATTAGAATTTGTGGCATAAATGTGTCTATAGAGGCAGTTGTAAGGATAAAATAAGACAAATGAAATGAAAGGGGGATGGCAGAGTGGTTATGTAATGGCACCAATATCTCTGAGCACCTGATGTGAACTACACACCATGTTGGGCTTTTCGTCTCATTAAGACAGTGGTTTTGTCTCTATTTTATAAATGAGGAAACCGAAGACCAGGGAGGGATTAAGTCATCTGCACACAGCTGGGCAGTGAGAAATCCTGGTGTTAGGATTTAAGTCCAAGTGTGGGTATTCTCTGAATTTTTTCAATTTCTGGAGTTTAACATGGAGCACTGTGGTGGATGTTATTGGAGGTGAAGCAGGGTAGAAGGCCTGGAACCTGCTTTCAAGGAGTTTACCAGTTCTCTGTGATGATGAGACTAAGATCATGTGGAAGTTCATGGGGTGTTCTACAGCATATCTTGCTTTTGTGACTAAGTTCATTTTGCATAATTTTTTTTTGGATTCAACAAATAAGTATATCATATGATAATTGTCTTTCTCTCAAACAAATGAACTTATTTACAAAATATAGCCTCACATAGACATAGAATAGACATAGACATAGAAAACAAATTTACAGTTACCTAAGGGGAAAGCGGGGGAGGGATAAATTAGGAGCTTGGGAGTTACATATACACACTACTATATATAAAATAGATAAACAGCAAGGATTTACTGTATAGCACAGGGAACTATACTCAGTATCTTGTAATAACTTATAATGGAAAAGAATCTGAAAAGAATATATGCGTGCATGTGTGTATAACTGAATCACTTTTCTGGACCCTTGAAACTAACACAACATTGTAAATTAACTATACTTCAATTTTAAAAAACACATTTCTGCTTTGTGTTCTGAAAGAATTGGGTTATACTTCCCTCCCTCTCCTGCTTTTGCAAACATAACGTATTGAGGAGAAAAACTGTCCTTTACTGTATTCTGAACAAACCCACAAAGAGATTTACTAATGTGCTTTACATTTCTAGTTCTGTACCTCTAGACTATTATTGAGAGAAAGTGATTTTATAATTTATATTGAAGATATTACTTGTGGTAGCTTTTCTTCCTACCATTTATTTTACTATACTTTCCTAAACTTCTTAATGCATTTGTCATAGCACAATGCTAATGCCAAAGGCTGCAACCTTATCTTTCATTCAAAATAATATTTCATTGAATCAGTTAATTATTATTGATGCTATACACAAAGTTCAAGTCCTATGTTTACCTTAAGTATTATTAAACTCAGTTAGTGAACTATGCAAGTATTCAAAAATTTAAAAAGCAAAGAAGTAAACAGTAAGAAGCATGTCTCTTAAGATACTCACAGTTAGGACTTTGTTTCCTTTAACTTAACCCAAATTTAAAGGTCTGCTGATCGCGTCATTAGTGGGGTAATCAGTGAGAGACCAGGGTATGTGTTTGCTGTCAGTAGTTTTATTATCGTTGCATAGTTGACAAATTAATTGAATCAAAGGCCTGGAATTTTATTTCCCTACCAACCCGTAAGATTTTCTTCTATAATCTTACTGTGTTGTCTTTAGGATGTGGGGAGGATTCCAAAGCACTCCCCATTAGGCACTCATACTCCTTGAGTTTTGCCAGTAGTGGACTTGGCTTTGCTGATCACACATCATGCCCCTAAGCATGTGAAGTTAGAGTAGTAGCACCTCCCACTTGTAAGCACTTTATTCTTTACCGATACATGCGCATTGATAATCTAATTTGATCCTCACAACCACCACTGAAGCACATTGCCATTCCCAATTTACAGAAGCAGAAATCAAAACCAAAGGAAGCCTGTGTGGGCCCTGCCACTTATTAAGCTCTGAGAACTTTGGTAAGATTGATTTCAGTCTCTTTGAACCTCAGTTGCCTTATTTGGGAATAATTTCAACTTCATTTTATTGTTCCAAGAGCCAAGTACAAATACCTGGTTTAAGAGGATGACACACTACCTGAAACAAAGAAAACATTAAAAATCGTTCTTCTTTATTCATTCAAGAAATGACTATTGAACAGTTATTTGTAAATTCTACCAGGTGCAAAGGACAAAATAGTGACCACAGGGGACAGAATTCCTGTCCCAATGGAGATTATAGTCTAGTGAGGAGTTAATAAGAGGTAGATTTAGGACTTGAACTCTAGTCTTATTACTCCAAATACAGTAGATATGTTGGTAAATAGATGGGTAAGAGGTTGGTAAATAGATGGGTAAGAGTGTGTACATTTACATGCATATGCATGCACCTATACACATGTATATATATGTGTGTGTGTTTATATAATGCTTCCTGGTGTATTCTTATGAAATAGGGAACTGACTCTAAAGCACACATTGACCCATGTTTACTGATGGAGTTAGGAAGTGGTAAGTTTATGTTTAAGTCAACCTTCATGTTTTCCATCAGTCATATAGCAACGGGTGCTGAATACGTTCACTTGGAAAGGATCAAGCTGTCAACCTTTGAATCCTTCTGTTATCCCCTATTGTCTGATTCTCTCCTGATTTTTTAAAATGAAGTTGAAGTAAATGAAGATGCCTCTTGCCAAAATGAGTAGCAGTGCTTCTGGAATGTTAATTCTCTGAGAAACAAAAGTTGATGAATGGTTATAATTTCATCTCAGGCAGGGAACTCTTGGTGCTTCGTGGCAATAACGATGTGTATATTATACTCACAGGCACAGTTTCTGGAAATGTTTTTATAAACCTGTTTTACATTTGATGATTATATTTTGAACTGTGTATAAATAACTATGCTCTTAGATATGACTCAATTATAAAATAAGCTCCTGAAATCTTCTGGGAGCAAAGAGCAAAATGGAGAGTTCTAAAAATACTTGTTTGCTGAGTCTAAATCCTATGTTTTGTAACTTTATGGGCTTTGAATCACACTTATAGGGATGCCCCTAATTACTCTTTCTCTAATCCCACCTTCCACTTTTATTTTGTGTTTTTTAAGATCAGCTCCATAATCTTGCATGGCATGTATTACATATATAAATATATCACTCAATAATTTGGTCACTTCACTCTGCCCAAAGCAGATCCCTCTTTATTATTCAGAGAATGGAAACTAACATTTGAATTCTCTCCAAATATCAGATACTTTCAAAGATATTATTTCATCTTACCCATATACTTTGTGAAATGAAGAATGTTATATCCATATGAGGAAACTAACGTGAAAGAAAATAAGAAACTTATGTCATGAAGATGCCAACTGGCAGAATATGTCTAGGAACTCTGGTCTGATTATCTCCACAGCTACATCATAGCACTTGTTAGTGCTACAGTTAACTACAGTTTAGCAGCACTTGCAGGCTTTCTTTCTCTCCCTCTCCCTCTCCCTCTCTCTGTCTGTCTCTCTCTTTCTCTCTCTCTCTCTGTCTCTCTCTCTCTCTCTCACACACACACACACACACACACACACACTGACTATAGACTATTTCTAGTTGAAAGCTTCATAATTTTATGTAGGATTATTGATGGTCACAAATGTGATGAAACCATATTAATCCAGAGTCTATGTTGTCATTGACCTAGACAACCCCTCTCATTTGTTCCAATTGTTCTGTCCTGTTCTGAATCTGAATTATCTAACAGCACTAAAAGTCATGGGAAATTATGAGGTCAGGTTCAGTAGTGAGGAACAGTCACTTGGCAAGAGCTGACATGAAGCGCAAGGAGCTGGTGGGTCCCGATACCTCTAGGACTCTCTGTCTTCATCAGCCATGACCAAAGTGCTCTATTACCACAGTGATGACACTGAGAAATAAAAACAGATGTAAATATCAGGAAAACAAAAGCATGTACATTTTCTAAAAAGGGGACATCAGGGTTAGGAGTCTGACTCTTTGGACAGATGAACTTTTATTTTAAATGCCATTAGATTTAGGCTTAATAATAGGAAATATACTTCTCAGATCAGACAAAAAGTGGAGCTTGTCTCACCTTTCTGGCAGGACCATACATAGATTTATTTTTTCAATCATAATGATACAAATTAAGCTATATCAAGTAACCAGTTACAAAAGTGTCTCTTTCTCTTTATTTCCTACCAAATGTAGAGTTATACAATGTCTTGCTACACTTGGATCCTATATCTACTTAAAGGTGGGACTCTTCAATTTTCTGAATACTTCGGCACTTGGAACAGGTGTGGAACACTAAGTGAGTGAGGGAAATTATGGCAGAGGGGTTGCCCGCTGCTCACAGCCCAGCCTCTGTGAGTTTGAATGAGGGAACTCAAGTCAGAGCAGGTGTTGATAAGGACAGAAATGGTGACTTTTTTGTCATTGCTTTAAGGACAGAAATGGTGATACTCATCTCAGTTTTGTTGCACTTTATTTGAGAAATGTGCAAGATAATCTTTTTGCTTTTATGGAAAAAAGTAAAAACAATCACAAGTCTTAAGCAAGGGGGCTTTAAGGTGAAAATGTTTTTCTCCCTTCTTTCAAATGTGCAGCCTCTCTGTTGGAAAGGACTTGAGTGTATCTTGTGTAAAAAACAAGAGACATTGATCGTTTCCTGATAATACTACATGCATTTTACAGAAACGAAAACTCTTTACCCAGCCATTTCAGAAGTTCTTATGTCCCATGTCAAATTCCTAGGAGGTCCTTTAACATACATCCCTACTAAGGTCAAATGCGTTTTTTTGGTTTTTGTTTTTCAATTTAGTTTGACAAGCCTATGATGGACTTTGGTATAGAAATATCTGATCTTCCCTCTGCTGAGGCTGCTCGATTTGGAAAGCAAGAAAAGAGCTTCCTGCTCTTCAGTGTAATTGAATAGAACTCTCAGGTCTTATGATTTCATTATATGTGGCAAACTCCAATTTGTTCATGTGTGCTGATTGTACTGTGTAACATACAGTGTGTAATAAATAATCATTAAAATTTAACTTTGTAATGGGGAAACATGTAGTTACCAGTTAATAACATTATTAAAGGAACTTTGTTAAGGACTCCATTTCCATAACTTAATTAAAGCCAAACTTAAGTAAAGTTGTAAGTCTCTTGCAGATGTAGCAAGGGTGTGTGTGTGTGTGTGTGTCTGTGTGTGTGTACACATGTATACAATTAAATGAAAAATGATGAAGGAAAAATAAAATTATCTTACGTAGATTACAGATAATATCAAATCCAGATCAGCCCAAGGAAGACAGTATCACCTCTGAAAGCATCATAGAACGTGCACCAAGATTCAGGAAAGTTTTGTAACACCCAGCTATTTTCACTTGATATTACTGATTAAAAACACAATTGTAAGGAAAGACCTATAAATTGGAGTATATTTAAACTAAGAAAAGAAATTTAAGCTAAGAGTAGAAACTATTCTTAGTTTAAATACAGTCCAGTTCTTGAGGTGGGGGGTAAAATCACCTCCCCCTCTTCCCCATGAGAATGATTGGAATAAGGGGATTTATATACTAATAAAGAAGGTAAGAAATAACTTTTTTTAAGAAATAACTTTTTTATATGCCCAATTGTGTACATTTTATATGAGGCATATATAAAGTATTTAGTTTACATTAACCACCAGAGAATAAAATAGGAAATAATTTTATTCTGTTCACAAGACATTCAGAGACATTATTTGTGTTACTAATATTCTTGTTCATTTCTAATAAACCTAAGTTATCCTTAACTTTTAAGTAGACCATTTTTGTCAATAAAGAAGGAGAATAACAAGTATAAATAGACAAAATCTGCAAACAAACTATAGAATGAATTGATCATGGTGTATTCATAGAGTATCATTCATAGTTGTTCTTGATAGGAAAATTATACTGAGATTCTGGTGAAATCTCAGCCCCATTCAATCTAAACACAATGTTTTGTCATTTGTATGAAATGAATAGCTATATGAAATTCTTATTTATCTATCTGTTTCAAAATGACTTACTGTGTTATTTCAAGAATGTTATAAACTCTCCTCATCTCTCTCCTCCTCTGCTGAGTTGGAATATGCCATCTATGTCACAGTGTCATGCTTAGCACAGTTATTTGTATGTTATAAATACTTAACAAATACATGTTAGAGGACACAACCAAGTTCCAGTGACATTGAATTCTGAGAGGGATAAAAAGAGGGAGAAAGATCCAGAGGAATGACTACCCATTGGGTACATGCTGGGTCCCAGGAATGAAGTGCAGTCTAGCTGCAACTTTTGTCAAGTCAGTGAAGGCCTATGCTATGTTGATTTGGTAATTTATTCAACAAATAATTTTTGACTGTTTATAATGAGTTCAGCTCCATTCAAGGCACTGGGAATAGAGGAATGAATGAAATGGAGGTTTCTGCATTCATTGAGCTTACATTTTGGTGGGAGAGGTAGACAACAAAATGCACAAAAATAACTTCTGGATTAAGAAAAGAGCTATTGGAGGAACTATCAAAAACAACAGAGGAAACTGTTTTAGAAGGAACAGTCATAGAAGGCCTCTCTGAGGAGACGTTGTATGAATCAAGACCTAAATGATACAAGAAGCCAGCCTTGTAAAAATCAAAGGGAAGAGTATTCCAGGTGGAGGAAACAGCAAGTTCAGAAAGCCTGGAGATGAGAATGTGTCGGGCTTGTTCTGAGAAGGAAAAGAAAGCAGATAACCTAGAATAAAGTGACTACTGATAGATTGTCAGATGAAGTTTCATCAACCTCAGCACTATTGATACTTTGGGTTGGATAATTCATTGTTGTGAGGAACTGTGTTCTGAATGGTTATGGTTATGGTATGGTTAGAAGCATCCCTGGCCTCTACCCATTAGATGCTAGTAGCCACGCCCCCACTCCCAACATCCAGTTGTAACAGCCAAAATGTTTCAAATATTGCAAATTGCCCCTGGATGAGAACCACTGAAATAGAAGAATGAGGACAGGGCCAAATCATGTAGGACCTTCCAGGCCATGATAAACAGTTTCAGTTGATTCTTAATGAAATGTGATGCTATTAGAGTGTCCTAAGTAGAAGAGTAGCACGATCTAACTGGCTTTAAAAAAAAATTCAGTCTGGTTGATGCATGACAAATAGATTGCGAGGCAAGAAGAATGGAGTAACAAAGACCAGCAGAAGGCTATTGCCAGGAATCCAAATGAGAGATGATGACAGCTCAAGACTAGGGTAGCAGCTGTAGAGATGAGGAGTAGACATAAAAAAATGTATGCTTGAGGAAGGGTCAGCTGGACTTACTGATGGATTGGCTTTGGGGATTGAGGGAAAGATAGGAATCAAAAATGACTTCTAGTGTCTGACCTTAATTTTATGGTGGTGCCATTCACTGAGATTAACAAGACTGAGACAGGATCAGGTATGGGTAGAATGACCCTGAATTTTTTACCTTGTTCTCTGGTTTCCTGAATATACTAATCACAGTTACTTAAAGTTTATATCTTATAACTCTCCTACCCAGCCACCCGTAGGGCTGTTTCTACAATTTCTTAATGTTTTCTCCCTCCAGAGAGGATTTTCATTTTTATCTGGAAGGCTGTTAGAGAAAGGTCAAGTCAATCTAATCCAATCAGGGATTAAGCTGACTCAAGTCTGAGTTCCATGTTTGTAAGATCTTGCCTTACTCTTTTTTTTTTTTTTAACATCTTTATTGGAGTATAATTGCTTTACATTGTTGTGTTAGTTTCTGCTGTATAACAAAGTGAATCAGCTATGTGTATACATATATCCCCATATCCCCTCCCTCTTGCATCTCTTGCCTTACTCTTAAGATGCAGCCTTTCAGAAGTCTCAGGAGAGAGTCTGGCATATTCGCCAGGGTATCTCCTACTTAGCAAGCCCTAAACTCCAATTTCTGTCTTTCCAAATTGTGAAGCTGCCTAAAGCTCTTCTAATTTCTTAGCCTTTAGTGACCATTTTCTGTTGGGTGCTCCACTTAGGAATTTTCAAATGACTCAAGCCATACAATGTCAGGCTTACTTCTCTTTGCTTCCCTTCTCTCTGGGTCTTGGATCCTCAAGTTTTGGCTCTCTTGGAACACTGACATCCAATTGTGAAGCTACTAAAGAAAGCTACTGAAGAATTTTGAATAGCCACATAATATCTGGCATGGTCTAATTTGTCTTTTAGAAAGTTTGCTCTACTATCAGCAATGTAAAAAAAAAAAAAAAAAAGGATTGAAGGGATTGAGCATAGATGCTGAGAAGCCAGGAAAAAAGGTTCCTCAAATTGGCATGTGCAGGCAGAAGATAACAAGAACCTAAAGTAGGGCAGTGAGCATAAATGCAGGAAATAGAAGCAAGAAATACCTACGAGGTGGATTTGAAATGATGGCAAATGGAAAATTTAGCTGTCAGCATCCCTTAAATTGTATTTGTATGTCAAAATAAGAATGACATATTGGTTCATTAATTCTCCATTCCTCATAATATTAAAGGCTAGTCAAGGGTGACTGGTTGCCAAATAAAATAATCTACTCTTTGAAATTTCTCATGCTTCTGCTATTATTCTTGGTTATAAGGATTGAAAGGGAAATGTATTTTAATCGCCTTCATTGTTCAAACTAAGAACTGGCTTAAGTTAGAGTCTTTATGTGAGTGATCTCTTTGAAGGAAGCTATATGCTCCATAATTCAGGAAGCATGGAAAATATTTAAAATGAAACCTTCATTATTATTCTGATAGTAATATTCTGTGGGAGAAATTGAGCCATTTAACTTGAGGAAACACTGAGCTAGGTTAGTAATATGCACCACTTAGCAATGCATTTGAGATGTGGTACTTGTTCTAAATAAATATTTAGTGTCAAGGGAAGTAGAAAATGACAATTTTTAGTGCCTACTTTAGACCAGAGACCCAATGTTGAACGCTTTATGTACATTCTCATTTAACCTTTTCGATAACCTTATAAGTAAGGTATATATTTTCCTATTTTATGGAGACAAGTCTCAAAAAGTTGGGATGACTTGTGTGATATCATACAATTAGTAAATGGCAGAGCCAGGACTGAAAGCTACCAAAGATCTAAGAACTTTCTTGTGTTTGGAGAAAAGCTGAGAAAAATATGAAGGGAAAATCCAGGTCAGATTATTTAGATTTATTTGAACAAAGCTTTGCATTGTTCATGTCATTTATAGAAATTAATTCAACTAAATTCTTTCCAAATAAAGTAATACTTCCACTTATTGAGTATAGTGCAGTTCATTCTCTTATTTACTTGAATCCTGAGGCATCTCATTACATACTTGCTCAATTCTAAATATGATCTCATCTCCAATGAGTTTAATATACCTGTTTTCATCACTGATATAGAAACAGCAAAACCAGCTATTTTAAAATAACTCCATCACCTCTCTTTTATTCTTTCCTTGAGCGTGGAAAGTTCTACTGTATGCCTCAGCAAAACTGGTGGAAATCTGGCCCAGATGACAAAATGACTAGATAAGTTCACAGCTGACTATAATCTTATCTCCAGAGAGAAAAAGAAAACTTAACATTTATTGTATTTTTAACCTGTTCTAGGCACTTAACTATCTCATTTAATCCTTGCAGCAAACCTATGAGGTACATTCTAATTTTACAGATGATTTAGTTGAGATCCAGAGAAGTCAAATGATACCTCATAGCATAAATCCTGGTAAGGGGCAGTTCATTCTAAACCTAATGATAAAATCTTTTGTATCTAAAAGCTCCAATATCTTGGTTAACATAGGTTAATTAAGTATAAGTAATCAGTGACACATTGTACTAAATTTAAAATAATATGTTGCCATATATCTCTGCCTAATCTGTCTATCTAAATATAGAGAGAATTATATATAATATATGTTAAGTACATATTTCTTATAATTTGATACCTATCTATATAGAAAATATATTAAAATAGAATACAGAGGAGAATGAATATAAAAGAGTGAATAGGGGAGTTTAAGTTATAAAAAAGTATGAGTTAGTCTCTATGTTTTATCAACAAGGGAAAAATCATTACTACACCAGTCTAAATATCACATGAAGAAACCAATATCAGTCTGTATTGTATGCAGTTATATCAACAATGTCCAGTTAGTTCCTGATACCTACATGCATAATTAATATTTTTTTTTTTTTTTTTTTTTTTGGTACACGGGCCTCTCACTGTTGTGGCCTCTCCCGTTGCGGAGCACAGGCTCCGGACGCGCAGGCTCAGCAGCCGTGGTTCACAGGCCCAGCCGCTCCGCGGCATGTGGGATCTTCCCGGACCGGGGCACGAACCCGTGTCCCCTGCGTCGGCAGGCGGACTCTTAACCACTACGCCACCAGGGAAGCCCCATAATTAATATTTTTAGATAAATCACTATGATATGAAAACCCAAGCAAAACTCCAGATTATCTAAAAATTCACGATGATAATCAGAGGAAATCTGGTATCTAGAGGAGAGGAGCTTGGGGAAAAGTTAAATACTCTGAAATTCTATGAATGATCTTTGCATATTGACCTAATCTTCATGTCCATGGAATATCCAGCAAGAAGAATTTGGTACAATTATAGAATGAAAGACTTTTGCCAGATGTGGAAGAATTATCTGTCTATTCAACACTGTTAACACTGGGATGAATTACTCATGAAAAGTTTGGTATCTTCTTTGGACATATATAAAATTAAGGGAGGTCATTATAATTTAGAATAATGAGATTGCAATCAGAAACTCAGTGTGGATAAGGACCATGTTTATTTTGCTGGTTATTGAAACTACAGTGCTTAACACATTGCCTGGCACATAATAGATACTTGATGTATAGTAAATAAATGAAAGAAAACAAGCTAAGAGGACGACTGATCCCTCAAAATATCTTTCAGTCCTATGATTGATGTGAAAGGTGAAGGTTGTTAACTTTTTTGTAATATTGGATTTTGACTAACCTGTTGGGCCGCATGAGTTGTATTTAAAATTAAGTACAATTCATGTATTAAGCTGTTGAAAATGCTTAGGTCCAAACTCATCAAATTTTATGCATTATTAAAGATGTGCAATTTTTTGTATATCAATTATACCTCAAAGCTGTTGTAAAAAAAAAAAAGAAGAGGAAAAAGAAAAAAGAAAGAAAGAAAAAATGCTTAGGATTGAGCATTGTGAGTTACTTCCTACTGGTCCAAAATATATTTTAAAAACAGTATAGAACATGGCTGAAGAGACAGAACACAACTGAATTCTCTTCTAAGCTCTACCCTTTACTCAGCTGATTTACTTAACTTCTCTTTGCATTTAATTTTTGTTCCAGGGGAATTCTAATTTTACAAATAACTTTAACATTTGTAAAATGGTGAAGATCAATTAGAGAGATCTGTAAAATACTTTGAGCTTCTTGAAGAGAATTCTCTATAAATATAACTTGGCAAGTAATTAGTCATTTCAGTACTATAAATGAAAGTAGTGTGAGTAATTTTTTCAAGTTGCGCTTTTTATACTCCTCCACATTTACCATAAGGCTGTGAAATCCTTTAGGGCCCTTTGGTATGCAAAATACCATAACTGCTTTTTTCTTTGCAATTATTTAATTAGTACACTTCTATTCTAATGCAACATGAGAGGCAGAAAAATTAGCTTATAGCCAACTAATTGGGTCTTAATAGAAAGAAGTTTCTGATCCCATTTTGGCTTATTATTTATAGTTATTCCTAGTTGAATCCACTGCTTATAAAAAGATTTAGAAGGGAGACTTCCCTTGTGGCACAATGGTTAGGAGTCTGCCTGCCAATTCAGGGGACACGGGTTCGAACCCTGGTCCAGGAAGACCCCACATGCCACGGAGTGACTAAGCCCATGTGCCACAACTACTGAAGCCTGTGCTCCTAGAGCCAGTGCTCTGCAACGAGAGGCCACTGCAATGAGAAGCCCGCGCACCACAACGAAGAGTAGCCCCCACTAGCCACAAGTAGAGAAAGCCCGCGAGCAACAACGAAGACCCAACCCGCCAAAAATAAATAAATAAATACATTTATATTTTTAAAAAAGATATAGAAGAATTAATGTTGTATTTGTTAATTCTGTGGATCTGAATAGATAATTTCAGGATTTTTTCTAATTTCACATTAGTATGTAACTATTGAGCTTTGAGAAATCTTTGCATTTGACATGGAACACTATGTAGGATGGATTTGTGTTTCATGGTTGATGCATTTTCCCAACTTGGGAGTATTTCCTTTTCCTTTTTTCCAAACAAAATTTTCAAACCATCGCATAAAATATTGAGGTAGACCAATGATAACATACCTGGGAAAATTTAACTCATGTTGAATAGTTTGAGGGCTGTGATTGAAAACGTTGCTTGGTAATGAAATTGATTTTCCACTTTTCACTGTAGGATTCAGAGTGATGAGAAAGCAGTCTGGTGAGAGAGGAGTAATTCAGGTTGATTCTTCCAAGTAGATAATTTTGTACAACTTTTGCTGTTGTTTTCAACTCTTCTCTCATGTTCAAATATTGATACTTTCTTCTTGAGTGAAGTTTTGGGGATAATGAGGAGTGTCTATGAAGGAGTATAGGTAGAAATCAGGTGAAAATAATAAAATGTGTTTATTGTGAATCAGTTCAAGTCTTAGATTTCACTTTTATCAGTCTCCTGGAAATCATTTCCCTCTCCCATTTTTAACCAAAGTGTTGGAGCAGTGGAAAAAACTAGCTGATTTTATTAGAATATTATGCCAATGTCAATCACAATTGTGGAATGTGTTGTTGCTAAGGTGATGCCTTCTTACCCAAATCACTTACTTAGAAGGAAACTTCCATGTTTCCAAGTGGTGACTGCTCTTGGATTATTACTTCATCCATTAAAAATCAAGGGGAAGGGCCTCCCTGGTGGCGCAGTGGTTGAGAGTCCGCCTGCCGATGCAGGGGATACGGGTTCGTGCCCCGGTCTGGGAGGATCCCATATGCCGCGGAGCGGCTGGGCCCGTGAGCCATGGCCGCTGGGCCTGCGCATCCGGAGCCTGTGCTCCGCAACGGGAGAGGCCACAAGAGTGAGAGGCCCGCATACCGCAAAAAGAAAAAAAAAAAAAGAAAAAAAAAAAAAAAAAAAAAAAAAAAAAAAAAAAAATCAAGGGGAAAAGAAAAAAAAATCAAGGGGAAAAACCCAAATTATTTGGGACCTGACAGTCTCATTTTAAATAATGCTATTCTTCACTGATGCATGTGTATGTTCAAAATACTGTCTTTATTGTGAAATAGTTGGTCTAAACAATTCTGCTCAGTAGCTGTCCATGGTTTTACAATTCCTGCGGGTGATACAACAGCAGCTAATGAGAGGCTGGGGGGTCACCTGATTCTTTTTCACCTGGCAGTTGTTTTGGAGTTTTAAAAAATAGTAATGTTAGGAGTCAGAGACTGAAATTTAGTCTTTCCATTCACATGTCAGCAAAAAAGCGGGCACACTGCAGCCATTCTATCGAGGGATCCTGTGCTTGGTGGAGAACATCTCCGCTTGCTGTCCAGACAGTGCTTTCCTGCTTCACCCACTGTGAGACCATGACAGGAGTAATAGAGATCACTGAGTCACTGACTTTTGCAGTTCAGCTCAGTGCTCAGCTGATGCATTTTATATTTAAGTGCTTACTCTGTACTAAGCAGATTTCCAATATATTATCTCACTGAATGCACAACTGTTGTAGGAAAAATGGGGCATTACAGGATGGTCATGCCCCAGGTCTTGAGTGAGTCCCTGGAATGGACCACCAAGTGAGGGTCCTTGGCTTCATGCAGGAAAGAATTCAAGAACGAGCCACAGTAAAGTGAAAGCAGGTTTATTTAAAGAGATACACACTCCATAGACAGAGTGTGGGCCATCTCAGAAGGCAAGAGGCGACCCCAGGGCATGGGGTCCTCTTGGAAAGCGAGAGCAGCCCTGAGGTGTGGGAGTGGTTAGTTATTATGGGCTGGGTAACTTCATAAGAATATTCTAACTATCTTGAGGAAGGGGCAGGGATTCCCAGGAATTGGGGCACCACCCACTTTTTGGCCTCTTATGTTCAGCCTCATAACTGTGATGGCACCCTGTGGGTGTGTCATTTAGCATGCTAATGCATTACAATGAGCATATAAAGAGGCTCAAGGTCTACTGGAAGTCTAATCTTCCACCATCTTGGGCCTAGTAGGTTCTGACCAGTTTTTGTCGTATCCTGTTCTTCTTAATGGTTGTGTCATTTTATTTTTTTTGGTCATTCTTTTAATGGCTGTGTCCTGCCCCCTTCCTTCCCATCTCACAACATACTGGTTAAGTTCTTTTCAACTCTGCATAGAGCCCAGTGCTTCAAACTGATCTAGTTGACATCAGTGTTGGTAATCTAACCATTTTTTTTTTTAATCTTTTTTTTTTTTTCAGCTACATTGGGTCTTCTTTGCTATGTGCAGGCTTCCTCTAGTTGTGGCAAGTGGGAGCTACTCTTTGTTGTGGTGCATGGGCTTCTCATTGCGGTGGCTTCTCTTGTTGAGCGTGGGCATCAGTAATTGTGGCACGTGGGCTCAGTAGTTGTGGCTTGCAGGCTCTAGAGCACAGGCTCAGTAGTTGTGGCGAACGGGCTTAGTTGCTCCGCGGCATGTGGGATCTTCCCAGACCAGGGCTTGAACCCGTGTCCTCTGCATTGGCAGGCGGATTCTTAACCATTGCACCACCAGGGAAGCCCTAACCATTATTTTGAACTGCTTCGTCCTTAACTAATTCTCTCAATAATTAGTAAAAAACAAAACAAAACAAAATAAAAACCTAGGAAGGACCATGGCAATAACCTAACTTCATCCTTTTGCTTTATAGGCCAACAGAGGTTCCTAGAGGCTTTGACATTCCCAAGGCCATTGACATAGTTAAGTGATAGCAGAGCCATGACCAGATCTGGTCTCTCCTTTCCCCAAATTGGGCAAATTCAAGATGGCCATCATTAGCTCAAAGCATGAACCTGGAAAATAAATTCACATAACAATCAATTATCACTTTACCATTGTTTCTAATAAATGGTTTCCATAGTTCAAAAAGTTTATATTGTGTTGTTTTTTTATGTCACTGTGTGGAAAACTGATTATCTTCTGAGCAGAAAGGTGATTTAAGCCATGAGTGGGCAAACTTTTGCTTAAAGGACCAAGTAGCAAACATTTTAGGCTTCATAGGCCATATAGTCCCTGTTGCAGCTTTTCAACCTACCATTGTAGGACGAAAACAGCCATAGACAATACATAAATGAAGGAACATAGCTGTTTACCAATAAAACTTTATAAACACTGGAATTTGAATTTTACATAATTTTCATGTGTCACAGGATATAATTCTTGTTTTAATTTTTTTCCATCCATATAACAAATGTGAAAACTATCCTTAGCTCATGTGCCAAACAAAAACGGGCAACTTACTGGATTTGTCCCACAGGCTATAGTTTGCTGGCCTCTGATCTGAGCCCAAAGATCCCAGTCAACCTCAGTTCAGTTCCATTCTGCCATTTTTGCTTGTACATGTTTGCTTTTGTATATGTATAGTCACGAACCACAGGGCTGTGTTTAAAATGGATACAGGTGATAAAGCAAGTGCTTATTTTATACTCAATATACTAACAGTGTGTTTTCTCTTAACATTTTCCTATTTAAAATACTCTTTACCATCATGGTTACAAATACTCAGAAGCTGCTTGTTTTTCAGTTTTTACCGTGATAATTTAATCAAAAATTAAAAAAATACTTCTTTCAAGAATGCATATTGGAACCATGTCATTAATAGGAAAATATGAGCCCATATTACTTGATGATGATTTTGTTTTGTGCCAAGTAAACTAAGGAACTGTCCTGAAGAGCTTTAGAATAGCATCCAAGAAATGTGTCAGAATCACCCATAATCAAAAATGTAACTCAAAGCACATCACACAAAGGATGTGAGAATATGATAAAAGGGGAGGAAGAGGGGGAGGGAGAGACAGAGAGATGAGAGAGATAAGAGAGGAAGGAAGGGAGGGATAGAGGAAGGAAAGTAGAACAATATTAATAACACATCTAGAATTTAGAGAAAAAGAATAGTTTCATTTGTAAGTAGGTTCTAGATGTTAAGGTGTTTCCTTTGTACTTAAAATATGATTCAACTAGATAATCACGTTATCTAGTTAATAACAGATAATCGCATGATCTGCCCAGACAGTTGGTGTGCCGAGTGTGTGAAGTCAAGAAGCCTGCACAGAGGGAGTGAGCCCAGGTTGATTTTGAAGACTGGATGGGAATGAACAAAGTGTTAGCAGGGCCTGAAACCTATTTCAAGTTTTAAAAAGTATTCAGGCAAGACTTGCTAAATATGAATTTGTTAAAATGTATACAGTAAAATGTAAACTTTTACCTCATTCAGCAAAACATCATGAATACAAAAGTGTTCTAGGCATCTTGGAGGGATTCACATTTCTAGGCATTCCAAGGTCTCTTAACTAAACAATAGCGCCAAAGTCCTAAGGAGTTGTACTTTAGATCCTGGAGAAGATAGCAGTAGATTTATAAGGGGCCTTTTGTTCCCATCCTCCTAAGAGGAGTTATTTCTGTTTGAAAGAGAGCTTCTGGCATGCATTTTCAAATAACTCTGGGCAAATATTTTCTTAATTAAGTAAATGCAAATATAGCCAGAACTAAAATTCACCTTTAAAGTGGTCACACTATGAATTTAACTCTTTTCCAAAGATTTAACTTACAGAGTGTTTCCCTACTGTGATATGCTGACCATTATGGTTTGCAAGCTGAGTTTTAGCAAACCCACACCATGTATAGTACTTACATAGCCATATAGCCATACTAACTAAGCCCATGTGACTTGGTGCATATAGTACGAATATAGCCTGCCTTGCTTCATAATATTTCCTGTAATTTAATTTCAAATGATGCTTCTAAGCTCATGGGAACCAATGTTAGTAGGGGAAGCTTTCAAAATCAACCAGAGACAAAAGAGAAGAGCCTTTTTAGAATCCCTCTGCTCAAACAGGGAGAGACCACCACAGCAGGGAACCCAAGTCAACAGTATAATTGTATTTATTTAAGTCATTGCCTCTCATAACAAGTGATTTCCTTGTGTGCCAGTGATGTAAAAGTTATTTAAAATGTTCATGCAAATATTTAAAAGTGATTTTATTGTAAGAAAACGTTAAATATAAGTATAAATGTGCAGATACAGCAAAATGTGAATGGTAGTTTGCTGATGACTGGCGCTTGTGAACATTTGGTTTAAACATATTTTTTTCCTATCACGAAGAATTATTTTAAGGAAAAGTTGGTAGAACATATTTTAAAACTTGTCTCTTCTCTCCTTTTGAAGGAAAATCACTTGGCTTAAGTGGAACATTAGATTTCCCTTCATAGTTTTTCTAACTTACATTCAATAATGCAAAAAATCAAATTCAGAGGTGAATCCGAGTTCCTCTGTACAAATGAAGGACTTGAAATTTTAAATAGGCACAGCTATCCTTTCCTGGGAGTACATAACTGACAGATGGCTAATTAAGCCCATGTGAGTTGGTACATTAAATGTGCTTTTAGGACAACCACAGTTAGAGGATCCTTAACCCTTAGGAAGTAAACCAAAAGTCAGTAACTCAGCTAAAGAACATTCAAGAGAACAATCAGAAAATTCTTGAAATAACAGTTCCACATATCTGATCACCAAAGCAAATGAACATAAGAGATGTTCTCCGGACAGGTCATACCTACTGTATTAAAATCAACAAAATTCCTGGGATTATTTCTCCTAAATGCACTGGAATTAATATGCAGAGGGCAGGATAGTAGCTATCCTGAACATTCAGATAAAGGGAATTCTTAGTGTGTCCCTTAACCTTTAAATCTCTTCTATTTCAAGACATGGCAGTACCTTTTTCTCTGTTGTTCAGGCGCCAAACTATCCTTGATTCTACTCATTTTCTCATCTCCCCACCCACTTCGGGCCCCACATCCAGTACAAATCCTGTTGACTCTACCTTCAAAATATATTCCAAATCCAACCACAGTTCGTCATCTCCACTGCTGCTCCATTATCTCTCATCTTTACTATTGCAGTGGTCTTCTTGCTTCACTCTGGCTGTCCTACAGTCCCTTACCCGTATGACAGCCCCAGTCATATTTTTTTTTTTTTAAATAATTAAGAACTTATGTCCTGTTTGAAGCTTTTCAGTGGCTCATTATCACACTCAGGTTAAAATATAACTCCTTAATTTGACCTAACATGGTCTTCCTGATTGCCTCTCTGACTACATGGCCTGTCACTTCCTTGTTCATTTCTTTATAGCCAGACTCACTTTCTTTGGAACCTCTGCTCATATGCTTGTTATTCCCTTTCCAAAACACCCTTCCACTGCATCTTTCCATGGTGCATCTCTCATTCCACTCAGGTCTGTACACAAATGTCACTTCTTTCTTTCCTGATCACTAAAACAGCAACACACACACAATCCCCTAGTCCTCTGTTATTTTTCTTTACAACATTTATCACTACCAAAATTATGTTATTTATTTTTTTATATAGCTGTCCTATATACTTCATCAACTTATGAAGATTTAAACAGATTTTACATAAAGCTCTATTTAAATGTGAGGGATGGTTATCATAGTAGAGTTTGCCACTTTATGACTCTAGTGTAATGACATTGTGAATCAAAAAGTCTTTTTGATTTAATTAATTGTAATTATTCTTGTCTCTCCCTTGCTTGCTTGCTTTTTTAACTAGCCTGGGAATAATTGGCTACTGGCTATTTAGATAATACTGCTTAATTTTTAGTTCTTCCTCTTTCCTGTAACATTAATGTTCCTTTTCCATGCATCCTTAGCATCATAAGATTATGATGTAAGAAATAAGAATGTAAGAAAATGTTTAACCTTTATATGCCTCTCATACATATATTCAAGTAGTTTGTCAAGTGTATGGATCTTTCAAATAACGTGTGTCTCCTAAGAAGACAGCAGTTGATCAGGGCTCCCAGAAGCTTGTAACACCCCGGTGTCTGAACAGTGTTACAATTTTGTGAGCTTGTTGTTGTTTTGTTATTTCTAAATTATTAAAAGAAGGATATAATTTCAGGTTCCCCTCACAGAGTAGATACATATATTATAAAACAGATATAAACTGTGTCCCACAATCTTGGGTGGGCAAGGAATGGTACTTCCTTAATTTTCTGTAACTGAACTTTTGTTTTAAGCACCTATCTGGCCAGGCTTTTCAGATTCCATTCTCAGTCTTTAATCTTCCCCCCATCATCCTCATTTTGTATTTGAACCATCTGCCCACAAAGGTTACAACTGAAGTGACCATTATCGTGGTTACCAAGAGCTCTTCGCTGTCTATTTTCCATACTGGGGACACAGTCTTTCTTTCATACTGTATTTTGCCTATAGACGCACCAAATGGCCATTTCCTGTCCCTGCCAGAAAGCCGCCACAGGCCACCAAACACCCTTACCCTCTTTGCACACACACCCCTCCACCCGTCCCAGAAATTTTCTTTTGATCTCGTTGGAAACCCTTCTCCTTCTGTGTTTTTGTGCAAGATATCTGTTCTCTATCCTGATACTGTTTCTCTTACTAGTGCTGTGAGCACTCTAAATTGTCTTAGGAGCCTAGGGTTTGGATACACATAGTCAGAGAGAATTACAGGGCATTTCTATTGCCCGCCCAGCCAGATCCCTCTGTCAAGACAGTGAGCACAGGGCCAATTCTCTGATAGAATTGGAGTGAGAAGAGATTGTAAATACTGAGAGCAGAAAATCATAGGTTAATAACAGAATATTATCCCTCCATAACGGTTTTCAATTTCACATCTCAGTATAAAAATCAAGCTACTGTTGCGCACCTGCCTTGTAAATGGTCCTTAGATAGTCCACAGGGTTTTCCACTTTTTCCCTTCCAAAAGAAATATGCAATAAACCCCTAAAACCCCTAAAAGTTGCAAATTTAAAGGAACTACTGTAACTCTTTGACATTATCTCAACTGTAATCACCAAAATTTTCATGGCAATATATAACTGGGTTCAATAAGTAACAAAATAAAGCACAACATAATACTTAGAACTGAAGCTTTGGGTGTAGACTGAATCATTGAACCTCACATGTAGTTTGACTATTAAGAAAAAATACCTAGAATTAAAAGTAGTGTCATTCAGCCATCTCAAACAGACCTATCATTTTTAGTTCTATGTCTAAGGCAATTTATTTATACATTTTCATACCAGAGCAAATATGCCAGTTGTCAAGGTTTTTCATGTTTGTCCCTGAGGTTTGTGACATCATTTTGGACCAAAGGAAGGAATTCATAAAAAATGATCAGGCCATGCGACTCTGCCTAGTCCCAGTCTGCTAGATAGAATGCTATTTTCTAGAAACCAGTTAATCTCAATTTTGTACGTATGTTAGTGGAGTCTGACTCTCTTGTCTATTTGTTTTCTGATTTGTTTCTTGTTCATCACTCTCTTCTCTCAGCAAGGGCTGCTAAAGCTACAGCAGGAGCTGGGAGAGATTTCCAATTGTGTGACAGCTCTTGTCACACCAGGTTGGCTGTAACTTTATCTATAGGTGGATGTACTTTCAGCCAGTTATAGTTTAAAGTGCTGACTAATAAAGCTTGGGACATAAAGTTCCCATTATTTCAGGTGACGCTACTTCACGGAATGAATCTGCAGCTTCACTCATCCCTGACTTTTGCAAAAAAAAGCTGTGGATACAATTTTCCAGTGTGAGCGCTATCATTTGACTTCAATACAGCATGGGACTTTCAAGTTGGTTCTCTGTCAGTCCCACTAAAGATGTGATTTCTGAGTGAATTTACACTATTTGACTAATATTTTAATATTATAGTAAGTTTTAAGAGCGGTCATGCCTCAGCTAAATCTCATGGGCCATAATATGGCCACCAGGCAAAGCTGGTGGTGATTAGGCGTTTCTCCAGATTTCCCATTACTGACAAACAGCCCTTGGCCTCAAGAAAACATTGGTGACTTCCCAAAAAGAACATCCAATACTTGACCAAGAGTAAGGACATTGATTTTTAATATTTTCACTAAAAGGATCTATTATAACACTATGTGATTCTGTATCTACATAAGGCAGCTCTTTGATACATGTGAATCTTGTCCCTGGGCACACCTGTTTGAGACAAGTATATATACCTTGCCAAATTCAGTGAATTTATTTGAGTGGGCAAACATCTAAATAAATCGATCTCTCCCTCTTCCTTCCACTTTTCCCGTCTCCCTTTCCCTCTCTGTTTCTCACCCCCCCCACCACCATTTTTTCGTCTCTCTTTCTCACATTGGACCTGAGAGCTATGGAGTCCAAAATAAGGTAGTGGTGGGCAGAGGAGCTTTGGGGCAAGGAAGCTGTTTATTGGCAATGACGTAATGTATAAACATAGAAAGAGAAGATTAGCCAGAGAGGGAATCTGAAAGTCCTGCAGAAATAAGACAGACCTCCATCCTGCTGCTTTCAAGTTCTCAAATGACACAAGAATGACTAATTTCCTTTGGATTTGCTTAAGTTAGCTTGAGTAGATTTCTGTTTCTTGTAACTAAAAGAATTGTAATCACAAGAGTTGGTAGCTTTATTTTGCTGAAGGTTATTTTAAAAGACATTTATTGATTTTTTTCCCTTTTAGTAAGTAATAGTAGTTGTAATTTGCATTTGGCAAGGAGATAAATTCTTTCAAAGTGCTTTTATATCTGATATATTATTGTAACCACAGAAGAAAGAACAAGTGCTATACCCTTATTTGATAGGTAAGAAATTATTTTTAAATTTGATAAGTAAGAAATTATCTTATTTTGGATAAGTCCCAAAAGGTCAGACAACTTGCTTAAAATCTCAAAGTTGGGAATAGTGCTGGAACTAGGTCCCTGACCCCAAGTATTAATGGTCTTCATGTCCTAAAACTGGCTCATAAGAGCTCGCCAACTCTGCACATGATCTCAACTTAACATCATGTTCAGTGTTCAGTGATAATTGTTTTGGTAGCTTGAAATCAGACATAGAGGAAGTATTTATGCTATAGACGTCAGCAAACATGACAACTCATTACTTTTTAAAAAGCCAGTTGTTCAACTTGTATCAGCATTTCACTGCCTCAAACTTAATATTTTATAAAATAATTTACTATATGTTTTGGAGCCAAGTGTATCCATACATCTTTAAAGGAGGGCTGAAAACTCTTAATTTATTCTTAATTGGAACTTTTCAGTCACTTACAGCTGTGGGTGAAGACCTCAACAATGTTGTTGGAGTACAGTCTTATAATATTTGTTCTGCCTTAAAATTAGAAGTATAAAAGACCACCAATATTATCTAGCTCAACCCTGTTATTTCACAGAGGAAGCTGAGGGCAAGAAATGAGAAATGGTCCAAGGTCTTAAAGCTATAGGAAAGAAACGTTATGATTAGAACTCAGATCACCTTCTGTGTAGCCCAATACTGAGTAAAATCCATGAGTGGAAGACTGGGGAGATTGTGCTTAAGGCAAAGAAAGGAGGCCACAGGCAGAAGACTAGAATCCCAGAAGGCTTATAAAATCTCTCATGGATTAGACTGAAAAAGAGATCATTGGAATTAATTACCAGTGCCCAGTTAAAGTTGTAATCGTGCTAGTCGATTTGTTCATTAAGGTATGTGAGCAAAGCGATGTTTCTAATAATTAAAATAATCAATAAACTTACAAACTCAGTATCGGGACTAATTGTTTGTCTATTAAATACAAAGAGTCTTTTGCATAATGAGAAACTGTGAATATTCATGGAGAAAAAAACTGTGAAAATGAGAGGCAGTTCTGCCCTTTCCAGTAAATTCATGGTCATTATTATATGATATAAGAGACAAAGACAAAAGGGAGAAATTTTATTTATGTTTTAAAAGTAGTGAAGTGATCTAACTTGATCTAAGGAACACTGGTGAAATATATTACAGGTTTATGCTTGATTTAAAATATAAACCACTTCAGAATAAAATTTGGTTTGAATGATCTATTGCTGACATTATTACACACACATCTCCTATAAATCAATATCATGAAGCCAATAAGCAAGAAGGTAGTTAACTGATTTTTGTCAGTGTTTACTAAAATGATTGATGCGCCTTTTATTTGAATATGAATTATCACAGAAAATATCTAAATTCTCCTTGTCAGTGTTGGCGGGGGTTGTTTTTGGAGTAGGCCTTCGTGACTTGAGTGTGACATGCTTAGTCAATCCACTTTATTTAGACAAAGTCTAAACACATTTCTAAATGGTAAGTCAATATATGCTCATGCAATTAGTAGTGATGTTTGGATAGGTAATTATGTGGTGTGCTCTCCTAATAAAAGTGGAATTAAGCATATTAATCACAATTAAACACCTGTTTCCCTCCTTGTTCATTATGCAACATTATCTCCATTTTCTATTAAGATAAATTGCCAAGTTACAGTTAGCTGACTTTTATCAAACTCAAATGGCTTGATAAAGTTTTCAGTGGCAACATATTGGGGAACCCATCATAACCTAACTTCTCTTGGTTCCACCCCTTTAATGGTAAACTCTCTCTGTGTAAATTGAAAAAGATGAATAAATAAAATTAGCAAAGAAACTTCTTTATCCTGTATCCCATCCCTTGCTTTATCCACCTTCTTTTCTAGGCAGAATAAACAGATTCCCTTCATTGGCACACCCTAGGACAATGGTTCTCAAAGTGTGCTCCTGAGGTGCAGATTCAGCACCTCCCTAAGAAACTGGTTAGAACTGCAAATTCTTAAGCTCCACCCCAAACCTACTAAATCTGAAACTCTGGTGGAGGGGGCACAAGCAATACCTTTTATAACAACCCCCCCTGGGTGATTCTGATGTTTATTACTAAAGTTTGAGAACTACTGCCCCAAGGGAAAGAATATTAAAGAAGACTTTGTCCGGAATATGTGAATTATTTTTTGCTTTTTTCACTCTCCAAGTGGAATTGGAATTATTGATTCTTACAGCACATAATGGACACATTTTTTACTATTCTATGGAGTGTTTTCTTCATGTAAGATTGATCATTCTGCATTTTATAAGCCTTTTTTTTCTTTTCATTTCAAGACCATTTTAATAAGCCAACCAGGCATAAGCTCTGATGGAAAGGGAAGAATATGCTGAGATAAAAAGAGACAGGTGTCCCATCGGAAAGATAGGGAGGAACAGAGAAAGTGCAGGTAGAAGAAAAGCCTGGGAGCAAAGAGTGAATAAGGAAGCTCAAAAGTAAAGAGCCCCAGGCTGCCTCCTTGGTTCCCATCCCCAGGCCCATTGCCACATCCCCAGCTCCAGTGCCATCCCTGCAACTATTTATTCCCCTGTGCTGGTACTATCCTCCTCTTGGTCATCTACCCTTGAAACTTTATAATCTTATTTAAAGTGTCCTTTTTTTGTCCTCCAATTGTAGCCATCCACCAGATCTTACCATTTCCTCTTTGAAAGACCTCTTGCATTCATCCATTGTGCTCTCATGCCTCCGCCATTCACATCCACATACGTTTTTGCTTGTCTGTTGTGTGTAAGCTCTACACGAGCCCTACTTCCTCACCCAAGGAAACAACCTTCCGAATGAGTGTCCCCCAGTGACCCCCTTCCAACTCATCTTGCAAACTGTTAGAAGACCATATGACTTATGGGAATCTGGATGGAGAGTATTTAGAGAATCTTTATGCCAATCTTGTAACTTTTTCTGTAAGATTGAAATTATTTCCAAATAAAAGGTTAGAGTTTCCTGATTTCCTACATTTCACTGACCGAATCTTTCTCTCTCCTCCTTGCTGCTCTATAGGTCTCCTTTTCTCATAAACTTCATGTTCCCTTCTCAGTTCTCCACTAAACATCATCCAGTACATATTTGATGTCCTAACATGCACTGCTGGGTGATAGACTCTTGTAAAATCTTCTTTGTGCATCTGCTATTTAGCAATTTTGGGAAAGACGATGTGAGTCAAAACATGTTCTGTGCCTTTAATTAGAGACTTCTTGGTTAGACCTTTGAGGCCTCAATATATACCTTCCTACCTAACCAACCTATTTCCCAGTACCTACCTGATCTTCCTGATTCATTTCTTCACTGGCCCACAATCATGCCATTCTCATTTCTGCCTGTACACTTTCACCTGGATTGCCCTCTGCTTATTCAGATGGCAGGCATCCTCCAAGACCCAGGATGAGTCTCTCCTCCATTTAGGTCATCAGGACCAACTCATCTTCACTGATTTGCCATCTTCACCACACCCAGAGCACCCAGAATCTACATCACACAGCAGCAAGTTCTTAGTTTCTACTTTCCCATGTCATCTCCAAAATGAATTGACAGGTCTTTGAAGTCAGGGACTATTTCTTACGCTTTTGATCTTTTAGAGGCTGGCACAGGACTGACTCTATAGTGTGTATTAACAAGGGCCTGCTTTTTGATTGACATTTCAGTGCATTCTACAACAAAAGATTCAAATTGATTATCATTTATTGTGCATGCTACATTCAAAAAAAATTTTAATGGGTTATACATTTTCCCTCAACTTTTTCTAAGTACCTAATCTATTCTTGGAATCTCTATGATGTTTAAGAAAAAATAGAATATCTTTTCTTATTAAAAATATCTAAAAGCTATATACTCATGCTATAAAGTCTTTGAAAAGTGCAGAAAAGTAGAAAGAAAAATGAACAATATTGGTCAAAGAGACCCTTATTAACATTCCTGATGTTATATTATTTTTCTACAAATGAGCCTTTATAACTCTTGCCATGCCTTTTTCACACAAAATTATCATGAGAATTTTCATTTTAAAAGGAAATATTATTAAGTGGAAATTAAATGCTAGGTAGGTTAAATTGTTTTTTAAAAAAAGTTTGTCAGAGTATAGCACAAAGGACATTAAACAATCACATGTATCTTCAGAACTTTTGATATTTTGCCTAGGAAGTTACACAAAGTAGAACATAAGTGAGTCATTTTTTAAAAGGAGGGCCGGGAACAAATAATAAATCCAATGTAAAATGTTTTGTGTTTTATGCTCTAATTCACATCAAAAAACTTTAAAACATCTGAATAAGTCAGTTTTTGTTATGAGAGAGTGCTTTTTCTCTTGGTTATCAGCAATTAGTTAATCATTTATGTGTAGTAGCTTAATCAAAAAGGCAACAATCAAGAAAATTAAAACAAGAAAGAGGGAAAAGTAAAATGTAAAAAAAAGTAAATTTTATAAAATTCAAAAAGAAAAAAAAAAGGATTTGAAATAAAATATTTTGAAATGAAAAATAAAAGAGAGATTAAAAATATGCTCCTGACAGGTTCAGCTCACAGAGGGCATGATACTAGTGTTACCAAGTTTGAACCTGTCATTTGTTCATGGGAAAATTAAGAATCATACAACAGGTAGAAAACAGAAGTTCATGAAGTTAAGTGATATGCCCAGGGTCACACATCAGTGTGTGGCAGCACCAGGAATGGAAACTCTGAACCCAGCACTCTTTCTAACTGATGCTCTTTACTCCTATTAGATTACTTCCACTAAAAGTTGCTTTACTGCCACTACTGACTTTACCTTTAACTCCCTCTGGGGTTCTTAATAATGTGTGGTATTTGTCAGAAGAACTATGAGTTAAAGAGTGTCCCATCATTTCCACCACCACCCCCCCTTTTTTTTTTTTTTTTTTTTTTTGCGGTACTTGGGCCTCTCACTGTTGTGGCCTCTCCTGTTGTGGAGCACAGGCTCCAGATGCGCAGGCTCAGCAGCCATGGCTCACGGGCCCAGCCGCTCCACGGCACGTGGGATCTTCCCTGACCGGGGCACGAACACGTGTCCCCTGCATCGGCAGGCAGACTCTCAACCACTGCACCACCAGGGAAGCCCCCCATTTCCCCTCTTAAACACACCCACCAATAAATGCATTGCCTAGAGATAAAACATCACTTGTGCCATTTAATAAACAGAGACAAAATTGATTTGATTTTTTGGTAATCAATTAACTTCAATACCTCTTCTTGTCGCAAGTCCAGTCAGAGTTCTCATTTCCTGTCAGAAGCATACAAAACCCTGTAACTCTGAGCCCTAGAATATCCAGATCAAAAGGAATCAACAGTAGAAGTTACATGGACTGTGCCTTGTTGTATTGATTAACAAACGAGGCTGAACACTTTAATAGCATAAGCAAAAATCAATAGCAGAGCTATTCCTACAACTCGATCCCATTATTTCTGTGACACCATGTAATTCTCATTCCATTCAGAAAACATTGCTTTAGAAATTTCTCAAGTAATATAAAAGGCAAATCACTCATTTATAAGAAGTAACAAAATGTTATGTTTTGAATCACTTAAGAAATGACATCTTTTCAACGTCTTTTCTTTGACTCATAGTATGATTTTTAAACCAAAAAACAGTTTGAAGGACCATAAAGAAGTTACAAGTTATCTATGAGAAGGCAATAAGCAGCTCCAACAGCATTATAAGACACCAACTTGTAAGTTTTTATGGCAAAGTCGCTTTATTTTTCAAATATTGGGAAAGTGATAGTTACAATAGATTGTATTTTTTCACACCCTAAGTATTAACATACATAACTATTAAATTTAAATTGTCCAAAATGATAATGGCAGTAGAAATTATGGCAACAAATGTAGAAGCTGAAAAAATAAACAAAACTAAATTCACCATTGAGGTCTTATATACATTATTATTTGTGTCTGTTTATGAATACATACATTTAAAAATAGCTGTTATTTACTTCTTTTGAATACCATTGTTTGTTTGTTTGTTTGTTTGTTTTTTGAGCTATACGGGCCTCTCACTGTTGTGGCCTCTCCCATTGTGGAGCACAGGCTCTGGACGTGCAGGCCCAGCGGCCATGGCTCACGGGCCCAGCCGCTCCGCGGCATGCAGGATCCTCCCGGACCGGGGCATGAACCCGTGTCCCCCTCATCGGCAGGCGGACTCCCAACCACTGCGCCACCAGGGAAGCCCATTGTTTGTATTTTATGATAATAAAAAGCTAGATTTTCAAAATCCCATTATCAATCCAGTTTAGAACTTTGTTCTGCCAGTATGTCCAGTCTTAAAAATTGAATAGTAAGCATTTGTCCAGTTGAATTCCATTTAGTACTTTGTTGAAGTGCCGTATGCTAATCCCACTTATTAAAATAAAATCTGTTTGGAGGAAAAAAAAAAAACAAGAAACCTCTGATTTAAGAAAACATACCTGACATGGATAGAATTGAGGATCTAGTTTTGCCACTACCTTTTTATCTGTTATGCTGCATAGGAATTTTTAAAGCCAATAGCAGCCAGATTTATATGCTGAATTCTGACAGGACTGCTATCAACATAATAGTCACAAGAATTTTTTTTAATATATGCTAAAATAAGTTTCTTATTGGCAGGGTTTGTGATTTATTTACTTTTTAATCTTTGTATTCTTTGTACCTAGCATACTGGACAGCATCTTAGAGGCATATAATAAATGTTTAGCTAATGAATTTGAAAATGAATGCCCAGAAATGAGAAAATAAAGCTCTTAGCTTCTACCCATATCACACTTGCCTTTACTTGGGGTAGTGCTGTGGTTCAGAATGGGCCCTGGGGGCAGACTATGCTACCCTAGTTGTATAGTAGAATTACCAGTGTCTGGGCCCCACCCACAGGGAGTTGTCTTAATTGTTCTGGGCTGAATCCCAAGGAGAAATAATATTTAAATCTCAGGTAATGGACAAGAAGAGCAGCTCAGTCTGGGAACCACTGATGTATTTGCAAGTTTCACATATGTTTCTCACCTCCAGTGATAAATTAATCTTAGTTTTAAGCTAGTCAACTGTATGAAAATATTCTGCTTCAGTGTCTTCATTTTCCAAATGAGGAAACTGAATATTAGACAGCTTAATTTGTTTGTCTAATAGTAAACATCCAGTGTCAAAGCTAAGCCTGAAGTTCAGGACTTGCCTTAATACAGTGCTCATTTCCCCATCCCACATTGCACCATTACCCTCATGATCTTGGTAATGTTTTATGTGAAAAAAATAAAAGCTGCTTCAAACAATAAAGTGTCTGTCCATATAGATTAAATCCCAGGTATAACAGTTGAGGACAAAGACGTAGCATTTTATTATTTTCAATGGCCAGTGCAAAACATAACCCTCTCAAGTATTTGCAGCTCGCATAATGCAATTAGATGACTATGATGGAAAATATAATTATTAATATATGTGATGTACAGCTCTGGACATTCATATAAAACTAATGGAGAGCTAGTTTGATTTTTTAATTAACTGGCTGTTATGGAGGACAAGCAAGATGATGAATGTCTGAGAACTCAGCCTTACCTGACTGTGGCATAATGTAAAATCTCCTAAACATAATTATCCTTTGGCATCCCTAACAACGATAAGTACAACCAATCCCCATAATAGTTTTCTACCATGACTGTGTTTCAGTTAATGGTGAGACAAGAGAAGAAGAAAATAATTGGCATAGTTTCCATCTCAATGTGAAGTTATTGCAGGGAATAAGAAGATACATAAGCTAGAGTCCTTTAAAAAGTTTGGGCATGAAGCAAAATTGTCCTAAAGGAAAGAGATTTCATCTTTCCTAGGCTAGTGTTAAAAGTTGGTACATCTCTGTGAACCATTTGGAGCTATAGATTGACCTTAATTATTTTCTTAAGACTTGTCCTACTTTTTTTTTTAAGTATCATTTTAACTTTATGTATGTATGTATTTTAATTAATTTATTTTGGGCTGTGTTGGGTCTTTGTTGCTGTGTGTGGGCTTTCTCTAGTTGTGGCTAGCGGGGGCTACTCTTCATTGCGGTGCGTGGGCTTCTCATCACAGTGGCTTCTCTTGCTGCAGAGCACAGGCTCTAGGTGTGTGGGCTTCAGTAGTTGTGGCACACGGGCTCAGTAGTGTGGCACGCGGGCTCTAGAACGCAGGCTCAGTAGTTGTCGTGCACGGGCTTAGTTGCTCCACGGCATGTGGAATTTTCCCGGACCAGGGATCTAACCTGTGTCCCCTGAATTGGCAGGTGGATTCTTAACCCCTGCACCACCAGGGAAGTCCAAGAGACTTGTCCTACTTCTAAAACACACAGCCCTGGTATTCAAACCAGTTAAAGTATTCTAATGAGTTCCTTTTAAAGACTTCAGATATTGCTCTATGACACTGGTTATCATGACAGTATTTTAATGGTGAGAAAAAGGCAGAAGCTGTAAACTTCTGCCAGAGAGGATATGGTCTAAATGTTACAGTTTAAGAGGATGAAAGGATTTTTTATCCTACTTCAAACTTATCCAACCAAGTAAGTAATTTTTGACTGGTTTGTTCATTACCTGCAGTAGTTCCCTATCTTTAATGCTTACACAAATCCATAAAATCAATGTTAATTATTTCAGGCATGTGAAAAAGATTGTTAAATATTGTTCAGTTATTCCTAAAAATTTCTTTCTTTGGCCCTCACCAAGATTTTTTTTTTTTTTTTTTTTTTTTTTTTACTGTGAAGTCAATTTTGGTTGGAAATCTGTTCCATAATAACCCAAGAAATAAGTGTGTGCTTTCTCAGGTACAGATCCAAATGCTCTTTTTGCTACCTGGCTCAAAGGTAGGGACCAGAGTTTTCTGTGCTGTAACTCTAGGCGTTCATTAAAAATGTCAGGCTGTGATACTGTGGTGCGTACAAATTGGACATAGAGCTAGGTACCCTGAAGAGTAAGCTGTGATGGTGTTCCACCAAATGTGTCTAGAAGCTAGTGATTTATCTAGAATTTTATGGTATGATCTCATTAGTTTCCAAATAGGTAATCTATGAAAATGAATACGTTATATAACAGCTACTTTCTTTCATGTTATTATCAAAGCATTTACATTCACATCAATGGAGACCATTAACACCTCAAGTCAACTGAAAATTTTCAAGATATTGAATAAAAGAATAATTTTATATTGGCTAAAAGCATGCTACCAAATTGTCAAAGTTGTAGTAATGACCAATGTGTGATAACATAGTATGTTATTACCTATATGTATACATTACTTTCAATGTAAGAGAACTTTCACATTTAGAATACTTTAGCTTTTACTTTATATTTCTAAGCTATCATGAAAATTGTTTGACTCTGTGCTTACTCTTTTGGGGATTCTTATAGTAAAAGGCTAATATAAATAGTTAAATAAGTAAACTGTTTCTTGGATCCTGTATTCATAGATCAATATGCAATTCTTCATGCTGTTCTTTTGGGCTCTCTTACCAAATAAAGCTGAAATTACTATTCAGAGGTTTAGAATAAATTGTGATAAGAGAATAGGAAAAGCAATAAAGAAAATAGGTAATGGTGAAATAAAATCAGTGAAGTTTGTCACTTGGTTTAAAATTTTGATACTATATTATATTCCTTAATATTATTTATATTGATTACTTTTAGTTTCTATGGTTTTCATTCCAAATGTTTAAAAGGAAAGAGAATGCAGTTTTATTTTTGGAAAAATAATGCATTAAGCAATATTTTTTTCCCCAGAATAGATTAATTTTCAAACGTTTTGCTCAGAAATGCCATTTAACTGACAACCAGTTCAACTCATTTAACTGATATTTTAAAATCTCTTATTTTACGTTATAAATGTAAAATGTAACACCGTGCTTATTAAATTTTTTTCACCGTAACAAGTTTGTATAACGCTTTTATCGATAATGATATCCTGCTGAAATTCCTGTGGCTTTGGCTGGTTCTGCCCCCTGAGACACTCCAGCCTCTTGCCCCTTTCAGCCCAGGATCTTCATTAGTAATCACAGGATGGGGTCAGAGGACAAACGAGGCAAATCTCCTTTTGAAACCTTTGATTTGACACCTTAGACCAGCAGAGAATCATGTTTCCATATAAGCACAGAGCATTTTCCCCACCAAGTCATTATATGAATTACTCCCTAACTCTTTCCAAAAAATGCTCTTGGAGTAGACTGAATAGGAGTGAGAATACAGAAAGAACTTGGAGGGTCTGCACCAGGAAAAAAATAGCAATAGCTAAAATGTCTGAAATGCTCAGTGTCTCCTAGGTACTGTTTAAGTGCTTTAACTGCATTCACCAATTTTATCCCATTAGTAATCTTAGGAAAGAGCTAATTATCCCCCTTGTTTTAAATTTTTATTTATTTTTAATCCTTATCTTTATTTTTTTGTTTATTTAAAAAAATTTTTAATTGAAGTATTGATTTACAATGTTGTGTTAGTTTCAGGTGTACAGCAAAGTGATTCAGTTATATATATGTATATATATATATATATATATATATACAATATATGTGTGTATATGTACATATATATATATATATATATTATTTTTCAGATTCTTTTCCCACATAGGTTATTACAGAATACTGAGTAGAGGTCCCTGTGCTATACAGTAGGTCCTTGTTGTTTATCTATTTCATATATAGTAGTGTGTGTATTGGAGACTTGGAGGTTTAGTGCCCAGATAATTCTTTTTCCAAGTAATTATCTTCCATGATTCTTTGATTAAAACAAAACAAAATAAAAAAATGGGGACTAGTAGGGGAGGAAGATATAGAAATAAATAGACTTTTAAAATCTTTATTTTTTTCTTCTTTTTTACTCTGTACTGGGGCTAATGCCAGTGCTTACTATACTGTAGCTCTGGTTCATCATCTTGTTATACTGTGTTTTCTTCCATGGTCACATTTTCACATGGGGCACCTAGGAGCCATGATAGCTGCAAACTGTACTGAAGCAATCTGGTTGGAAACTATTTCATGTTCTCATAATTTTTCTGATTTACTATGATATAAAATGGAAAACAGAGCACCATCTTCTCTTTCTATGTGAAAGAGAAGTTATGTAGCCATTTTGGACCTATTCTGGGATCTATTTCCACATCTATATTAAAAGGATATTAGAGGGGCTTCCCTGGTGGTGCAGTGGTTGAGAGTCTGCCTGCCGATGCAGGGGACACGTGTTCGTGCCCCGGTCCAGGAAGATCCCACATGCCGCGGAGCGGCTGGGCCCGTGAGCCATGGCTGCTGAGCCTGCGCGTCCGGAGCCTGTGCTCCACAACGGGAGAGGCCACAACAGTGAGAGGCCTGCGTACTGCAAAAAAAAAAAAAAAGGGATATTAGAGTACATAATTGCCTGTGATCCTGCAAACACTAATAATTCTATGATTCTTTCTTTCATAAATAGTGAAATAGGAGTATAGAAAATATTGAGTTCCTCAGCTGACGTCACATACCTCCCCACCGCCTATACACACAGTAGGGCACAACTGGTATTAAAACTGTTTCTCTTAAATCCTGAATCAGGTACTTATTACCATACTGTGTGGCCTCCTCTGGGATCAGCGTGAACCCAGTGAAGTTGGAGAGTTGTCCTGTAGTGTTAAGTAACATGGTTTTGCACTTGGCCCTGCTCTATCTGACAGCTTTACCAGAATCATAACTAAAGATATAGCATTCATGTCAACTTGATGAATGTCTAAACAGTGCAGCAATTCCTAATAGCATCTATGAAACAACAAAGAGTTTAAAAGTCTTGAAAAATGGGACTGATGAAGTGATTTCAGTAAATGAAACTTCTGTTTGTCAGTCGTTAATATAATTTGCATAAACAAAATGGGAAAGATTGGTTAACGGCACTTTAATTGACACATGTTTACTGCTCATCAACAGCGTAGGGAGGATATTTGAAATCTGTAGAGTAATCTTAGGCTACAAAGGAAATATAACATCTGTGTGCAGATAGGTGACTTCATAAATGAAGTCATTTCATTTCAACATTTGCTCCCCCACTACCCACTTGACAGATAATGCTTACATGTATGTTACTGAATTTTTTTCATACAACAGCATAGCTAAAAGAAACTGCCACCAAGTGTGTGAAATTTCTGTACTTCTAACTCAAATTTTTACCGCTTGAGGTCTCCGTGATTGAGGGCACCCTGTCTGTTGTGAAGAGTGGATGCAAACCACAGAGAAAGACCATACCTAGGCTCTAGACCCACTTACTGCATCCATGAGCAGGGACGGGAACAAAGCAAAAGTGTTGTGAAGAGGGCAACTGACACAAAGATAGGCCGGAAATTGTCCTTCAAAGCAAAGTTAAAAGAATGAGGAAGCTTTAGCCCAGAGAAGGGACTTACAGGGACTTGAACTGTTTTCATGTAACTTATAAGAATGGGTGCCGTTTCCAAATCATTCTGACCATATAGGTAAACAACCATGCTGGATTATGAATGGTGATAATCTAGCTACATGCGTTCTTCATATCACACAACTGAAACGTTCTTAAAAATGTAGGAAAACAATATTTTGCAAACAGGTTTTTTTTCTTCCTTTAGCTTGCATTTCCATTTCAATGATTGTCTTTATTCCTATGTATTTTCTGTGGGCAGATACTACTCAAATTTACTTGATGCCTTTGCCCTCGGTATGTCTATAATGGGTCATAATACACTTAAATGCAACATAAAAACTCAACTGAAAGGAACATTGTAGAAAATCTATTTGAAATACAGATGCCATCCTCCTTTCCTCCTGAAATAATCTGCTTTGATGGATAGAGAGCAAATAACTAATTTTCTTGAAACTAAACACCACCTATATTTGAATTGTGTTTCTTTTGTTTTCATTATTATGGTTATGCAGTGGGTTACACAGTATCTTGGCCTACTATTAGTAATGAATATGTCCTCGTGGGAATTTGTGAACTATTGGCAATTGCATGAGAGGTTTTTCATTGCTCTGTTAATAGCTTGCCCTTTTCCTGTGTAACAGGTCCTCCTTTGTGTATGTCCCTTCCTGGGGCATGCACTTCATCAGACTGTATAGAGGAATTCTATCTCTTAGAGAAGTTGCAACAAAAAGAAAGAGAGATGGAGGGAGGGAGGGAGGGAGAAAGGAAGGAAGAAAGGAAGGAAGGAAGGAAGGAAGAAATTTAAACAGAAGCACAACAGCAAAGTGATTCGTTTGAATCCTTTTACTATGTTCTTGCCAAAATAAATATCTGTATAACAAGTTTTGTCATAGGAAATTATATTAAAGGAATTGTGATTAGGCTTGTCATTTTCCAAGCGTATGTACAAATTATTTTCTTTTTAGTTTTACGATAAAAAAGGTTTTACAATATTCTTAAAATATCACAAATATAAACAATCTATGTGATCAGTAGTAAATCAATGAATGGTTGCAAGAAAAGGTGACTTTATCATTTTTAACTCCCAAATGCACATAAGATTTCAATATTGGTTTCCTCTATATCAAAGACAGTTTTTTTGTTTGCTTTAATTTTTGTTTTTGTTTCTTAATTAGTGGAACAGAAGGGTTTTAGCTGCTGCTTCTATTAAGGTGGCTTGCATTAACTTAGTGGTTAAACTATTCTGTGCTCTCTGATTTACAGATTTTTTTTTCAGATCTACATATACATGTATCTATTCTTTTTGAAATTCTTTTCCCATTTGGGTTATTACAGAATATTGAGCAGAGTTCCCTGTGCTATACCGTAAGTCCTTGTTGGTTATCTAGTTTAAATATAACAGTGTGTACATGTCAATCCCTAACTCCCAATCTATCCTTCCCCCTCTTCCCCTCTGGTAACCATAAGTTCATTCTCTAAGTCTATGAGTCTGTTTCTTACAGATATTCTTTTCCTTCAGACCTTCACCAGTATATTTTACAAGTGCTATTTGTGAAGCAATCTAGCTAAATTATTCATGAGTTTATTTTAAAATATATTTATGCATATGCTGTCTCTGCAAGACACAATAATTGACAACAGTGGCATAAATTCCATTAAAAGATAGGAGTAGGTATAGACATTTCTATATGTGTGTATGCTATGCTGTGCATATGAGCATACAAAATAGTGTTTCTTTCATTTGTTTTCTGAGTGACCAAGCAGTCTTCATGGAAAGCAGTCCAAAAAAAAAGAAAATGGGCTAACAGCTATTGAAGTCTTCTTTTTCAGCTCAAATTATATTAAATAACTAAACTAATTCATTTTAATTATTACTATAGTTTACCCTCTTTTGAACATAATCCTTCTAGATATATTGTGCATGCTCTAAGTTTGCTTAAAATACAGGTATAAAAATGTAATTGGTTGTCGTTTAAATTGAGACCACCTTATATATGCAACAAATGGTTTATTTTGGAAAGTGTAGTCTTTCGGTAATTTAAACTATGCTCCTTTAATCTCAGTTTGTCTCCTACTTTAAAACCTCCCGTGGTTTTCTATGTGCTCTCTACTCATAAATCTCTGGTGTTTTCCATGCATGAAGAATAAATTTTATATTCTAAACCTAGACTCCGGGCTCTTGCACAGAAATCTCAGGCTGTTCCCCAACACATGCCAGTTCTTTCATCAATCTTACATCTAAAAATGCCTTTTCCTTATACTCTGCCTACAAATTCTACTCACAGGTCAAGACAAATTCGAATCCTGCCTTTCCCATGAACATCTATTTAGCCTAGTTAAGCCACACCCATCATTTCCTAGTCCAGCCTCATATGGGTACAACTCATTGTGGCTAATGTTATGGCTTATTTGAGAGGCATAGATCTTATCTTACCAGCAGGGCACCCTGAGAACAATGTTGATCATCTCAAACCAGTTTTACATTCATCCCAGGATATATACATAGGCGTGGAATTAATGCTTTATTTATACAAGTTTGGAAGGCTTTAAACTTGAAAATGTCTTAACTAGATCAAAGTAGGGCATGACACTGTTCATGTCTACAAGGGTATTTCCCTATCATAATTTTTAGTACCTTATATCAATAAAAGGCATCAATCAAAACAACTAGGTTAATTCATTTACTTATTCCATATATTTTACATAGCAGGAGCTCAAGCTTTTATTCTTAGTTCGAACCATACAAAATTGCAAATTTTATAGTTCAATATGGTTGAACATCAGCAAATTCATATGATTAACCTAATATTTGCCAAGACCTATGGATATAGTAGTAAGTAATAGAGGCTGCCTTTATGGAGCTTAGAGTATCGTCAGCTAGAAGAAGTACCTTTAATGTTTCTAGGCCACTGAGAGTCTTAATTCTTTTCTAGATGATCTTATGACTTTGGACAATGATCCTTGCAAAAACCAGTTTCTTAGTGTAGTTCCCAGAGATATTTGATGAGTTGAATAAGTCTTTTTTCATCAATTTGAAAAGGTTGAGATATGCCCCAGCTTCTCTTACCAGTCAATTAAAATTTTATCATATGTCTATTTCCATTGTTCCCCTAAGCCTATTAATGCACCTTATGTTGCCTCTTAAATTAATAAGCTTAATAATTTTAAAAAATTTTCTGTGTGCAATTATTCAGTTTCCTTTTGTTGACTCCGTTCTAGTTCTTCCTAATGAGACCAAGTGCTATCACCTCATAGCTGGTGTAAGAATTATTTTTTCCCATATTCATGCACTTCTTGCTTATTAAGGCTTAATTCACTTTTTTCCTTTTAATTTCCCAGACTATAAGAGGTTGATTTCTTAATATTTATCCTTACAAAGAAACTATTCTGCCTTCTGCAGTAACCTGCTTTGCCTAAATTGTTTTCAGTTCCAACCTGCTCCTCTGCAAGAAGCTTGGCCAGAATAAGACAGAGTGTTCCCTGTGCCCTGATGGTAGCTGATGCCCTACAGATCTCTTCAAGGTTAGGGAGAGTGTTTTCCCTATTGTCCTCCTGACTATAACCAGCATATTTCTGGCCTTTCTGACTCAGAGCAGCACAAAGAGCTTCTGTCTCCAGAAAATAGAACACTGTGACTCTACATCTTAACTGTAAACTCAGAGGCCATCACTTAAAAACTATAAGTTGAATTTATTTATCTCTGAGTCCTTATCGTGCATAGGTCTACATTAAAAATCATCTTCTGCATTAATTATAGTGGATTTGTACAAAACTTTGCAAACCTCTATCACATTTTTAATTTGTTCCTTTTAACAGCCCTAAGAGGTAAATGGAGAAAATGTTCTTAAGCTCAAATTTATAGAAGAGAAAATAAAGATTTGGGCGGGGGGGTTACTCAAGGTTCATTAAGAAGCCCATGGGAAACTAAGAACAGAATCTAAGCCCTAATCGTGACTCATTTGACTACACTAAGTAGTGTTTTGGCATGTCACAAACTAGGAAAGTTGGATGCTCTCAAGAACTACATTAAGAAAAAAATCTTAAATCCTGGCTAATAAGACATCATTAATGAATGAGTTATGACCGTTCTTACTATTATCTTTCATCCTCTCTTATGACTTAGTGCTTTCTTAGTATTTTTAAGCATCAGATACCTACTGTTTGTCTAAGATTATCAGCTGATTCCTTTATATTGTGTTACTACTCAGTAAACTATCTCAAAGGCATTTTGGCATTCCACTTTATATTTATTGAGGTATTTGAGGTATCTACTCTGGTTTCCCTTTGGGTATACTGGCCTTAGATTGATTTTAACACCTTTTTGAAACTCAGTCCAGTTTTAGACAGACCTCTAGAGGCTCAGTCCTTTGATTCACCTAATACTACAGGAGTTTTTTTGGCTTAGCTGAATCTTGAATAAATCTCAGGTATTTGTGTGTGAAAGCCCCAAAAACACCTTCCCAAAGTATTTGCTTCTTACTTTAATCTCACCTGTTAGAAAACTTCCTTATAGAATTCTATCTCAAGAAGCAAGTACAGTTTCATCCCAAGAATATGTTAAGAGATGTACTATAGATGCCTCTTGTTGATGGCTTCAGCCAAGAATGATAATGATATATGTGGCTCTTTGCATCCCTCAGGCCTTGAGACACCAAGTTTCTTTTTAGTAGAGCATCATTTTAGTCTCCCCTACCACCCCTGCCCAAACTAAACTTGATATGTTTACTGTGGTATCTCCTGGTTTACAATGTTAACTTAGCTACTACTTGCTATGGGTTTATTATTTAATTTCTGTTTTCTGATTTTAAAGGCTTCTTGCACTTCAGGAACAAAAAATGCTACGTTGCAATGTCCTTACACTAGACAACTATTTTAAAAATCAGACTATCTTCTTAAAGACACTGCATTCCTCCTTCTAATATTTTCTTGTGACCTAATTAAGCTGATGTTTGCCTGAAAGAATGCCACTAACGTGTAGCTTTCCCTGTTTGAATGATGAAGTGTCACAGTATCTTAAGTTTAAGGTACCGAAGCTAAGATTGTGCCAGTCTATGTCAGGCGGCCTTATTGACCTCTTCAGAGCAGGTGCCAAGCTTTTAGCCTTCTGATAAGCAAATAGCGTCCTGTCCAACACTATCTAAGAGAAGATTTCATAAACTATGGGGAAAATGTACTTGCAAAGGAGGTTTGGGTCTTTTTGGGGGGTTATTGTTTTATCCAGACTCATCACTCATGTATTTCAGAGTCACAGTATTGAGTTGTTAGACTTTACCTGAATTGTTTGCAACCAAGACTATTTACTGAACACAATGGAGTTGTGTCATCTTCAGTAGCATTCCCTTCATTCCCTATGTGTTATCGAATGAATACAAATCTCTCAAGGAAATGTGGGAGCACAAAATGTATCAAATTCAGTTATCAAATTTTAGCATGTGAAAGTATGAAGTTTCCTTAATCTCTGACTGTCTCAACATTCCTGTCATGTCCCACTTGTAGTCAGAAAGAAATTTTCCTATATAGGGAAAATAGTCATATTATTAAAGAAATCATTTTCAAAAGAAGGTTTGAGGTAATGCTATGCTTTGTCTTTTATTTTGCTATTTTCTTTCATTTAAATTTGTTTTCATGTGAAAGCTCTATTAAACTTTTTTAATGATGAATACAAATACCAAAAAGAGATCATTCTGAGTTATATATTTACTGTCTGGGATGACCATGATGCTCATGGTTCTTATTCTTCTTTCTTATTTGCCCAAATGCCTACATATAAACCTCTTGTGGATGCAGAATCCCAGTTAGTTTTCAAGGTTGCCATTATTCAAGATTGCTTATATTTTAATTATAAATAACATTAATTTTGAATGATTAGATGGATTTTCATCAAATTTCTAGGGTATGTATGTAATGGTCTTACTTAAGAGATAGGTTTCATGACTTAAACAAAATTCACTTTCTAGGATCTTAGGTGGAATCTCATAAACAATCACTTAAAGTCTAAGTTAGAGTTTCTCTCCTGGACAAGCAAAAATTAAATTCAATATGAAGGCAGTAGAGTGACCAATTAGAAAAGATGGACTCTCTCAAATGCAACCAAGTAAGATTCTCAATGTGAAAAATATTTGAGCGTCCACAGACATGGACCATTCTCTTCCAAAGCATGGAAATCTTTGTAAGTGCTGATAGAAATATGTCATATATCAAGAATCCATGGCAAACTATGATTTCAAACATGAATGCTAAATTCATCATGCTAAAGAATCTAACATTGAAAATGTGAACCTAAATACATATTTTCTGTTGGGAAATATATGTTGGGGTCAACTAATGAGTCTCTAGGAGGGCTCTTAAAACCTTTATTAATGAAGAAATGTCCAGTTTCAGACATATGAAAAATAGTATCATGATTTATCATGCCTTTTAATAGGTGCCCCTTAGACACCAACAAATCCCTACTACTTCCCCTCCATTTAAAAAACTTTGCATTTCCCAGTGAGCATCTCTTTTGCCCTCACTATTAATAATTTATCACAAGGGCAGACACCTACATTATAGTACTTGACTTGCAAATAATATACATTTTTACATTGACAACTCTACATATCATGCTCCAAGGATTATTTATATGGACTGCAAATATATGGACCATACTGTGATTGATGTACAAAGGCCCTTTCTCAAGGAATTTACATTTATTTTAGCAATGTTAGTTATTAAAATTATGTTTCACACTATTATTGGAACTCTAAAATTGGCTATTGATTTCTACTACATTTGTTTGATGATCATTAATGATTATCCTGAGCTAGCAATGTAATGTAGCTATTGATATATAAGGATAACATATAATTTTAAGAATTTGTTCATAAACAATTTGTAAGAAAGAGGATGAAGCTGTTAATCCAATTGAATAGACCATACATGTTTGAATGGCTCAGTTATTGGACAGGGAGGAATTTTTCCATTTTCTGTAACAGATAAATATTCACCATATGCTTTATGATTGAGGATTCAAAGTTACAGCTATTGGTGGGAAGCAGCCACATAGCACAGGGAGATCGGCTCGGTGCTCTGTGACCACCTAGAGGGGTGGGATAGGGAGGGTGGGAGGGAGACGCATGAGGGAGGGGATATGAGGATATATGTATATGTATAGCTGATTCACTCTGTTATGAAGCAGAAACTAACACACCATTGTAAAGCAATTATACTCCAATAAAGATGTTAAAAAGATTAAAAAAACAAAAACAAAAAAAGTTAGAGCTATTTTAGAGACTGGGAGAGGATGCTGTTGATACATGTGAACTATTGATATCTTTATTTAGAACTTCCTCTATCACTGAAAAAGTAATAAGCGAGACTCTTTCAACTATATCATGCATAATTATTTTTCATATTTAAAAATGAATGATTCTTGGGCTTCCCTAGTGGTGCAGTGGTTGAGAGTCCGCCTGCCGATGCAGGGGACACGGGTTTTTGCCCCAGTCCGGGAAGATCCCACATGCCGCGGAGCGGCTGGGCCCATGAGCCATGGCCGCTGGGCCTGTGCATCTGGAGCCTGTGCTCCGCAAATTGAAGGATACATTAAAGCATGCTTATTATTCATACTGTGTAATATAAAGTTCCATAAATAATTTGAAAGATAGTTTTCATAAATATTTCCAAAATTTTAAATAAAATTTTAAAGTAACTTTTTGCATGATGTGATACCTTTTTACATGCAAAATATTGCTGGGAAGCACAAAAATTACCATATATGTTCAGTTATATTGACCTTTATGGAACCTTTAATGTATTCTCTTTCCATAGCTCTAATTTACCACTTTGAGGAATTGTTTTCTTTCTCCATGATCAGATATCCCACATTCTCCCCTGCCCTCTCCCACACACCTGTAAATGCCTGTAAACATTTATGTTCACATTCTCTTTCCCCCAACTTCCTCTTCATTTCCTGTTCCTTTCTCCTCTCTCTTTATCCATTATAGCTGCTATGTTAGGACAAGAAACTATCTCAGATATTACAGATTAAGAAATGCTGCTGGGGTAAACAGCTAGGTTTAACTTCCTGAAGGGTCATGGGAAACATTGGTCAGGAAGAAGGATCCTTATGAAGTGGACCTTGATCTTATTAATGTTCTGGGCATCAGAATGCCCACAAAAAAAAGAGGTCCCATGATAGCACTACTTTTGATATGGTGCTGCCTCTTGTCTCCATGAATCTTGCGTGATAGAAAGAGGGGCTGAGGCCTTCATCCATTCTGGAGTAGTAGAAAAATGTGTATGAAGTGGTTATGAGTATGGGCTTTGCTGTCATATGCTCCTGGAATTTCAGTTATGCCCCTCAACTAGCTGTATGATTATGGACAATTATACACATTCTTTGAACCTCAGAGACCTCATGTAGCCAAAGGATCATGATGAATGAACTGTACCACCTCACTTGTAAGGATTAAATAAAGTAATGTACTATAAGGCAGTAAATTTTATTTTTCATTTAGACATGTGAAAACTGTATCAATGATCCCTTCGCAGAGTGTGGTCCTCACATACTTGCATCTATCTCAACTACTGGATCAGAACTTCTGTGAGTGATGTTGAATAGATGGACCTTTAACAAGGGACCTGGGTAATGTTTAGACACCAAGGTGTTTTAGAAGCGCTGCCTCATGGACTTACTTCCAATTTTAAAACAAAAATCAGTAGAAAAATTGGATTCAATCTGCAGTGTTCAATTTTTTACAAAGGTTTCTATTTTTTTCAAAAGTATTTTTCCTTTATCTTCTGTACACTTGTACTGAAAATAATATATTTTGTTGTAGGCATATTTGGAAGAACTCTTGTTTCTTTTTTTTTTTTTTTTTTTGCGGTACGCGGGCCTCTCACTGTTGCGGCTTCTCCCGTTGCGGAGCACAGCCTCCGCGGCCATGGCTCACGGCCCTAGCCGCTCCGCGGCATGTGGGATCTTCCCGGACCGGGGCACGAGCCCGTGTCCCCTGCATAGGCAGGCGGACTCTCAACCACTGCGCCACCAGGGAAGCCCTCTTGTTTCTTAATATACCTAACTTTTGAATAAAAATTACCAAGAGACCAAGAGTTTCTATATTCACAGTGCGTGCTTATTCACCAATATTAAAGTTAAGTGTGACTTTGCTTTAGTCATCTCCAATTGTATGGGATGTTTTCAAGTAGAGAGAATAAAGGAAATGAAAGGAATTTTATGTCATAATCATATAAATATTTAAAGCAGTCTTTTACCAAAATTTACTGTGTCTGAGCTAATTGGTGGTTAAAATAAAGAGCTAATCATGATCAAGAAACAAGAAAAATTTAAATTAAGTCACAATGTTCTATTCAAATAGAAAAGCTTTGTTATCAGATGAGGATCATACTTAGTATTAAAAAAAGATTTTCATTTTCTTATTCCTATTTCCATAAATTACAGTATATCTACACTATTCCTAGGGTGATTGCAATGGAAGTAATCATATCAGGCAGAATTGTGTTTTTTATTCTGTGCCAGTGAATATTCATGAGGTGATATCAGCAGTAAATTGAGTCAGCCTAACATTAAACCCTCAGTGGAATAAGAGCAAATGTTAGCTCAGTTGAATTATATTTATTAAAAAAATTAATATTTAATACAAATGGTTTAATGATAAAATTGTGTTTGGTTTAAGAAAAACAAGTACTTGTGCTATTTGAAGAAACATTAGGTGAGATGAAAAAGAATTGGTAAAGAATGTCACTGTAACGGAGTGATAGTTTTTAAACTGACCTCTGGACAAAACTGACCTCTGGACAAGGAGGCAGATAAGAACCTCTGTCTTGTCTTGAGCATCACATTTTGGACAGATCAATGAAGTGGACATGTGGAAAGAGTGGAATGAAGGTATTCACTGAGAATCTGAAAGCACAGCATGTATTACTTCATCAGGGAAAATGCTATAACATGCAACAATGATACTGACAGGACAGAAAGGTAAGCGAGCTCCGTTGATTTTTCCCTGGATCCTCATATTCCTTGCTAATGCACTGGAGGCTGTAAATAATACATACAACAGATTGCATTAGAGGCGATTATCTCCTTATTGCATGCATAAGTCAAAAGGCATTATTAGTGCATTAGAGACTGAGGGAAAACAGTTCCAGATTGCAATAGTCTCTTTGCCTAATGACTGTCATGATGGGGAATTTGAGAGCCAGAGACCAAACAAAACCATCTTCATAGCTTGTCTTGTGAATTGTCTTCCTTCGCATCATAAACATAAAAAGGTAGTTCATGGAACAAATAATTTTTTTAATTCATGAAATTTTTATTAAATAGGGGAAGACTTAAAAAGGTCTTCATGAAGTAATATTTAATTGATCCTGTGATCCTTCTAAAATCTGTGGTTATTTCTTTTTTAACCTAGGCAAGATAATTGTAAGCAAACTAACATTACAAGCTATATATGATTGTCTCAACAATTTGTGTAGTCTGGAGAAGGGTTATATATTTTAATCCTTTATATATATATTATATATATATATTATATTATATATATATTATATATATATTATATAAATATATAAATATTATATATATATTCCATTGCTTCACCATGGTAGACATTAAATAAAGCAGAATGGTTCTTCCATATAATTCCATCATATTGATAAATAACCAAAAGTGTTTTCCCCTTGATGACACATTTGTATGTAATCTACCAAATGTTAGTGGAATTGTTTTTCCTCCCAATAGATTCTTGACTAGAAACACACTTTGACTTTGTCACAATAGAAGAATGATTAATTTTGGTCTTTATATAATCTATTTCTGCAGGCTTTTTGTCTCCTACAGCCTTCTAAATTATGTTCAGTATCTGGCTTTGGTGAACGTTTTCAATGATGAAACAAACTCAGTCTACCTTGGTGGGTAGTGTGTGTTCTTTCCCTTCCCTTTGAGTGAGATCTGTCCAAAAGTGCAGAGCACTGATTACGTTTTCAGTTAAGATGATAGGATTTCTAGGATTTACAAAGGCAAAGTTGATGACCTAGAAATCCATAGCCTCTGTACAAGCTAATTCCTAGAATTTATAAGAAAAGGTAGAACTTTGAGTTAATAGGAACAAGATACTCCTTTTATAAGTCTATTCTAAATTCTCACTGACACTTAAATGGACTTTGCCCCCTGGAACTTAATAGGGTCACAGTTCTGATTTTTTTAAAATAACCTTTTTATTTTAGGGGAGTTTTAGGTTTACAGAAAAGTTGCAAAGAAATTACAGAGTTCCCATATACTCCACACCCAGCTTCCCCCATTGTTAACATCTTATGTTCTTATGTATATTTGTCATAACTAATAAATCAGTATTGACACATTATTTAACTAAAATCTAGCTCTGAAGCTTTAAAAACATGTTGGAGTGATAAGAAAATAATTTATATATAACCAATTAAATGTTCATCTGTCAGTTTTAAATAAAGGCCAATTAGAAAACTTTAGCAGCAAGAATATCATCCCATATCAATTCATTAGAAATGATTTTGTGATTCAATACAGGCAACTAAATAGTAGCATATAATAGATAAAAACAACTTTGTAGATGCTCTTGTATTGCAGTTCATTTCAATACCATATTTATTTAGCCTTGATCACTTCTAAATTCTCGAAGAAACGTTGTGTGTTTAGAAAACCTTGAACAGACAATTTCCTATTTGACTTTTGAAAAAAATTAAGCATTTTGTTGCAAGGTTAATTGTCTCAGTAGTGACAAAGAGGACCTACTGTTGGTCAGATGTTTTGCAAGGTACTTGACACAAATTATCTTCGATCCTACCAACAGCCCTGGAAAGTTGATGGCATTGTCTCTGTCTTAAATGTGTGGAAATTATAACTCAGCAAGACAAAGCAATTATGTTATAAACCATCTCAAGTTTATAACAGGAGATTTAGTATTTAAATCCTAATCCTGATTAGTAGAATGAAATGGTTTGTCATTTTTTTGCATCATGTAAATAAAGAAGATTGGTCAAAATTGCCATTTTTAAAACTTAGGTTTTTTTAAATAGTGTCACCAGCAGGTTTTTATCAGGGAAGTGGTATAGATCCAGTTTAATAGCAAAGGCTACTATAAAGTTTGAGAAATAGTAGTGAAGTTTATGTCACAGACAGACTTTCCATCTTTTACAAAGAGATGTTTTTGATAGTTATTTATAATGAGGCTGAGAAATAAAAGTTATATCGAACTGAATGGTCCATTTAAGACATCTGAAAATTAACCTTATTATTACACTAGCATAGCTATGAATTGCCATTAGCCAAGACTTCTAAGTAAGGAAAAGTGGAAAATTTCCTCCTGGTTTAGTAATGAATGTGTGTGTGTGTGTGTGTGTGTTGTGTGTTGTGTGTTGTGTGCGTGTATCTTTGCTGTATGAGATAGGGGATTAGGATGTTTGGGGCTCAGCTAGACTCCTGACCCCGAATTTCTTTTTTGATTAGAGAGTGACAAGATAAATACATCTGAAGGCATTATGTATTATCCCTCTTTGTATTACTGTAATTTCTCTGATTGTCCTAGCAGGAGTCCCTTGAATTTGGGGTCTCCAACAGGGTGCTATTGACTATTTTCAAGTACAGAGAACAACCCAGGTTTATCAAGGCTATTTTTAAAATATGTCTTCATACTTTGAATAAAATGTTCAGAGAGTGTTTTTGTTCCTGCACAGTTTATTAAGTAAAAAGTACATTTTTAAACCAAAGAATAAGCCAGGGTTAATTCTAAATGCATTTATCATGTGTCTAGTTGCTTTTGGTTTCAGAATTTTTTTTTCTTTATCACCAGATATATAGCTTGAGATTTCATCTGCCTAAAGAAACATGTTATCATTAAGTTAAGTTTTGATATATGGCAGAAATAACATGACCAATAACAAGTTTCTTTGTCTTCTGATATTACCCCATGCCTAGAGTTGGAAAAGCACACATATAGTATTAAGTAATATTTTTGGTGACAGAAGAAGTCATAATTTTATAAAGATCTTTATTTTCTTCCAAATAATATTTGAAGAATGTAGATGATTCTTGAACCCAAATGAATACTAATATCAATCACTGGGTTGACTTCTGCAAAGGTAATATAGATGAGGGTCACCCCAGGAATAGCTTTATCTACTAAGGATACAGTAATGAAAACTAGACCAAAAAAAATTTGTCTCACTTCTCTGCTAGTTGGGAAAGTGAGACAACAGACAATATAAATAAGGAGATTCCATTCTATGTTAGATTATGGTAAATGCTATGGAGAGAAATAAAAGGGACTAGAGTTTGGGGGCAAGGGTTAAGATGAAGTCAGGGAGCCCTTACTGAAGAGGGACAGTGGACAGAGGTTTCAAGGAGGAGAAGGAGGGAGTCTTGCAGATATAGCAGAGGAGAGCATCCAGATGGTGGTAAGCATGTGCAAAGGCCCTGAGACAATTGATGCAAAGGCCATGAAACAACAGGTTCAAAGACCCTGAGAATGGTACATGTTTGGAGGATTAAGACATGACATGTGACCTTAAACATAGAAGGAACATAAAACATGCCTGATTAAAGCAATAATATTAGGCTGTAAGATATTTGAAGTGTTTTTTCATACATTATGGTCTAATTCAATTATTTTATTCATTCTTTTCCCACAGGTAAAATGCTTGAATTTGACATGAATGTTAAAAAATGGTTCACATATTGAAAACAGTGTGTTTAATATGTAGGGTTCCATATCATTTCAAGCCTATATTCTCCTTAGCTGTTCACAGTAATGCTTTAAAAGGTTGTAACTTTCTCTCATAATTACTTGTGAATCGCTTTTGCTAGCAGTGTAATTGGTTGTGAAATTGCACTCTTTTTTTAATCCTCTTCATGTTTTGCGGAGAAAAGCATTCACCGATTCCTCTTCCCTCCTTTATTTTTGCTATGTTGAATAGTTTCACCCAGAAGAGGAAGAGAAAATCCCTGAAAACACTGCACATGAAAGGTCTGTTGCTCTATTGGCAGCTCACTGATAAAAGCTCAGTGAGTAAATAGTACTTTAAGGCCAAATCTCCTCTGCAAAATAATCACTGATAATTGAAATACCAAACAAGTGAAATAGATGCCAGATTCTTTCAAAGAGTAACCTAATACTGCCCTTTTCAATTAGGATACATCCTTTTTCTTATGAATCTAAAACCTAAGGGTTCATTCTCCAAAGGTCTTTGTCTTGAGCCTTGCCCTGCCGTGTAAATAAGCTCCTTGTTTTTTTACTGTTCTCTCATGCTGGTGAAGGAGCTCTGTGGAGTGGAGACCCCCTTTCCAATCAGGTGTGAAGACAGAACACACCCTGGCCCCTGCTTCTCAGATTGCTATACAGGAGAGCTAGTGGCAGTGTTCTATGTGAATATCACAGGACCAAGCAGAGCACACACCACACAGTACTGTCAGTTCTGAAAGTGCCACCCTGCTCATTTCAATCTCTGTAATGATTGGCCTTGGATTTAGAAGCCTGAAAGTGAATTATCCTGTTGGGTTCAGATGAGTGCAATTAACTGGCAATTTAAACATTTAAGTGGATATGAACTTGGACTGGAGTATATCCAATGTGCAAACTAATTGTAGCCATTTATCTAGCAGGTACTAAAATTACGCTTGAAAATGGAAACACATATTCCTATAAATTTTTATGAAATAGCCCCTGTTCAGACTAGAAGGGGCTAGACCTCATAGAACTTCTGGTTAAACGCTAAGACATTTGCTTTTGTTTGATGCAAAATTCATCAGCTATAAAATCAGAATAGTGGATTGGGACATCATCTCAACTTTTAGTAAATAAACCATTTAGCAAATTGGGAGATGTTGTCATCACTTATCTGACAAGGTGAAGTTCATGTGAGGTTGGCAATGTTCTCGGTGATCTTTCAAACTGGGTACTCAACTTGTTATATAGCTGGCACTGGGGGAATAAAAAAAAAAAAAAAAAAGCTGTCAGACTTCTTCCCGAAACAGCACCTTGGAAGATAAGACCTATTTTGAAAGAGATTAAACAGTAATTAATTATCACTATAAACTAGAAATAGTTCTTAAGTGCCAAAGGTAGAAAATATAACTTTGAGTCCTAAGGAGGGACAGATTATGGCAGGCTGACAATTCCTGGAAATTTCTCTCTCCAGAGATGAGGCTTAACTCATGGAATGTCAAAGGTAGAACAGAACACAGAGATCATAGGATTCAGCTTCTTATTTCACAGAATTACACAGATCTGTAAAGCCACAAATTATTGGACCCAACTGCGCTAAGACCTCCTAAGCTCTAGACAAAGTAAGTCCTTCCTCTTTTCATTTGCTCGATCATGGGTTCATTGGGCAAGCATTTTGAGTGTATGTGTGTGTGTTCCAGACACCACTCTCGTTGTTGGGAACCAAGCTGTAGGCAAAACTCACACAATCCATTGACATCATGGAAATCACATTCTGGTAGATGATATACACAGTGACTGTAGATTTTTTAAAATAATTTTTCTTAGCGGCAACAGAGCAACAACGGGGTCAGTGAGCAGGTAAGATAGTCAAGAGATTTTGAAGGGTTGTCATGTGCACAGATAACTAAATTATAAAGAGCTAGCTGTGGTGGAAAAACATTGCCAGCAGAGGGAACACACAGATCAAAAGCTCTGATGGGGCTTCCCTGGTGGCGTAGTGGTTGAGAGTCTGCCTGCCGATGCAGGGGACACGGGTTCGTGTCCCGGTCCGGGAAGATCCCACATGCCGCGGAGCGGCTAGGCCCGTGAGCCATGGACGCTGAGCCTGCACGTCCGTAGCCTGTGCTCCGCAACAGGAGAGGCCACAGCAGTGAGAGGCCCGCATACCGCAAAAAAAAAAAAAAAAAAAAAAAGCTCTGATGAAGAAAAGCTTGAGTGAATGGAGAAAACAGCAAGGAGGACAGATCAGCTGTTGCAGAGTGAAAAAGGGGGATCGTGATGAGAGATATGATCAGATGATCCGTATCAACATTGCGAGAATGAGTAGGATTTGGAGACAGATGTGTGAGGGGAGATGGCATTCAGAGCACAATTCTCTGAACAAAGGTATGGAGTTAGGAACTGGGCATTGCTCTGTGACTACTCACTGTCCTTCTCTTGATATAAGCTGATATCTCAATTTGGGAAAGAACATCCCATTGGGGGAAAAAAATTAGTGAATACTATAGACAACTTGAAGAAAGGGTCTTATAAATCAGATTCACTCCAGCTTAATTTTTACATTTGTTTATATGGAGTAAAATTTGCCAATTTGTCCATTTTTTGAACATATATACCTCTCCCTCCTTACTTTACATATGAAGACATTCATCAGGCTGATGGTTTGGGTTGCAGAGTTGAGCCACTTCTTTAGGCTCATACTTGCAGCACCAAAAGCAAAAGCAAACCACCTGGGACCCCTGTGTGAGGTAGACAAATCTGTATGCCCATCTGCCTCCTGGGCACTTTTCTGAGTAAGCAAGGGATGATTTCCAGGAAGCACTTACATCATCAGGTTAAATTCTGTAATCAGAGCATTTAGGGGAGACCACATTACCCAGGGGGGATTTTACTTGGCGAGGTGCATCTCCTGAAGGAGGAACTAAGTTATGCATTACAAGATTCAACCAGATGTGGTACAAAATGCCATTAACTGATTCTTTTTAAAAAGTACCATGCTGGTATCTTAAAGCCTTTCATTTGAAGCTTTTTCAGGACTGGCAAATACTAGACCCTATGTTTCATGGAGAAACGGCTTTTGGGCTACTGTCTTGCCTGTCAGCTTGGTAGCATCGTTGCTGCAGAATCTTCTTCCCCCTTCATGGAAAAATGACAAGTGCTGCTAATCTGGAAAGAGAATGTATGATTCACTTGAGAAGTAGAGTTGTGTTTTGTCCCCCCAAGAGGGAAAAAAAAACTACTTCACTAAAGTTGGAAAGTAGACTTAAGTATTTTCATTTCTTCACTAAAGTTGGAAGGTAGACTTAAGTATTTTCATTTCTTCCTTTTGATGAACAATCTTCACCCTCTTGTGGGTAGTCAGGGTATTATCCTAATTAGTGGAACAAAATCACAGTTTATTTGCAGCTTTTTGTGATTCAAATGTGTGTATGTGTACAAAAATGCCTTCCTTAATTTGATGGAAGAGGATTCCCTGACTCACTGTCTCCTTGAGGAATAACTAGTTGCATGTAGAACACAATAGAAACCATTTTAATCCTATTTCCTTGTATTCCTTCAACTGTAAACTTAGCTTGCACAATTGTTGACTTTTCTGTTAGAAAATAGAGTCTTTATGTTTCAGTAACTTTAAAACAAGTATTGAATGGCAGAAGTTCACTTCAAAATGTCCAGCAAATGATTTTCACTTTAGTTCCTTCCTTCCCCCAATATAAAACAATGTCCAGAGCACTGTAAGCATTCTTAGCATCCTTGCTTCCTGGCTGTCCTCTCCTATGCTCCATAGGCTGCAAGGAAAATGAAGATTGCAGGAAGCTAGTATATCTGGTAATCACGAAACTTTGGGTCACCTTGTAATAATCAGGGGTGGTTTGGAGTCGGACATGGTGTCAATATGGTTGTCAAGGGTTAAATTAGCAAGGTGTGGTCAGGAAGTCGTGGCTGCAGGATAGGAAGGTGGTGATGGTGGGTGTGGGCTGGGCTGACTAAACTATGCCAGGTGAAGATCTGCAGGCAAGGAGATAAAATCGTGTAATTCAGAAACCATTTACAATATAGCAAGACTTTCCAATGCTTAACAAGTGCCAGTGCTGTGCCTAATTCCTATATACTTAGAAGTGTGTTAATTTTACATTGAACTTCTTGTTCAGAACCATACATGTTTTGTGTCAGGAGTTAACCAAATATTTGGAAAGCACAACCACTTGCTGTTGGCTAAGACTGGAAGACAGTTGGGGCTGAAAGCCAAAGTGAAGTGTTATTTTCGTGGGCAAAATTAAGAAAACTTGCTTCTCTAGGATGGCTTCTTACAAATGGGTGTGTTTGAGATACTTTGTTACCTTTCTAAGGCAGCAAAATATAGAGAAAAGATGATCCACTTGAGAGTATTTGTTGAATGCATGAATGACAAAGCTATTTTGCTTTCTATGCCAGGCTAGATAATGAACCATAACACTACAGTAGTAATATCTGCCCTTTTTAAATTACTATCTGTTCACTGGACACTGGGTTGAGTGCTTTACATATACTTAATATACTTTAAACTCATTTCATTTGAATCACAATGCATAAGGCAGGTGCTGTTATTTAAGATGAGAAAACCTAGATCAAGAAGTATCACCAGGGCTTCCCTGGTGGCGCAGTGGTTGAGAGTCTGCCTGCCGATGCAGGAGACACGGGTTCGTGCCCCAGTCCGGGAAGATCCCACATGCCGCGGAGCGGCTGGGCCCGTGAGCCATGGCCGCTGAGCCTGCGCGTCCAGAGCCTGTGCTCCACAACGGGAGAGGCCACAACAGTGAGAGGCCCGCATAAAGCAAAAAAAAAAAAAAAAAGACGTATCACCAATTGCCAGTAACTCAGCTAGTAAATGGAGGGTTCAAGTTTCATACCAAAGCATTTTGAGCTTCAGAAATCAACCAAAATTACCGTCACATAGCCCTGGGCAAACCATGTAATTTCTCTGCATTTGTTTCTTTAGCTATTATTAAAAACAAAAACACAGCCCCTGATGGGGTTGTTGTATTAAATAAAACAATGCATACAAATGCTGACAGCTCTGTATAGCACATAGTAATCTAGCGCTACTAGCTAGTATGGTGTATGTAGCTGCTTTATTTGGTTGCTGCTCATCTGAAGCTCTGATTTTTCTAGAGCATTTGATGTTCCCTTTAATAGATGAATTTGAATCTGATAAGATGACATGATAACTAAGATTCTAATCCTAATATGATGGCCCAGACTGGAATACATATGCTATAAGAGTATGTGGTGTACAGGGGGTATAATGGTATGTGTATATACATATGTATATATATATGTGTGTGTGTGTGTATGTGTGTATTTTCTTGTTGTGGGCACCAAATTACATACTTAAACCATTATTACTTTGATTTGTTGAATTTTCTCTTAAGTTTCTATTTTATAAGACTTTTTGGAAAAAAAAATCCTTGATTATCCTGAAAATAGACTGTGATATGATCATCCTTTCAAAATTGATGTATGGGATGTACAAATGGAGTCAGACAAAAGAAATGAGATCACTTCTTTTTAAAATCATTCTACTTTGTCATCTTTTACACTAGCTAGTCTACAGTCCCTATCTGGTTTTGAGGTTAGGTGGAGTCTTCATAGAAGTTGAACCCACCAAACTTGGATCCCTCAGCTTTGCAAAGTTGCATACACGTTTCTACTTGTGATATAATATATGTATAAATATATTTATAACTTAGATTATGTCACTAATATTTCCTAGTACAAGTTCTGGGCTGACACTTGCCTGAGTTTGAATCTGGCTCCGCTACTTACAGTTTGAATCTGGCTCCACCTAAGAGCATGTAATCTTAGGCAAGTTATTTATATTCTCTGCCCTTGATTTGCCCACCTGTAAAATGGAGATTAGTCTCCTAAATCATTAAGGTTATTGTGAAGATTAGAACTTATGTGCCTGACATGCAACAATCCTCAGTTAATATTAGCTGATATTTATAATTATTATAAAAATCATTATTATCCTTATTCTGATTTTTAGAAAATATGAAGTTTATTGCAAAGAACACAATTCATAGACAAAGAAATCCTATATATAATCTCTGAAGTGTGTGACTATCTCAAAATTATGATTTTCTCATCAATAAAATAAGAATAATTATACTTGTCCTGACTACTCATTGGATTGTTTTGAGAATCTAATGAGATGCCATTGGTGAAGGGGGTGTGAAAATTCCTAAGTGCTATGTAAACATAAAGTCATTTCAGTGTTCTATCAAAGAATGAGCCTGGAAGAAAGAGAGGAGGAATGTTTCATATGAAGAAAGGATAGTCTACTTTAAGAGAAACAGAAGGATATTTTCATGAGGTCTTGGATGTAGGAAGGTGGAAATTTGGGACTCATGTTAAAAATGAGATAATATCAAAAAACATGACCAATGAAGTCTTATGGTGTAGTGGTTAAGAGCATGGTCTTTGGAGAAGGACTTTAGGAATCAAAAAAGGATTACCATATTGAGACGGGAGATTTCTGTTTATAACCACTTAGGGAATATAAATTTTTTTTTATAAGCAAGCATGTTTAAGATGATAAAGATGATTTTAGTGGGGGAGGGTTTCTTACTTTCTGTACAGCAGATCTGGAATTTGGTACTTTATCTGGTACTTTATCTAATCAGATGAAGTATGACATGTATATTACTATGGAGCTTTCAACTTTCAGAGAGATAGCAAATCAGCCTGGCATATATTGAAAGCCTTGCGGAAACTGCAGGCATAAAACTTCATATCTGCTTACTGAAGGCAGAAGATATACTTAAGAGAGTGGTGGGCGTGGGGTAGTGGGGAGGGGAGAGAGAGAGAAAGAGAAAAAAATAACATCAAAGTTGAATATTTGGTTTTTTTCTAGCAAAAGAGAAAGCAGTATAAAGCAATTTGGGATTGTCACAATCCAACACACAACATTAATTTTTTTTCAGAGAGCTATTTGCTATATTGACGGTTTCCATTTTTACGTTTGAAAATTTCTGAGTAAAGGCTGTTCCTTTTAATGTTTCCTGACCGTCCTTCAAAACTTAAAATCTGAGCTGTCAGAAACCATTAATTGCAGCCATGTACTGTACTTTGTGATATTTTGCATTTATACTGAGTCTTTCAATCAATAACAGAAATCTATTAGCATGCTTTAAGGATCATTCTTGTATAATAACAAAAGGAAATCATAATTTAAAAGTAGGTGGCTTTCCGTATTTTACAGAGTGCACTGGGGAAATTTAATAAACATAAAAGAATGGGATTCTTGGGTATAGGTCTAGGAAGTATGTTGGAATCAGGAAACTATAAAATGTGTTGCTGAAAGGTACCTTCAGTGTTATTCAGGGCAACATCCCCATTTACAGATGCAGTCCACACAGTGGACTGCATCAGTGGTTCTCAAAGTGTGGTTTCTATAGCATCAGTATCACCTAGAAACACATTAGAAATGCTTGTTCTTGCATCCCACACTCTAGAACTACTGAAACTCTGGGGATGGAGCACAGCAATCTGTTTTAAGAAGCCCTTCAGCTGACTCTTATGTGCACTGTAGCTTGAGAACCACTGGACTAGATTTTAATTATTCTAACGCCTATCCCAGTATGTTTCCCATTGCAACATGCTGCTTTCTTCGTTTCGCTTTATCATTCTTTCTCTTTGAAATTAAGGGGAAGAGGACATTCTAAACTCAACTGTGTACACAAGTACCAAGCACGGTGGGAAAATAGAGAATACTGTTTTGCAATACACATCTTAAGACATCTTTACGTGACTTGAGAGTTTTAGACAAAAGTGGTATTCTTAAGACTTTAATGATGCAGATAATTATCTAATTCCCCTAATTCAAAGAACTCCGATTCTCCTAGAATCTGTAGGAGGTATTTAGGGATATTACTTTAGTGTCATACTATTTCGAAAGAGCTCTAACATCTTTTTTTTTTTTTGCGATACGCGGGCCTCTCACTGTTGTGACCTCTCCCGTTGCGGAGCACAGGCTCCGGACGCGCAGGCTCCGCGGCCATGGCTCACGGGCCCAGCCGCTCCGCGGCATGTGTGATCCTCCTGGACCGGGGCACGAACCCGTGTCCCCTGCATCGGCAGGCGGACTCTCAACCACTGCGCCACCAGGGAAGCCCAGAGCTCTAACATCCTGATTAAATGAGTCAGCCCTACATCCCTTCACCTGTCTTGCATCCAGATTAATAAACAACAGCAAAGAATGATAAACAGAGCCTTTACATTTTTTTTTCCCGTACCTTGCAAAATACAGCCTCAACTACACTGTAAACTTATGTATATTGCTCTGAAATCTTAATGCATGTTTTAGAATGCTGAGTATAGAACAAATAAGAATTCATACATATTACATTTAATCACTGAAAGGAGATTGACATTATTGAACTCTGAATAATATGTAAATTATCCTCTTGATTGGCTCAAATTGGTTTACTTAGATTCATTATAATTCTCCCATAAAATAATTGTAATTGTTCTTTCGCAAACAAATCAGGTGCATGTTTTTCATCAGTGGCTATGAGAAGACTCATTGAGAATCTTCTACTGGAGACAGAAGCCAATTTTCCATGAAGCTAAGAAAACAAACTCAGAGCTCCTGGTTTGCATAGGCGCTTCCAAAACCCAGTATCTAATTTCGGACTTGTAATTTTGTATTCTTTTACTGAAAGACTGTCCCACACATTGTATGAGCTTTAGGTCCCACAAAACCTAGATCCTTTTTGGCTAGGGAGCGTTAGGTACTCTGTCAGTGGGCAGAAGTACTTTACATGTTGAACTGGGTAAAAGCCTTTCCATTTAAGCTCAGTGAACACTGAATCAAAACGACTACCCATGTCAGTTTGAAAGCAGATAGAAATTGTTTCTGTGTAAGTGACTTGACAGTAGCTACTGGCTTTAGATTAGCATTAGGCTGTGTTGTCAATCACTTCTTTAGCATTTTAGATTTCCTTTCTTTTGAATAGCAATAGACAAGAAGCACTTGGCAGCTTGCTGGGATATTGGGCAGTGGAGTCTGTATTCATACACTTATAAATGTAAGTCTCTAAATGCTTTCAGAGGAAGGGCAACTTTACTTTTGGTCAGTTCTGGCCCCAGGAATTCAAAAACGCTTCTTAGTTAAAAAATCTGAAGAGAAAACACGTTGATTCATTCCTGAAGTCAATGCCAAATGCTTACTGAATGGGTATGTCTTTGATTTGTTTGTGTGGCTTATATCTCTGATGTCTTGAAATTACAGCATGATTTACATCTTCATTTTAGTGAAAGGATAGCTTTTTCCATCACTGAAGGAGACAAAAAAGTGCTTCAATTGTAAATATGACTCAGTTTAATTAGGGTCAGATGTTATAACTAATTTCAGAATTCCCAATGGGAGGGCACAGGATTACTATGGTCTTTTTTGGTTGGCATTTTAAAAGTTGAAATGTTGCCAGCAATGCTTTTAAATCATTCACTGCTATAGAAGGGGAGTTATAAGCAGAAACAAACCATGTAGTATCTCTAAATAATAGCAGCAGCAATGGTGACACTCAACATTCTAATAGACTCTGTATGTGTCAATGTAAGGGCCTTCAGACTCATTTGGTTTATGGCTTTAGACTCATCACCTCTTTCCTCAGCTTTATTGTTAATGAGTTATCATCTTATCCAAGTTAATTAATCTCTCCAGGGCTCAATTTCTTTGTGTGTTCAACTTGTAGGATGGTGCCTGGTACATAGCCAATAATAAATATTAAAAGTATACCAAACAGACTTTATAGCATTCTCAGTGAAGAAATCTGAAGCTCATTTTGGATGCGTGAGATCACATGGGCAGGCGCGGGGTGGAGTGGGGGTATCTAGGTTGAAAAAGAAGGTGCCTCTCTTGCCTATTCTTGTCTACATTTGGGCAACCAAAGAATAAAGATTAGTGCTACAAGGAATTGACTTTATGAGGCAAGTAAATGGTGAGGTCAGGAGAGACAAATAACTGCCATGCTCTTTCTCTGATTTCTTGGTAACATTGCAGATGCTATAGTCACTGCCAAGGACTAGGCTGTATTCTGTCTTGACACTTTAGCTTAAAAGCTGGTGGGGACTTCCCTGGCTGTCCAGTGGTTAAAACTACATGCTTCTAGTGTAGGAGGCAGGAGTGCCATCCCTGGTCAGGGAACTAAGATCCCACATGACGCAGCCAAAAAAAAAAAAAAAAAAACAGCTGGTGCCTCCTTGCCTTTCCTGACATTCATGGCTAAGAGTGACAGCAGTGGATCCTCAAAGGAGCACTGTATACAGTGACACATGCAATACTGAGAAACTAAGCTGAATTCCAGAAGTTTATTAAAATATTTAAAAAAAGAACTTTTTCAGAGTGTCCAATGACTGTGGAACCAACAGAAATGTTTGCTTTTTATCAAAGTGACAAGAGGATCACAATTTAAAGTACTGTACTTCTCCTGGCCTTCTCTCTGCATTTTTATTTACTCTCATTCACTTTGCAGTTAGCCTTTTGGTTACGTCTCTTCAGCAAGTAATAGTCTAGCATAAGGTCCAAATAAGATCAACACTACACAAGGGCAGAGTATACAATCTGTAGTGTGATCTGTGGCTCCGCTAATGTTTTGTTATTGTTTGTAATTGCCCAATAGCTTGTTACAATAAATGATATTGTTACCATAGGGATCACTACTTGGACTGAGATATTCTTTCCAGACTACCACAGAAAACTGAAGATTTGAATTCTTTTTTATCTGGAGATGTATATAACTCATTGGAATTAGTCCCATTTATCCTTGGCTATCAGGAAGACTCTGGTAAAGTGAATGTATCAAAACTATATTGGATTATAATCAGCAAGCACATTCACATGTGTGTAACTCTTCACTTTTCCTATGTGAGGCCACCTATGGCCGCATAATTCTCAACCCAGGACTGTTCAACTCCTAAGGAGATGTAGAACTTTGAAAGTGGAGGAATTTCACAGACCAATAATGTATCAGTTCTAATATACTAACACTAGTCAAAAAAATAATGTTTAAACAGATATGTTGAAATTTTAGAGGGTCAATTATGCAAATAATCTAATTTTTCATTAAAATTGTGTGTGAGTAAAACAATTTAAAGATAGATTATATTAAAATAGTAGATTCCATTGTTATGAAAGTAATATAATAAAGAAGAATGTAAACATAAAAACTAATATATTTATTTAGGTGTTGCTATGTGTCTGGTGTTCAGCTAAAATTTTACATCATGATGTGTAGGTATTGCTATTTCCATATTACTGAAAAGAAAATAGTGACCTCAAGAGGCTAAGTAACTTGCTCGTAGTCAAAACTTTTTTAAGTAGTGAAGTTGAAATTTGAACTTAGGCACTGAAATTTGAACTTCAGAACTGTAATTCTCAATCACTATATTTTATAAATTCATCCTAAATTCATAACTCCCTGTAAACATCCTTCAAGACGTTATGAGTGGGCTTCCTTGGTGGCGCAGTGGTTGATAGTCCGCCTGCCGATGCAGGTGACGCGGGTTCGTGCCCCGGTCCGGGAAGATCCCACATGCCACAGAGCGGCTGGGCCCGTGAGCCATGGCAGCTGAGCCTGCGCATCCGGAGCCTGTGTTCCGCAACGGGAGAGGCCACAACAGTGAGAGGCCCGCGTACCGCAAAAAAAAAAAAAAAAAAAAGATAGAGGTACATAATTTTAAGGGCTAGATAATACTACAATTCTATATTCAAAAAATAGAAGGGTCCTATGATGAATATGTGTTATATCCTCTTTTATAGGTAGATATAAATTCTCTAGAACATCCTTTTCCGCATCCCTTTATATACTGATGAGATATTTTTTAAGGGTCAATCCTAATAGGAGGATTTCTGGAGCAAAAGCTATATGTATTTTATATTTTGGTGCATATTTCTAGCAATCAAACAGAAAGGTTGAGCAAACTTATCTTCCCACTAATGATATGTGAGCAATATCCCACTCTTAAATGTTCTTTCAAAATTAAGTTATATCAATATTTTTTAAACTTGGCCAATATGATTGGGATTGTTGAGGTTGGAATTATTTTCATATTTATTGTCATTTGTGCCTGGGGAATTGATAAATTTATATTTTTAAGCAGATTCATGATCAGAATGAATGGTTTTACAAACTTTTGGAATCCTATGGTATTAGCAAATTTTATAATACCTTTCTTTTCCATTTACATTGCTCACTTTAAAATCCAATGCCTTTTTAAAAAATAGAAATATCATACTTGAATCCTATAAAGTTTGCTCCCAAAACCAAATTTAAGATAATCTCTTAAAGTTTCCAAGATGGCATTAAAATGTTATAGGACTATATGGTTTTACATTGCTGTAAAATTCACTTTATCAAAAATCCTTTCCTGGAAGATTTTTTAATATAATATAAATTGTTTCCTATACTTTGCAGATTGTTTCATAAAATAATAAATGCCAAATGTGTTAGTAGTGTACTCTTTCTTTCGTTATATGCATAAATTTGTAGACCTAAGTGACTAAAAAACAAAACAAAGCAAAACTTTTCCCATGTAATATTATCCTTAAAAGCAATACCTTGCTAGTGTTTCTAGTTAAATCACCTACATTATTTTATCGTTCTTAAATAGCACTAATTTTGTTTGGTCTTCCTGCAATTATGTGTATTTTGTGTGTGTATGTGTGTGTGCACGCACGTGCACATATGTGATGGAAACCATTAAGTGTGATACTCTATTGAAATGCTGACAGGTAAAAGGAAATAAGCACATTATTGAAATTTCATCATGATGGAGGATATAGATAAGTAGTTTTGAATTTTTCCATTTCTATCACTCTTACCACTTATGAATTGATTTTGTGAGTCTGTCAGGTTTGATGAAACAAGATATTTAGCACATTAAACCATCCTATAAACAAAAATATCCAAAACCTGACATAATGGAGTTTGTTTCTTTTAGTTTTGATTACTTGTGTTTCTTCTGGTTCCACATGTTGTTCGCATTTGCCTAGTCTACATTTTATTTTTGGTTTGTTGCTTAGTTCCTTTCCTGTGTATTTCCATGCTTCCTGGGATATCTTTCAATATATTCAATTGACATCCAGATTTTTCTACCTTGGTTTGTTAATAGAGGTACTAAATCACTTCGAAATATTTCCTGTGACAGGCCACACTGAAATGGGCAGATTTGGTATATATCTTAGGAGTCTTCTATCAGTTTCATCTTCAAGATATAAAAGTAGTCCAGAGGCTTATAAGTTATAATCTATTAAATACCTCCCTCTAGAAAGTTGTTAAAACAGTGACATAGTATCCTTCATCTGTATTCTCGTCTCTAGATGTTTCTATCAAATTTCATGATAGATCCTAATAGATAAATTCAAGCATAATTCAATTAGATTATTGATAAGTGTCAATGCTACAGTAATTGCTTTTTCTACTTCTTTACTCTGCAGTCTTACCTTCAACTGGCCAGGTTAGTAACCTGAATTTTTTAATGTGGTCATTGGTTTCAGAAACTCTGTTTTTATGCTTAGGAATTCACACTTAAAATTCTTTCTGGAGATCATGATAATCATTTGTCTTTGCCATTTTCTGTTTTTAAAGATATTCTTTTCTCCAACTCTCATCTTTTTACAGCTTCAAATTTTCTCAGGGAATTCCCTGGCTGTCCAGTGGTTAGGACTCTGTGCTTCCACTGAGGAGGGTATGGGTTCGATCCCTTGTGGGGAACTAAGATTCTGCATGCCGCACGACGGGGCCAAAAAAAAGAAGAAAAAGAATTTTTTTTTTCTTTTCTCAAACATGACCGAATTTTTGTAGTAAGTGCAGAAGTATAGAGAAGCAGCCTAGAGTGGGTTAATCCCTCCTGTTGGGCAGTGATGAGAGACTAACATCAAGTCTGGCTTCTCGTAGAGCCAAGAACTTCAGGATTAGAGCAACAGAGAGAAGGTTGATTCTTTCAAATAAATAGACCCCTTAATTAAACCATGCTGTCAGCAATAAATGTTCTATTTATCTCTCTATCCTTTAATGTCTTTTAATGACTGCCTTGGTATGAACTATTAATGTTAAAATCTTCAATAGAGTCTATTAGAAGACAATGTTAGTGTCGTTCCTATTAGTTCTGTATGCAAGCTGATGTTAGCAATAGTGATATTTATTTCTACTTTTTATTTGGATTCTTTGAAATTATGCTTTAATTAAATTGTGACTAACCACAGACCATTTAACATATTTAACTCAGTTTTGTGTTGAGACTTTGTATTAATTTTGTATTTGTATTAATTTTGCCCATGTGTTACCATTTAGCTATTTTTCTAAAACAGTTTGGGATAAGTTCAATTGAATTTTTTCCATAATAGATCTCTTAGGGGTAGTTTTGCAGAATGCACATAAACTTAATGTAATGCACATAGATAAGGTAAAGTATAATGTCTTTTTCAGCCTATGTATAAACTATTATTTCTGATTATATAAACATTAACATAAATATTTTACTTTGTCATTGATTTTTGTGATACTGTTACAGTAAGAAGAATAAAATTTCAGAAAGAATAACGTACTACTACAGTACCTAAAAAAGAACACATCTGTTAACAAAATATTATGTCTTAATTATATTATATTCATTGATTTTTATTTGTAATGTGACTAGATCTGGAATGTAAAGTCACAAATGGGAGAGAAAGTCACCATAGCATTTTGATTAGATTTCATTAATAGTATGAAATTATGAAAATATTATAGTCTATTAGCCATACCAGGAAACTTGCCTGTTGTTAATTGATTCAAGAGTAGAAACTTACTAACACGTAGTACTATTTGACTTTGCTGACAATATGATGAGTTTCAAATGGTATCACCCTATGCTTTTAATTTGCATGTTTCTGAATTTAAAATCCAAATTTTATTTTTTTTTGTTTTGAAGATTTTTACAAACATTAGGTTTTTATACCATTCCTCATCCTTGAAAATGCCAATTTTATGTAAGAGAATTGAACTTTTGTCCAACACTTACCTACATTATTTTAATATATTTAAACAACATTTTTTTCTTTCATAAGGAAAAGATTAATTTTAGGGCTCAGTATTTCCCTTTAAGCATAGGCAGTTATAGTCTCTTTATATATTTTAAGACTATGCTTTTTCTAAACTAGCTCACTGTAAACAGAAAGATTCATGTATTTGGCTTTAAAAAATGTTTGCATTTAAAGAGATGCACCACCGAGTAAAATGAAAGGATTAAATCATCACCTGCTTAATACAAAGGGGCAGAGTGTCTTACTTCTTTAGTATTTCATAGTGTATCTGTTTCATTTTACACCCCTCGCGATTAAGAAATACATAGATGTTTCAGAAGAATAAGCTAGTCTTACCTTTGAAATCGCCCACAAAATCGTTGTGTTTAGAATTTGGAACACATACTTCCCAAGAAGCAATACTCTGAAATTTAGAGATTTAAGTAGTGATTAAGTGTTCAGAAAAGTTCTTACGTGAATACAACTGAAAAATGAATTGGGTTGGCTGGAAAAATCTGATCACTAGTCTATAATCTCCTTTTCTTTGAGAAAATGTGTTCCATACCCCTTTCTTGCTATAAGGACCCTCAAGAGAGTTCACCTGTGACCTCTGCAGTGGTGACCAGCTGCTTGTAAATATGAGTGAGCCATAGACAAAGAAGGCCCCATGGGTAATTTGCTGGGAATTCCCTGGGATCTTACCATTTTTAGTTCATAAAATTAGAAATCTGAACACTTTCTCGTTTAGTTTTGAGATTATTTGCATAAAGTTAATTAGGATCACACCTTGTATTTTTTGCACATTTTGACCCCATTTCAACCTGTAGTGTAATTATGTAGCTGGCAAGATTTGTGTTCAGTTGAAGATATAGTTGCTTTTCAGTTTACATAGTGGTATATCCATTTGTCATATGCAAAATATTTTTATATATAAAATTACATTTCTATATAGGGGAGTACATAGATGATATCTCAGCTGTGAGCATTTTGTAATTTGAACGTATGTAAATTCAGGTTTTCATTCTTTCAAATATGAGTGCAAAGAGGGCCAGAAGAATAGAATAGTAAAAAAAGGCATGAACTTTAAAATCAGACAGAGTTCATTCAAATTCCAGCTCCAAGTTATGAATGTAGTCAAATTTCTTAACTTTCTGAGCCTTGATTCTTTATCTAGATTCTTTATCTAGATTCTTTATCTATTCTTTATCTAATACTTCAAAGGAGAATTTACATCAATCTTGAATTCTCTTTAACCTCTCTCTTCATCTGTCACCATCTCATTAAATGGAAGCCTAACCTGCTCTATTGTTCAGACCAAAACCACAGAATCATCCTTGATTCCTCTTTTTTTTCTCTCAACACAGGAAACCCATCTACCAAATATATCCTCAACGCATTCACTTTTCTCTGTCTACACTTGGACATTCTATCCAAACTACCGTCTTCTGTACCTACACTGCTGACTAGTGCTCCCTCAATTCTGCCTTCACGTAGTAGTTGGAGAAATCTTTTTTAAATAACATTAATCAGGTACTACAGTCCTTAATCCCTGTTTAAAGCCCTTTTAGTCATTGCATTCAGACTGAAGTCCCTGCAGTGACCCCATGAGTTTCAGTGTTATCTGTCCCTCCCCACCACTTAACGCTCCATTATTCTACTCCTCCCCTTCCTGGTTTTTGTTCCTTGCCTCAAGGCCTTTGCAGAAAATATTTTCACCACCTGGAATGGTCTTTCTTGGTCTTCTCATGGTTAGCTTCTCGGTGTTCATTTCTGAGTTTAATTATCTTGGTTTCAAAGAGGTCTTCCTTGGGCTTCCCTGGTGGCACAGTGGTTGAGAGTCCGCCTGCCAATTCAGGGGACACGGGTTCGTGCCCCGGTCCGGGAAGATACCATATGCTGCAGAGCGGCTGGGCCCGTGAGCCATGGCCGCTGAGCCTGCGCATCCGGAGCCTGTGCTCCGCAACAGGAGAGACCACAACGGTGAGAAAACAGGGTAGGGGATAATAAAACTGTTTTTTCCTTGAAGTGGAGTATACTACACAGAGTATGCCATTTACCCTGATCTTCAATGGCGTAAAATTTCATGAGCAAATGTCAAGTTAATTTTGAAACAATTACTGGAACAGTGCTAATTGAGGCAGAAAATAATTTTAATGTGATTAGGCTGAATTATTCCTCAGATGCCCTTAAGGTTTGCATATAATACTATAATGGAGCATAGGTAAAGTCAGTTTTGCAGTGAAGCTTTCATGTTTTATAGAATTAATTCACAATATTTAAAAGTGTGGCATATTGTATAACATTTACGGAAACTTTTCCTCACTCTGTTTGCGATGAGAATTCTGTTTAAAGCTTTGCAAATCTCTTGATGGGATATAAATGATATTTGGAGTAAGAACTGAAATTCCATGGAGCACATGTGTCCCTCACTCTAGCACTTAATCAGACATTTGTAGTCAAATTACTTTCATTTCCTTTTTGTTTTCACTCTGAAGTAACATTTTCCAGGTATTTTGGAGAATTAATTAGTTTCCATTAATTAATTTGTTTTCATTATGGCTTTAATAACTCTACTGAATCTCAGAGTAACTAGTAATGGTGTGGACCTTGTTTGCCAAATGCAATACAATAACCTTTGTTTGAATGGAATTCTTCTGTTGATGTCAGTCAATTAACTAAAGCTGTTTTTAAATGCCTACATTATGAGCTACTCTGTGCCCAGGGCACTGTAGGGACTCCAGGAGTAGACAACTAGGTTAATACATTAAACAACTTTACAATCTAGTTTAGTAGAAAAGACTAACTATAAGACCATCTAAAATGAATGCAAAATATAATTAATCTTCCACAATATGTAGTATGAATAAGTGATAGGAAATGTCTTAGGGCAGTTGATGAAGTTCAACAGAGCTCCATTTTCATTGTCCCATAGTCTCCAGTCCCACAGAATTTACTTATGTTTTTATCATCATACCAGAAAGTCTACTCTTGGTTATTTTGTCCCCAAGTCTGAATACTCCTTAGTCTTAAGGAGATTCTATTAATAGGCATATTAATAATATGCCTATTAATAACCATAATAGGCAACACTCAACAAAGTCAACATCTATAGAGTGTCTAGGGGAAAGGGAAGAGGACAGACTGAAGGAATAAGGGAACAAATAGCTAATGAGCACTTAATGAATTTCAGTTATATATGTCCATATGTTTTCTCACTTAATCCTAATAATTATCTTGCAAAATAGATATCGTTGTGCACACTTCACAGTTGAAGAAACAGGCTCAGAGATAGAATTTGCGCCAGATAGCTCATCTAGTAAGTAACACAGACAGAACATAGGCTCCTCTTTCCAAAGCTACACTCTTTCTGCAGCATCATATAACCTACTGGATTAAAAAAAAATCTATAATAGAAATATAATACAAAAATAGGTTATTCTAGGTGTTTGGGGATGATTGGATTCATTTCAATTAATTAGTTTTCTTTATTGTGTGATTTACCCCCCGTGAGCCTGAGAATAACACACAGTAGAATGGGTCTTTATAACCAAGTACATTATAGAATGAAATAATCAGATCTCCATTTGATGAGACTCATTTTTCTGTCTTCAAGAAGTTCTCAAACTAAGGTGGGATACAGCTAACATCAACAATTATAAAACAAAAAGTGTTAACAGTGAAATTCAAGAGATGAACCTTTTTCTTCATGACTATTCTCTCCTTCATAATCACTTAAATTCTTTCTCTAAAGAGTGGTTTGTTAAGGAAAATAAATTTGGGAGGATTAAAATATGATCATACTCTTTTGCACAATTTACAAAAGAATAATATTTAAAAGGCTAATTCAGGTTGTTAAAATATTTTGGTGAAGTTATACAGTACTCCATCAAGAATCTGTTTCTTATGTGGATCTAATTTGCATGTTGCATTTAGTAAAGGACTACCAGTTTGGTGCTTTGCTTCATCTTTTCAAAACTAAACTAATAGTTTTAGTTTTAACATTTCCTACAAATGGCTTAAGGTTATTTAAGGATGCTTCATAATACCTGTATTATGTACATACTTACCCACTTTCTGAGAATTCCTCTGTATGCATATATCAGGAAATATATAGGAAGAGTCTGGAGAGGAAAAAAAAGGAGAATGCAATTTTTTTAAAGAGAGAAATTGATTAATGCTGTGATCATCTGTAATCTACCTCTGCAACTATCCAGTATGGTAGCCACCAGACACACCTGTAGCTACTAAGCACTTACAGTATGGCTAGTCCCAATTGAGATGTGCTGAAAGTGTAAAATATACACCAGGTTTTAAAGACTTAGAACATATATATATATATATATATATATATATATACATACACACCCACACACACGTGTGTGGGTGTGTCTGTATACATACACAGAGAGAGTGTGCACACGAGCATCTCATGAATATTTTTATATTGATTACATGTTTAAATGATAATATTTTAGACAAATTGGATTAAAATATATATTAAAGTTAATTTCATCTGTCTATTTCATTTGACTTTTCTACGGCTGCTACAAAATTTTAAATTACATATATGGCTCAAATTTTATTTCTACTGAACAGAAATTATCTAAAGGGGCAAATCATCGTAGACATCCCTTCCATACCTGATACTGATTCTTATTGCCTGTAACTTTGGAATTCAAGCCCATGGCATGGAAAGCATACTGAGTGAGGTATCTATGGCCAAGTCATCTCAACTCATGTATCACATTTACTATTTACCTGTCATCCATCAGGAAGTGCAGAGGTGAAAAATATGGAGTTTTTGCTGTCCATCTGTATGCCTGGGTAAGACAAGCATCCACTCAACAATAATTCAAGGCATGATAAGCAAGGAGCCCTAAAAGACTGGTAAAGTGCCTGTGGCTTCAAGAAAGCAAAAACAAAAACAAAAAACCTCATTTAAGTGTTTAAGGATAAAGAATTTGGTTAGAGATTGTCCACTGAAAAAAATGCACAACCTGAAGTTTGAGAATTATGCTTTATTCAGTGGACATGCTGAGGACTTAAGCCTGGAAGACAGCCTCTCACATAGCTCTGAGGGACTATTCCAAAGAGGTAAGGGAGGAGCCAGGATATATAGAAGTTTTTGCAGAAACAAAAAAAACAAAAGAAAAATCAAAACAACAACAAAAAAGTAGTCAAAAAATCAAAAGATTACTGTTAATTAAAGAAAAAACAAACATCTCAAGTTAATGAATTTAGTATTTTTCTTTGTATGGGAAAATGCAAGAGTCTGGGCTCTCTGAAATCATTCCTTTGATGTGCACCTTAACTATAAGGGGCCAGTATCCTGTTTTTTTTTTTTTTTTTTTTCTGCATCCTGAATCCCCTCGGGGTGCACAGCTGGGGTCAGCTGCAGTAGCTGTTGGCTGATGGCCACAACATCCTTTGTTTACTGATATGGCAGGTGACTTTCTTCCTCCACATGGTAGAGGACCACTCTATCCAGAGGGAATAGCATAAGCAAACCTGAACAGTGGGAAAGGAAAAGACATGCCAGTAAGAGTGAGTGATCCATTTGACCCAGAATAGAAAAATAGAAAACAAGTAAAAAAAAAAAAAAAAAGTGATGCTTGCTTGAATCGTGGAAGCCTTGAGTGCCAAGGTGGCAGAGCATTTGTCTTTAATGTGTTAGACTAGACTCTGGGGACCCACTGAAGGTGTATAGACATAACAAAACTATAGTTTTGAAGAGTTAACATAAAACAATGGCATTTGGATTCAAATTGGAAAAATTTAATTAGGACACTACTGTAGTCTTTCAGGCAAAAGGTAATGAGGACTCACAGTAAGATGATGAAATGAGGATAGAAGGAAGAAATGGACATCAAAGATATTCCTGAGGTATTTCATTATCTTAAGGCCTAAATGGACACATTCTATAATCACACTTCATCCTGTGTTTGTTCGCACATACACATGCATGCATTTGTGTGTGTGTGTGTGTGTGTGTGTGTACTGGGAAAAGGAGTAAGATAAGTGCATACAAAGAGTCTACAAAGTCTACAAAGACATGGGTTTTAACTTTAACATAGATCACAAAAGTGCACTCGTTTATGCATTTATGATGATAACCACCATAGTTCACCAATTGCTATAGGAAAAGTCTATACCTCACAGTCCACATGAGAACATAATGGCTGTCCCAAGGGAGTTAGGAAATTTTTGTCTTGGACTCTTTCTTTCTTTCTTTTTTTTTTTTTTGGCTGCATTGGGTCTTTGTTGCTGCATGCGGGCTTTCTCTAGTTGCAGTGAGCAGGGGCTACTCTTCGTTGTGGTGTGCGGGCTTCTCATTGTGGTGGCTTCTCTTGTTGCGGAGCACAGGCTCTAGGCATGCAAGCTTCAGTAGTTGTGGCTCGCGGGCTCTAGAGCGCAGGCTCAGTAGTTGTGGCACATGGGCTTAGCTGCTCCGCAGCATGTGGGGTCTTCCTGGACCGGGACTCGGACCCGTGTCCCCTGCATTGGCAAGTGGATTCTTAACCACTGCATGTCTTAGGCTCTTTTGACTGTAGCAGAGAAAGGGACAAGATAGATATGAGAATCTGCCCATGTGACAGGACAAAATATGATAGTTGTCATGTGGAGGCAGGGCAAAGAGAGCAAAAATGTCCTGGGAATCTGTTCTCAGCCTTTGGGTCTAGATAAGCAATTGTTGGAATGAAAATTTGCTCTTTGTTTCTTTATAAACTGGTCTGAGATCGATCGTGTGTGTGTGTGTGTGTGTGTGTGTCCCCTGCAATGACAGAATTTTCTTTTTGTTCTCCCTTCATGTTTAAGGAAGCTTTCTTCAAGTGTTAGCTTTCTTCAGCTATGCTCAAGCCCTTCAAGAAAAGTGGTTCTATACATGCTTAGTTTATAGTTGTAAATTGGCATAAATAAATTTCTTTTTTTTAAATATCTATTTATCGGCTGCATCGGGTCTTAGTTGCGGCTCGCAGGATCTTTTGTTGCAGTGCACGGGCTTCTCTGTAGTTGTGACATGCAGGCTCTAGAGCGCATGGGCTCTGTAATTGCGGCATGCAGGCTCTCTCGGTGTGGTGCATGGGCTTAGTTGCCCCGTGGCATGTGGGATCTTAGTTCCCTGACCAGGGATCGAGCCGACGTCTCCTGCATTGCAAGATGGATTCTTAATCACTGGACCACCGGGGAAGTCCCATGGCTTAAATAAATTTCTGTTTAAAAAATTCTGAGGGACTTCCCTGGTGGCACAGTGGCTAAGACTCTCCATGCTCCTAATGCAGGGGGCCCAGGTTCGATCCCTGGCCAGGGAACTAGATCCCACATGCATGCTGCAACTAACAGTTCACATGCCACAACTAAGGAGCCCACATGCAGCAGCTAAGACCCAGAACAACCAAATAAATAAATAAATAAATAAAAAAAAAGATTAAAAAAAATTCTGAGCACAAGTTTATAAAGAAAGTAATTTTCCTATTGATAACAGATAGTATTTGTGTTATGTTTCATTGTCTGATACCCAAATTATGTTCATATTCTCCAACCAATTTAAATATTAGTAACAAAGTAGATATAGTTGATGATATATATTCCTAATCTTAAGGGAATTCAATGAATTTATTTAAATTTCGAGCAGTTGTTTCAGGCATGAAAAAAAAGTATGTACCTGTATCCCCTTTTTCTTGACCTATATCAGTATTCCTGTCCTAAGGTAGACTAAGTATTTCTCAAGAGAAATATAGTTATTTAGGTGTGGCAACTTTTATAAATATGAATATGAGAGTAAACTCTGATTCAGTCATAAACACTACTCAAACATCATTAAAAAGGGTCTCATTTTGTTCTTCAATACTCATTTTTTGAGTCTTTGTCTATGAACAGTATGCTTGCACAGGCCTCATTTTTTCTTCTGAGAAATGTAAGAGCTGGCTGCTTCTAGTCAGAACATTTCTGTAATTTAAATCCATTTCTCCCAGATATAAAGACCCCCAGCTTTATTTCCAGAAGGAAAAATAAAGAATCAAACTGCAGAAAAGGAACTTTCCCAAAGCAAAGCTATAATGAATAGCAGCAGTTTGAGTCTTCCTTAAGGTGTATTTACCTAGTTTGTGAGAAATAAATGACCCATTTCAAACACTGAATCCTCATTCTATGTCAAGATTTTAGCTCTTTACTCAAAACCAAGTATACATAATAGTGAGTCCATAGACAGTCTGTATTTCTAAGTAATTCTTGCCTTATATTGAAAGATAAGGTAGAGAAGCTTTGGAGCAGCTTCCCTGACATTAATATTAATATATTAATATTAAAAGATTCATAGTACTTGTATATGTTGCTTTAGTATAAAATAATATACAATTTAGGGTAGTAAGCTTACTCTCACATAGTAGATTTACAAATACATGGCTTGCTTTTTATTTATACCAATCAGTTGGCAGTATGGTACAAGGGAAATGACTTTGAAGTAAATGGGATCTACTAATCCTGGCTCCAGAAACCTTGGTTTTGATCTGGACAAATTTCAGAACGTCTCTGAGCCTCAGTCTCCTCATTTGAAAGAGGAAGTTATGATACATTCTACTTCAGAGAATGATTTTTGAGGGTTGCTTGTGAGACCAGAGACTTAAGAAACCAAGAGAGTAACTCATAAACTGTTAGTATCTTTAGCGTGTTACCCTAACTATATAAAATATATCTGGATTAAAATAGACCCAGAACATTTGCTTTAATTATTCCCTTGTATATGATTGTTGTACTGTCATAATTTGCCCCAGGTAACTATCACTAGGAAGTCAAAGACAAAATGATTCAGAGATGCTGCCTGGATTAAGTGTAAAGTACATTGGCCTATCCTGGAGGGACTATTTCTTGACAAACTTATCAGTGACAAGAACATGTTCATTCATTCAACTAGTAAACATCTTTTGAGTCCTAACGTGTACCAGCCATTACTCTAGGCATTGCATATACATTTTTCTTAGCATCATACTTTGTTTTTGGTGCATCTTGGAAAACACTCTTGTCCACTCCTTTGACCTAATCCTCTCAATTTCATCTCTCCCTCTGGGTCAAAGCATCTTGAACCTTTCATTCAAGAACAAAGATTTGGAAATTTAAATACAAAAATCACTTGCAGTTTAAAACTATTTCCTGAGCACTAGCCCTAGTGATAATAGTTTAGGTTCTGAGTAGGGACCAGGAATAGGCCTCATAATCATGTGCTCAGAAGATTCTGATCAAAAAGCTAGTCTATATCTGTATACCTTGGTTTTACTCGAGATGTTTATATCCTAAGTATTCTCACCTAAATGGATTTTACTATTTTTTTAATGAGTGGGAACTGCTTATCAGATTTATAGGTAATTTATTCTGGGGAGAAAACAAACAGAAATACTGGTTATAATCAGACTTATTAAAGAACGTATGTTCCACTATTTGGTTGAAATAAGTCAATCTATGATTTGAAAAATAAATGTTGAGATTCAAGTGATCAGCTCTATAGCAGTTGGCTAGTCTTAATAAGAAGGTAATCAGAAAACTTTCCCATTTTTCTGTGCCATGTAAACTACAACTAAGCTAAACAAACAAGACTTGAACCTTAGTCAAGAGGTTAAGAAATCTATAACATTGGTAATAATCATCTTTTGATAATAGCCCAAGAATATACGGTTACTTTGTTTTTGATGATACTGTGAATATTTTAAAGGTACAAAATATTTTGAATGAATTCTAAATTAAATTGTTATGTAAGTGGTTTTTGGTTTTGGTTGGGTATATAAGGTATGAACAATATGAGTACATCTAAACTAGCTGTTGTTTTGTCTTAGAACCAGTCCTGTCATTAGACAGGCTAGAGAGGAATGATTATGATTTTTTTTGTGTGTGTGAGTTGCTAACTGGATATTCATAAACTAGTGTGCCGTAGCAACTAGTCAGTTGCTAGGTTAACACAAGTAGTCAGTTGTGTTAACCAGCTGCTATGTACTTACCACTTTGCTAGCTACTGCTGGTGAAGCCTACAAGAGAAACGATCAAAAAAAAAAAAAAAAGAAAGAAAGGTCTCCTGTGAGTCAGCTTTCATAACAAAAGGTTTGAGTTACCTTGGGGGAAAGAAATTGTGTTGCAGTATCTAACGAAAAGGATAATACAACCTTTTATTCTGTGTGATTTACAGTGTAAAACAGACATTTACCAGACCAGGCCCCCTGCCTTTTCTTTTCCCTTTGGAAACACTATTGTACATTCAAGTGCAAAACTTGTAAGGGAGTCAAAAAATCAAAATGAAGTTTAAATGGTAAAAGGCAAAAATTAGTATTATTCACCATAAGAAGAGAAAATTATAGAACTTAGAGTTACTACCTATGGATTCAAGAAAAATTTTCTATGAGTGGGAATGCCATAGAGTTGTGACATGCACTTGGAGTTACTTAGAAACAGGATGAGATAAAGATCATTGAGCAGTGATTTAGGTGCAGCTCTGCTTACTGATGGGAGAGGGTAGTTTAGCTAAATTCTCAAGGCACTTAAGAACTGTATTTTTGTAATTTATTTATTTATTATTATTTTCTTTTTCTGCTCAATAGTGATCAGACCAAAAAAGTTGTGATTGATTTTGAGAATTTTTTTTCATTTTCAGAATCTGGCACAAACACATCTAGGTCAAACTTGAAAATCCAGGCTTTAGAAGGAGAACAGAAAAACATCAATTAGCAATGAGCTTTCCTTTTCCATTTTCTCGCTTCACAAAATAGGAAACTGAGGCATGGGGAGGTTTTCCTCCATCACCGTCTTCACTTGGAGAACAGGTGGCAGTATGTGGAATTAGAATCAAAGTCTTGGGACCCTCTGACTCATTTTCCTTTCCCTCCACATGCCATCTGTTGTGGGTCACAAGTCATATAAAGAGGATATTATTGTTCTCTTTACTTTCGTACATTCTCCAAACATTTTTTTTGTGAAAAGAATATTTTACCCCAATGAAGAAAATTGTTCTGTCACCAAGAAAAAAGCTTCCTCTTTCGACACAGAGATTTCCTTGCCAAAAACTGATTGCTTAGCCTAAAAATGCTGCACTTGTTTCATGCATTAGTAAAATCAATTCTCTTCTGTATAATACTGCTCAGCCATTGTATCTGTCAGCACTCTGGGTTTGAAGCTGAAGTCTAAAACTATGTCACCAGACACAAGGTTTATAAAGCTCGACCACGTGGATTAATTTTTGGGCTGGTTTTTGCAGTTTACAAGCTCCGTAGACATTGTGCTTTTCTTCTGTTTCCCTCTGTAACCCAACATCTAGACCAGAGTGCCTGGGGTGGTATTAGCTCCTCAATAATAATTAAAGAAAGGGAAAGGAAATGAGGTGCCTTTGTTCATTTCTTCAAAACTTTCTGGAACACTTATTCTCTGTCAAACATTGGTAGGTACCAGGAATGTGGACACATGTGATTGCCAGCCCTGAAATAACTGATAGTCAGGGTATGTGCTGGATATTGGTTTTTCAAATTCAGAATGGTAAATGGTTTGGCAGAGGTGAACATGATGGGGTGTTGTCAAAGTACACAGAAATTATGGTAGAAAAAAATTGCATGAACTCTTTGACAAATAGGTAGGAGGTAGTAAGGAAAAGTCCATGTATGTGTGTGTGTGTGTGCATGCATGCACATGTGTGTTACAATTTTGTCATGTTTGAGTGCCAAAAAAAGATTTTTAGAGAGGAGGGCCACAGCCATGTGTCAGATGTAAAACTAGTTGGTTGCTAAATTGGTCTCAAATACTACATTCCCACAAATCAAACCACCTCACGTAATAAAATCTATCAAGGAATTCAAGACCAATTCTGTTATTGGACAGAATAAAAATTCTTGAAGTAAGTAGCACATTTGAAAGTTGAAACATTTGATTTTTGAGGATTTTCTCATAGGTAGCCACTTAATGAGTAAACATCCATTAAGCAGTGACTGGTCTTTGCATGTAGCTAGGACTGGAGAAAATAGAGAATAGTAAGTGATCAACCCTGCAGAAAGTGTTCAGACTAGTTAAGGATTAAGGTTGCACCCAATATCTAAGAATGGGCAACAGTATAATGTCCAAACTGGAATGCAGGCTGTGAGGGGTGGTTACCAAGACTGTTTCAGTAAAAATTCATCTGAGTTCATCTTCCATTCCTATTTAAATATTTATTTAGATGCACAGTGGCACCAATAGCCTTATTTTCAATTTGGAAAAAAAAAGATCCAAAAATTTCCAGTCATAAAAATATTTCTGATTTTGAAATTAGGGAGCCCAGTAATTAAATATGCCTGGAAATTTTATTAGATTTCATTGCACTGGGTCAGGTACAAGCTTTCATTTCACACCTAACAGCCCCTTTTTAAGATGATAAGCAAATTAAAAAACAACAACCCAACAACCTCTGTTCCCCCTATTAGGGGAAAAATTCATTCCAATAGAGCTTCCAATTTGCCTTGCTAATTATAATTAGTATAGTGTGAGCTGCTGGACAGTTCTACGAGGAGACTAGTCTGCAAAGAAACATTTCTGTTGTTGTAGGCTCTTGGGAAAGCACTCAAACTGGGAAAAAATGAATACAGACTTTTTCTCATTTGATTGAAGGTTAGAGATAAAATAAAATTAGGTTTGAGGAAATTAAAGAGGCTGCCCTTTTCTCTATTAAGAATTCCCGAAAAGATTGAATGAATGATAAGATGAGCCTGAAGGAAAGCCTTTAGACCATTGCTTTTGAATGGTTTGGTGAATTACTGCAATTAATGAAACCTGTGTTTACTCCTGCCGTCAGGCCCAAGTGGGACCTACTAGTTCTCTCCTTGTTTCTGGGTACTTAATTTCAGGTCCTACATCAGCAGGTAGAATCTTTGAGAGTAGGGACTGTATGTTTCACCACTGCTTGTGCTGACTTCCATAGCTCACACCTACTAACTGTATCATAGTCCAATAATCAATACTTGCCTATTGACAAAGTTGGTGAGAAGCCCATCTCTTGCCTGCCGTATTTATTGATTGAGGTTTTCTGAGAGGATTCCATGGCCACTGTCTGGCTCTAAGACTGGCCAAGAACAGCAGGTACCATACATTGCAGTAGATCCAGGCTACCTCCTCTCTGCCTTATTCCCACACCAAGTTTTAGTCTAACTTTGTTCATCAGTGTACGTTGAATTGGGGACTCACTGCCATTATGTTTCTTGTGAAAAGATGACCTTTTTGAAATGATTAACCTTGACTAACATTGAACTCAAATATCCTGACCAGTTTTGTGCCTCAGGAAAGAAATATACACGTTTCAGGTGATCCTCCCAAAGTGTTGCACAAACAGGGCCATCAGATTTTGGGTACAGCTACCTGGAAAGGGACCAATTGGTTTTGTTCTAAAGTGTGGTGGCTTTGCTCTTCGTTTAAGCCTTCCCAAGTTTAATATTAAATCATTACTATCAATAAAAAAGACTGGTCTTGATATCAACATTATGCACTTTTAGATTAGCAAATTATACTTTTTGCTTTGTCAGAAAATAGTGTTTTTGCTTAATAGAGTCTAAGACTAATTCAAACTGAAGAATGCCACAGTTCCACTTAAAAATATGTACAATTTCCAGGGAGCATTTCAGGAATTTGGAGATCTTTTCTGGGTCAGTTTATTCTAGTTTGCTTTTTCAGTACCAGTGAAGTGGTCTATATATTATAGTACATTGAAGCCTATTGATAATGCATTCCTCATATATGGGACAGATTGAAAAAAAAAAAAGATGATTTTCTTTAAGAAGGAATACCCTATATTGAGACCAAAACTTGACCTTACTTCAGGCTTCAATTGATAATTGATAGTTTGTTAGTAAGTATTTGCTTTCTTGTATCTTAGGTAAGATTAGCTATAATCATGTTTGCATGGTCAAGTGGAAACTGGAATCCATGGTGACTGGACAGATATGAGCTAGAAAACTGACCCAGCTATATACTGACCTCCTGGGAAAGAGGCTGGCTCTCCAAATTATATGGCCCAAAGTGGTGGGAGCAAACTTGGGCTTGACTGGGAGTTCTGGTATGATTAGATCCACTGATTCTCTAATTTCAGTGTATTTAACAGGCTCCTGTGGATCTCGTTAAAATGCAGATCTGATTTAGTGTATTAGTTTTCCACAGCTGCTGTAACAAATTTTGACACACTGTGTGGCTTAAAACATCAGAAATGTGTTCTCTGAGGCCACAAGTTCGGTATTCGTCTCACTGGGCTGAAATCAGATGTCAGTGGAGCTGTACTCCCTCTTGAGGCTCTATAGGAAGAATCCATTCCTGGCCTTCCAGCTTCTGGTGGCAGCTGGCATTCCTCGACTTGTGGCCAAATCACTCCTATCTCTGCCCCTGTCTTTACAACGTCTTCTCCTCGTGTGTGTAATCTCTCTCTGCCTCTTTCTTACAAGGATACATGTAATAGGATTTAGGACCCATCCAGATAAACTAGTATAATCTCAAAATCCTTAATCACGATTGGGAAAAACTTTACCATATAAGGTAGCATTCACAGTTTCCAGGGTTTAGGACCTGGACATATCTTTGAGAGCCATTTCCAACCTACCAAAGTGGGTCTAGGGTGAAGATTAAGACTCTGAATTTCTACAATTGTCCAGATGATGTTGATGCTGCTGGTCTAACACTTTGCCTAGCAAGTGGCTGGATTATAAATCTGTAATGCTTAGCATGATCTGTCTGGCTCAGAGCAGAACTGTGCTCACTTTGATGCAGAATAACATAGTAACAAGGGACATAGGGGGCAGAGTGAAATTTCTAGGAGATGGAGTAGCCAAGAATTAGGATGCTTATTTGGGAACCAAAAATTCTTCCAGTGTGTCAGGCTGGAGCCCTGCTTCTAGGGGCAAACCTGGAGTGTTACTCAGGAACCAAGGCAGAAGCTCCATTCTTTAAAGTGGGCAAATAAGCCGCTCAGTGGACAGAAAGGGGGCCTGGACATGAGGTTTATGTCAACAAATCTAAAGCCAGATTCTGCCAGCTGGTTTGCCTCGGCCTCCTGCCAACCATGGCCAGGACTGATTATGAACGTAGCTAGTGTTGAGTGTATGCTTGGCTCTCAAACTGCTGATTCAGTATATTTGGAATAGGGCTCCGAAATCTCAATTTTTAACCAACATCTTAAATAATTCAGATGCAGGTGGTCAAAGAGATACCTTTGAAAAGTATTGTTCACCGTGGTGAAGGCATGAGAGGATACCAGTTTATTTATATTTGAGTTAGACAAGGTAAGCTAGAGTGGTATTGCATGTAATCAGGAAAATATGGTACCAAAAAGAAGTCAGTTTCAACCACTAAAGACCTGTGGAGTCTGCCTCTTGTTCTGCAGGTGGCTATAAGTCTGGAAACAGTTGAATATACATGAAAAATGGTATGTTGATATTACATCACAACACATTACATTCAATATGTTGTCCCGTATTACTAGTGCATAGTTTGGTGCAATGGGCAAAATTGCAATGACCATGATGCATCAGCACTGTGTTTCCATCATCTCTGCACATGCATCTGTGAGATGTGGCCTCAGATGGTGTGCTCGCCTCAGATTTTTTTAAATAAACCTGTGCCTTTAGCCTCCTTACTGCTCAGTCATCCAGTCCAGTTTTGCAAATGATCATTCAGCCATTCTAACCTCAGTCTGGCCTAGAGGAGTGGTGTGTCACGCTGTTGGGGCCACTCAATTGATTTCCTCTTGCCTGTAAAATGGGACGTTATTTGATCAGTTAGATGGTCAAATGTGTCATGTTTCCGACTTTATGTTCGCCCTATAGGATGAATATAGAGCTGGAGTAACTAAGGGACTTCCCTGCCCTCTTGCTATATTCAGTCAATAGGGCATGGGATGTGGAATTATAAAACTTGGATTGGAAAAAAATTTTAAAAGGTGGGCTGATCTTATTTTTCAGTGCCTTTCAGTTTTAAAATTATTTGGAGTTATAAATTGAATCCGTGCTCCTAGACGTGTGAGGATGGAATCACATAGATCCCATAGGCCCCAAGGGTGATCTAAATTAACTTTGGCAAGTTGTTTTTCATAAGGGATCTGACTCATCTCACAACTGTTTGTTTCAGCTTAATCATCACTTTTACAAGTAAGCCTTCCCCCCTGACCAGGTCAAATTCACCTATTTCATACTCTCATGGGAACACACACTTCCACCATTAGTACCTGTGTCATTTACTTTCATCTGCGATTATTTGAATGATTTTTGTTCCTTTGCTAAATTATAAAACATTCATTGACAGGAACTACGTATTTTTCTGTTGAACTTTTTTCCCTAGTACCAAGCACACTATTTGACATGAGGTTGCTACTCAAAAGATAATTGAGCAAATTGATTTGCAAATAAATTAACACAATTTTAAATGAATCCAGAAAATTTTGCTTGTGGTATTACCCTCCTCTCAGTAGCTCCTTCTCCTTTGCTTATATGACCTACTGCAGTCATTATAGTTCCCAGGAACTCAGTTTTCTATGAAAAGTAATCTGAAATGGAGGGAAAACTGGGAGCATAATAATTTAAAATTAACTCAATGGTCTTCCAATAAATCATTCAGGGAGCGTTGGGAAGAGTGCAGGAAGCAAACAAGGACATGAACTTCTGTTTTCTTTTTCTTCCCTCTTCCCCTCCTTCAGACAGCTCAGTCCTGCCTTTGTCTGTTTATAAGTTCAGTCCATATCTTTATTTTTCAGTAGACGTGTGGAATATTTTTAAGATATCTAAGATGTTGTCCAGGGTAGTATTTTTTCTCCCACTTGGCTATTCCGAACAGCGTTCTCTCTGTTTTCTAAGCTGGTAATACCATTTAAAGCAATAATCAATTTAATTAGTTGAAAGCCAGGGAAAGGATAAAATAAAAGTAAACACCACCAGCTAGTTTTTTAAATTGCTTCTCAAATACCCTTTTGCAGAGGAGAGTGTAAAGTCCTATTCAAGCTGAATTAATGATGAGCAGTAGTCAGTGGTGTTCCAAAGGCAGCACAAGGCTCTAGCAAGTAATCTCTCTGTTTGGTTTGTATAATGTATGGGGAAAAAATTACTGCTTATACAGTTGGGCTGATTACTTACTTCGTCTGGTGGTGGAAAGAACATTTGTTGTCCCTGTACCAAGCTTTGAGTGAATCAGCCTTCTTTAACGGGACTTATCTTGACCTAGCAAAGTATGATTTTCAATGTTTTTTCAAATTCACTCTCATCCTAGCTGGTATATATTTTCTTCTTGGCTCTAAAACTAAACTAACCTTCTAGGGTTAAAAAAAAATCATGATTTTATTCAGAAGGTCAAAATCAAAAGTATTTATCACTACACTCTCTTTTTAAGAATTGCTGTTTAATTCATTATTAGCAAACCATTAATCATAGGTCTGTAAGTTAGAGACTGTTTGTATGCTGTCTCGTTCAAATCGTGCACACTTACCAGTCACATGAGGTTCTAACATACCCTTGACAACTTTCTGTGGCTTAGTTCTCAAGGACCCATTTATTTAAGTGATATCGAGACTAGAATTTGCAATGTGAAGGGATGCTCTGTTTTGACTAACAAATGGAATATTTGAGAATACTAGATCCTGACCAATCCTTTGGCACATTTCATATTTCTTCATAAAGCACTTTTTAAATGGTATTGAATGGAGCTTCTAGTTGGTGGGTTATTTGTGAGTTTTTCCAGTGGAAATGTTTTTATTTACTTTTTAAAAACTTTCCCATAAAGACTGTTGCCAAGTCTCTCAGGGTCTCGTGGCAAGGAAATCAATGGATACACACATGAGGAGGTATAAGGTCTTACAGCAGTATCTTCCAGAAAGTAATACAGGTATGAGAAGCGTGTCAGAAAACAGACTGGAAAAGATGTGTGTGTGTGTGTGTGTGTGTGTGTGTGTGTGTATAACTTATACAAATCCAATGAATAATTCTGACATTCCTCCAAAGAACAGGGTTTTGTAGAAAACCAGTGAGAACCATAAAAGAAATGGAAATCCCCCCCAAAAAAAGTAGATCTCTCCAAAATTGCCTTGTAAAATTATTTAGATTGATGAGAGAAAATTAATATTAAGTTGATGGACAGAGCTAGAAGAAGATATACCCTTAAAATCTTAATAGCCACATGTCATTCATGCTAATGATAATAACTGAAATTGATGTAACTCTAGAAAATTGAGCATAAGTAGCTGCATAGCTCTTAAATTAGAGAAACTAGCACTGGTCATTTATTGTCTACTTTGGGTCAGGTACTGTGGTAGCGTCCAAGGATACCAAATAGTCCCTGACCTCAAGGAGCTTATGTTTTAGAGTTCCTATCTCCTAGCTTTTAGATTTGCAAACCACCTTTGACAAGGAGCTGCATCTTCGTTCTTCTCTCCTTCTATCACCTTGCCCAAGATTTTTATTTGATTAGTCACTCAATAAACGTTGCCCAAATGCATTCTTATTTTAACTCATTGAGTTTCATTGAAATATTGAATGGTCCCAGACAATATGATGTTTAAGCTAAGTGCAGCATTAAGTGCTTGATAACACTTAAGTGATATTTAAATCAATAAGTAAAGATTGGTTGTGGAGAATTTTCGTAGTTGACTAAAAGGAGAGATGGACATTTGGGATACCATGACATTTTTTTTTCCAAATAAAATCTTATGATGAACGGGAAACAACTGTGAAAATTAAAAGGGATAAGAGAAGAAGGAATGGGTCAACCATAAAGTTTCCTGTCCTGTATGTGCAGAGGAGTAGCTGGGCTTATCTGCAAGTGTGCTATGGAAAAAGAAGGAGATAGAGAATTTTCAGAAGATAAACATCGTCATGTGTTAGAGTTGTTGCAAGTTGAAGTAAAGTATAAAATGTTTGATCTAAGATGATAAGTGAGGTAAAACATCGATCCAGAGACTCAGAGAGGTTTATAGGCTTCGCCCTCAAAGGAAAATATGATTGAACTCACTAGCTTAATTTCTTCCACATTTGCTCAATTTTCATGAGTTTCAGGGGAATACGGATGAAATGTTTCTAGAGTAAAGGTTGTCAGCCATGGATGAGTTGGCTGCCATCCTCTCCCCCAGGAAACATTTGGCAATGTCTGGAGATATTACTGGTTGTCACAACTGGGGTGGGGCGATAACATATCTAGTGGTAGAGGCCAGGGATATTGCTAAATAGCCTATAATGCTCAGGACACGCACCCACAACAAAGAATTAACTGATCCAAACTGTCAAAAGTGCCAAAGTTGAGAAACTCTGTTCTCAGAGTTACTCAGAGTCTCTGAAATTCTGGTCTCAGGACCCTTCCTCCTAAGTCTTTCCAGATAACCCCATTTGACTACTTTTTACTCTGTTTTGATTAATATTTTTCATCACCCCAAAAGGATCAAATTATTAGTACCAATGAACTAATTTTGGCCTTACTGATTATTATCAAGTATTACAAAACTGTACCCCTCCTGGTTGCCACAGCAGCTGTATGTTTGTTAGAAAGAGTGCATAAGAAAATGTTTTGTTCCAATGAAGCAGAGGATATAAGTCCAGATTAAAACAAGGTAAAAATTAAACCTTTGGGGCTTCCATGGTGGTGCAGTGGTTAAGAATCCATCTGCCAATGCAGGGGACACGGGTTCGAGCCCTGGTCCGGGAAGATCCCACATGCCATGTAGCAACTAAGCCCGTGTGCCACAACTACAGAGCCTGTGCTCTAGAGCCCACAAGCCACAACTACTGAGCCTGTGTGCCACAACTACTGAAGCCCGCGTGCCTAGAGCCCATGCTCCACAACAAGAGAAGCCACCGCAGTGAGGAGCCCGCGCACTGCAACGAAGAGTAGCCCCTGCTCGCCGCAACTAGAGAAAGCCCACGTGCAGCAACGAAGACCCAACACAACCAAAAATAATAAATAAAATAAATAAATTTAAAATTAAACCTTTGGTCTGTGAAGATATATTTTTATGTCTTTTACCATTATAACCCTGTGGCTATTTTAATGCAAACTGTTTCTGTAAAGCCATATTTTGGTTGCTATAACAACTTGACGTAGCTCCTGATGAGCTCTTCTTGCCTTTAATGTTGCTTTAAAAGAGTTGGGGTTGCTATGACTACAAAATGCTGCTTTATTTTCAGCAAGCTTTTTTCCCTTTGTAATTTTGCTTTCAAAATATGTATGTGCACATGCATGCATATGTGTGTACTTCTACTAACATGCGTTATGGAAGTCTACATGTAGTAAAACCAGTCTGAAAGCACTAGAGGCAAGATTGCAATTTATTTAAGTGCACGTTGTTATTCTAAAATTGATTTACATAATGCTGAATGAATCCAGGTTAGACATGCTTTTTCCTTGTCTACAAATTATATAACTGCTCAATAACAGGCTCTTCATCTTTGTTCTATGATTTACTTATCACATCTGCCATGTTATAACCTCTCCCTGTTTCCAACATATTTGTACCTTGGCCTTGGATGGGTCATATGAACTCGAAGAATGTGGAAGCTTGTTGTGTCTTAATATGTTCATGATTATTGATGAAGTCTATTTTATAATACTGCTGATTACAGTCTTCTTTATATCATAGATGATAAAAAAGATGCCTATTGCTCAGAGTTTCTCTCATTCAAATTTTGAAGAAACCATAAGGCTGAAAGTTAGGACACCTTGATTCTGTTATTAACTCTGTCACAGTGAACTAACCACCATATCTCTCAAGAGGAGTGCTGTCCATTAGAATTAAAATGCAGCTATCTAGACAATGTAACATTTTCTAGTAGCCAAGTTAGAAAAGTAAAAAGAAGCAGAATTAATTTTAATAATTACTATCTAACCCAGTATATCCAAAATATTATCGTTTCAAAATGTTGATGTTTTAGAAATATTAATGAAAGTTTTTACATTCTTTTCTATTGTCTTGGAAATTTGGGGGGTATTTCACACTTGTAACACATATCACTTAAGTTGAGACACATTTCAAATGCTCAGTGACCACACGTGACTAGTGGCTATCATGGTGGACAAATATAGCTTTAGATCTCCATCAAATTTGGTCATGCAACATCATTTATTATTTATTGGTCACCTACTAGGTTCAAGGTCCTTTTTGAAGTCTTAAGAGTATACAGATGATAAAGAAAACTCTTTCTTGGTTTATGAGAGAGAAGAGAGAGGGAGAGGGGACAAGGGAATGAGGTGGGCAGAGTGACAGACACAGAGGAGGGGTAGAGGTGGAAGAGGAGGAGGAGGAGGGAAAGGAAAGAAGTTTCTTTTTTTTTTTTTGCGGTACTAGGGCCTCTCACTGTTGTGGCCTCTCCCTGTTGTGGCCTCTCCCGCTGCGGAGCACAGGCTCCGGACACGCAGGCCCAGTGGCCATGGCTCACGGGCCCAGCCGCTCCGTGGCATGTGGGATCTTCCCAGACCGGGGCACGAACCCGTGTTCCCTGCATCGGCAGGCGGACTCTCAACCAATGCGCCACCAGGGAAGCCCCAAGAAGGTTCTTTTTTAAGTCTTAGCTAACTATTCAGTGCTATCATCCATAATCTAATTTTATTTTATTATAATTAAGAAATATTGGTATAAGCCAGGCAGTTCCCTGATACTTTTGGGTGACGTATTCACAATTCTATTCCCAACCCTTTGGGGAGTGCTTGGGGCAGGTTAACTGAACCCTGCGTATTTATTGAATTGAATCTCCTTTCCTGTCAAAATATGTGATTATATCCGAGATTAAATAAATATTATTTTCAAAACAAAATTTAAATAGTTTGAAAAATCCCACCATACATGAATATTTTAGGACGATGAAGAGAAGGGTGGCTAAAGGTCTATAATAAAGGGATATCAAGTTAAAGGGTGTTATTCTTTCTCTGCATCTTGTCTTTCTTGCTGTTTGAAGATTTTTGTCTAGAAGTAATCAAGGATTAATACAATCGCCTTAAATTGTTTTGATGCCACACTACAGGTGACTTTACCAGGACATCATTGCTGCGTCCAGATCCCTTATTGCATTGCTGCTGCTTTATTCCTTTCCTGCCTTTTCTCATTTAGAAGAAGCCAAATCAAAGTGAGCCGAGTGACTCTAGTAGCCTACTCAGTGAAGGAAGTTGCTGTTTTCTTTTTAACCATGTGCCATTTTTTATCACCATTATTTTAGAAATAAAGTGGCTTATTGGATGGTTTTTTAAACTGAGCCATTTTGCCTGGAATGCAAAGGTTTGGATGATCTAATCAGATTTGGAAAGAAGAGAACAGTGTTACAATTTGAGCAGATTCCTAAATCAGGTGGCAGATGGTAATCTGAGTTGTGAATTAAAATGTTTGTTGCTGACGGCTCTTCACATTTACAAAACATTTCAACTAGCTCCCATCATTTGTCACAGATTTTTTCTTTTTTACCTCTTTTCAGTAATACAACATAATGTCTGACATTTCATATCTCTTTGGCCTTTGTAAATTGGAATTATATTCAATACATTTCACTTTCAGAGTTTAAGATGTAGGATGATTTTGAAATCCTTGTTACTGTTAAGAGTTCCACAGTGAGCGATCATGCTACATTAGCCTGAGGGGTTTGCTCAAGACAAACATTAGAATATATTTAAGGTGGGAATAACCTTATGTTTCTGTGATCATATCATTTCTGTCTAAACTGATAAATGGAATTATTGTTGTCTCAAGAACATTTGTTTACATTGAATGCTAGATTATAATGCCGGGTACTAAAATAAATGACTCAGAAACCCTTTAAGTTATTTACAATAAGCTCTTACTTATCTGTAGACTATGTGAAGTGTTCATTTTCTTTTTTTTTTTTCTGTGTAATTTTGGATATGTTTTTTCTAATTATTTTTATTTTTCCTGGAAAATAAGCAGGGAAGAATAAAGCTAGCTTTGCTATTGCCAGTTGACACTGGTTAAAAGTTTGAGATAGCGTAGATTATATTTATAACCATTGCATTTTTATTCTGAGGTATTTTTAAAATGTGGAGCCCCTTGGACAAAAAATATTTTTAAAGGCTTCCCTTTACCTCTTGGGCTGAAAGAATTCAGATGTTTACTCATTAGGCTAGAAGACACACTAGAAACATGGAATTTTAGAGACTTTGAAATCAACTAGTTCAGTAATCTTTAAACTTTTTTCTGGCAAGTTCTTTTCTCAGAAGAAAGTGTACCCTGAGGCTTAAAACATTAAGTACAAATTGAAGAACCAGAGAAGAGGGGAGGGGAGAGAGGAGGGTGGGAAAATGCTCTCCTTTCCTTGGAACACGCAGAGTTGGATTGGAAAGCCACAGGTCAACTTTAACTCCATCCGTTTATGAGTATGATACCAGAAAGTTAAATGACTCCTTCAAGATCAGACAGCTCTGCCTGAAAGCTTGTCAGTTTTCTCATTCATTCAGCAAATATGTGAGTGCCTATTATGCACCTCACTAGTTCTTAGAATGCTGGAGGACTCAAGATACAGTGGTGAACAAGCAACAAAAGGCCCTGCCTTTGTGGAGCTTGTGTCCTAGAGCAGGCCAAATAATACACTAGTGCATGCAGGTTGGAGGTGATATCAGATTGGCACCAGGTGGTGTGATGACATAGTGTGAGGAGAAGGTGCTGATTTCCGGGAGGGCCTCTTGAAAGAGGTGATGCTGGCTTGTCCTCTGCTCGATGCTGTCTTCCTACTAGCTGTCCTCAATCACTAGCAAAGCTGTTTTGTTGGGATGGTACAATGGAGAGAACACTGGATTATAGATCAAAGACTTGTGTGCCAGGCCCAATTCTGTGTCCCTTCTGAGATGTTACATCTTTTATATCTGTGAGATGAGACGCATCATATCTACACAAGATTAAGGAAAATAAGGTCCCTGCCTTTTTTCCCCAGCCCTTCCACCCATCCTCCTCCCTACCATACCACTTTCCTACACATTATTTTCCATTAATACTGAATGTGTTTAGTTTCTCAAGATATTTAAAATCTTTAAAAAAGACTGTGGTTCTCTCAGTCTCGATTGACTCCCTTTCGAATTCCTTTTTTTTTTTTTTTGTCAATAATATCTTAAGTCACTACTTCCCATCTGAAACCTTCTCTGACTCTTTCTTACAGAGGGAGGAGTGATTTTTCTTTTGTTTCATTCCTTGAGCTGTTTAAATGTTGCATTAAAATGGTTTTTTAACCTTTCAGATCTTTCATCCCATATATTATTACACTGAATCACTAATAATTTCTATTATTTTTTCTTCCCCCGTTAGACCAGGAGCTCTTTGAGGGCCCAAAATGTCTGATAGTCAATCAGAACATGATTCTTGCTCACAGGAATTACAGTCTAAAAAAGAAAGTGGATGCAATTTAAAATAATAAAATAATTACATTCTCCTGTAGCACAGAGGAGCACTTTTTCCAGAGCTATCTCATGGTACATGGCCTTTATTCTACCGTCACACACATTAGATTGTAAATGGGGATGCTTATGGACTTATCCTGAGAGAGAGAAGTTATTTGCTTGCTGGATCCTTCACTAAATTGGGAAGAGAATACACACTGAGTGGAGGCAGAGAAACAAGCCCAGTATTTTACTAAGGCTCAACTTGCCTCCTACCTTAAAAAACTTAACATACACTGATGCAAGCACAGGAGAATATACCCATTCCGTCAAATACCATCTTGCAAAATTATCGTTAAATGCTTCAGACATTAGACTGATAATAGGAGCAGCCCTTGGTTAATATTTAAAGTTTGTCTTTTTCAACTTTCATCAAACTCCATCTTTTCATCCTTCCCTCCATAGACTTACTATAAGTAAAAATCCAGAGATTTTTTTGGTTTTGGGGACCGAATGGATATACAGCAAAAATGCTTGGTCTTAATGTCACACTACCTGAGTTCAATGCATTTCTCATCTACTTGCCAGTTTTGTTATCTTGGACAAAAAAGTTACTTAATATTTTGTGCCTCTATTCACTCACTGCAGGATGTGACAAGGACCTGCCTCCTAGATTGCTCTAAGGACTAGATGTGTCATTGCATGTAAAGTGCCTAGTATAAGACATGGCACATAACGCTTTAAAATTTTTGACCATTGTTAAAATGTATTATAAATATTGATGTCATTTATTTACTTTTGATATTATAATTTCCTAGGGCTATGCCTAATTCAGTAGTAATTTTTAAGTAGGTGCTAGGTTAATTCATTATTAGTCTTATTCAGTACTTCTCATATCTTTTCTTCTGAATTTAAAAATGTTTCAACACTGCCCCCCTCTATCTCTCCGACTACATGAATAACTAGCAATTGCCTAAAGAAGCCTCTGAATTTAAGGATTTTTGGTTAATTTAAGCCTGGTAATCAAACTGGTAAATCTGTCTGAGACCTGAAGAAGTTGCTATTCTGAGAGGTTTATTATGCAGCCCTCACTGTTTTCAGTGTTGTCTTTTGTTTAGAAATATATGAGAAGTGTGTGTACAGTGTTTATTTTATTCTGGCTAACTTGGTAGTGAAGGTTCCAATTGAAGACAAAGTGTACAAGTTGTACCCTGTAAAGAACTAATGGTACCTTTGCATTTATGTTTTGATATAGGAAGGTCAGCTGAAGTATTCAATTAGTGACACATTAGCCTTATCTATAAAGAGTAAATCAGAGCCTGGGGGAGTCATCTGGATGAAAGGGAATGTTAAAACTGCTCATTTAGGGCTTCCCTGGTGGCGCAGTGGTTGAGAGTCCACCTGCCGATGCAGGGGACACGGGTTTGTGCCCTGGTCTGGGAAGATCCCACATGCCGCGGAGCGGCTGGGCCCGTGAGCCATGGCCGCTGAGCCTGCGCGTCTGGAGCCTGCGCTCCGCAGCGGGAGGGGCCACAACAGTGAGAGGCCCGCGTACCACAAAAAAAAAAAAAAATCCCTGCTCATTTAGAGTTTAGAATGCAAGTCAAAGTATGTCTTTTTAAGAGTTTATTTTTAAAAATGTATAAAAAAATAAAATAAAATAATAAAAATGTATAGCCTTTCCACAACAAGCTAGAGAGTGGTGTTTCATGTGAGTAATGCATATTCTTCTACCATCATTTCTTAAATGAGTGAATCTAAAGTAGGTTTTTTTCTCCATGGATTCCTACAGAAATAATTCTTCCTAGAATGAGATCTTATTTCAGAGGAAAGCGATCTAAAGAGAGTTGTTGTGACTAAAACATAGTAGCATAACTGCAAATTGGTAGGAAGTGGATGGGTACCTCATGCCAGCTTGCTGATTGCTAGTTTTCTTGGTGGTTGTACTGCCTTGCTCCATGTAATTGGATGGGCCCAGATTATTGTCAGATGATAAGAGTATCGCAGCTTTCTGAAGAGAACCCTGGAAGGTGTAATAGTTCCCTCTGTGTTTTGCTGATGAAAAGCCCAGTAATCCTGAAAATGACCTGTAACCAATCTTGCCATAGACATCCTATAACATACTATATGGTAAAAAAAAAAAAAAAAAAATTGGTCTTTCCGTGGGCACGTCCAATTAGTAGACTCTCCCTGAAATGCCTTAGCAATAGAAAGCAGTGTCTGAATCACTCACTTTGTGCTAATACTTAAACAGATTTTCCTTATTTGCAGGGTTGTATGGGAAGAGAGGTAATTTTTTCTGTCCTTTATATGGCTGATCTAGAACAAGGCTGAGTACAGCTTTTCTGTCAAGGGCCAGATATTAAAAATTTCAGACTTTGTGGGCTAAGAGGAAAAATTGAAGGTACGATGAAGGTACTTATAAAACAAGAAGGAAAACTGCCCTTTTTTTTCCCTGGAAAGTGGGCGCTCACAGCAGCATCACCTGCATGAGAAACAGGAAAGTTGAAGACAGTGCTCAACTGACAAGCTCTGCCTGGGGGCTCCACCCTCCTCAGATTACCCTGGCTCTTATTCCCATGTCCTGTCTCACCCTTCTGGTCTCCCTCCATATCTCTGGTGAATAAAAATCTCCCATTACAGGCAGTCACTAGGGGCTACCCTAGTGACTCTGAGACAGTTGGATGTCTACACCCTGATCATGAGGTAGAGGGAAGAGATAAATGCCTGATATCCCCTGTTGAGATGAAGATTATATTTTGCCTTGGCAGCAGTGTGTGTTAGTCTTTGTATTCTGGTCCATCATTTTAGCTGGAAAGAGAAGGAGGGAGAATTCTAAGTCTAAATAATTGATATAGAAAAAACTTTTGGAATCAAACCATTTGTAAAATTACAATTTCTTTGTTAACATAACATTGGTCTTGTTTCCTTTTCCCAATGTTTTGTAAAGACTGCCTCAATTAATACATAAATTCAGATAACATTTTCAAATATTTTGCTGGAACACATTTTCCTTTTTAGATTTTCAAAATCCACTTCCACCCTCTACTTTCTATTCATTAAACACTAGTTATGATTGCATTGTAATGCCCGGACTTTGGACTTAGGATGATTTGATCCAAATATTATGAAACGCATGAAACAATGGGTCCCTGTTCCTCTATATCCTGCCTGCTTTTCCTTTTAAGCAAACAAAGTAGTGATTATGGTTACAAAGTGGAAAAGCATCCAGCTAAAAGAGCAAGAAGCTAAACCTTCATCCGGACAACTTAATTGTAAGACCACAAACAACAGAATATTTCAACATCAGGGAAGAGGAGGACCATCATTCTCGCTCCTTCTGATACTCCAGGATTTTCTACAGTTAACTCAATGACCTCACTGTCCTCATTGCATTTATATCTGTACCAAGAGAAGGTCTCTTTTTTTTGATTCAGAAGCTCTGATTATGGCAGCTTTGTCAAAGTAGAATGGTCACCAGTTCTCAGAACTGAAATTTCCACCTTGGCTCCTGAAGTGAGGGAAACTTGTAGGTTGCTGACAAAGAGCAAAAAAAACAGAAAGCTTGTTTATCTACTTGGGGTTTATGCCACTGATGTCCAGGACTTCCCTAGGACTATGGGTCTTTATTTTCTGAGCTCTGTGATAACCCTGAGAATGGCCATGGTCCAGGAACTGATATTTTTAGGTCATATAAGCCAACCCTGGCTATTTCAAGTGCTTTGCAACAAAATACAATGGCTTTAAAAAAAAAGAAAAAAGCAGACAAACTTTTTACTTAATGTATACTAACCACTATTCTAAGCATTTTACATATATTAACTCACTGTAGTACTAACAACAACCCTGTGACTAAGTACTACTGTTGTTCTTACCTCACAGATAAAGGACCTGCAGCATAAGAGAGTTTGGACTTATGGGTGATGCTCTTTCTTTTGGCTTTGGATTTATGGGAGAGGGCCATTGGATGTTTTAAGCAAGGTCATGGCATTGTCTGCCTTGCATTTCAAATGTCAGTGAGAGACTAAAGGAAGGAAATGCAGGATAGATGTGATAAAAACTTCAGAGGAAGTGATGAGAGGAAAGAGAAGAGAAAGGGATTGGTTTGATAATTTGCTTAAATGAACAGGATTGGGTAATTGGGTTTGGGAAAAAGGAAGGAGTCAAAGAAGTCAACGTCCCAAGTAAATTAAGTAGACATAAAGGCAGAATGTGGACACATAATAATGCTCCGTCTTAGGAATCCCTGACTAATACCCTGACATTCGTGGGCCCTTGTGGCCTGTGAAGGAAGTTCGAACTTGATTGGATATTTCTACATTCTGTCTGATTAGAGACAGGCTGGGGAAGACTCCGTGAAAGACCATCAGGAAACTTTGCCTTGAAGTCACTTGCCAGTAAGAAATAAGAAGGAGGAAATAAGACACTTAAATAAGATCCAGTCAAATCAATCATACCAAACCATCTTGTTTTGATTGCTATGTGGGGATCTGCCTGGCTTTGCTTTTCAAAGGGAAATTTCCCCAGGGCTCTAATGTTAATTAGGGAATCTGTGTTTTCTACAGATGATTGCATTATCATCACAGACAGGACAGCTAGACTCCTCTGAGCAGGGGGAAAGAAACCATTTACATATTCTCTCCAATCAAGCTTGAAAGGATTTTAGAGATAATAGGTAATTTGCCACTTGCCATCAGGACTGTCCTAAAGCACATTCATAGATGTGCAAGTGGGTCATTTCTAGTCCCTGGTTTATGATGTTTCCAAGGAGAGAAAAGAGGAGAAACACATTGTCATCTAGTAAGATATTACTAGAGAAACATCAGTTGAATTTGCTTCCTGTCTAGGAGTCCTATCCATAGTTGTTTCTTTAACTTTGGAAGTTTCTTTTAAGCTGGACTTCAAATTCGAACACACCGGTGACTAATTGAAATCTTTTAATAGCGCGTGTAGGTTGGCAAACTAGCAGAGTATTTATCTGAATGATGTGTTTAGGAGATGTTACTTTCCCTTTTACATCTCAACAAACACTAACCCACTTAATTCGATTCATGTAGATCATCACTTGAAGATAATTTGGACTACTGTATAGAGAAATCTGTATCCCAAATTTTAGCATGTCTGGCACAATAGATGTTCTATAAATGTTTGTAACACAAAACCTAAGATTGTAGAAAGTCTTGAAAAGTAACTCAAGGATTTTCCAAGGGTCAACCATTGGACAATAATACCTAAAATGGCTTTGAACATAAAAGTAAATAAAACAAGCAAGAACTTGAAAGTCTGTGGCCATTAGATCTCAGTTCACTCGAATATGTTAAAGGCACAAGGTCCCAGACCATGCTCTTATGGCCATCTTAGAGACATGAAGAAGAATTCTCCCTGTCCCATTTCTGGTGCAGTCTTAGATGAAAGAAATAATACAATGATGATGCAGCCATTGTCTCTCCTACCCTAAGCCACTTCAGGCTTAAAGGCCTGTGTTTCTCAGGCCGTTAAGTTCTAGGACCAGATTTACACCCAGTCATTTCTTTGTGACTTTAATTTTCATCTTCCTGTTGCTTATACTTACTATGTGCCAGGCACTGCTCTAAAGATTTTCATAAAATAACTCAGGTAATCCTCACAATGACTCCATGAGTCTGATTATTATCCCAACTTACCTATGAGAAAGTGAAGCACAGAGAAGTTATACAGCTTAGTCAGGGCCACACTGCAAGCAAGTGCATCAGGGATTGGATCAGGGTGATCATCCTAAATAAGGTAGGGAAAATGACCTGGATGTCTTTATCTATGACATTAGAGATTGGAGATTAGAATCCTCTCCAACTCCAGAGAATGTGCTCAAACCATTATGCTAAACTAACTCCTACTTTTCTTTGATGCTGGCTGAAATTATACTGTGAGTTATGTGTGACATTACCTTGACACCCTTTGATTCTTCATTAGTTGTTTCTCAAGAGCATTTCAGCTATTATCAGACCGAATATTCCTTAAGTTGAATTACTTTATCTCTGTGAGGTAAGTGAGATCAGAGATCAGGGAGTTTTGAAGCTATAGATCAGCAGTTCACAAACTTCTAGGTCTTAGGACCCCTTTACACTTTAAAAAAGTTTTTGAGGACCTCAACAAGCTTTCGGTGTTACAGGTTTCACTTTGTAGAACATCTTCCTTTATGTCTGTGTCTTTATCTTACATATTTTATCTTAAATATGTAATTGCCATACTCTCCTCTGATGCATCATCTTGAGAAGACGTTTGAGAATTTGAGGTATAATTAAGTAAATTAGCCAGGATACAATAGTGACCACCCAAGGCTGTAGAGCCCAGTTGTTTCTATTGCTCTGTGTCAGTGCAAGTATCTTGCCAGGTCTTTCCTCTCTTCAGAGACCCAGACGGCTGTTTGAAATGAGGGAAAATCCAAACCTTTCTCTCTCTCTCTCTTTTTCAATCAACTAACTAAGAATCTAAGAATATTACTCTTATTTTGTTCTAGAATTCTGTCAATTTGATCTGCTGCTTTGAATGTTCTCTATATCTCTTTCCTTTGATTTGATTTCTGTACAGATAAGCTATGCGAATGAGTAATTCTTACCTTTGGTATCATTCTACTTCTTAAGATCTAGTAAACCTGTTTCTCATTCTGCAGTCTGTTTGTTGGAAAGATAGAATAGTGTTTTGGGTTTTTTTTAATTAATTTATTTTTTTTAATATTTACTTTTGGCTGTGTTGTGTCTTCGTTTCTGTGTGAGGGCTTTCTCTAGTTGCGGCGAGCGGGGGCCACTCTTTATCGCGGTGCGCGGGCCTCTCACTATCGCGGCCTCTCTTGTTTCGGAGCACAGGCTCCAGACACACAGGCTCAGTAGTTGTGGCTCATGGGCCTAGTTGCTCCGCGGCATGTGGGATCTTCCCAGACCAGGGCTTGAACCCGTGTCCCCTGCATTGGCAGGCGGATTCTCAACCACTGTGTCACCAGGGAAGCCCCGAGAATAGTGTTTTAAGTGGAATTCATTATTAATCACAACTTTCTAAGTCGAACTTGGCCCCTTGGTTTAGTTAATTGCTTAGGAACCAGAATCAAAGACAGAAACGTGATTTCCCTTGCCATCAGCCCTGAATACTTTTTCCTATTTGTCTTCACACTCTGATGCTTGGATTTGCTTATTTTCCAACAGCTCGTCATGTGCCAAATCTGATGCCATTTGGCAGTCTCAAAGTTTAAGGCAATACTTCAGGTAATGTGCACCCCTATAGAAAATAAGCAAAACCTCTTCACAGGCATACATGCCATGCCCCTCTTAGTGCTGTATTATATCCTATCAGTTTGAAGATGAGGATGAACCCTGTTCCCAAGATTCAGGCCACCTTGCAGAGCTTGAATCAGTGACAAGGAAGAAACTAAAAGCCTGGGTTCTATGTCTTCAGGTATTCTTCACCTTTAGGTTTCTTCACTTTCCTTAAGAAGTATCCTACCCAGAATCTTCAGATAGCAACAGATTAGACCAGATACAAAGGAAGTGCCTTTATATTCACAGCAGATCCCAAACTTCTCCCATTTTGAAAGACCATGGAAACTCTGTGGCAACTATTTGAACATGAACAGTCATCAAAATTTGCACTTATCAACAACAGCCCCAGGGAATCTATACTGGAATTACTTGCCTGTTACAGACATGGTCATTAATTTAAAATGGGCATGGGCTTGAAATATTTTGTTTATATCTGAAATAAATCAGTAAACTCTAACTTATAAATAAGATGAGATACTAGTAAGTGCCAGAGTTTAGCATAAGGTCTTTTCATTAAGAATATACAAAAAAAAAAAAAAAAGAATATACAGTATTTTCCTCCCTCAGAGACTTATAAATATAAAACCTGACTGTAATTGTCAAAGGCTGGGGTCAAGGATGGTGTTTGCTGGCTATTTGACTTGTATCAGAAAGCCAGTCAAATCCTTTTTGAGGAAATTATGTTCTTTGGGCTTCCCTTTCCCAAACTACAAGATATTGAACACATACATTCTTAGTTTTTCAGTGCTATTTTATTACCCCATTTCACCCACATGGTGAGATTCTTTTTGTTTTATTAGAACATGAAATATGTTTCTTTCAAAGTAAAACTGATATATGAGACAGGGATTGAGTCACATGATTGACTCTATATATGACAAGGACAATTACTCAATTTTCTCTCAGTTAAAAATACCGAAACAACACATTATAATCAATAGAAACATTTTGTTATCTGCCTTATATGAGAACATTTACAAGTGTCTCCATACTTGTAGATGTCTGACAGATCACATCAAAATCTGCCTGAATGTTACAGGTTTCTCAAAAAGCAAAGGAGAGACAGAGAAAAGTTTGCTTTCAATATGGTATAGCTACAGCAATTTCAGCCCTGGAAGCAAGCTTTTAGTAACCAGGTGCCTAAATGGCATCTTAGTTCCCTATAGTTCATGACATTTTTCATTTTTTATGATAGAATCTCAGTTCTTAAGAAGGAAGAAACACTGTGGAATTGCTTATGGAACAGTGACATATGCAAATCATCCCATTGCTAGAGAAAAGCCAAAAGAGAAGACAAGTCAAGAAACATGACTTGACAAGTCATGACAACAAACGTGACAAACATGGCAACAAATATGACAAGTCAAGAAACAAGAAGACAAGAAACATGTCATCAAGAGTTGCTCATATTTAAGTTGATCCTCATGAGGACATTCCCTAAGCCTCTTATGCTCCTCTCCCACATCTTTCCCTCTACAGGGTTTACCCTTATCTGTACATCCCTGAAGCTGGTGGCCACTCTGACAGATGATGCTATTGTTTTATTTTGTTGTGTTTCATTTCTGTTTCCCTGGAAAAGCAATGCAAGAATTACCATTTCTATTATTCTTATGCTTACTTTTTTTTCCTCTTAAAAATATACCCTGGGGCTTCCCTGGTGGCGCAGTGGTTGAGAGTCCGCCTGCCGATGCAGGGGACACGGGTTCGTGCCCCGGTCTGGGAGGATCCCACATGCCGCGGAGCGGCTAGGCCCGTGAGCCATGGCCGCTGAGCCTGTGCGTCCGGAGCCTGTGCTCCGCAAGGGGAGAGGCCACAACAGTGAGAGGCCCACGTAACAAAAAAAAAAAAAAAAAAAAAAAAAAAAAAAAAAATATACCCTGGACATCATTCCACAAACCATGGCCTCCATGGATGATTAGTGATTCAGAAACTTTTTAACAGTTGCATGGTTGTTGATTAAAAAACTCAATTTTTCAGCCTGATCCAGAATAAAATGACAGAAAGGTGACCCTTACTGTATCATGCCTGGGCTTTGATTCATATGTTGGAGTATATAATTTTTTTAAACTCATATTTGGGGCTCTGTTCTGTCATGAGAGAATTACAACCATAAGGATGGAGTTAAGTGCACCCAAAAACTAGCAGTAATGATTGAGGAACACCTGCTTCCTGGACCAATCCCTCTCATTAAGTGATATGGATAAAAGTGTTCTTTCAGGATTTATGGTATGAGAATAGACCCTATTTTCTACCAAATGCCAATAAAGCTGAGGAGGAAGGCAGCTGCTCAATTAAGTTCATGTTCTGTAGATGCTTCCATTTGTTTTTGTTGTGATTTTTAGTCTCTATAATGAACAGAAATCTGCCTTGTAATAAAGAATACTGTTCTTTTTACTTCTTATCTTTGAAGCTTCTTAGGATCTAATTCCTCTTTCGTGTCACCACTGCAAATCTTTCTATTTGCCATAATCTTTCAAGTCTTTTTCTTTTTCAGCTGAACATTCATAGGGTCTCCAGTTGTTACTGTCCTTTCCTGGAAGAGCTCTAACTTACCAGTGTCTCTCTTCAACTGGGATTTGGGACAGAGATACTCCTCAGGGCATCACACATATTGGTGAATAATTAGAACATATGGAACAAAATAAATGGTTAAATTATGGAACATCCTTGTGACAGACTGTTATGTAGTCTTTATGTTTTCAAAGAAAATTTCTGACCATGAAAGTGTGCAAATTACATTAAAATTCAGGATTCTCAATTGCATGGAAGCATAATCTTAGTTGTGATAAAAACATATGCATACATACACATGTAGAAAAAAAAGAGTGAAATTTATCAATATGAAAATGATGTGAAATGATGGTGGATTTTTTGTTCTTCTTCATTGTTTTCTGTTCTTCTATAACAAATATGTGTTCTTTTTTTTTTTTTTCATCCATAGAACTCTACATCATATTCCAGGTGAGAAATGGTACACACAGAATACAATGGGATCATAACCTTCTTTTAGCTGTGCATTGCTTCTTTTAATGAAGCCAAAGCTTAAGTAAGGCATTTCATGTTTTGGATTATCCATAAAAGGAGGATGCATTTGGAATAAGACCTTTTCATTTTATTGCTTTGAAGCCTCTTGTTCTTATCATACTTCATTTCTTAAATAAATTTAATTGCGGGGAAGGGTTTGCTTAGCTGGATCTTAGAGACGTAGGGTATAATATATACTGCAAAATTTAGAGTATAGGAAAGTACTTACAAGGGAATTCCTTTAAGCATATGTGGATTCGAATGATTATACTAAAGACAGAAAATAACATGTGTTGGGGAAGATTTAGAGAAAAGAGAACTCTCATACATTACTGATGGGATTATAAAATGGTACAACCACTTTGGAGAAAAGTTTGGCAGTTTCTTAAAAAACTTGAATGTAAATTTACCATATCACCCAGCAGTTTTACTTATAGGTGTCTGTCTAAGAGAAATAAAAACAGAATTCCCTGGCAGTCCAATGGTTAGGACTCTGCACTTTCACTGCCAAAGGTTCAGGTTCAGTCCCTGGTCAGGGAATTAAGATCCCACAAGCTGCATGCTGTGGCCAAAAAAAAAAAAAGAGAGAGAGAAATAAAAACATAAATTCACACTTATACAAGAATATTCAGAGGAGTGATGTTCACAATAGTCAAAAAGTGGAAATGATCCAAATGCTTATTAATTGATCAGTGAATAAACAGTGTGGTATACCCACACAATGGAATATTATTTGGCAATAAAAAGTAATGATTTACTGATACATGTAGCAAAACAGATGAATCTCAAAAATACTATGCTAAGGGAAGTTAGCCAGATGGAAAAATTACAGATTGCATAATTCCATTTGCATAAAAATGTCCAGAAAAGATAAATCCATAGAGTCAAAAAGGAGATGAATGATTACCTAGTGGCTGAAATGGGGATTGATTGCAAATGGGCAAGAGAGATCTCCTTAAGGTGATCTAAAATTGGATTTTGTGATGGTTGCACAACTCTATAAATTTACTAAAAATCATTGAATTTTGCATTTATAATGGATGGATTTTATGATATGTAAATTATGCTTCAATAAAGCTTTTATTTATTTATAAAATTGAGGTAGAGTTGATTTACAATATTATATAAGTTTCAGGTGTACTACATAGTGATTCACAATTTTTAAAGGTTATACTCCATTTGTAGTCATTATAAAACACAGTAAGTCCCTACATACGAATGAGTTCCATTCTGAGAGTGTGTTCATAAGTCCAATTTGTTCATAAGTCCAACAAAGTTAGCCTAGGTACCTAACTAGCACAATCTACTATATAGTACAGTACTGTAATAGGTTTAAATACTTTTCACACAAATAACACATAAAAAACAAAAAATAAAGAAAACATTTTTAATCTTATAGTACAGTACCTTGAAAAGTACAGTAGTACAGTACAACAGCTGGCATACAGGGGCTGGCATTGAGTGAACAGGCAAGAAGACATACTGACTAGAGGGGGGAGAGGAGTGGGAGATGGTAGAGCCGAAGGATCGTCAGCAGTGGGAGACAGAGGGCAAGCTGAAATTTCACTCACACCTGACGCTGATGGCACAGGTTCTGGTTCCTTGCTGGATTCAGTTCTATCTACCCTCTTGAAGAAATGATCCAGTGATCATTAGCAGTACCAGCTACATCACTGCTGCTTTTATGCTTGCTTCTGGACATCCTGGGCTTGAAATAAAGACTCTGTACTACTGTACTCTATACAGTACTGTAAAGTAAAATACACAAAAGCACAACCACTTTAGAGGATGCACACACCTGACAGTGTATGCCAGACATGTGAACTAATTTACGTGACTAGACATGTGAACACACGTTAGCATCTTTAAAAGTTTGCAACTTGAAGGTTTATATGTAGGGGACTTACCATCCTGGCTATATTCCCAGTACTCTAGAGTATATCCTTGTAGATTATTTATTTTATACATAGTAGTTTGTACCTCTTAATCCCCTACCCAATCTTACCCTTCACCCCGCCTCTCCCCACTGGTAACAACTAGTTTGTTCTTTATATCTGTAAGTCTGTTTCTTTTTTGTTATATTCACTAGTTTTATTTTTTAGATTCCACATGTAATTGATAACATACAATATTTGTCTTTCTCTGTCTGACTTATTCCACTAAGCATAATACCCTCCAAACCTATCCATGTTTTTGCAAATGACAAAATTTTATTCTTTTTTTATGGCTAAGTAGTAATTCCATTGTATGTGCAGTGGGGGCAGAGGGAGGAGGTACCCCACACCTTCTTCATCTGTTTTTCTATTGATGGGCACTTGGGTTGCTTCTATATCTTGACTATTGTAAATAATGCTGTTATGAACATTGGGGTGCATATAACTTTTCAAATTAGTGTTTTCATTTTTTTTCCAATATATACCCAGAGGTGGAATTGCTGGATCATATGGTAGTTCTATTTTTAGTTTAAGCTATTATTTTTTTATTTTTATAAATTTATTTATTTATGGCTGCGTTGGGTCTTCGTTGCTGTGTGTGGGCTTTCTCTCTAGTTGCGGCAAGAAGGGGCTACTCTTTGTTGCAGTGCGTGGGCTTCTCGTTGCAGAGCACGAGCCCTAGGTGCTCGGGCTTCAGTAGTTGTGGCACACAGGCTTCAGTAGTTGTGGCGTGAAGGCTTCAGTAGTTGTCACCTGCAGGCTCAGTGGTTGTAGCACGCGGGCTCTAGAGCCACAGGCTCAGTAGTTGTGTTGCACAGGCTTAGTTGCTCTGTGGCATGTGGGATCTTCCCGGACCAGGGCTGCATTGGTAGGTGGATTCTTAACCACTGTGCCACCAGGGAAGTCCCTAAGCTATTAATTTTTAAAAAATGGATTATATGATTAATTTTTCTTTGGAGTTCTCTAAAATACTCTTGTCAAACAAGCCTCCAGAAGACTCTTCCTAAAATAGAGTCACAGACACAAAGGGGGAAAATTATGTTAGGGTCACTCTGGAAAATCGTATTGGGGAAGGATTCTTCATCAGTTTCCTCTTTTTGATTAGTAGCTACATAGGAGTTTGAATTTTTATTTTAATACATTTAGGCTACTTGTGCTTTTATAGTTTTCAGTTTTTTTTTATTGGTTCATTCCTTCATTCAACAAGACAACATTTGCTGAAAACTTATCATAATGCCATGTACAGGAAGTATGAAAATGAAAGACATAATTTCAGCCTCAGGAGACTCACCAATAAGTCAACTGACAATGGAGGGTTTGGGGGGGACTTAAGAAGTTGGGAAAGTCAGGGAGGACTTCCTCTCAATTGAGTCTTGAAGAAATAAGCCAACTGGAGAAGGGAGGGAAAGATGTGGCAAATGGAAAGACTTGTGCAAAATTATAGATACACAAAAGAACCTACAGGTTTGGGAAACTCAAACTAGTTCAATTTGACTAGGGAATGGGGTACATGAAAAAAGTGTTATGGGTGAAAACTGGGGCAGTTGTATAAACTCTGTCTGTTCCCTCCTTACCTGAGAAGTGGAGACAGGGATGCATGGTTCTCAGCAGAGAGGCAGCCTGTAAGTGTTCTCTGTTCTTACTGGTAGAGGTGAATAGGGTTCCAGATGATATCTCTTCTGATTAAGGATTAAGGAAGCCCTCTTTACTAACTCTTGATCAATTTATGAAATCCTAAAGTCTGACAAATAGTTTGTGGCTCAGATAGATGGGTACCTCTTGTTAATGTTTTTAAATGTTTGCTAACTATGAGGTATAATTACTGATTTTGTTATTTCCTGGAATAGTTAGGTTTTAGCAACTGCAAGTAGATGGAAGAACATCATAGTGGCTGGTTGGTCAGGCTTTTGAAGTCATACTTGCAAATTTCCATTTTCTAATCTGAAAAATGGGAATAATTATAGTACACACCTTAGTGTTTTCCTGAGACTGGGAAGACATGGATACAGTTAGCAGAGACCAAGCACCTCGAAAGACTAATGAAGTGATAGCTAAAAGTCACAATCTTTCTGTGGTCATGTTTTCAGTAGTAATTTAGTATATCTGTTTTCTCTCAACATAGCTCTGATGTATATTTTTACCATTCCTGTTTTTATTCACCATCTTTATATGTTTCCTATTTATTTTCCCCATTCAGTTATTAAATTGACTAGACCATGCTGGTAAATGCCTCTGAAAGCAAAAGCTTTAAAGTTTTTCAAACTGTGATTTATGACATGTTAGTGAGCCCCAGAATCAAGTTAGTTAGGGTACAACTAGCACTCTTGTTTTTATGAAAGACAATGGAACATAATTGAAAATATAGGCATGTACAAGGGTCAATAAGCATTGTTTTTTAAGTTTTGCTTCAGGTGTGTGTGTATTAAGTCGTGTAAAATATATTTCTTGCCATGAATCTTGGTCAAAAAAGTTTGAAAGTAATTGTTCCAAAGGACAGAAGAGCAGCTACTAGAAGTTTCTTTTTTATTTGCATCAGGATCCCAGATTGCTGTACTATTTAGATAAAATCTAGCAGATTAGAAAAGGGAAAGCTTATTTGTTAAGAAGAATTACTGTACATGATTTTAAAGGACAGGCAGGTTGTTTTTAGGACGCAGTAGGAAAAATACTATCATTCAAGTAATCTGTCTGCTGGAAACTTGGAAACTACTTGGTCTTTGAGTTATATAAAAAGAATTTTGAATGATAAGGTGAATTTTTTCCATTGCTTTTGTGAACGTGTTCACATGTACACCCACCACAATAAGTACAGACAGCTTGAGGAGGATGAAGCTCAGGAAACAAACTTTGCTTTCTCTCTTTTTTCTTACCTTATCTATTCAAATTGTTGCCTATGTGGGGCAGCCAGGTTAATCCTTTCTATCTGTACTCCCCTACTGAGTTGATATTTTCCTTAACTGTAAGGTGTTTTCTAATTACTTTGTGAATAAAATGTTTTAGATTGAAAGTAAAATTGAGTGCAAATTTATGCTTGTAGCTAAAAATGTGCTCTCTTTAATGGTTGTATTGGGGCTGGTTGCTCTATGGGACGGTCTCTGATCCGTGTCTCTTTTGGTTGGTAAAAGTAATTCAGGACATGGTGAGCCCTTAATGACAGAAGGAGTAAGTGTTTCCTTTTTTAAACACTAGTTTTCTTGGTTCCGCTATAAGGGTAATGCTTGGAGCCTGAGTAATTTCCAACTATTGCCAGCCTTGTAAAGCTCCTTCTTTAAGAGATTATGCCCAAGTCAATGGATCTTGTTCTTAAGCCCATGTAATCTTTACATTTCGTTTTTTATCACCAGATGTTTTGAACCACTTTTGCTTAGCTATGCTCTGTAGATGATTCTGGCTGGGAGTAGACCTTTAGATTTGATCAGAGGTTCTGACGTTCCAGTTGTTGCCAGTCAGAGGTATACAAAGAGTTGATTTAATTCTCAATGGCCTGAGTGAAGGTCTAGAAGCAACCACTCATATATTTAGAAAAATAACTCTTGAATCCTTCCATGTCTGTTTTGTTGACTTTCTGTTTATTTTCTACCTTAAGAGAAAACAATAGATCAGTACCATGGTATTTTTGCCAACCTGATAATGATACTAGATTTTTTATCTGAACAAATTCTTACGTTTCGAACAATTTAGCTGAACGTTCTGAAGCAAGGAGAAGTATATATCAATTGTTGCAAACTCAAAAGCACATGTAAATCAAGACAGGTAACTTAAAATAATGAGTCAAGGAAAAAATACATGACATTCGTGGTCAAGTTTTTGTTTTCTTACTTTTAACAGAGAATCTCTGGTTACCAAAAAAAAAAAAAAAAAACCTCTGGTCACTACTAAAAAGTGAAGGTGTAAACATGATTACAAATGGCAACTGGCTCTGGCCTCTTTATTATGTGGATAGAAGAGATTGGTGTTGTCCATGACAAAGTGGAGAACATGGACTCTGCCTAACCAGACCTCTCCATTTAGCTCTAGCAGATGGTTGTCATTTGGGAAGTCAAGCCCAGTGGTTTTAGATTTTTTTCAGGAGAAGCCAAATCCAAATTTTCAATGAGAGATCTCCTGGCTTAAAAATGTTGGCTCAGGTTGTTTTTTCTTTTTTTCTTTTTTTTTTTTTTTTGGATACTATGCAGGCCAAACAAAATTTATCTGTTAGCTTTACTTGGCCTAGTGGTTGCCAGTTGATGACCCCTAAGCTGTAGATTTTCCAACAAGAACAGATGGAACTTTTTCATTGCTAATGAGTTTAGTAATTGTGAAGTGCTCTGGAACCCCCCTTTTAAGAAAGTGGCATCCTCTGGTCTTGATTTAATAGAACATGTATTGGTTACCAATTTGTGGTGTTTCAGAGGATGCAAAGATTTCTGTGGTTGGTCACATATCAGTTAGATTGGAGAAGAGAGTACGTGAGAATACAGCTAAAGCAGAATGATATATACGCTTTAACGGGGGTTTTTAAAAAGCTCCATGAGAGGATGAACCTAATCTAGGTAATAGAAAATCTTCACAGGGAAAATGGTAATGAATGAGACTATGTAGTATGAATCAAATTTTGATAGAAAAAGAAAAGGGGAAGTTTGTCAAGGGGAGGAAAAGTATAAGCCACCCTAAAGTTACATTGTGGGCTTTGATATGTCTTAAAATGGTATAATGGGGTATGATTGGAGGGCAGAGTGTATGAAGAAATAGAACTGGGACCAGACCGAGGGGGATTTTGAATATCAGTTCACAGATCTGAGACTTAATGATATAATTAAGGAGTCATTCCAGGGTTTAGAACAGGGGAGAGAGATAATCTGAGCTGATCTCTTCTGTGTATTCTTATCCCAAATCCTGGACTGTGTCCCCTTAAAGTGGTGGGAAGCCTTCTCTGAGGGATTAGTTAAAATAGGCATCCTTTCTAGACATTGGCTAAGAAGCTGTAAGATTTCTGGTGCTGGAAATTCTTAAGAATCAACTTTGTACTGGTCACAATAAATTACATCCTTGTGATTTCCATATGAATCTATAAAGCAATGTTCAGGATTCAATCAGAACACCTGGTGATTTTACTAGTATGCAGAAGATAGTCGCCTGTCCTGCATTTGTGTTCTGTGCAGAGAATAGAATACCTCTATTAGAAACAACTAATAGAAGTCATGAAAACATAAATTAGGTGGAATTAGACTGAAATTGATTGGAAAGCAAATACAATGGTGACCTTAATTATTTTAACCAAAAAAAGAGGTTTTATTGTATGCAGTTGCCAATACTGTGAAAGTGGAATGAAAATATAATATGCAAACATAAGCCAATAAAATGTCATTTTTAATGGTAAAATATTTATTCAAGATAACTGGAGAACACTCTACAATTATGAGAAAATTATCTCAGATTATAAATAAAATACAAGATAAAATCAGGATTTAGGGACAGATTTCTTTTTCCCTCCTGAAATGCCAATGGTCAAATTTCACTTGTGGGTAATATGCCATGAAAGACACCTGTTGACCAGTACTTGGGTGTTGGTCAGGAAAAACCAATCAATGTGCCAAATAATAATCAGATTAAAAAAAATGTCCTAGACAGATGGCCATTTTGGCACAATTGGTAGAAACAGTGTATGAATTAATGTGAATTGCTTTAATGCATTATTTTTCTCTTCCAAGAAACTCAATGTAGAATACATGTGACTCCTGTTCACCAATTCAATAGTAATTATGGGTCTAAATTAATCACTTGGTTTATCACTCACCAGTTGTTCAATCGGGCCTCTCTAGATACTTTAGAGACAAGGAACAATTTAGCTAAACAATATTAAATAAATATTCCAAGGTCACAAAATAAAGAGAATAAAAATGATGAATCTTCAGCTTCTAATATTTTGCATAGTTAATAGAGCAGTGCAAAAATAAGTTCCTATAAGGCTATTTAAACAAGTTTATAGTTAAGCAAAGAGATACTTTGATTGAAGTAAATAAATCAAGGGAACCTATGATGGTAACACTCAATGCTTATGATAAATTCATTGTCATGAATGGATGGAAAACTTCTATTTGGTGGCTTAGTCTTATTTTCATTTTGTTTTTAAACTGTAAGCTGTCAAAAGTTCTTTATAGAAGGAAAAGGGGTTTAAATGCATGAGTTTACATATTTCTTTTTTTTTTTAATCACACCCTTCTTATTGGCTTATAAATATATTTGACAGTTGATTTTAGAAGAGGGAAATCAAAACTGCTCTGGGACTTTGGTGACCTTGGCTTTTATTTTTAGCTTCAACAGTAGTCAGCTGTATTCTAAAGCAAAGCCATTGATTCACCATAATCAATTCTGTAAATTAACAGGGTTGGCTGAAACAATATTTAGGTCCTATTTGTCATATGATTAGTTATTCATTTTATGGTTTATTTACAGTACTCAGTTATTAGAATTGAGAGTGCAAGAATAAGCTGGCTGATGGTACACATCTCCATGAGACCCTTACGATGTCTGGCATAGAATAGTGCTCAGTAAATATTTAATTAACTAATGGTTTTAGGATATCCTAAGAGCTGAGAGTTGTTTGAATATGAAAGTGGGGTGATAAGCATTGTGCACTAGGAAAAGATCTGGGAACACTGCACCCAGGCAAATGGGAGGGGCTTCTCATTTAACCCACCTGTCCACCCAGAACTCAAGGATCTATTTGTCCCATTCCTGGCTCATTCTGTCTGCTGCCCTTTGTGACTTTGTACTTACCACATTTGCCTTTTGTTTTTCTTCTAGGCTACTTGCACCTATATCTAAGCCTTTCATGGGATAGGTAGCAAATGGGGAGGACAGTGTGATTTACTTAATGCTTTTCTTTGAGTTCTATTCTTTTCAAGGAAGGGCTTTAATATACAGAAAAAGACACCCTTTGCTAAATCCTAAGGTGGCAACACGTTGGACTGGCTATATATTGTGTCTAGTTAGTGGTTGGGCATCTTGTGATGATTCACTATGGTGGTCCATATTTCAGCTTTTACTGCTGAAAGCCTTTTCATTGAAAAGTGATTGTCAGCCTAGCCCCTTGAAAATATGAAATAATGAAAGAAGCTAAGTGTGGGTGAGCGAGAAGGGGAAAAAATATGAGTAATCACTTATGTATCTCGAGATAAGAATTATGTGTTTTTCATCAATTAAATGGTCATAACAATTTAGAGTTATGATTGATAATTCTGTCATCTAGTACTAATGAACTTTTTACAAAGTTGAAAATTTCCTGGCAGAAATAGCATGGCCTTTCTTGGTCTTATTTTCTGTGAAGTTTTTGAAAAATTGACAAGCACTGTTTTACTATTTTAGTTGTGTATACTCCGTTTTGCAGTCTCTTTTCTTAGAAAAGCAATGGAAGTCTTTTCTTGAAATCCCAGACATAAATACATAGTCCAAGCAATCCCTGCAGTGCTAAAAATTCTCTAAAATGAGTGATCATGTGGTGTTCAGAGCTTGGTGGTGAGCAGAAAGGTATCTTAACAAGTGCATTCAGCAGTCATGAAGAAAGATATATTGTTAATATTTCAATATTTGATATGTGATTGAATTTTATTATCATTCATTCATCAACTCATTTGTGTGCTTAAATGTTCTAGTCTAGACACTACAAAGTCTCTGGTTTCCATGTACTTTATTTGCCTGCCATCTTTGAAGGGTATAACAGATAGCCAAGCAACTCTGTGTTATAATACAACCAGAAGAGTTAAGATGTGAATGATATGGGCAGGAGAGCCTGCCTCTGATTAGGAAAGAATCCTGGGACAAGAAGGAAGCAGGATGTAATCATTTTTCAGTTCAGTTAATTAACTGGAAATAATGACACATTGAAAGCACTATTTCCTAATTAAGTAAGAATGGAAAGAAAACAGTCAACCAGCTAATTAAGGTTAAGAATAAGAACGATACGCCCAGACTTAATGAACCAAAGAAGTACCTTAAATGGCTTATGGGGACAGACAAAGACCATGCCTCTTCAAAGAAAATTGCAAGCTCTTCAAAGAAATAGCAGCCATCTTTACACACGACAGAACTAAGAAGATGAACTGCAGCTTGAGCCTAAATGGTATAATATTTTTTAAGGAATTGCTTTGGATTTTTTAGCAGTTGTACTTTGAAAATTATTTTAACATATTTTAGAATAGTAGAGATAAGGACTGAAGCTTTATGTAAGCCATCTATATAAGAAGGCATGGGAAATTAACAACAACAACAGTAAAGACTGGAGTGAGATAGCACTTTTTAAAAGCTAAGTTAATTCTGAACTTCCTGGAACCCAGTTTTCAAAACATAAAAAAAGTTCTTATCTTTCATTTTTCAGTTAAAGGAATAAATAAATTACTTAAGAGAAATAAACTTTTTCATGCCACTGAGTACCAAATCAAAGTTAATATAAGGATTCTTATTTAAATCATTTTATTAAGAATTAATTATGAAATGGTGGGTCCAAAATAAAGCATTTGATGTATTTGATAAAACATTTGAGTCTTTGGAAGCATCTACATGAATAATTTTTCTATTCAAGAGAATAAATGTCCTTTGCTTCTGAACTCTTCCTAGCTCTGTGACCTTGGGTCAGTGACTTCTTAGTTTTAGCCTCTGGATCTACAAAATCACTCTGCTATTGCTTTCCTCAAGAAATTGTTGTGACAATTAAATGAGGTAACACATCAAGAGCAAAATCCCTGATACAGAGTAATTGCTCAATAAAGCTGAGTTGTTACAGTCATTGTCATCATCCTCAACATCATCATCATTTCTACCACACCACTTCCAAGACCTGCAATGTGTCTCCCAACATTAAATAGTAGTGAGACTCAGGAAATGGAGTGTGATTTCACTGCAGGCAGCCACCCTGCTTAGAATATCACTACATGTATTCAAGAGTATCTAGAACATAAGTTATTAAACCATCAGATAACCCTGAAAACAAATACCATAGGTTTAATGGTGAAGCTACTTTTATCTGAAGCTACTAGAGGAAAGCTGCTTTCTACTTCTCTTAAGACCTGGTTTTTTAAAATTTTCTGTTTTTTCCTTTCTTCTCTGACTTGCTGGAGTTTGTATATGCAACGATAATGTGAGCTGCCTGGAAGAGGAGCAAAAAGAAAGCAAATCACAAAATAAGTATCAAGGATTGACTAGCAGTAACTACTCTAGTTATCTTTCTCACTTGTTCTGCTGCAGCTGTGAATTGTGTTTTTCCTTGAAGAGGAAAAGATGCTTGCAGAAAAATATCAAAATCATCTGACTACTTTTTTAGGGTGTCCCTGGAGATTTAGGGCTGAGCTTTCATTTTTTTAAAGTTACTGAGTCCTTCAAGTTTAGGAAATGAGGCTTTAGGGTGCTGTCAAACGAATAGTTCAAATTCTCCATGTAGCTCTTAAACTTGCAAAGTTCCCTGATGTTGCTCTTAGCAACTCAGTGATAGATGTTTGTGTCCCTTTTTACGTTTGGTCAGAATAAAAGAAGTAAATATGGAATAAAACGTTGTCTCCTCTCTAAAATACAAGTTTTCCTTTTGTGTTTCTCCATATGTTGATCCTTTTTGGATGTTTGCTGAATTTGTGTAGTTCCATTACTATAACAGATTGTCACATTTGGCAAATGCATGCCATATGTGGTCAACGTGTAAATGAGGGATATGGGTACAGAAACAAATATGATAAAAGAATCAGACAGGGGGTGAGGGGAGGACAACCTCTACAATATTGCTATATGGATAAATTAAAGAGTCACAAATGACTGCTAAAAAAAAAAAAGTTTAAAAAAAATGTCCTAGTTTAATATCCCCAAGGCAACCGGGGAGGGGAAGGCACTAAATAATGGGCTATGCTCAGGGGGTTTGCAGCTGATTCTGATCTCAAGAGTACATATGAGTGGAGAACATCACCACCACCATCACATTAATTGTCCTGAGTCCCCTTTCTTGGGTTTACAAATGTCCTCGGTCATAGAATCACCTGGCAAGTGGTCCACACCAAGTAATTTGGTAGGATTTGAATCAACACTTGGGTGATGGATCTTTCAGTCTGTAGGTAAGGTAGTGGATGATGTCCTCTCCAGGAGATGAGAGCATTCCTTCTGGAGTCTGAACTGGATACTCCTTGGGTGATGACATGGCTTCCATATTTTTCTTGGACACCCAAATAGTTCTCATCTTGGCAGATGTCCAGTCATCTGATTATTTGGTGACAATGGGAATTCTCTTTTCTTAGACAACCTCCTAGCTATATTGGGTAACCTCCCATATATTTTGTATTCATCTCTGCTCTTCCTTTAAATGTAAAGAAATCATATCTTACCTTAGGCCCAAAATATTTTCACCAGAGATGTTTACTTCCTCTTTCTTTCCTCCTCAAGAATCCTCTTCTCTTCTTTCTTAAAAATTGAACTAGATTTCTCATTAAAACCAGAGCTAAAATCAACCAGAAATAGCAGCTCTGTTTTCCATGAGCGTGAGGGGTGTAATCTTCAAATTGTAAGTGGGTAAGAGGGGAAATATTTCCAATTCAACCTTTCAGTTAATCAGTGATAATAATAGCATTTATTGAGCAGTTACTCTGTTACTCTGTTCTACATTTTATATAATATACCTATTTACACCTCAAAAATCTCTGTAGGTTCTATATTCATCCCTATTTTTTAGATAAATTAAGATATATGGTTGTCGTTGTGTAAAGGAATCAGGATTTGAATCCGGAAATACTGATTTTTAAGCCCACACTCACCACTTCTCTACATTGGATTTTGCTTATCAACAGCAACAAAAAAGGAAAAATAAAGCAAAACAATTGTATTTCCATAACCAAACAATAGGAATGCTCATATCTTGATACAGGGTAATGGTTACCATGGAAATGTAACCTCTAGTGATAGTATTTGTTGATTAGATAAGATCACAATTGAGAATAAGTTAACTTTTGTAAACATTTATGTGACACAGAGTATCATGCATATGAAGAATGATAAGAGAAGTTTCTGCTTTCAGAGTCCCCAATCTACTGGGAAGGCTTGAACTACAAATTTAAGTAAATATTTAAGCAATAGCTCAAGTCATTGCAGTGATGATGGGATGATGGATTGATCATAATCCTTGGGTCAAGGTATCTTGTTATCTTCAGTTCATATGTGATCCCCTTTATTTCATTCATTCATTCGTTCATTTAGTCGCCAATTTATTCCCCTCACTTTCTCTGCCCCACTAATCCCTCTATTGACAACTGCCATTTAAGAAAACAGCTTTCCATTCTTTGGGCAAGGGCATAAGAATTAATCTGCATTTCTGCTAGACATCCCAATAAGTTTTTAAGACCCTTCTGATAGAACACAGAGTAGTCAAATTTTATATATAGCTCTGTCTTAGAGTAATTCCAAGACTTCTCTTAGAAGTTTGGATCTATATAGGCTCTACATATTAGCAATACTTTGGTCATGTTAATTCTTAGTGAACATGGAGGGGATCTGGGGGTCTATATTTCACCTAAGAATAATTAACAATGGGCTATATTTTGACAAAGGGCTGTGTGGGACATAAAACAAACTAAATGGTTATCGCAATTGAACAAATTGAGGGCTGTCTGGGAACATTAGATTTCTGTCTGACCCTGAAAGAGTTAGTTACCTTCAATCCAAATTGAATTTTGAACGCCCTGAAATCACAAGAAAAACTACTGTTTCTGAAACTAAAGTAATACATGTTTTTATCTTAAATCTCTGTTTTCTGATGTTGCTAGGGTTTTGGGGTTTGTTTTTATTTTTGTTTTTGTTTTTCTCTCTTTCTTTTTTCTAAGTCATTTGTTAATTCATTCTGGTAAGAAAAGGCCAGGGATTTCAGAACTACTGAGGTATAATGAGGGAAACTGATTTTTTATTTTTTTTAATTAAATGTTCATGCTTGAGTTTTAAAAGAAAATTAATCAATGGAATGCTGATTAGTTTTAGATGCTCTGTCTTCTAGTCACAGGTGTCATGTTTAAGTATACATCCCAACAGTGTTATTACCCTTTAAAATGTTTTATCTCAGTGCTATTTCACTCAATAAAAATAAATTATTTTTACTCTAATTAAAAATGGATTTAATGCCAAAAAGATTTAAGCATCCTAAAACCTATGACTTTCTCTTTTCTGAATTCCCATGTTAATTACATACATACCTCTAGGAAGTTTTGATCAGGTATTTTTAAATGTTAAGCTTTGATAAATATTAGAAGAAAATCATTCATAATCATGCTGAATAAAGCTCTAATATATTAGCTTTTTTTAAAACTTGACTTTTAAAGCAAGTAGTATTTTTATTTCACTAATGATGAGCTTGACATATCTGGATCCAACTGATTGGTGAAGAGAAGGCTAATTGCCCTGGTCTGTGAAGGGTCTCTTGCTGAATGGTTTGGTGAATAAAAGCTTTCTTTGGTGTTCAAGTAATTCTCTGGTGCCTTTAAATGCAACTGTTTTTGTCTTGTTTTCTTTTCTTTTTAAATTTCCAAAGATTTTGGTGTTGAAGTAATTCTCTAGCACTTCTCAATGCTGCTGACCAAAAAAAAAAAACCCAATAAACAAAAAAACAGAAACATCCTTTTAATTATAGAGACTTCTAAACATACACAAAAATATGAAAATAATCTAATGAAACCTCATGTCCCATCACCCGGCATGAAAAACCTTTAACCAATAAGAGCCAATCCTATCCCGTCAACATCCCAAATCATACCTCCACATCTCATATTGCTTTGAAACAAATCCCAGATATTGTATCATTTCATTAGTAATTTTTTTATATATGTCTCTTAAAAGTGAGTTCTCTTTTATCCCCACCATAGTTACAATACCAATATCACACCTAAAAAAATAATAAACTCTTAAAATCATCAAATTGTCAGTCTTGGTTCAAATGTCCAAGTATCTCAAAAATCACAACATCGTTTAACACGTTCCTCTGATCAACCTCTGTGTTTTCTGTAAGTTGGAAGTTGGATCTAGACCCTGGCTCAAGGTTCTGGCTTGGTTTTGTGTGTGAGAGACTATATTGTTTGTATGTGTTAGCTGTATTCATTCTTCCTTTCAGGAGGCATATGATGTCTGTCTTTTTGTATGTATTTGTGTGATGTTAACAGCAGTTGATGTTCAGGGTCTAGATGGACTCATTCCTTATTAGTTCAGATGTTCTAATTCTATCCTTCTTTCTTTATTGTGTAGAATACTTCTACCAAGAAAAGTTGTGAATTTAAATATTTTCTATGTTTTCTATGTTTAATTCACTGTAGTTCTTATTCATATTAATTCAAATTGTCCTAACTTAGGCCAGTGAGAACCTCTTCAAGTTTGATTCTGAGTTCTTTTGACATGGATCTAGTAGCCTTTAACAGTTTCCTTATTATCAGTTAGGATAATATGTCCTAGGCTCATCTTGTGTGTTTCATGACCCAGACCAGAATTAGCCATTTCTTCTACTTAGGGACCCACAATCTGGGACCTAGAGTTGCTCTTTGCTACTAGATTGGGCATTATTTCTAAGCCTTTTTAGCACATAGATTTATAAAATGTTCATATTTATAAGTTAAAAATCAGCTCATTGTTCACATGTATATGTTTTGCTTATAAGACTTGCTGGATCCAGGAGAGATTTAAAGTAGTTTACCTTTTGCAAGGGTATTCACTAACAACCATGAAACATTTGGTAGTTAGGTACAGTGTTTCTGGCCATAGCAAAATATTTCGCAATTGCATTTTATACTTTAAAATTGTATATATCTCATTTGAACTGTGTAAAATGTGCAGTCTTTCAAATTCAATTTCTTCTGAAAATCATTTCTAGAAAATAGTTTTATTTACTGAAGAATACACAGTAGCTTAATAATGATGTGAATATATTAGTGAACCAGAATCTACTGACGAATTAGTCACCATTTTTCTAATTAGAGTGTGAAATCTTAATTTTTTGGAGTCTGATTAACTGATAATAGCCATGTCATGGTGTTCTTGCAAAAACCTGTTTTGATGGACATTGCAATATAAAAAGCACCAGATAATAGGCAAAATGAAAACAAAAGCAAAACAAGTACTGATTATTTTCCCTTCAGAGTTTTCTGAACACCTGATAAGCTATGAACATGGAGTTTCACATAAATCAATATCAAGATTAGTATTACTGAGTATTGTCTATTAGGCTTTCTACCATTAAAGATACTTAAGAAAAGTTGGATCAGGATATCTATAACTAAGAAGTTAGGCAATTGAAGCAAATTATTCAGTTTATTTAGAAAAATTAAAACACATTTAGCAAATTCTTCATCTAAATTTGTGTAATATGGGTAAAATCAATTATTATGCCTGAACTTTCAAATATTATGATTTTCTAAAAGCCTTGTGAGGGTGAGTGTGGGGCTGGGGGAATAAATGTCCATCACTAGGAGCCTGGTAAAATAATAACGTGTAGCAGTAGAATGCATCCTATTCAGTCACTGGAAAGAATGAGGCAGATCTGGATGTGCTGCTATGGAAATCTCTGAAGTTTAAGTATACAGTTCGTTGGTTAAAAGCGTGGGCTGTGGAGCCAGACCACCAGACTTTAATCCTGGCACTATTAGTACAAATTTGAGCAAGGTATTTAATCTTTTTATATGTTTCTTAATCTGTAAACTAAGTGTTATACTAACATACACCCCTGATGGTTGTGAGGATTAACCAAAAATTATGCCTGGTGCATGGTAAACGTTCATAGGCTAGCTCTTTCCATCCTCCTCTGCTTCTTGCTCCTCCTCTTCATTCTCTTCTTTCTCCTTTTCCTTTATATTTTTGACGTCTTCATCATCATCATTATCTTGTTGAGTGAAAAAAAAAAGTTTTATATAGTTGTTTCTAGGGCAGGGTACCATTGATGTCAATAAAAGCGTATGAATATATACTTGTATACATAAACTTTTATACTTATATACATAAACATTTATGGAAAGATACATAATAAGCTGTTCAGAAGTGTTTACCTCTGAAGAGCAGATCTGTTAGAGGGGGAAAAGGATGAGGCGAGCACTTTATACATATAATGACTTTCTCTTGTTTTAGGCTTGAACTTTGTATGTCCAAGTACTTCTTAAAAAATAGAAACAGTTTAAATTGAAAAATAAATAATTTAATAAGTTTAATAAATTAAGTGCAGGTTGATCATGGCTACAAGACCAGCCTAAGAAGAGATGGACAAAATAGATGCCTGTGTGAAATTTTTCAAAGTATGTATATGTGTCCACTTCCCTAAATTATCTTTTCTACCATCCCACATGATTCAATGAAATTCTGCCACAAGAGACTCATTTTTTTGCTGTTAAGAAGTGCCCCTATTTACAGCAGAAACTTTTGGAAATGTTAATTTAAGAGAACCTTTAGTTATTAGCAATTTGTAAATTTCTTTTTCTATGTGGTTTTTGCAGCCCACAGTATCCATCTGCTATCTGAACATTGATAAGATGGATATTCGGTTGAGTGGCAAGCTAGTGAGTTATTGTGGGATCAGAATAAGAAAAAAATGAATGTGAAGCCTGGTGAAATGGAATTGAAGGTTGTTTACAGAAAGAAGATTTTCAGGTCCAAGACTCCTGGATAAAACTCTCAGCTCTGCCAAATGAAATAATGTATTGTTCTGTATAAGTTACAGTTAACATTTTCTGACACCATTCTTCATCAATAAAATTGAGACAAAAATACCCACATCCCTGGGAGGTTTGTAAGGATCAAATACCGTACTTGAACTCACCTCTGTCAGCCTCCAATATAGTATTCATTGCTGTTTTAATAAGCCCATATTTTTTCTTTCCGCCTTTGGGTAGTATGAGGAGGCCGTATCTGTTCCTGCATATACTAATTATCAGCTCTGTGACCTTGGGGAATGTACTTTCTCTCTGTTTTTTGTTTTGTTTTGTTTCAATATCTGCAAAGTACATTTTAGATTGGTTGACCCCTTTTAACTGTAGTGTCCAATAGCTACCGACTCCAAGCAGTGACTGGGTGCACTCAGGTCTCCTCTACACCTTGCCCCAATCTTGGTTAAAGAGATCTGACATTGTATCCATTTCATAAACATTTATGAAAACCCAGCTTTAAGACAAGTTCCCAAGCTCTCTAGGTACCCGTTCCTGAGCCCCCTGTGTATCCATTTTGGAACTGCCTGTATAAATCCTAAAGGGATGAATGAATTGGAAGAATTCTGGGATGTCAGATGACTTCATAAAATGATGAGATATCTGGACAGAAGAAACATTTCACCTGATTCACAGAAATACTAACATCAAGCTTTCAAGTCTTTGTGCTGCTAAGAAATCATTTCCCCCACCTATGAAATTACCCTTGCTCAAGTGGTAAGGGTTATAACCTCTATGTGTCTTTGTTTCCTCATCTATAAAATGAAGTTAGCAATACCCATAGGCAACAAGCTGGGAAGAAAAAATGGGGACAGCATTGCTCTTAGCACAAAGGTCTACCAAATATAGAGTACTCAAAAATTATTTTTATTATTCCATTACATTTTGATTATTATTATCCCACTATAATGTTTCTTGCATGCTAAAGATTCTGTTAGTAAATGTACTTAATTTAGCAAGGTTCTTAGAGTAGAAATACAAAGATGATGACACTGGTGATAGTAATAATACTAGCTAATATTTATTGAGCCTTTATTATGTTTTAGGCACTTTTCTAAGCCCTTTGTATATATTAATATACCTAATCTTTAAGATAACCCAATACAGTAAGTATTAATGTGTTCATTTTTACAGATGAGGAAATTGAGGCATAGAAGGAGGGAGATAGAAAGTGCAGACAGGGATTAAACAGAATACTCTTTAAGTTTCACTGTAGAATATAAAAATGGGGTCATGGTTAAAATGGAATGTAGGGTCAAGGGAGAGTTATTTACGACACGAGAGCCTGGAACACGTTTGTGTTCTAATGGGGATGACTCAACAGAAAAGAAGCCATTGAAGACATAAAGGAAAGAGATGAGTATTTTCAGGAACTAGGGAAGGCAAGAGGTGACTGTTCAGGATATAGGAGGAGAGCAAGGCTATTCCTGGCTCAGCCACTAAAGAGCCAAGTGAACTTGACTGCCTATCACTTACTTCTGTGTCACCAGTTAGTCATGTGAAAAGGAGGGTAGGGCTATTAATGACTAGTAACATTTCTCCAAATCAATTTTTCAATGACTATCAAATTATTTGATAATGTTATGCTCTAATATAAACTGAAAACATTGCCAACTTTCAAAGGAGCTCACTGTAATTCTAACATTTTATCACTGTTGATTTCTAAGTCATTTGGTCTCCAGAAAAAAAGAACTCTTGATAGTAAAAAAAAAAAAAAAAATCCATTTTAAAGGATATATTTAACTTCTGCTGCAACTTACATATTTAATTGCTTAATATTTTCCAACATTATATGAAACCACCCCAATGTTTAGCTAACCAATTTGATCATTTATAATTACTTGCCATAGTGATCTATTGTGTGGTATGTTTGCATATGATATATATATTCCAGATTTGAAAGTCCATGTTTTATTTTCAACCACTTTTCACTTTGTTATGAAATTATCCTTCTCAGTAATAAAAGTCATTTTACTTTTAGGTTATATTTTGGGAAATCACATTTTCTGGTTACATGTTTATATGTAATGTTTTTAACTCTACCAAGATCATTTTAAAACTATGTAATCTATTACTAATATCTATCATTTATTATTCAATAAATATTTATCGAGTGTATCCTCTGAACAAGGCCCAATTCTAAGAACTCTGGGGGATACAGGATGAATCATACATAAACCTAGCAATCAGAAAGTTTACAGTCTTGGCAATGAAATGAGATGTGCACATCTCTATCTCCAACCCCTGCCCAAATAGACTTCAAAGAAAATTATAAATTTTTAAAGAAACAGAATTTATTTTCAACAGACTATTAACTCTGAATGTAAGCTATGGTGCTGGAGCAGGTGGCACTCTATATTGCCTAGACTGGTTGAAAATCATAATCAAGTGATAAGAATTTATCTAAATAGTATGTCCTTCATTTAATACAATGGTAATAATATATTAATTTTTATTTTCCCATTTGTTTTCCTTGAAAGAGCACTCATTTATCTTCACAGCTTCTCTGTGAATACAAAGAAAGCAGTTGGTACTAGGGTTTTTTTTTTTTTTTCTGATAATCTATCCTGCTGGACTTAAGTGGCTGAAAATGTCAATTTACCCTATAAATACTTTTCCTTGAGTGTATTCCTTGAACTGCCAAGTTACCTCTACATTATCAAATAAGAGTTTCTTTCAGTGAGATTTACTATTCATTTATAGAAAAGTATGTCACTTTGATTTCTAGTCCATACCCTCCTAAAATAAATAAATAAATAAATAAATAAAGTTGTTGAACAAAGAAGAAAAATAGAGCATTTCTAGGCATTAACAATGTTACATGCAGGAAGTACTATTCCAATAGACATATTTTCTTATTATATTTTCATTAAATTATATCCACCAGTAAGAATGCCTACAGTCCTAGGGCTCTGTCTGTCCGTTTTCTTTTTTGTTTTTTTTTAGTATACTTTTTAGGGCTTTCTATCATTGACGGATTTGTTTTTTGGTTTGGTTGCTCTCTTCTTTCCTTCTTTTTTTTATTTTAATTTTTTCTTATTTTCTTATTTTTATTTTTTTATTTTAATAGCTTTATTTTATTTTATTCTTTCTTCCTTTCTTTCTTCCTTCCTTCCTTCCTTTCTTGCTTTCTCCCATTTCTTCTGAGCCGTGTGGCTGACAGGGTCTTGGTGCTCTGGCCAGGTGTCAGGGCTGTGCCTTTGAGGTGGGAGAGCCGAGTTCAGGACATTGGTCCACCAGAGACCTCCCAGCTCCACATAATATCAAAGAGTGAAAGCTCTCCCAGAGACCTCCATCTCAACGCTAAGACCCAGCTCCACTCAATGACCAGCAAGGTACAGTGCTGGACACCCTATGCCAAATGACTATCAAGACAGGAATGCAAACCCCACCCATTAGCAGAGAGGCTACCTAAAATCATAATAAGGTCACAGACACCCCAAAACACTCCACAGGATGTGGTCCTGCACACCAGAAAGACAAGATCCAGCCTTATCCACCAGAACACAGGCACCAGTGCCCTCCACCAGGAAGCCTACACAACCCACTGAACCAACCTTAGCCACTGGGGGCAGACACCAAAAATAACGGGAACTACAAACCAGCAGCCTGCGAAAAGGAGACCCTAAACACAGTAAGTTAAGCAAAATGAGAAGACAGAGACACACACAGCAGATGAAGGAGCAAGGTAAAACCCCATCAGACCAAACAAATGAAGAGGAAATAAGCAGTCTACCTGAAAATGAATTCAGAGTAATGATAGTAAAGATGATCCAAAATCTTGGAAATAGAATGGAGAAAATACAAGAAGGGTTTAACAAGGACCTAGAAGAAATAAAGAGCAAACAAACAATGATGAACAACATATAAATGAAATTTAAAATTCTCTAGAAGGAATCAATAGCAGAATAACTGAGGCAGAAGAACAGATAAGTGACCTGAAAGATAAAATAGTGGAAATAACTACCACAGAGCAGAATAAAGAAAAAAGAATGAAAAGAATTGAGGACGGTCTCAGAGACCTCTGAGACAACATTAAACACACCAACATTCGACTTACAGGGGTACCAGAAGAAGAAGAGAAAAAGAAAGGGACTGAGAAAATATTTGAAGAGATTATAGTTGAAAACTTCCCTAATATGGGAAAGGAAATAGTCAAGTCCAGGAAGCCCAGAGAGTCCCATACAGGATAAATCCAAGGAGAAACATGCCAAGACACATATTAATCAAACTATCAAAAATTAAATACAAAGAAAAAATATTAAAAGCAGCAAGGGAAAAACAACAAATAACATACAAGGGAATCCCCATAAGATTAACAGCTGATTTTTCAGCAGACACTCTGCAAGCTAGAAGGGAGTGACAGGACATATTTAAAGAGATGAAAGGGAAGAAACTACAGCAAGATTACTGTACCCAGCAAGGATCCCATTCAGATTCGACAGAGAAATTAAAAGCTTTACAGACAAGCAAAAGCTAAGAGAATTCAACACCACCAAACCAGCTTTACAGCAAACGCTAAAGGAGCTTTTCTAGGCAGGAAACACAAGAGAAGGAAAAGACCTACAATAACAAACCCAAAACAATTAAGAAAATGGTAATGGGAACATACATATCCATAACTACCTTAAATGTAAATGGATTAAATGCTCCAACCAAAAGACATAGACTGGCTGAATGGATAAAAAACAAGACCTGTGGGCTTCCCTGGTGGTGCAGTGGTTGAGAGTCCACCTGCCGATGCAGGGGACACGGGTTCGTGCCCCAGTCCGGGAAGATCCCACATGCTATGGAGCAGCTAGGCCTGTGACCCATGGCCGCTAAGCCTGCATGTCCGGAGCCTGTGCTCCGCAACAGGAGAGGCCACAACAGTGAGAGGCCTGCGTACCGCAAAAAAAAATAAACAAGGCCCATATATATGCTGTCTACCAGAGACCACTTCAGACCTAGGGACACATACAGACTGAAAGTGAGGGGATGGAAAAAGATATTCCATGCAAATTTAAATCAAAAGAAACCTGGAGTAGCAATTCTCATATCAGACAAAATAGACTTTAAAATAAAGGCTATTACAAGAGACAGAGAAGGACACTACATAATGTTCAAGGGATCAATCCAAGATATAACAATTGTAAATGTTTATGCACCCAACATAGGAGCAATACATAAGGCAAATGCTAATAGCCATAAAAGTGGAAATCAACAGTAACACAATAGTAATAGGAGACTTTAACACCCTACTTTCACCAATGGACAGATCATCCAAAATGAAAATAAATAAGGAAACAGAAGTTTTAAGTGATACATTAAACAAGATAGACTTAATTGATATTTATAGGACATTCCATCCAAAAGCAACAGAATACACTTTCTTCTCAAGTGCTCATGGAACATTCTCCAGGATAGATCATATCTTGGGTCACAAATCAAACCCTGGTAAATGTAAAAAAATTGAAATCGGACCAAGTATCTTTTCCAACCACAACGCTATGAGACTAGCTATCAATTAGAGGAAAAAATCTGTAAAAAATACAAACACATGGAGGCTAAATAATACACTACTAAATAACCAAGATATCACTGAAGAAATCAAAGAGGAAATCAAAAAATACCTAGAAACAAATGACAGTGAATACACGATGACCCAAAACCTATGCAATGAAGCAAAAGGAGTTCTAAGAGAGAAGTTTATAGCAATACAATCCTACCTCAAGAAACAGGAAACATCTCAAATAAACGACCTAACCTTACACCTAAAGCAATCAGAGAAAGAAGAACAAAAATACTCCAAAGTTAGCAGAAGGAAAGAAATCATAGAGATCAGATCAGAAATAAAAGAAAAAGAAATGAAGGAAATGATAGCAAAGATCAATAACACTAAAAGCTGGTTCTCTGAAAAGATAAACAAAATTGATAAAACATTAGCCAGACACATCAAGAAAAAAAGGAAGAAGACTCAAATCAATAGAATTAGAACTGAAAAAGGAGAAGTAACAACTGACACTGCAGAAATACAAAGGATCATGAGAGATTACTACAGGTAACTCTATGCCAATAAAATGGGGGACCTGGAAGAAACGGACAAATTCTTAGAAAAATGCAACCTTCCAAGACTGAACCAGGAACAAATAGAAAATATAAACAGACCAATCACAAGCACTGAAATTGAGACTGTAATTGAAAATCTTCCAACAAGCTAAAGCCCGGGACCAGATGGCATCACAGGCAAATTCTATCAAACGTTTAGAGAAGAGATAACACCTATCCTGCTCAAACTCTTCCAAAATATAGCAGAGGGAGGAGCACTCCCAAACTCATTCTATGAGGCCAACATCACCCTGATACCAAAACAAGACAAAGATGTCACAAAGAAAGAAAACTACAGGCCAATATCACTGAACATAGTTGCAAAAATCCTCAACAAAATACTTGCAAACATAGATAGCCTCATCCACCAGAGGGCAGACAGCAGAAGCAAGAACTACAATCCTGCAGCCTGTGGAATAAAAACCACATTCACCGAAAGATAGACAAGATGAAAAGGCAGAGGGCTATGTACCAGATGAAGGAACAAGATAAAACTCTAGAAAAACAACTAAATGAAGTGGAGATAGGCAACCTTTTAGAAAAAGAATTCAGAATAATGATAGTGAAGGTGATCCAGGACTTCGGAAAAAGAATGGAGGCAAAGATCAAGAAGATGCAAGAACTGTTTAACACAGACCTAGAACAATTAAATAACAAACAAACAGAGATGAACAACACAATAACTGAAATGAAAACTACACTAGAAGGAATCAATAGCGGAATAATCCCCCATTTTATTGGCATAGAGTTACTTGTAGTAATCTCTCATGATCCTTTTGGAAAAAGATTGGCGGCAAAGATAGAGAAGATGCAAGAAATGTTTAACATAGACCTAGAAGAATTAAAGAACAAACAAACAGAGATGAACAATACAATAACTGAAATGAAAACTACACTAGAAGGAATCAATAGCAGAATAACTGAGGCAGAAGAACAGATAACTGACCTGCAAGACAGAATGGTGGAATTCACTGCTGCAGAACAGAATAAAGAAAAAAGAATGAAAGGAAATGAAGACAGCCTAAGAGACCTCTGGAACAACATTAAATGCAACAACATTTACATTATAGGGGTCCCAGAAGGAGAAGAGAGAGAGAAAGGACGAGAGAAAATATTTGAAGAGATTATAGTCGAAAACTTCCCTAACATGGGAAAGGAAATAGCCACCCAAGTCCAGGAAGCACAGCAAGTCCCATACAGGCAAAACTCAAGGGGAAACATGCTGAGACACATAGAAATCAAACTGGCAAAAATTAAATACAAAGAAAAAATATTAAAAGCAGCAAGGGAAAAACAACAAATAACATACAAGGGAATCCCCATAACATTAACATCCACATCCGCATAGCACAGGGAGATCAGCTCAGTGCTTTGTGACCACCTAGAGGGGTGGGATAGGGAGGGTGGGAGGGAGGGAGATGCAAGAGGGAGGAGATATGGGGATATATGTATATGTATAGCTGATTCACTTTGTTATACAGCAGAAACTACCACACCATTATAAAGCAATTATACTCCAATAAAGATGTTAAAAAAAATAAAAAGAATGCCTACTGTATAGAAGTCCTAATTTATCAATATATCAATTGATGATAATTACCAGCTCCCTAAATTTTTGTCCTTATGGGCCAGAATTCAAAATGCAGATTTCAAGTTTCTGAGACAACAGCCTTAGAAAATAGGAGCTGCTACTTTCTTCTTTCAAGCCAGTAATTCACTTGCATTGTGTGTGCAGCAAAAGGAAACTGTAATGATTCATTCCTATTTCAAAGAGAAGAAATAATCACTAGATAGTACATTTATTGTTAGTATATTAAACACTTTGAATGCCTTCTTTCTACAACTGACCTTATTTAAATTAAGCATAATGGTTTTCAACTCTTTTTCCCCTTAAGGGTGATCCCCAAAGTATGTTTATAATCATTCTAGTATAAGGTGAATTTTTTAGTTGCTAAGAAACATGCTTGCTTAATTTGTTTCCCCACAGATCAGTAAAATATTTCTTCCTGCCCTAGAATTCTGTAAGTAAATTAACAGTAAACTAGTATACCTTCAAAGGAGGGCTGAAGAATTCTGGTGTTGAGGAAGGTAAACTGTGTGTAAGAAGTGTCTGATCACAACCAGCAGAAGAGGTGATGAGGCAGAATTGGCTCTATGACTTGTTGGGCCCAGTGCAAAGTGAAACCATGGGTCCCTTTTTCCCCAGTTAAGACCTTAAAGACAACAATAGAACATTAAACCAAGCACACGACACTTCTGAGTGTGGGGTCTGTGAGTCTGCATGGGTCTCATGTGCCTTCAGTTGACCTTGGAGTCAGTATCTAACAGCCCCTCTCCTCCAGGTCTAATACTGTTCATCTCTCAGAATGTGGTTCAAAGCCTGTTTCTTCTGTGAAGCTGGAATGGACCAACAACTCCTAGAAGTTGGGAATTTTACCCACCAGCAAGTAGCATCCCTGTTGTGAGCTCTATGACGAGAGTCCATGTCGTAGTATTATTCTGTCCCACATATACCAAGAATAGTATAGTTCCCTGCAAGCTGGAACCAAAAAAAAAAAAAAAAAAAAAAGGAAATTGTCTTCCCACTGATAGATGTAATTACCAATGATAAAATCAATGAATACACATTACACTCAGATCTAAGGGTATTAAAGAATGTGCTGCTGACTATCAAAATATTACCTTTTCCTCATTGTTTTTTAATGGATTGCAGTTGAAAGTGATTAATTTTATGAGATTTTTAAAAATTTTATTGAAGTATAGTTGATTTACAATGTTGTGTTAATTTCTGCTGTACAGCAAAGTGATTCAGTTATACCTATATATATATATATATATATATATATATATATATATTCTTTTCCATTATGGTTTATCACAGGATATTGAATATAGTTCCCTGTGCTGTACAGTAGGACCTTGTTGTTTATCCATCTTGCATATAATAGTTTGCATCTGCTAATCCCAAACTCTCAATCCTCCTCTCCCCCATGCCCTTCCCCCTTGGAAACCACAAGTCTCTTCTCTATATCTGTGAGTTTGTTTCTGTTCTGTAGATAAGTTCATTTGTGTCATAGTTTAGATTCCACATATAAGTGATATCATATGGTATTTGTCTTTCTCTTTTTGACTTACTTCACCTAGTATGATAATCTCTAGGTCTATCCATGTTGCTACAAGTGGCATTATTTCATTCTTTTTTAAAAAAATTATTTCATTATTTTTTATGGCAGAGTAATATTCCATTGTGTCTGTGTGTATGTGTGTGTATATATATATAATATATATAGACATGTGTGTATATATATATACATATATATATATATATATATATATATATATATATATATATACATACACACACCACATTGTCTTTATCCATTCATCTGTCAATGAACATTTAGGTTGTTTCCATGTCCTGGCTCTTGTAAATAGTGCAGCTATGAACATAGGAGTACATGTAGAAAACGATTCATTTTAAATTTAAATTCAGTCTTATACACAGAATTTTCTAAAATATGTTCAGTGGGATATTGATGAGTTTTATATAGATTTCCGTGATCAAATAAGTTTAGGAATACTTTGGAAAATAGTAATATAGCTAACACTATATAGATCCTTATTGGCTCTTTCTATTTCCATTGCTACTACTCTCATTATTATCTGAGATATTGCCCCCACCCTACCTCTAATTGTCCCGATTTCCATTAATTAGTTATAGTTCACCTGAGCTTACCCAGTGTCTACTATATAGCCACTGGTGCCTGTGACCTTGACACGGGAATCTCTCCTTAATCTCACAGTGGAGCAATTTTGCCCCCCAGGACATTTGACAATGTCTGGAGACATTTTTGGTTGTCACAGCTCAGGCAGGAGCAGGAGGTGTTACTGGAATCTAATGAGTAGAAGCCAGGGATGCAGCTAAACACCCTACAATGCATAGGACGGCCCCCAAAACAAAGAATAATGCAGCCCAAAATGTCAATAGTGTGTATTAGTCATACTACTGACTCCTTGGAAACCTGCCTTGGTTTTCCATCTCATTTCATACCTGAAGAATTTCATACCCTCAAGCATGGCATTCAAAGTCCTTCATATTCTGACAGTAGCCTCCCTTTTTAGGCCATCTTCCACTCTTCCTTTCCGTACACACTCTGCTCCAGCAAGACCAGGGGACTCAGTCCTCCCCAGCATAGCTTGTGCTCCCTTACTTCTTTGTCCTACATACTGACTTTGCCTGTCCTAGAATGCCCTTCTCTCTTTTTGTTACCTATAGGAACACTCTTTCTATCCTAGCTCATACGTCACCTCCTCTGGGAAGTCTTCCTTGATGTTCTTACTACTCCTCAAAATGGGAGTGATTTCTCTCTTCTCTGGATCCCCTTGGAACTCTTATACCTCTTTCCTATGTGGTACAACATTTTTACAGGTTTTACTTCTAATAAATAGTAAAATTTTGAAGAGAACATAGTTAGCAACACCACTAACAACTTCGTGTGCTGTAAAGCTTTTAATCAATGTGGTCAATAAATACTTGAATTAAATTCTTCTGTTTTGAGGAGTGATTTCTAGATCAGATATTATAATTGGTTTTAAATTCATCTATATTTAACAAGGATTGAGTCCCTGCTGTTAGTAATGATGTGATTTTAATAGCTATCTTCTTTTAGGAAGAAAGTCTTTAGGCTTAATAGGAAAAAAAAAAAAAACCTTAACAAACTGAACTATAATAGACAGTACACTATTACTGTTCTTTTGCTATTTAACACAAGTATTCTGATTTTAAATAGCACCAATTAAATGATGTTTGTGGGCTTCCCTGGTGGCGCAGTGGTTAAGAATCCACCTGCCAATGCAGGGCACACAGGTTCGAGCCCTGGTCCGGGAAGACCTCACATGCCTGTGTGCCACAACTACTGAGCCTGTGCTCTAGAGCCCATGAGCCACAACTACTGAGGCCATGTGCCACAGCTACTGAAGCCCGCACACCTAGAGCCTGTGCTCTGCAATAAGAGAAGCCACCATAATGAGAAGCCTGAGCACCAAAAGGAAGAGTAGCCCCTGCTCGCCACAACTAGAGAAAGCCCGTGCACAGCAACAAAGACCCAAATGCAGCCAAAAATAAATAAATAAATAAATTTATAAAAATAAATAAATAAAATGATGTTTATACTTTTTGGTTAAGGAAATTATTTTTGCTGGTTAAGTGATTTTTGATGTAAACGAAGCAAAATCTTATTCAAACGTACTTTTTAAAAAGTGAGGAAATTGTCTCATAATTGAAAATTCAGAGGTAGAGCAGCCTCAGGCTGACCATCAGTGGCTCCAGCTTTGTTCCCATTGGATCCTGTTGGCTCTGCCCTCTTCCATCCTCAAATTGATAGCTGAATAAACAAGTTTCACATCTGTGGGCAACAGAATCCAGAGGAAGAGGGAGAGTCCTTACCAGATACTCTGGGAAATAGTTAGGAAGAACTTTCCCACAAGTTCCTAGTGAAGCACTTTTCATCTCACTGGCCCCATTTTTTAACCAGTCATTGGCAAGAGAAATGGAATAACTCACAGACTAATCATGTTGAGGGGCCAGCTTCCTCTGGAGCAACCGGGTGGTAGGACGAGGAATAGACACCTAAACAAAATCATTGTCTGTTAGGGAGGAGGACAAGAAAAATCAAGGCTGGGTGAGCAAATAATATTCACTACAGGATAAAAACTGTTGATTCTACTATTGATTAACAGCCCCAATGGTTATCTTTTTAAATTTTAATTAATTTTAAATCAGAATTGCCTACCAAAATTCAGACCCAATTTTTCATGGTAAAACTAATTAATTAGAGTTATAGTGATTTAATCCAAATTATCTCTGATAAATAAGATATATATTTCTGCCTTGGTAATTTCAGTATACTACTCCACGATAATTAATGTAAAAAATAATTTTAATGTCCATAGTATCTTATAATCACACTATTACACAAAAACTGCATAAAATTAGAAATTCTAAAGCTACTACACGATTAAATTCACAATTTAAATGACACTATAATAGACAATATAGTATCAGTGTTTTAGTCCAAATGGCTCTCACCTAGATGAACCCATATGGAGGCCATTTAAGTATTAATGCTTAAGCTAAAGCCTGGCCATAGATTTTTCCCTTCATATTTAAACCAAGATTATATAGTAATCTTTGCTTAAGCAGTCTGATCATAAATAGTACATGATTTTAGCCTTGGCACATTGATGAAACTTGAATGGAACTCTTAGTAATGTGTATGTCACAGAGTTACTATTATATTTGCTTATATTAAATAAAATATTTAATTTAAAATGGATAGTAACAGGTGTATATATGTGTCAAGACAAATTAAATTATACACTTTATGTGCATTTTAGTATACTTTAATTATTGCTCAAAGTTGAAAAAAGTAAAAAAAATGTTTTAATGAATACTGGTGAATACAACAATCGATTACTGAAAGTGTGTGTTACAAAATCTAATCACAAAGACCTATTAGCTCTCATACAAAGGTTCCATTTAGACTCCTTTTTTTTTAATTTTTGAATTTTATTTTATTTATTTTTTTATACAGCAGGCTCTTATTAGTTATCCATTTTATACACATCAGTGTATACATGTCAATCCCAATCGACCAATTCATCCCACCACCACCACCAGCCCCCCACTGCTTTTCCCCCTTGGTGTCCATACATTTATTCTCTACATCTGTGGCTCAACTTCTGCCCTGCAAACCGGTTCTATTTAGACTTTTCTAACTACGTATTGCTGACTGAGCCTAGAATATTCTGTAAAGGTCAGTGTATTTTGGTATAGTTGCTATAATTGTTCTAATAGTATCACCTTCTAAAGTGTCTCAAATTAATTCCATAAGCTCTTTAATAGGAAAATAAGTAGTAATGAATGGCAGCTAAACCCTTTTTTGGTTTGAGGAACCTATGCTTTGAAAGCCACAAAGATATTATCAACATCAATTCCTTACAAACTGAGTACAAATGAACAATTGGATCTTGAATATTTTCAAAGTACAGTAGTGACAGATTCCAACAGAATTGAATATGAAAGATTTAGTTGACCCACTCAATTGGACCTTCTAATTCAACACTTTCCAAGCTTGAGTGTACATAAGAATCAACAAAGTTTCTTGTTGCAGTAAATATTCTGATGCTGTAGGTCAAGGGTGGAGTCTCATAATTTGTATTTCTAACAAGCTCCCGGGCTTGCTGATGCTGCTGATGCCCTGTAAGCTTTTAAATAACAAAGTTCTAAGTCACCTAAAATTCACAAAAATACAGTTTAGCTATATGGATTGCAAATGTTTTGTCGTGTTTGATCATCTTTTGGAAATGGACACAAGTTTAACAAGAATGTGTAATACCTACTAAATTTTTTTATGTTCCACAAATTGAAAATACTTCTATTGAAGTTATAATATTTAAGAGTCAAGCCATCTCTATGCAAGATCAACACTTCTATTTTATCTTATTCTTAACTATCTTTAAGGAAATAAAAAACACAGCTCACTTCAGCTTAAAAATCTGCTTAAAAACTGAAGCTGCTACTACTTTAAAATCAGAAAGTTTCCTTGTGTCGCCTCTCTGAATTTAAACCTATTTTGGTTATACCTGGTAAAATGGAAAGTTGGCAGACATGCTCTTCATACTTTTCACATATTTAAAAGTTAGTAAATCACCTCCTTATTCCTTTTACTAAGATTTGGATAATCTCAAATTCTTTGATTTTTAAACTTTTCATTATATTGTATTCTCATCTCTGTTTACTGTTCTAAATTTCTCCACACATTTTAAGCCTGAGAAAGCCAATCGTGTGCGTAAATACTCTCTTATTGGGTGCACGTTTACTTAGTAAAAACAAAACAATCAAGGGATTTGAGTAAGCTTTTCAATCATTAGTAAGGAAATTATTTCAGCACAGTTTAGAAGTTCTGCATTTTTCCTTCCTTCTTGGGTTACTTGCTAGACTCTGTGCAAGTGTGTAAATCTGAATTGAAGAGGACACTGCTGATACTGCCCATGATTTGGTATAACCATGAAATTAAGTCCTGGGCCACATGCCCAGAATCTAAACTAAATCAAGGAGGGCTTAATTGGAATTAGGCAGTAAGCAGAGGAACTTTACTTTGTTTAGTCTCAAGTTCCTAGTTCCACTGGATTCATGTTTCATAGAAATCTGTGTTTAGGGGCTACAGAAAGTGAGAGACTGAATGTATATTTATTATAGAGAAGATTATGTAGCCGATGGAACTAACCAAGGAAAGATTAGTTCAAGAAGTAAATCTGGGCTTCCCTGGTGGCATAGTGGTTGAGAGTCCGCCTGCCGATGCAGGGGACACGGGTTCGTGCCCCGGTCCGGGAAGATCCCACATGCCACGGAGCAGCTGGGCCCGTGAGCCATGGCCTCTGAGCCTGCGCGTCCAGAGCTGGTGCTCCGCAACGGGAAAGGCCACAACAGTGAGAGGCCCGCTTACGGCAAAAAAAAAAAAAAAAAAAGAAGTAAATCTATTTCCAGCATATAGTGGATGTTTGGCAAACGTTGTATAGGAAGATATTTTTCGGGTTACACTTTTTTTTCATATTTAAGCTATTGAAAAAATGTTTGTGATGCTGAATTAGAATATAGAAATATCAGGAAATAATTTGGTACATTTAGAACCTTTATTTCAAATGAGCACAGCAGGCCATGACAGATCATGGCCCTTCATGATTCTATATATGATAAAATCCTATTCTTACTTTCATTTTCTAGATAATTACACTGTTAACCTCTCTATGACTCTGAATTGTAAGAGGAGGAAAGTCTATTAAGTATTACTTGTTTTCATTCTATCTTTTTCTGATATTAGAAAGGGAAACTGTATTAAATAACAAATACAGAACATTCAGTTCCTTTATAGTATGTACTGTACAATGTATTATATTTTATTATTTCAGAGCATTCACTGGTAATAGCAGTAACCACATTACGAGAGAATAAGCATGGAGATAGTATGGTGAGATTTAAAAAAAAACAAATTTCTGTCTTAAAATATGTGGGATAATAGACAGATACTGAGTAGGGCCCTGTAAATACTGCTTAATTCTATTTGTAATTGTTTAAATTTTCAAGTGCTACAGCATTTGGAGACAGAGAGGCATGATTCCTTTTCTTAAAATTATATATGTGTATATGCAATTATTAGGGAATGGAGCCTTGAATATTATACAATATAGGCAAATTTGTGACACTGAGGGTTTAGATGCACAAAATGAGATCAGCTGCATATCTACTTCAAATTCAAGTGTTTTGCCACCATAATACATTATAAAATTTCTTTGCCCACAGATTTTATTCTGGACTCTAGGATTCTCATAAGATTTAATTAAATATGCTTATCAAGTGACTTTTTTCCCCATCAGAAATATATAGTTGTACAATGCACTCTTAACCCAATAAATATAGGAGGCAATGACCCAAGTGGTTTCAGGAGTGAATATTATCTATGAATTCCTCCTTCTCATTGCCTCTGGCTTTTGACCACACTTAGTCATGCTCTTCAGAGTTGCCCCTAATATGTGTATAACCATTCATTTAACAAACTTTGTATTGTGGACCTAACATGTACAGGGTTTTATGGGGGTTAACTAAGCTACATAGGCAAAATTCATCTTTGTGATTCCCATGCCTGGAATGTTGGAAGGCCTCAGAGTTTGTTACCCTAAACTGATTCTTTGAAAAATTTGTGTAATTCAAACTCAGCCCTTGCCTTAGCTATGAGAATAGCCACCTAACTCGTATTCATATGCTTAGTCGCCCTTCAATTCATCCTCTTTACCACTGCCAGATTCTTCTTAAAGGATAACTCTATAATCATCTCATCCACTGCTCAAAAACCTTAATGACCTGCTAATGAGTTCAGAATATTGTTCATACTCCTTATCAGGCTATGCACAGTCTTCTACAGTTTGGACCAACAAGACGTTTCCAACCTGATTCCTTATCATCCCCTTAACATACCCTATACTCTAGTGACGTTACAATTGGCAGTACTGCATAGGGCCAGTTCAAGAGTATAGACTGTGAAGCCTGGCTGACTGGCTATGAATCCTGGTTTTTCCAGCCCCTCCCTGTGTGGTTGTGGGCAAATTACTTGAACCCTCTTTGTCTCAGTTTCCTCATCTGTAAAATGGTGATAATAATGGCTACTATGGCATAGCATTGTTGGGATAAAAAACATGAATGAATGTATATAGAGCATTTAGAACAGAGCTGGGCACATATTAAGTACTTGGTGATACCCGATGTTATTTTTTTTTCTTCTATGCTTTGCTGATGCTGTTTCCTCTACTTGGGAAGCCCACTTCACCCCCTTACTCCCATTGTTTTATGTCCATGTCCAGATTCTACCTGTCTTTCAAACTGTAGTTTAAATGGTTTTTCTGTTGATCCAGCTGCAGTCTGTATACTTAACCACTACGCTGAATTGCTTCTGCCACAATAACATGGAAATTAACCTCATGACAAAAATCACTTTGCTTTCAGATGAAATATAAGCAGAGATATAGAAATGTGTGGTTTATGGAATTATTCCAATAACATCGTTCATGATATACACGGCAATGGTGAATGGAAGATTGTCAAATTAAAAGGTCAAATTTCAATCTCTGAGCACCAGTCTTAATAATTAAAAGAATCAAGTTGACCTTGTGCTCCAGGATTATGGAGTTGTGGAGAAGGCCTTGCAGTAAAGTGCTATCAGCATTCTTTATTTTGTGGTCAAAGAGACATTTAAATGTGCCTTTTTTTAACCTTGAGAATTATGGCCCATTCCTCAAACACTTAGCTTTCTGGTGAGCAGTTAATGAAGTGGAACATTTTTGATTCATTGAGAGATGGTTTGAGAATGAATTTTTAAACATGAGTTTCAAGTAATATTGGAACCCATTTTTAAACAGGCTTCCAGTGTGAGAAGGAAACAGAGACTCCCTGGTGAGATTTAGCAGAAGGGACTGGCCTCCTTTGCAGGGAATTATACATTACCTCTCATTACCTGCGGACTCCAGTGTACTGGGCTCCAGTGAAAAGCAAGATATTTGTCAAGAGGGAAGATGTATAAAGGATCCTAAACAAGTTTCTTGATTGCAGAAACAGAAATCAACTGAATTAATAAGCAAAAAGGAATGTATTGAAAACGTTGATAGAATCAACAGCAGGTTAGGAGACCAGGCTTGGGAATGAATTAGAATCAAAAGAAACATGAGATCCTTAGAAGCTGGAAGTATGAATCTGTCTTGTAATAGAAACTATCACATTGACTTGCAGTGCGATGATTTATAGCCAAGTGTTTCTTTCTTTCTTGCACTACTGGATCAAAGTTTCATCTCTTGGAAGAGAGCAGCTCTTTGTACCAAGTCTGATTTATGTGCTGATTCCCCATCTCTGTTGACAAAGGGAGAAAGAGAATCTGGCCCTTCTGCCACCCAAAGCAGAAGGCAGTCAGCTAGATTACTATACTCCTCTCTCCCACAGGATAGTAAAAATAGGGCAGGAGTAATTCCCTAAGGGTGATCACAGTCGATATAAGGAAGAGAGAATGGATGTAGGACAGGCACAAAATGACAAATATCCACTCCAGATCGTGGAGGACAGGGGACTTGAAAAGTAGCCCAACCAATATATCCTAAGCCCCTCAGATTTTGTCTGAGAATCAAACCTGGTCCTTGGTCAAAGCTAAAATTTACAGAAAAGATCATGCTGTTAAAAAAGTGTATCTTAGTTTATCTTTATAAGCATAACCAATAAACAGAAATACATTCTAACTAAGAAGCAGAGTGCAAAGTAAAATTGACCCAAAAATCAGCTACAGTTTTTCTCCATTGATTTTTTTGCAGAGTGGTTCTTTTAATTACTGGCAGTTTTAACTTGGGATTTTTTTTCTTTCTTTCTTTTATAGTTTCCAAAGAGTAGGATCTCTTTGAAATACTAGCAGGAAAAAAAAAAAAAAGAATCTCAGTTTTCTCTCTCTCTGGAAACATTTATTTTCTTACCTGTCTAGATATAACTTTAAATTTTTTTTGTCCAAATCTATTCTCCTTTGAAAAAAATGTGTATATTCCATCTCTTCTACTCCCATGTTGCCAGACAAAGTACCGTTTAAGAATCGATTGTCAGGGCTTCCCTGGTGGCGCAGTGGTTGAGAGTCCGCCTGCCGATGCAGGGAACACGGGTTTGTGCCCCGGGTCCGGGAGGATCCCACATGCCGCAGAGCGGCTGGGCCTGTGAGCCATGGCTGCTGAGCCTGTGTGTCCGGAGCCTGTGCTCCGCCACGGGAGAGGCCACAACAGTGAGAGGCCCGCGTACCGCAAAAAAAAAAAAAAAAAAAAAAAAAAAAAAAGAATCGATTGTCAGAAGGAAGTAAGCAGAAATAATTGAAATAAAATTGTGAGAGTGGGTTAGGAGTAGAATTGACAGAAGGACATTTAGCTCACCCATAGCTAGTGGGACCATTAGCAAACAAATTCTTGGTCTTTTATTAGCCATCTCCCAGGAAGGACTCTCTGGCTTGCCACAGGCTCTTTGAAGTTCCCAAACTTTTTAAAGCATTGTTTTGTCTGAATTCCATTCCATCAAACCCAACTGAACTATTACAGGTATTGATCTGTTGGTATCAGTGCTTCCTGTGGGATTAGCAAGATATCCGGTGCTATGGAGAAGTACAGAAAATATAACACCATTCCCTTCCTTAGGTATTTAAATCATACCCTAAGACTTGACTTTTTCATCATGAAATAGAACTATGCGAAATCATAATTTTATTAAATTAATTAAACACCAAGTGTTTAATACAATAGACAATTACAGCTATGGGATATCCAGAAGGGAGTGGTCAGTAGTCAGAGATAATTAGAAAAGCTTCCTGGAGGAGGGTGGACTGAACTGGATTCTGAAGAATGGGTGAGATTTGATAGATGGAGAGAAGTGGGAAGGGAAATGTTTTGAGTGAAGGCTAGGACCCTGGCTCAGGAAATTCACACAATCTTTTTCTTCCACAAATATGAGAATGCATGAAGGTTGGCATGTAAAACATATTCATTGTAGGCATGTGATTTCTAAACCTAGCAAAAAATGCAGTGTCTATAATCCTTCAAAATAAAGATAATGCTTAACTGTAGACCATTCCTTCTATAACTCTTTAACCTTATGGTTTATTTTTAACATAAAACTACAGTGACTTAAAAAAATTAAAAACTTGTTGTTCAGGATAAAATCATAGGGATAATTCCAATGACTCATATGTTTATTAAATCTCTAAAGCTCAGTATATTGGGACCAGATCTGTTTGATAGTGTCCCAGCACCACCACCCTTCCTTTGATACAAAAGGAAAACAATAAGAAAGGTAGTGAGAAATGAAATACTAGCTCATCTCTCCAACCACTTCAGCATAATCATGAGAAAATTAAAGAGGGACCTGGCTTGACTCAACCCTAGAGAGGAAAACAGGCAAGTTACGACTGTCCCCCCACATTTGACCTATTTTTTTTAAAAATTATGATGTAACTTAGTGGCAGAGAGTGTCATTATTCTGAAAATCTCCACCTTAATTCTCTGATTTATTTAATAATTTTAAAGAAACTTCTATTTTGCCTTTTTGTTATGTCTAGATGGGTAAAACTGTTTAAGGTTAGGGAAAAAGGTAGAGTACATTTTCCAGTGTAAAGCATGGAGAGGTTAGATGGTGGATATGTAAGTCAGTGACCTGGATGAACAAGAATCAGACTAATTTAATCTTTAAGTGGAATTTCACATACTGCATTATTAGGGTAAAGGCTGAAAAAATATATCTTGGTTTCTTCAACCAGTCAATGGCATAAAAAAAGGGGAAAAACTTGAAGATATGGGTTAACAATTCTAATACTTCTGTACATGTATTTTAGAATTGAACTGTTAAGTAAATGAATGGCAGGTGGTGAGAACCATATTCTCACAGTTAAGAGTGGGAGTTTATAGATAAACAAGGGGAAGAGGCTACAATTATCTATGTGGTAGTAGATGAGTTGGAGGCATCAGTATGAACTCATGTTTAGCTTAAATATACAGATGGTTACATATAGAAATATTTGCAGATATGTGTATATACAAAGGTTATTATACACGTTTATTTCCTTGCACTTTCAACTGAGAGGACTTAGAAGTCACAACACGCCAATAGAAAGGAGCACACCTAGTACCCAGAATCTGGTTCCTAAAATTGTTCTCTAATAGAAGGAACCAGGGCTCTTTGGAGAAATGGCTAATTATAGGAATGGGCAGGAAATACTCAAAATGAGCTTAGAACATCTTGTATCAGAAAGTAAGGATCTGTTTTGTTTTTTTTTTTTTTTTTCAAAAAAGGGGATGGCGGGTATATAGAAGTGACACAGGAGCGAACTGAAAAAACTCCCAATGGCCAAAGCTACAATACTTTGAGCAACAAAATAAAGTGTTATTGGATTATAACACAAAGTATAAAATATCTATGAATCCATACTGATATAAATAAGTAATTAAATAAGTATTGAAGGAGAAGAGACAAATCTCCACAGAGAAGAATTCCAAATAATTTATGTACATACTCTACCCTCAAAGAGGTAAAACATAGCTCTCTACTCTTCAAGTTTGTGCCAAGCATAATGACTTTCTTCCAAAGAATGTAGTGTGGAAAGGTTGGGAGGAAGTAACCTTATAATGGAGAAACTTGACAAACTTTACCTAAAACAGATGGTCAAGTTCAATAACAACAGTGATAAGTACTATGGATAGCATATACCCTTGGTATGATGGAATGAAAAGGGCTCTTTGCCTCTGTGGTCTTTCGTCCCAAAATCTAAAACCTCAGCTTAAACATGAAAAAAACGCCAGAAAAATTTCAGTAGGGGAGCATTTTACAGAATAAGTGACCATTACTCAGCAAAACAGTCAATGTCATTAAAAACAAGAAAAATATAAGGAATTGTCACAGTCAAGAGTTGCCTAAAGACACATCATGACTAAATGTAAAGTGGTATCCTAGATGGGGTTCTGGAACAAAAAAAGGGACATTAGATTAAAAACTAAGGAAATCTGAATAAAGTAGAAACATTAGTTAATAGTGATGTATCAATCAGACATTAGTTAATAATAAACTACAGACATTAGTTAATAATAAGGTATCAATATGAATAAAGTACAGATATTAGTTAATAATGTATCAATTAGTTAATAATAATGTATCAAAAATAATGTATTAGTTGATAATGTATCAATACTGTATCAATAATAATGTATCATGACAGACTCTGGGAGGGCTCATGCCATGGAGTACATCCCAGAAATTCTGCTGCCAGTGTCCTTGTCCCCACAGTGAGCCATACCCACCCCCCACCTCTGTAGGAGACCCTCCAACACTAGCAGACAGCAGAAGCAAGAAGAACTACAATCCTGCAGCCTGTGGAACAAAAACCACATTTGCAGAAAGATAGACAAGATGAAAAGGCAGAGGGCTATCTACCAGATAAAGGAACAAGATAAAACCCCAGAAAAACAACTAAATGAAGTGGAGATAGGCAACCTTCCAGAAAAAGAATTCAGAATAATGATAGTGAAGATGATCCAGGACCTCAGAAAAAGAATGGAGGCAAAGATCAAGAAGATGCAAGAAAAGTTTAAGAAAGACCTAGAAGAATTAAACAACAAACACCTAGAATAATTAAAGAACAAACAAACAGAGATGAACAATACAATAACTGAAATGAAAACTACACTAGAAGGAATCAATAGTAGAATAACTGAGGCAGAAGAACGGATAAGTGACCTGGAAGACAGAATGGTGGAATTCCTTGCTGCAGAACAGAATAAAGAAAAAAGAATGAAAGATATGAAGACAGCCTAAGAGACCTCTGGGACATTAAACGCAACAACATTCGCATTATAGGGGTCGCAGAAGGAGAAGAGAGAGAGAAAGGACCAGAGAAAATATTTGAAGAGATTATAGTCGAAACATCCCTATCATGGGAAAGGAAAGAGCCACCCAAGTACAGGAAGCGCAGCGAGTCCCATACAGGATAAACCCAAGGAGAATCACGTCAAGACACATAGAAATCAAACTGGCAAAAATTAAAGACAAAGAAAAATTACTGAAAGCAGCAAAGGCAAAATGACAAATAACATACAAGGGAACTCCCATAAGGTTAACAGCTGATTTCTCAACAGAAACTCTACAAGCCAGAAGGGAGTGGCGTTATATACTTAAACTGATGAAAGGGAAGAACCTACAACCAAGATTACTCTACATGGCAAGGATCTCATTCAGATTCGATGGAGAAATCAAAAGCTTTACAGACAAGCAAAAGCTAAGACAATTCAGCACCACTAAACCAGCTCTACAACAAAGGCTAAAGGAACTTCTCTAAGTGGGAAACACAAGAGAAGAAAAAAACCTACAAAACCAAACCCAAAACAATTAAGAAAATGGTAATATAACATACATATCGATAATTACCTTAAATGTGAATGGATTAAATGCTCCAACCAAAAGAAACAGGCTTGCTGAATGGATACAAAAAACAAGACCCATATATATGCTGTCTACAAGAGAGCCACTTCAGACCTAGGGACACATACAGACTAAAAGTGAAGGGATGGAAAAAGATATTCCATGCAAATGGAAATCAAAAGAAAGCTGGAGTAGCAATACTCATATCAGATAAAATACACGTTAAAATAAAGAATGTTACAAGAGACAAGGAAGGACACTACATAATGATCAGGGGATCAATCCAAGAAGAAGATATAACAATCGTAAATATATATGCACCCAACATAAGAGCACCTCAATATGTAAGGCAACTTCTAACAGCCATAAAAGAGGGAATGGACAGTAACACAGTAATAGTGGGGTAATTTAACACCTCACTTACACCAATGGACAGATCATCCAAAGTGAAAATAAATAAGGAAACAGAAGCTTTAAATGACACAATAGAAAAGATAGATTTAATTGATATTTATGGGACATTCCATCCAAAAACAGCAGATTACATTTTCTTCTCAAGTGTGCATGGAATAGTCTCCAGGATAAATCACATCTTGGGTCACAAATCAAGCATCAATAAGTTTAAGAAAATTGAAATCATACCAAACATCTTTTCTGACCACAATGCTATGAGATTAGAAATGAATTACAGGGGAAAAAACGTAAAAAACACAAACACATCGAGGCTAAACAATACGTTACTAAATAACCAAGAGATCACTGAAGAAATCAAAGGAAATCAAAACTACCTAGAGACAAATGACAATGAAAACACAACGATCCAAAACCTATGGGATGCAGCAAAAGCAGTTCTAAGAGGGAAGTTTATAGCTATACAAGCCTACCTCAAGAAACAAGAAAAATCTCGAATAAACAATGTAACATTACACCTAAAGGAACTAGAGAAAGAAGAACAAACAAAACCCAAAGTTACCAGAAGGAAAGAAATCATAAAGATCAGAGCAGAAATAAATGAAATAGAAACAAAGAAAACACTAGCAAAGATCAATAAAACTAAAAGCTGTTTCTTTGAGAAGATAAACAAAATTGATAAACCATTAGCAAGACTCATCAAGAAAAAGAGGGAGAGGACTTAAATCAATAAAATTAGAAATGAAAAAGAAGTTACAACAGACACTGTAGAAATAAAAAGCATCCTTAGAGACTACTACAAGCAACTCTATGCCAATAAAATAGACAACCTGGAAGAAATGGACAAATTCTTAGAAAGGTATAACCTTCTAAGACTGAACCAGGAAGAAATAGAAAATATGAACAGACCAATCACAAGCAATGAAATTGAAACTGTAATTTAAAATCTTCCAACAAACAAAAGTCCAGGACCAGATGGCTTCACAGGTGAATTCTATCAAACATTTAGAGAAGAGCTAACACCCAACCTTCTCAAACTCTTCCAAAATTTTACAGAGGAAGGAACACTCCGAAACTCATTCTATGAGGCCACAATCACCCTGATACCAAACCTGGACAAAGATACTAAAAAAAAATAAAATTACAGACCAATATCACTGATGAATATAGATGCAAAAATCCTCAACAAAATACTAGCAAGCAGAATCTAACAACACATTAAAAAGATCATACACCATGATCAAGTGGGATTTATCCCAGGGATGCAAGGATTCTTCAATATACGCAAATCAGTCAATGTGATACACCATATTAATAAATTGAAGAAAAACCATATGATCATCTCAATAGATGCAGAAAAAGCTTTTGACAGAATTCAACACCGATTTATGATAAGAACTCTCCAGAAAGTGGACACAGAGGGAACTAACCTCAACATAATAAAGGCCATAAACAACAAACCCACAGCAAACATCATTCTCAATGGTGAAAAACTGAAAGCAATTCCTCTAAGATCAGGAACAAGACAACAATGTCCACTGTCACCACTATTATTCAACATAGTTTTGGAAGTCCTAGCCATGGCAATCAGAGAAGAAAAAGAAATAAAAGGAATCCAAATTGGAAAAGAAGAAGTAAAACTGTCACTGTTTGCAGATGACATGATACTGTACATAGAGTATCCTAAAGATGCCACCAGAAAGCTACTAATTAATGAATTTGGTAAAGTTGCAGGATACAAAATTAATGCACAGAAATCTCTTGCATTCCTATACACTAATGATGAAAAATCTGAAAGAGAAATTAAGGAAACATACCCATTTACCATTGCAACAAAAAGAATAAAATACCTAGGAATAAACCTACCTAGGGAGACAAAAAACCTGTATGCAGAAAACTATAACACACTGATGAAATAAACCAAAGATGATACCAACAGATGGAGAGATATACCATGTTCTTGGATTGGAAGAATCAATATTGTGAAAATGACTCTACTACCCAAAGCAATCTACAGATTCAATGCAATCACTATCAAATTACTAATGGCATTTTTTATGGAACTAGAACAAAAAATCTTAAAATTTGTATGGAGACACAAAAGACCCCGAATAGCCAAAGCAGTTTTGAGGGAAAAAAAAGGAGCTGGAGGAATCAGACTCCCTGACTTCAGTCTATACTATAAAGCTACAGTAATCAAGACAATATGGTACTGGCACAAAAACAGAAATATAGATCAATGGAACAAGATAGAAAGCCCAGAGATAAACCCACACACCTATGGTCAACTAATCTATGACAAAGGAGGCAAGGATATACAATGGGGAAAAGACAGTCTCTTCAATAAGTGGTGCTGGAAAACTGGACAGCTACATGTAAAATAATGAACTTAGGACACTCCCTAACACCATACACAAAAATACACTCAAAATGGATTAGAGACCTAAATGTAAGACCAGACACTATAAAACTCTTTGAGGTGGGCTTCCCTGGTGACGCAGTGGTTGAGAATCTGCCTGCTAATTCAAGGGACACGGGTTCGAGCCCTGGTCTGGGAGGATCCCACATGCCGCAGAGCAACTAGGTCCGTAAGCCACAGCTACTGAGCCTGCGTGTCTGGAGCCTGTGCTCCGCAACAAGAGAGGCCGCCATAGTGAGAGGCCCACGCACCACGATGAAGAGTGGCCCCCGCTTGCCACAACTAGAGAAAGCCCTCGCACAGAAATGAAGACACAACACAGCAAGAATAAATAAATTAATTAATAAACTCCTACCCCCAACATCTTCTTTTAAAAAAAAAAAAACACTCTTAGAGGAAAACATAGGAACAACATTCTTTGACATAAATCACAGCAAGATCTTTTTTGATCCACCTCCTAGAGTAATGGAAATAAAAACAAAAATATACAAATGGTACCTAATGAAACTTAAAAGCTTTTGCACAGCAAAGGAAACCATAAACAAGATGAAAAGACAACCCTCAGAATGGGAGAAAATATTTGCAAATGAATCAGTTGTCAAAGAATTAATCTCCAAAATATATAAACAGCTCATGCAAATCAATATTAAAGAAACAAACAGTCCAATCCCAAAATGGGCAGAAGACCTAAATAGACATTTCTCCAAAGAAGACATACAGATGGTCAAGAAGCACATGAAAAGCTGCTCAACATCACTAATTATTAGAGAAATGCAAATGAAAACTACAATGAGGTATCACCTCACACCAGTTAGAATGGGCATCTTCAGAAATCTACAAACAACAAATGCTGGAGAGAGTGTGGAGAAAAGGGAACCCTCTTGCACTGTTGGTGGGAATGTAAATTGATGCAGCCACTATGGAGAACAGTATGGAGGTTCCTTAGAAAACTAAAAATAGAATTACCATATGATCCAGCAATCCCACTACTGGGCATATACCCAGAGAAAACCGTAATTCAAAAAGACACATGCACCCCAATGTTCTTTGCAGCACTATATACAATAGCCAGGTCATGGAAGCAACCTAAATGCCCACTGACAGACGAATGGATAAAGAAGATGTGGTACATATATACAATGGAATATTACTCAGCCATAAAAAGGAACAAAATTCAGTCATTTATTGAGGTGGATGGACCTAGAGTGTGTCATACAGAGTGAAGTAAGTCAGAAAGAGAAAAACAAATATCATATATTGACGCCATGTATGTGGAACCTAGAAAAATGGTACAGATGAACCGGTTTACAGGGCAGAAGTTGAGACACAGATGTAGAGAACAAATGTATGGACACCAAGGTGGGGAAAGCCGCGAGGGCGTGGGGATGGTGGTGTGCTGAATTGGGCAATTGGGATTGACATGTATACAGTTATGTGTATAAAATTGATGACTAATAAGAACTTGCTGTATAAAAAAATAAATTCAAAAATTCAAAAAAAAATAAGTAATGTAACAGTAAGTACAACAAATATACTATAGTAATGTAGGATGTTAATAATAAGGGAAGCTGGGGTTTCCCAGTGGTTATATGGAAGCTCTCTGTACTATCTTTTATTTTTTTGTTCCAAAATAAAGTTTATTATTAAAATGATTTAAAAGAAAGAGGTGAGGAACTTATTTAAAGATATTTAAGAACTCAAGAAACATATCAACCAATTGTAATATGTGGACCATTTGTAGGAGAAATATTGCCATTTGGAATGTGTAATTATATTATCAATTTATATTGAAAATATATCATTCAACATTTTCCTCAAGTTGCTAACTGAGTATATTTAACCTCAAATGGATATATTTTAACTGCAGTTAAAATATATTCCAGAGGTGGGCAAAGTTTTTTTTATAAAGGACCAGATACTACATGTTTTAGGCTTTGCAGGCCATTTGGTGGTGTCACACATATTCAACACTATCTTGTAGGGAGAAAGTGGCCTTAGACAATACCTAAATGAATGGGCATGGCTGTGTTTCAATAAAACTTTATTACTAAAATAGCAGCAGTATTTGGCATAAAGACTATAGTTTGCTGATCCTTGATTTACTGTAATTTGAATGTTAGTATAAAATGAGGTTCACATTACATTGGTGATTTTCAGACTCTGTTTTGCAGAATCTAAAAAATTCAGAGAAGGCTTAAGGGACAGAATTGTAGCTGAAGCAAGTTGGAGGCAAAATGAACAGAGCTTAAAGTATCTCAATATTATTTCCAGCTGAGAAGTCTGCTTTAGGCATTTTTATATAAGGGAATTCTGGGTAAGGTTTTGTTTAGGAGACATAGATAATGATTATAAGAACTTACTCTAGATTCAGACTATGGGTTCAAATTCTAGTTCCATCATTCCTTACTATCTTTATGACCTGGGATTTTCTCCTAAGTTTCTTCATCAGTAAAATTGGAATAGTACACCTGTGTGTACATCAAGTTGTAGTGAAAATGAAGTGTAAAAAGTACTATGTGGGTAATAATAATACCTGAATACATGTCAGTTTGTAATGAAAAATAAATGAGAAAATATGTATTGAGACTTATCATAGTAACTGGTACAGAATAATTGCTTACATTTACTGCATTCATTAATAATATTCTTATCATTGCTGGCATCAACATAATTTGTTTAAAAAAAAAACCAAACATGGAAACTACTAGACCTTAGGGTCTCATTCAGTTTAATTGGCCTGGTTTTATGGAAATTAGTACATTTTCAACATTGCTCTTAATGAAGGACTTTTTTTTTTTTTTTTGAGGGGTAGGGGAAACAGCAATTATTGGCTGAAATAGGTCATATTTCTCAGCTGCAGTTTCTAAGAATTGCACCCAAAAGCCTGATTCTTAAGATAGCCCCAAGTTGACCCAAATCTTTACTATTCTAGAGCAGACAACCAAATGAAAAATTATTCAGAGATCCTTATAGTCTTTTGTAACATGAGGAGTTAAGTGACAATAGCACCACTGGACAGAGTGAAAGATGGTCATCTTCCAGTTTCTGGGAAAACAACTTCTGCCCCATTGGCTTCTGTCCCACCTGATATACATCCCCAAAAAGGTTGGGGAAAAAATAAAACAAGATAAAAAAGAGGAAAACCAAAAAGAACACCCAGATGTTTTTGCATGTAAAATATTAAAACAGAAATACTTAGGTTAAGTATTTGTTCATTTTCTGAATATGAGGAGGACTCAATAATGATACAGAATTTTAGGGAAATTTGTGACAGTTCACTCTGAAGAGGGATTAAACTAAAAATAACAGAGGACTCAATCATTTTTTAAAATAATTCCCTGTATACAAGGTAAACATCTTTTCTTACAGAAAAAAGCACTCTCTATTAAGTGTGATATAGGTCTTCCACTTCTGGGAGATTTCATGGTGTTCTCTTGGAAAACCTTCCAACTTAAAACTAATGAGCATGATTAGGTCACAGAGCTAGTGGGTTTTGGTCCATCCCCATATACTATATCCTATTGATGTGCCTTCCCATATCTTCCTCCAGTATTTCACTCCTTCCTCCCATCTTCTACAATTAGCTCGAACTAAAATAAGAGAAGCAACTAATCAGAGCAGGTTAAGGGAATGGAATCAGAAATTCTCCCTGGTCTGATGACCCCCATCTATTCTCACCATCTTGAGTCCTGAAATTTCATAATGACCATCCATGGTGCTGTAAATGAGTAGAATAACCCTTTGTGTCTTTCCCTGCTCTACATCCAGGACATAGATTTCATAACTTCAGAAAAGGTGAGAATAATCTATTTTAAGGTACAACTGGAAATGTGTACTCCTTTTCCACTAATTGCCAGGTCGCCCAGATGCCTCCTTTGCTAGAAACAAGATTGACTTCCCTCAATTAGAAAACATCTCAGGCTTCTAGACAAATGGGACTGAAGTACATCAAAAGGGATTAGTGCCTGGGGAACCCATTCATCATGTTTTCTTCTTTACACATAAACATTCAAATCTATCAGAGATAAACTGTTGGCACGAATGACTTTCTCAATACCCACAGACAGAAGCTTTTGAATTCCTCAGGTTAAATCTTATTTTGATCTTCTGGCAGGTGTTTTGTATATGCTTCATGTGAGCTCTCTGTTACCTTTGAGTTTGACTTTAGTAGTAAAACTGTAATGTGTATTTCCAGAAAGGCTTTCTCATCTACCGTCCTTGATAGTTGAGAGGTGTGTGTATGTTGCTTTTTATCTCTGTTGTTGTCTTTCATCTTAGATAATAGAGCAGTGATAACATAACAGGATATTTGCATGCCCCTTTTCCTTGATATCTCCTTGTCCTTTACATATGTGAATATACTCAGGTTCTTTTGAAGTCTTACCCCAAAATGCAAGTTTAAATCATGTTGATGGCTTCTTATTCTAGGGCATAGCTGGCTGAAATGCACACTTATCTCTTGCTGTAGCAAAGGATCTGATCTACTCAACAAGAGCTTGTCCTTCTCCATATGTCTCATACTCCAAGGACAATTTGTAGTAAACTAAATTTTCTAAATTGGTTTAGAAAATTATATTCTTGCTTTAATTGCTTTTTTTTTTTTTTTTTTGCGGTACGTGGGCCTCTCACTGTTGTGGCCTCTCCCGCAGCAGAGCCCAGGCTCCGGATGCACAGGCTCAGCGGTCATGGCTCATGGGCCCAGCCGCTCCGCGGCATGTGGGATCCTCCCGGACCGGTGCACGAACCCGTGTCCCCGGCATCGGCAGGTGGACTCTCAACCACTGCGCCACCAGGGAAGCCCAAATTGCTTATTTTTATATGTTCTTTTTAGGAAAAATTATGAAAGATTAAGAATAGTCCAGAGAATCAGTTTTGAAGATACATATTAGAGTTATATATTCTTGCCTGGTGGTTATTCCTGTGGTGAATGACTAAGTTGGTGATTGAACAACCTTAAAAGTTAAGGTTTTGAAAGTCAATTAAATATAATAGGCAGTGGGGCATGAAAAAATAAATGGGTAATAGGACCCTTGGAAGGTACAATGACACAAAAAGTGATTCTCTGATGCAGAAAAAATGAAGAGCTCAAGGCTACCAGCTGAAGTATTATGGTTTCCCTTTCAATATTCATTTAAGATGATGCTGAGAATATCCTGGAGAACAAAACAATCTCAGAAGTTGTGTTCCAGTGGGCACAATCTGTGTTTGCTTGTTACTTTATGCTACTGGTGGTGAGCAGGCTATGTGAGCAATAACTACTGCAAGGTCTATGGCTTCCCAAAACGTGGGAAGGGAAGATAGCACAACCTGAGGAACCAGAGAAACAGAGCCAGTGTTGGCAGAGAGTACCTGCTGGTACATGGAGAGCAGATGATGGGACTGGGCAGAGTGGAGACTCCATCCAGCCATAGGGAACCAAGAGTTCAGTACAGGAAGCAGGTGTCCTCTATCTTCCGTGCACTATTGGACAAATGCATCAAGCAACAGTGGGCAATAGGTTTTTCAGGATGAGACCATCAGGGAATCCTCCACATCTATTATGTAGTCTGTCCACCTTGCATTTGATTTGGCCATTTTATGTTGTTTTCTGTTAAAATTCTCAGTAAAGCATGGGGTAAAAGTGCTTGTTTTATAAGTGTGCTTGTTGCATAATTTAAATATTCTTCAAAGTACTGGAATATAGTTGCGTTTCAAGGCTGGGGGTGGAATGCAGTGAAGAATAAGCATAGAGAAACCCTAAAATGACAATATTCCCGTTAAAAAAACCCACAAAAGAATGACAGTTTACACAGATGTACTGCAGGAGTGATCATTGTGATCTGAAATAGATGCATTTTAGAGATGAGTCTTGAAGTTGCCTTCAGAGTACAAGTATGGTTTCTCTAGGATTGGAGGACTTGAGTCAACTGGCTGGGAGAACAGCATGAACAAATACCCAGGGAGATTAATAACTTACCACAAATAAGAATAATTGTTGTCAGGCAGAATAAAGGGTTATGATGATGTGATAACTAAAATGGGATGACTCAGGCAGTTGGGAATACAAGGCTGAAGGGCAGGGTAAATTTAGGGATATGGGTATAGCTAGCTCTCTCTGCACGGTTCAGGAGTTGAAGCCCTAGCAGTAAATTATTTCATGTGCAGTCAACAAAGCTGATTCAGGTTTATGAAGCTTGAAGCCTATGCAATTTGAAGTATACTGTTTAAGGAAGAGAATACACAATTACAAATGTAAACCTGCTAAAGCCCTTCACAGGCCTTGAAAGGAGCCAGTTAAGTGAGAGACCCTGAATTCTAAGCTTCACTGACTTTTGGAATATTGGCCTTTGTTGTTTTTTTATAAATTTATTTATTTATTTATTTATTTTTGGCTGTGTTGGGTCTTCTTTGCTGTGCACGGACTTTCTCTAGTTGTGGCGAGTGGAGTCTACTCTTTGTTGCGGTGTGTGGGCTTCTCATTGTGGTGGCTTCTCTTGCTGCGGAGCACGGGCTCTGGGCATGCAGGCTTCAGTAGCTGTGGCACATGGGCTCAGTAGCTGTGGTTCGTGAACTCTAGAGCGCAGGCTCAGTAGTTGTGGCTCACAGGATTAATTGCACTGGGGCATGTGGGATATTCCCGGATCAGGGCTCGAACCCATGTCCCCTGCATTGGCAGGCAGATTCTTAAACCACTGCTTTACCAGGGAAGTCCCTGGAATATTGGCCTTTGACTAGAGCAGCACTGACCAACAGAAATATAATGTGAGCCACATGTGCAATTTAGAATTTTTTATCATGAACATTGAAAAAGGTAAAAATAAACGTGAAATTTTTATAATATACTTTATTTAATCCAACATATCTGAACTATTATCATTTCAACATGTAATCAATATAAAAATATGAATGAGATATTTTACATTCTTTTTCTTCATAACAGGATCTTTGAATTCTGGTGAGTATTTTATACAGAGATCATATATCAGTTAGGACTAGCCACATTTCAAGTGTTCAGTAGCCTCGAGTGTCTAGTAGCTATCGTATTAAAGAGCACATAATAGCGTCTTGCTATCCACTGTGAGATCTGTGCATCAGCATCGTCATCATCATCATCTGAGTGCTAGTTAGAATGCAACATCCCAGACCTCACTCCAGACCTACTGGATCAGAATATGCAATTTCAGTAAGGTCCCCAGACGATTCATGTGTATGTTAAAGTTTGAAATGTACTGCTCTGGAGAACTAATAATAAAGTCTCTGAAAAACAGCTGCAGAAAGAAGAGACATAGAAGTTCTCAAAGAAATCCCCAAAGAGGCAATGTTGAAAAAATAATCAATGGAGAAGGTTTCTGGAATCAAGAAGACAGCAGTAAGAAGTGACACAGCCAAGTTGAAGAGAAGGGTTAGAATTAAGATTCATGGGGCTTCCCTGGTGGCACAGTGGTTAAGAATCCGCCTGCCAATGCAGGGGACACGGGTTCAAGCCCTTGTCAGGGAAGATCCCACATACCACGGAGTAGTTAAGCCCATGCTCCACAATTACCCAAGTCTGTGCTCTAGAGCCCATGAGCCACAACTACTGAGCCCACATGCCTAGAGCCCGTGCTCCGCAACAAGAGAAGCCACCTCAATGAGAAGCTTGTGCACCGCAACGAAGAGTAGCTCCAGCTCTCTGCAACTAAAGCCCGCACACGTGCAGCAACAAAGACACAACACAGCCAAAAATAAAAAAAAAAAGATTCGTCATTGTCAGAATTATAACTGAATAATAACAACTATCATTATCATTACCTTCACCACCACCGCCATCATCATCATTACCATCGTCATCATCATTCTTTGTAGTCCATTGGTAAACTGAGTGATTTCAGGAGAGAGGTGTAAAAAAAAAAAAAAAGAACATGGAAGTGTTAATAATGCATCGACAGATGAGTGGATAAAGAAGATGTGGTACATATATACAGTGGAATATTACTCAGCCATAAAAAAGAATAAAGTAATACCATTTGCAGCAACATGGATGGACCTAGAGATTGTCATACTGAATGAAGTAAGTCAGAGAAAGACAAATATCATAATGATATCACTTATATGTGGAATCTTAAAAAGGAAAAGATACAAATGAACTTATTTACAAAATAGAAACAGACTCACAGACATAGAAAACAAACATATGGTTACCAAAGGGGAAAGGTGAAGGGAGAGATAAATTAGGAGTTTGGGATTAGCATATATATACTACTATATGTAAAACAGGTAATCAACAAGGACCTACTGTATAGCACAGGGAACTCTACTCAGTATTCTGTAATAACCTATATGGAAAAAGAACCTGAAAAAGAATGGATATACGTGTATGTATAACTGAATCACTCTGCTGTACACCTGAAACACAACATTGTAAATCAACTATACTCCAATATAATATAAAAATTAAACTAAAAAAAATAATGCACCATGAAGTGAGTTTAGATTACTTTTGGGCAGTGAAAAGACAGCACAGACATGAAGGTTATCATGGTGTATTTAAAACATTGAACATTCTCCAAGCAGTAGTTCTAGGAGTTTTTCAGGCTAATTATGAATCACTTATAGTAAATGTATCCCCCTCATCATTATTCTGTCCTTGATACCCCAGTTTGAATGTTGCTAACTCTAATCATACAGCAACTTCAGAATACACTTAGAACAATTCTGAAGCATTATTATTGAAAAAACTTTGTTATGTAGATTCACAGCTAGAAATGAAAAATGATCCTTCTTAAGCTGCTTAACTGAACACCTTTATGCCTATAGCCCGGTTAGTGATGCACGCTATGGCTGACAGTGGCTGAAAAGAGAGGCATGTCATTCTTGCAATGCTTCATAACTTCTGTGATTGCAAAATATTTGTTTAATTATTAAGACATCTCTCATTGCTGTTGCAAATGTTATTTACTCACTTTTGCTGTTGATATAGTCCTTTTTTTAATTTGGATTCAAGAAAACATAAATGTTTTTAATTGGAATATGAACAGCATATTAGGATTCAAATGAGTTCGTTTCATTCTGTGAGCAAAGATGTTGTTATTGTTGTTGCTGTTAGAATGTTTTTTTCCAAAAAGTGTTTGGTTGATTTAGCAAACTGAGTGCTCCCATGTATAAAGAAAAGCCCAGATATATGGGACCACAGGTTCAACTTTGTATTTCTATAATCGGGTTAATGTCTGGAACATAATTGGCACTCAGTAAATAACACAAGGGTGGATGGCAAGATGAGTGGATGGATGACAATGCAACAGTTATTTCCCCGAATTATATAGCTGATCCAAAACCAATGCTTTCAGGATGTTTCATTTATCTTGATTAAATTAACCACTTAATCCAGTGAAACCCCCTATTTTACTTGTGTACTTAAAAGTTGAAGTTGACCTTTTAATACTGGTTGATCTAGACAAGTGTTTATTTGTGTAGATAACAGCATAAAAAGACAGGAACTGGTCATTATGAGTTATGTGGAAATGTTCTTCTATGTCTTTATTCTTAAGGATAACAATAAAAAATTTTAAATAACCCTTCAAACGATTTCATAGTATATTCCGTTTCTCCTTTATGAACAGTGAACACACAGGCAGAAAATTATGTTCTACATAATCTGAAACACAAATGTGGTGTAAGACTCAATCTTATGGTGGTTTAAGATGCTAATCATTAAACATATGTGGAATAGATACTGTGTGCCAGTTACTGTGCTAGGCCTTGGGGACATATATAATAGTTGGGAAAGACAGTTTCTCAACTCACTTTACTTGTGTACAAGTATTATGTTATATTATATGGTCAGATTATAGAAAGTACAATCAGTGAATGAGTAAAAAACAAGCAAATAGAGGAGGCCATAAGCTCTTACTGGGCTATCAAGGAAAACTTCAGAAATAGGAATATTTTAATTGAGCCTAGAAAGAAGATGAACATGGGGAAAGAGCATTCCAGCAAGTTCAAAGGTAGACACAAGGTTCTTTTGGGGTTGGTAATATCCCGGGGCAGTAAGAATAGAGTCTGTTCGGTGCCGTGTGGGGTGCAGTAGAAGTTGGGTCTGGCTTGTGGAAGACTTTGTAGGGTCTACTAGGAAGTTTGGTTTTTAATCTATGGAACACAAGCAACTATCAGATGTTTGTGAAGTGACAAAGTGGCATGGTTAGATTTGGTTTATAGATGATGGATTTTAACAGGTTGAACTTATGGCAACAGGAGAGGTATGCAATGATGAAAACTGAACCAGAAGACCAGGAAGAATCAAAGACAGTGCAGATGTTTTCAGCTTGTGGAATAACATGGATGCCATTGTTGTGTCAAGAAACTGTGAAGGAACCCACCAAAGGCCAGTTTCCTGTTCTGCACATTTCACATAAGGCTTTCACGTTGGAGCTTACTTCTATCTCTATCTTTATGATAAAGATGGCAGCTTCAGAAGAAATAAATAAATAAATAAGTAAATAAATAAATAAATAAATATTGCTTTTATTCAACTTCATGTCTACCCTAAAGCTGTTTAGAAAACCTTTTTGGGGACTTCCCTGGTTGTGCAGTGCTTAGGAATCTGCCCGCCAGTGTAGGGAACATGGGCTCAATCCCTGGTCCAGGAAGATCTCACATGCCACGGAGCAGCTAAGCCCATGCTCCACAACTACTGAGGCTGCACTCTGGAGCCCGCGGGCCACAGCTACTGAGCCCATATGCCACAACTACTGAGGCCCGCAGACCTAGAGCCCGTGCTCCACAGCAGGAGAGGCCACCACAGTGGTAAGCCCGGGCACCGCGGCGAACAGTGGCGCCCGCTCGTCGCAACTAGAGAGAGCTTGCCGCAGCAACGAAGACCCAACACAGCCAAAAATTAAAAATTAATTAATTAATTTAAGAAAAAGGAAAAGAAAACCTTTCTGGTATGCTTCTCCCTCTCTAGGTAAATCACTAGTCTAAACTGTAGAAGTGTTAGGGAAGGTTATTAGATGTCTAATAAGTTATCACTTCTTGTACAGTTTTTTAAAAAAGGTTTAAAATATATTTAGTTGAAAATTAATTTTTCATTTTGGTCCTTTGTTTTTCTTTAGTTTTGCCTCCCTAAATTTGTTGTGAATTTAAATACCAAGAAATATTATTGTTAATATTTTTGAGATAAGCAACCTGGTGGATTTATTTTGCTGGCACATAATTTATATTTTCTTTCTCTTTAAGTGAAGTACATTATGAAATTAAAGCAGAATAATTTCAAGATTGCTAAGGAATATATTTAATTCAATTTGACAAAATACACAATTCAACAAGGTATCATCAATACTGTGGGAAAACCTGAAACAATAACGTTATCTAGGACAATAAGTCAAATTAACTATTGTTTCTTTCTGTTGTATGACTTATCAATGCGTGAATTAGTTTGTAGAGCCAAATTTTCAAAATAGAAATATTTTTCTTTAGAAAATAAGTATTTGTGTTCTTTCAGAGGAATCTTTTTCCTTAAGATACTGTCTTAACATTGGCATTAGATTTCTTACTGCCCAGTTGAAATACTCAAGAACTTCAAAAAATGATTAGCCTTTTAGAAGTAAATACTCTTTCAGATCTCCTGGGTTGGTGAACGTGTAGAGACTTGGGGAGAGTTGTGTGCCCGGAAAGGGCATGGAAGCTCCGGGCCCCTTCCTACCTACCTTGCCCTATGCAGCTCTTCCATCTGGATGCTCATCTGTATCCTTTATCATATCCTTTAATAAACTGGTAAATGTAAAAAAGAAGAAAGGAAGGGAGGGAGGGAGGGGGAAGGGAAGGGAAGAAAGGGAGACACTCTCATTGTTCACCTAATCCATCATCAATCACTGAGCTGAAAGCATTTTCATGACTTTTCTATTGAACTGCTAGTCCAACCCTGGAAGTTTGTATTATCATTCCCATTTTACAGATCTAGAAACTGAGAGTCAGCTCAGTACCTTCTTTGAAAATGGGTTTTGGTTCAAAAAGTTTTCAAAACTGGGTCTTGGTTCAAAATTAGGAGGAGCATTGGAAGCAGGCAGACTGACTTAAATCCTAACTCTGTATGTACTTAAACTTTCTGATCATCAATTCTTTGATTTTTAAAAATAAAGAAAGTAATGCCTATTTTAAAGAGAGAATTAAGAAGGTTAAGTAAAATATTATCTTCTTTTGCAATGATTTGAGCAGACATTTAATAAGACAAGTGCTAAGTATGGATTCTTTTGCTTTATAAGAGTATATCAACCCTGCCTTCTGACCTGTAGACTTCTTTTTTTTTTTTAAATAATATATTTATTCCTATCCACAGTTTTATTTATTTATTTATTTATTTATTTATTTATTTATTTATTTTGCTGTGTTGGGTCTTCGTTGCTGCATGCGGGCTTTCTCTAGTTGTGGCGAGCAGGGGCTACTCTTGATTGCGGTGCATGAGCTCCAGGCACACGGGCTTCAGTAGTTGTGGTACATGGGCTCGGTAATTGTGGCTCACGGGCTGTAGAGCGCATGCTCAGTAGTTGTAGCGTGCTGGCGTAGTTGCTCTGCAGCATGCGGGATCTTCCCAGACAAGGGCTTAAACCCCTGTCCCCTGCATTGGCAGGCGGATTCTTAACCATTGTGCCACCAGGGAAGTCCCTGATCTGTAGACTTTTAAAATCTCCCCATAGTTGGGATCAGAAAATTGTTGTGATGCAGATCTCACAATGTGCAAGATCATATCCACAAATGTTCTACTATGCAAACCCATTGCCACTTCTGACTGTGAATTCTCCCCTTTTCATTATTAGCTAAAAAAGAAGAGCCCATGAAATTCACATCTGTAACAACTTGAATCATTATTTGGGTTACAATTAATTTGTATCATGTGAAGATATAGATGGGTTGAGCAACTAAAAATATAAATGACAGGAAAATCTAAAGCAAGTTTTATAAATTTTAAAAAGTTAATTTTTTAACAGATAAAAATTAAAGTAACAAGATACTTTATTTGCAGCATGAAATGATTTGATTATTTGACCCTTAAGTTATTTTACACTGCCTTACCCAATATAATTGTTATTAAAATTTTTTAAGATCAATATTGTGCTGAATTGCCATTTTACTGATCATATCTGATCTTATTTTCTTGCTTAATCATCTGAATATTTAAGGACCTTATGATCAATAAACCATTATCCAGCCATGAAAGAAACTTTATTTAATGCACCCATGTGTTGTTAATTTTTTTTCTCTTTTGTAGGCTAAGATTATCTTCTGCCCTAACCATACATTTTTAGTCAAAAATTTTATGCCCATGTTATGAAGAGAAATGAGATTAGCAAGTGAATTTTGTACTTCTTGGAATATCATTTTAACAGTTTTTCATTCTTTCTACTCTTCCTTTCCTCTGTTTCTTCCTCTCTCCCTTCCTTCCTTTCTTAAAAAAAAAAATATATATATATATGTATATATATATATACATATATATATATATATATATACAGTGTTTCAATGCCTGCTCTGTAAAAGATATTGTATTAATTTCTAGTCTAAGGAGAATATTAAAGAGGATAAGATGTGTTGTCCTTGACCTCAAGGAATTTCTGTTTTGGTAGAAGAGAAAAAAATTATCAATTGATAGATAAATAGAGGTAGAGAAAGCTAGAGATATTTACAAGTGAGTATGAGTGTGTGTGTGTGTGTGTGTGTGTCTATGGTACAAGGGACGGCAGTGTCCTAAGCAACGGTGATTATAACAGATATTTATTATTAAAAAATAAGAGTAATCTTTAAGTGAGGTTAAATGATCAATAATTTTAGAAGACTGAAAATTGAATGGAAATTAAGGAATTGACTAATGAAGCTCTTATGCTTTTATTTACCATATAATAGTGAGATTTTCTTATGGCGGAAATATGGTGACATCCATTTCTTGTGTCCTGTCCCTCAAGCCCTAGCTCCTCTTTATTCTGATGAGCATTGGCAGGGCACCATCTCTGCTACTTAGATGTAAGTATCAGTAGAAATCAGATCAGTCTTTGACCCCTTCTACCACAAGCTCAGCCCTATTGAGTGACCACTTGATAGCTTTTGACACATATGAAAGAATATAAGAAAACTTACATAAAGAATAGATGACACTAGCTGGGAATTAACTTGAAATGACTCCTTTTTAAGATTCTCTGTTGGTTTGAAAAGCAATAGTGAGTGAATTCTTGCAAGACAAGTTTGATGTAAATGAGTCGCCTGTTCCCTGTTCCATTATGCTTAACTTCCTCAATAGCTGTTTTATGGACAGATCACCTTATATTTTTCCTCAAAGAAGCATTCAGTGGAAAAATGTACTATAAATGATACTTACCCTCAAAGTAAAATATCTGCTAGTTCAGTGCTTTGCTAGGACAATATTTCATATCATAAATCCACCCACATGATAGATATGGTCATTGCTTAGTTATTTCATCAGGCACAGAGTTTATGGTTCCTTGGCTGGCTCTTTCAAAGCTATTGGTAAATGCAGTTCAGTAGAGATCTTGTGAAAATTCATTTCTATTATCAGCAAAAATAATATCTAATAACTAACACCACGAAGTATAATTAATTATATACCAATGTACTGTTAACAGCAATATAATATTTACAATGTACCATATTGATTTTCCAAGAATGAAAAAAACCCTGTTGTTTTGCTGCAGGATGTAAAACACACTTTCCTTGTGAATGTCTATGAAAAGCTTTCAAATATATTATCTACTATATGGTTACTTTTAAAAAATGACACCAAATAACATGAAGACACTATTTTTAAGAGATATGTACAGCCTTTATTCTGTTATTGAGAATTAAGAATGCTTTATGGGGCTTCCCTGGTGGCGCAGTGGTTGAGAGTCCGCCTGCTGATGCAGGGAACGCGAGTTCATGCCCCCGTCCGGGAGGATCCCACATGCTGCGGAGTGGCTGGGCCCGTGAGCCATGGCCGCTGGGCCTGCGCATCCGGAGCCTGTGCTCCGCAACGGGAGAGGCCACGGCGGTGAGAGCCCCGTGTACCGCCAAAAAAAAAAAAAAAAAAAATGCTTTATGCATGCTAACTTGGAATTTTTAACTTGAGTGTTATAATAGTATAAAATAATGATTACTTAGGATTGTATGGCTGATCTAGATATAGACAAAATTCTTCACTGAGAAAAAAAGAAGAGGGTAGCACTTCAACATTATACAAACCGTGTTTTTGGTACTCAGATTTCCTTTTATTTTTAAGGGTTCCAAGACCATAAACACTTTTACTGAGCATCCTAGCATCCCTCTGAGTATTGATCTTATTCATCTAGGCTTCCTGTCCATGTGTTATTTATATTTCTGGGGTTCTCAAATTTATTAAGATTTTCTTATCTTTTTCTATGTATCTCCAAAGTACTATTTTCTGTTTACTAAATCTTTCAGACTCCAGGCTCTGGCATCATCTGTCTTTTCCTAAGCACCGACTATTTTGAGCTCAGGATTGTGTTCCTGTTGATTTCCCCAAGATGAAAACATTACTGAGTTATGTGCAGAGACCTGAAGACAAAATCTGGTTCTGAAGTTGCTTGAGATTATTCATGAGGAGAATTTTCCGGATATCTTTTTGTTCCTGCCTGGAGCCATTGAATGCCTCTTAAATCACCGACAGAAAATTTAGGTCAATGCATTGCCTCAGGTCATTTAAATTTCAAATCTGCTAACATTTTCCTGCTTGTAGCTATTGAAAGAGAAGAGCATTTGACCTACAGTTAGTGACCTGGAGCCAAGAATCTGGCACAGGAAACTTCAACTCAGAGTCAAACTTAGTTATGCTCTGCTGAAGTATGTCAGGAAGCTTAATGAGTCTAAATTGGCATTCTGTCTTCTGACTCAGGGCTGGATTAGGAGCTACATACAGTAATAAGGACGAGCCTCTTTGCTAAATTTTGTACCACTTTTTAGAGTTTAGGATTTAGGTGTGTATATATATATATTTTTTAAAATAAATTTATTTATTTATTTATTTATGGCTGTGTTGGGTTTTCATTGCTGTGCATGGGTTTTCTCTAGTTGCAGTGAGCGGGGTCTACTCTTTGTCGCGGTGAGCAGGCTTGTCACTGTAGTGGCTTCTCTTGTTGTGGAGCATGGGCTCTAAGCACATTGGCTTCATTAGTTGTGGTACGTGGGCTCAGTAGTTTTGGCTTGTGGGCTCTAGAGTTCAGGCTCAGTAGTTGTGGCACATGGGCCTAGTTGCTCTGCGGCATGTGGGATCTTCCTGGGCCAGGGCTCGAACCTGTGTCCCCTGCATTGGCAGGCAGATTCTTAACCACTGCGCTACCAGGGAAGCCCCTAGGTATATATATATTTGTAAGCATAGAAGGTATTATTCTGGCTCCATGCAAATGACCTGTGAGCTGGACTTCCCTGGCCCGGGAAGATCCCACATGCCGCGGAGCAACTAAGCCCATGCGCCACAACTACCGAGGCTGAGCTCTAGAGCCCACGAGCCACAACTACGGAAGCCCATGCGCCTAGAGCCCATGCTCTGCAACAAGAGAAGTCACCGCAGTGAGAAGCCTGCGCACTGCAACAAAGAGTAGAAGCCCGTGCACAGCAACGGAGACCCAATGCAGCCAAAAATCAATCAATCAATAAATAAATTTATTTTAAAAAAAAAAGACCTGTGAGCTAGATCAAAATTCCATGATTTGTTAAAACAAGTCAAGTGGCAGGTACAGAGTGCCCAGTGTTTCCAGGCCTACATGACGAGCACAGAGCACAGACACAAATACAGTCCCTGGATTCAACCAAAAGTTATAATTGGGTGGATCCTACTCTGTGCATGTTGACAGCCATTATGGCAGTCACTTCCATTATAGCTGGCCCTGAAGATAGAAAAGAAGGATACAGTTTTATTTTTGCTTCTTAAGATATGATGAGTTATAGGGACAAGTACATTTAGTATCCAGATTTGGGTTTCTCAGTACTGTTCTCCAGTAAAAGGAACCAGGGCTCATTGGAGAAATGGTTGATTCAGTGCTGGAGCAGAGAGAGTACAAGATGAGCCTGAGATCTCTCCTACCACTAGAAAGTAAGGAAATGCTTTAAAATTGGCAGTGGCAATACGAAAAAACATAGAAGCCAACTTGAAGGAGCTGCCAATGACTAAATCTTGGTCAATCTGAGTGACAAAATAAATAAGGAAAATAATGAATTATTACCCATAGCATCAAATAAATACCCATGAGTTCATACTGATACAAATAAATGATTGAATAAACAATAAATAGGACAAAAGGAACAGCTCTTTCTTACAGTAGAATTCCAATTAATAAATGTAAAAATAAGGGTGGAAGTAAAAAAATTACAATTTGGCAAACCACAGTAATTGTTGCCGATTAGAATCAGCAATAGATACTAAAATTACTGGGCAAAATTATGTTTAAATAAAGATATCTGTGTAGATCTGTTAGTTGTAGTACCTATTTTATATTTATCTTGTTTTCTTCCAAAAATAATTGAAGGTAGCTTTAGTAGGAAGTGCTTACATATGCATCATGTCATTTATCTTCAAAATTATATTGTTTATTGTGAGGTGTCATTTTTCATGGTTTACCTGAAAATATATATTTACTTAATCTCAACTATATATTGATACAGTAATTCACTATCCCAATTTTTTTCAAATAAAACTTGAATTGTGTTCTATGTACTCCTTTTTTCCCACTGAAATTAAAAACGTAAATATTAATTCCTCATATGGATTTAATAACGAATTTTAGGGGGAAACAGTTAATTAGCACCATTAATGTGCATTTTGAAATTGCTATCTAACAACAGCATCTAATTTGTGTATTTTTAACTTATCAATTTGGAAACTCAGTTCATTGATCCAGGGGTTATATAACTTATTTTCCAAATATATGTTTCTTTTTTTCAGTTAATTTGTGTTTCTTATCTTCAATTATATTGTAGTCAGAAAATATGGCTGATATCATTTTTTCATAATTCATTGAGACTTGATTTGTATCCTAGAATTTGTCAGTTTTCATAAATTTTGCATGCATGCTTTAAAAGAATGTAAGTATTCTCTAATTTCTGAGCAGTGTTCTGTCTATGGCTATTAAAGTTTATTAATCACATTATTTAAAGTTTTATATCCTTATAAATATTTTTCTTACTTGATTCTTCCAGTTTTTGAGGAATAATTTTAAAATCTATTATTTAGTGGTAGTTCTGTGCATAATTGTTTTGATTTTTGCTTTACTTATTTTAAGGCTATATTATTTGATATGAACGAGTTTAGTATTACTATATCTTATTTATTAATTGTCCCTTTTATCATTATGAAGTCACTGTTCATCCCTTTTATTCCTTTTTTCTTTTCAAGTCCATGTTTTGATATTGACAAATCTATGTATATGATTATTATTTGCTTGGCATATATTTTACCTTACTTATTTTCAATGATAATGCATCTTTGAACTGTAGGTATGTCACTTGAAATATCATATGGTATATTATTAAATTCACTATGACTATCTGTCTTCTAACTGGTATGTTTGATCCATTTATACTTACTGTGATTACCAGCGTATATAGAAGTATTTCTACAGTATTATTTTCAACTTTATATTGGCCCTGCTTTTTCTCTAGTTATGTTCATTTCATACCTATTTTTATTGTTAATATTCCATTATTCAACTGTTTCATCCCTTATAACTCTATTTTTTAATAATTAATATTAAAAACATAACATGCATTTTAAAATCAACAAAAGTTCAGCAATCAATATTTCTACCCTACTCCTGAATAATACTAAACAGTTTAAACTCTGATAATGTCCATCAATTTTTGTTCTATCATATTTTTTTACCCTCAAGTTAGTGCTATTTCTGTTGTTCTACACCATCAATGTTTGTTTAGATTCCCTACATATTAACCTGTTTATTTGTTCACCATTCTATCTTGTACCTCAGAGATATTTTATAGGATAATTTACCTTCTTCCTGAAGTGGATTTTTAGAAGTTGAATTTGTGGGAGTCTGCACCTGCTATATTGTGGTTTATAATCTACAAATGTATTTATTTTGTTTTTATTCTTAAATAAAGAAGCCAGGTACACAATTCTAAGTCAATTGCCCATTTCATTTAGCACATGAAGATGACGCTGTCATCCAGCTCTATAGTTACTGTTAGGATGGCAATCTAATTGCAGTTATTTTGTAGGTGGTTGTATTAGATTCATAGAGCTGCCAGAGCAAATTATCACAAATTGAGTGGCTTAAAATAACAGAAATATATTCTCTCACAGTTCTGGAGTCTAGAAGTCCAAGGTCGAGGTATTGGCAGGGCCATGTTCCCTCTGAAGTCTCTAGGAGAGGACCTATTCCATGCCTCTCTCCTAGTTTCTGGTAGTTGCCAGCAATCCTTGGCATTCCTTGACTTGTAAACCCATCATTCCAGTCTTTGCCTCCACAGTCTCATGGCCATCTTTCCTTTTTATGTTTCTGTTTCTTTCTCTTCTCATTTATAAGGACATCAGTAAAATTGAATTTAGGGCCTACCCTAATATAGTATGCTATCATCTTAACTAATTGTGTCTGCAAACATCCTATTTCCAAAAAAAGGTCACATTCTGAGGTTCCAGGAAGGACATGAATATTGGGGGGGCGGGGGGAGGGAATATTTAACCTAGTATACTGTTGTAAGTTTTTCCTTGTGGCTACTTTAAAACTGTCTGTTTTCTTGGATTCTCACTAAGATATATATTTTTATGTGTGGATTTCCTTATATTGATCCCCTTTGAAAAATTTTTGTTATTCCTGTCTTACCAGTTCTGGATATTCTTAGCCTTTAGCAATTAGAATAAGTTCTCGCTTTAGTCTCTCAGAGCTCTCTTCTTGGAACACTAGTTTAATGTATTTTAGACCTTCTCACTCTAATCTTACATGTGTCCTAAGTTCTCTCTCATATTTAAACTGCTTTTTAAACCATCCATTCAGTTTATAATTTTAATTATTGTACTTTTTATCTCTAGAATTTTTTGATATTTCTTCAAATCTCTTTGGCAGTTTTTTATATTTTATATTTTTTATATTATATATTTTCACCAAGCTTTAAGTTACTTCTTTTATTTCTGTAAACATTATAAACATTGTTATTTTAAAATCCGTGTCTTATAAGATCAATAGCTGAAGTCCTTGGTATCTAATTATTATTTGATTTTCTGACTCTCTTTCATGAGAGATCACATTTGGCTGAACTTAATCTGTGAAATCACAATTGACCTGGAATTTACATGCCTTTCTGAAAAGAGAATTTGTTTGTATAACCCAGTCCACTACTTACCTGAGATATCTTGCCTCAAGGTTTTCTGCATCACACAGGTGGTAAACATTAAAACAGTTGACCAATTACAGGACAGTGCTTAGTTACAGTTTCTTAAGGTTTTCTCTTCTTTCTTAAATTTATGGGTTTTTTTTTCTATTTTTGGCTGCATTGGGTCTTCATTGCTTGCAAGAGGGCTTTCTCTAGTTGCAGCGAGTTGGGGCTACTCTTCACTGCAGTGCACAGTCTTCTCATTGCTGTGGCTTCTTGCTGTGGAGCACAGGCTCTAGGCACATGGGCTTCAGTAGTTGCAGCACGTGGGCTCAGTAGTTGTGGCTCGCGGGCTCTAGAGTGCTTGGGCTTCAGTAGTTGTGGCATGTGGGCTCAGTAGCTGTGGCTCGTGGGCTCTAGAGTACAGGCTCAGTAGTTGTGGCAAATGGGCTTAGCTGCTCCGTGGCATGTGGGATCTTCCTGGCCCAGGGCTCAAACCCATGTCCCCTGCATTGACAGGCGGATTCTCAACCACTGTGCCACCAGGGAAGCCCTCTCTTCTTTCTTTATTCCATATCCTGAGTCAAGACCTAATCAGTCAGTTACTTGTTGACTCCCTTCACAGGCTGGTGGATTATTCTACCTCATCTTTACACTGAGGTATAACCTTATTAGTAGGTACAGGATTTATGCAAGAATCTCATTTGCACCTTCCACATAGCACAGACCCAAAGCTTTGTCTCTCATCACCATGGTGCCATTGAAACCCAAGACTTGTATTGGTTCTTGTATTACAGAAAACACCCAGAGAAACCCAAGACCATTTCATGTTTACCACTCTGTATTCATTCCTTTGTTTAATAAATGTGTGTTGAGAATTTGCCTGATGCCAGGCCCTAAACAAGAGTCTGTACTCCACCTAGCTCACATCTTGTTGGTATTACCCTTGCTCACATTTGTTGGAAAATCAACAAATTAAAAACTTAATATATAAGGTGGTAAAATGTGCTATTAAAATAAATAAATAAAGCAAAGTGAAGAAGATAATAATAATATTTTATAAAGAGTGGTCAGAAAAGGCCAGTATCATAAGATGACCTTTGGTCATCAGTCAGTGAAAATGAGGGAATTCTTAGGTGGATATCTGGGTGAATGGATACTAGTGCTAATTCCTGAGATGGGAGCTATTTAAAGAACAAAGAGGAAATTGTTTGGCGATAAAGTCAGAAAGATGGGTATGGTGGTTGTGGTGCTGAGGTGTTTCAGGAAGGGCAAGATTGGGAAGTATGACCACTATTAAGTCTTTTTATTTTACACTGAATGATATTGGAAGCTACTGGTGTGTTTACATCTAAGGAATAATGTGATATGACTTGCAGTTCTGTTTTTAACCTCTTTTGATTTCTTTTCTCATCTTGTGATCTCACTCTGTTTTTGAAGGATTTAAAAAAAATGCATGTGTGAATGTAGGGTTTTCCAGTATATATGGTCCATTAGCAGTAGAAATCTGCATATATTTATCCAATCACAAATCACTTTCATCTGTATTATCATGATCAAAATTTGAAAATAGATGTTTTTAACACTACCAATTGATTTTAATATGTTTTGGGCCATAAGCAACTAGTTATAGCATCCCTATAGTATGCTGATTTTTGAAACTTGGTCTATGCTGCTGACCTTTTGGTGCTTTAAGGGTTGACTAGAATATTAGACGTACATCAGAGAATACCAGGAGATTATGTTCTTTTCTTTTTAAATTCAATTTGTAATGTCATTTGTTCCCTTAAATAATGCAATACTAGAATTTAAATAGCCTTTCTTAAAAGTGAGCTGGAAGTTTTTGACAGATGTTTGGCATCTGATTGAGGGTCCATCAGGATGTATAAGTCAGTATACCTACCTCTTTTAAATTTGAAGATTTGATGATACCTTCTGAGAAATGTGGCAGTTTCTCCTGCGTATAATTCCACTGCCTGGTGAATGACAAGTAATCTTTTGAATAAGGACTAAGTTTACATCTCAACACTTCTAAGCTGTGTAATCTTCTTGAAGACATTTTAAAAGATGATTAGGATCCAAATGTATGTTGGAATTTAACTAAATATACTACTACCAATATAAGTAATTAAATTGAAGAGACAGTGTGGGTGAACCAGTTACATTCTAGCTTAGCTAAAATCTGATTAACCAGTTGGGCAATAGTAATTCTGTCAAAACTGGCTTCTCTACTTGGAGGCTGGCAAGTTTCTTTTGCATATTGATCCTAAGATATATCCTAGGATATAAATGGTAATATGTGAATTTAAAAGGTGGCAGGGAGATCTTAGACTTGAAGAAGTAGGATATTTAATCCAGAGTTGACACTAGTTTATTTCAGTTTTCGTATGAGTGAAGCAAATATTTCAGTGTCTTAAATTGAAGAGACTAGTATATTTCTGCTTTATGAGAGGAAGACAGAGTAGTTTTCAGTGGGGAAAAGTTTTTACAAGAAATTCTTCAGGTCACTTTATAGCTGTAAGCCTTCAGACATAGTTGGGACATCAATCTTACTATTAGATAGCCTGTGAATCATACCACTGCCCCAGTAATCATAAAAGGGATTTAAAAGGTCACTGTTCTATTAAGTCCACTGTGTTCTAAACTATTTGGGAGATGACCAAAAGACACTTATGAGTTGGTACACTACGGTATGTATACTGGCAGAGCAGGAATAAGTAAAATGAGTTATGGAGTCATGTCCTGCTGACCTTGTTGAGAAAGACTAATTCCTACAAAAAAATGAAGTAAAATTGCAGTTTTGCTCAGGTCAAGATGTAATCCATCAAGGGAAAGATTCAAACACTGTCAGGTCCAAAAAATAAGAAAAAGTTATCCTCCAGTGTATCTGAACTACTGGGCTGTCCCTCTGTGTGCCACAGCCTCTAGGCGAGGACATTACAACTTACTTAGAAGTATATATTAAGTTGAGGTCAAAGGATAACCAGCATGCTGATGCCAGTTATTTACCAAATCCTGTTAGGGAATCAGGTCCCCTGCTCGCTGCTTACAAAATCAATACTCACAAATGTTCGTAGAAAGGAAAGGTGGCTTTAATCAGAATGCCAGCAATCTGGGGAGTTAGTGGACTCAGCATACCCCAAAAACCACCTCTGAAGATTCTGCTTGGCTATGAAAGTTTTTAAAGAGAAACATGGAGGTAATCTCAGTTAATCATTGAGGTAGGGGGTCAGAGTCATCCCCCATTGTGTGCAGACTTGTGTGCAGGCTCGTCGACTTCTTGTGATTTTTCTTTAGATGCTATCTTGTTCTCACAGTTTATTCGCGAGATCATGAGCTAGGGAAGAGATCTGGTCATCTGTAATGACTTCTTTATTTCTACTTCTTTGATCTATGGAAAGAACCAACATGTTGGGCAAAGTATTGTGTGATCAAAAGATGTGAAAGTTGTGCTAGGGCCGGAGATGAATAGAACATGAAGGTGTCTGGTTTAAGGTTAGTGACAAGACAAAATGGGCCTCATGCAGAGAGCTCTTTCCTGCAAAGAGCTTTTTCCTGCCAGAAGCTTCTTACAAATTCCTACGTCAGAACATCATTCCATTTCCATCGGATCGTGGGCAAATGTCCGCCTTCTGTAACTTCATGCTGACATAGGGTGCCATATTCTTAGAGTGGAAGATATCTACATGAGTCTGTAGCATCTCTTTGCTGACAGTTGTACTTGCCCATTTACATATATGGGCAGAACAAGCTACAATTATTTTCATGCCCACAAAGATATAGATTATTATGAACAGTAGCGTTAATTGTATTCTCTTAAGGCATAGCCATAGATTCAGTATTGCTCAAGATGGAGCCGTTTATGTCACGGGGGCAGTCTGGTCATCATGCAGTTAGCTTTTTCCTTTTGGTGACAGTTACAATAGCTATAAAACAACTCAGGACTGTGCATCAGATGCTGGGTCTGTGAGTCTATTGTCCTAATCATTAGCTGCTTGAGCCTGCTCTTTTGGGACTCAGGGAGGCCTGGGGGGCCTGGGAGAACAGCTTTTCTATCATCTAGAGGCAGGGAGCATGGAGGGGCCTTTGTACTTGGGGTGGTGGTGGGGGAACGGGTGTGTACAAGGTTCAGCTCAGTTCCAATCAAAGTCAGAGTTTTTCTGGTCTGCTACTCTATTGCTTTAGCCCTCACCTTCTGTTTCCTCTATACATATGTTTAAAGTTTGCTAATTTGGATTGTCAGAAGATAAACTGAGGCATATGAAAAATTTTTAAAGTTTACTTGAGCAAAAGTCGATTCGGATAGGGCAGCATCCCACTGAACAGAGCCGTATAAAATAAAAGACTTTTATAGTCAGAAGGGAAGTTACACGAAGAAAACAGAAAAGCAAAAAAGCAAAAAAAAAAAAAAAAGAGTTGGTTATTGCAAGGTTGCTCTCCTTTAGGGGATGGCAGGTAAGGATGGCAGATTACCTTACTCGATTCCTGCGTGGCTGGTTCCCATTGCTGGGAGAGCTGAAACTCAAAGTCTCAGTTTGGTGACGTGGTTTAACATAAATGAATGCACTTTGGGCCTGTTGTTTTTAACAGGATACATTTAAAATTTTTAAAGTTGCTTTTCCTGATGACCCATTAACTCCTAAAAATTTTGAGATTCTATAGTTCTTTGACCGGTTTTCCAGAGAAATCCATTTCCTTCTGGTAACTGTGCAAGCCAGTAAACTGCAGTTACCTTTTTTGCCTTCTCTGAAATCTTTCCAGTTAATCCTTGTTTGGCTCCAGTCATTTCAGCATCACTTCATCATTTCAGAAAGCATCATGGACCTTATGATATGAGAGAATGTGGGATCAGATGGTCAAAGCATGCATGGGCCAATCAAGTAGCAACTGGGCACACATGGCTATTTGAATTTATATTTAAATTAATTAAAATTGTGTTAAAGGAAAACTTAATTTCCACAGTCGCACTAGCCACATTTCAAGTGCTAAGTAGCCTAGTAGCTAGTGGCTACCATAATCATCATAGAGGAACATTTCCATCGTTGCAGAAAGTTCTGTTGGAAAGCACTAGGTCAGACCAAAGAAACCAAACAACCCTGCGTCTAAAATTTAAGAGCACTGTAGAGCCTCATTTAAGCCATTACATTGTTACTCAAAGTCGCAAAAAGTTACTAACGAACTAAAAGAAAAGAAAAATCTACTTCAATTCAACATTTTCCCTCTACTGTTTACCTAAGCAGAGAATGGTCAAAAAGCAGGCAAGAGAAGCAAAGAAGGTGAGGAAACTCTCAACGGGACTCTTTCATTCTGAAGAGGATTCTAATGCCATTTCCCTTTATAATGGTGTCATCTGCCAAAACAGAAATTTGATGAATTTATAATTTTAAGTACCCATTTTTTTTTCCCCTGCCTAACTAACACTGTTGTGCTGTTTCCTATGGTCACAAATGATTCAGAAACCACTGGCTGAGGAGATCTGTGTGACAACATCCATTTTAAAGTAATAGCAGGTAGCAGGTGTCTCATTGATCTAAGTTGTCTATTTTCTTTTTCTTATCTCTTGGCTTTGATTCAAAGCTAATGTAATTAAATGATCATCCCGAAATAGATGAGCCTCAGAGGAATTTTAAAGTTTTTATTAAAATATAGCATGAAGAAAAGCACACAAATCCTGTGTTCAGCTCAATTAAATATCACCAAGTGAATACACCTGTGTAACTCCCACCATTTTTAAACCCCCAAAGCCCTCTATGTGCCCTCTCCCAATAATTATCTCTTCCTTTCTTCTCAGAAGTAGCCATTATCTTGACTTCTTATTCCATGGATTGCTTTGTCCTATTTTGTTTTGGTTTGGTTTTTTTATTGAAGTACAGTTGGTTTACAATGTTGTGTTAGTTTCTGCCATACAGCAAAGTGATTCAGTTATAGATATATATATATTATATACACATTATTTTTCATATTCTTTTCCATTATGGTTTATCACAGGATATTGAATATATTAATAGTTCCCTGTGCTATACAGTAGGACCTTGCTGTTTACCACTTTGTCCTATTTTTGGAATGGAATTATACAATCTGAGTTTTTTATGCCTGGCTTCTTTGGATCAAGGTCATGTTCCTGGCATGCATATTGTTGCCTGTGGTTGTATTTCTCATTTCTATTGCTGTCTAGTATTGCATTGAATGAATACACCACCATGTGTTACCGAGTCCAAGCTCGCTCTGCTCGCCACATGACAGGGCAATGAATCGGAGATGAGGTGCTGAGGCAAGGAATAGGACTCTATTCGGAAAGCCGGCAGACCAAGAAGATGGCGACTAGTGTCTCCGAAAAACCATCTTATCTGGGTCTGGATGCCAGTTTCTTTCATAGCATCAGAGAGGGGGAGGTGCTGAGGAGGTAAAGTAAAAAGGCAGAATAGGGCTTCCCTGGTGGCGCAGTGGTTGAGAGTCCGCCTGCCGATGCAGGGGACACGGGTTCGTGCCCCGGTCCGGGAAGATCCCACATGCCACGGAGCAGCTGGGCCCGTGAGCCATGGCCGCTGAACCTGCGCGTCCGGAGCCTGTGCTCCGCAACAGGAGAGGCCACAACAGTGAGAGGCCCGCGTACCGGGGGGGGGGAAAAAAAAAAAAAAAGGCAGAATAGAGAGGGAGCTGTGGTGAGGGAGTAAAGTAAAAGGGCCTGCAGTCTTGCAAAACATCTGGAATGACCAGTCTCCGGGGAGGGGATGTGTGGTTTCTTTTTTCTTGCAGCCATTCACAGGTGAGCAGGATTCCCTGAGGCAGGCCATTATATATGACTATAGTAACAAAAGCAACAAAAAGCAAAGGTTAAAGGCAAAGAAACAGGTCCAACGTGGAGTCCGATTTAGCTCTTCCCTGTTACACGCGTATCCACCCTACTGTCATACATATCTGGGTTGCTGGATTGTTGCGAACATTCTTGTACATTTATTTGATGCATATTTGCCAGCATTCCTGTTGGTTAAAACCCTCAATGCAGTTTTTGGATTTTAAAATGGAACAGCTCTGAGATAGAATGCATGATTCTGCTGTCACTTCTTTATAAATGCGGTGTGTAAAGGTTTGGGTTTTTTGGGGGGTTTTTTGTTTTTTTTTTTTAAGAAGGGTACAGTGGGTTTTTAGGAACATCTGGTCTGGACTAGGACAAGTCCGCCACAACAGAACTGTGAGAATTTTGCACCTTAATAAATACTTTCACCAGTGATTCTGAGGAAGCAGCACAGACTCATATGGCAGTAACTGTACTTCTCTCTGCTGCCAGTAGTCCATACCCTGGCTTTCGTTAGACCCAGTTGCCACAATGTCCAAAGATAATGCCAGTCACTGGGGCAGATCCCAGGATCTCATCATCTATTTGTGCTCAGAGAGGCACTAGCTTTTGGGGATAGCCTGGAAAAATAACCTCAATATCCGTGTGCCTGTTCAATGCAACTTTAATAAAGCCCTGAGTTGCCAAATGGAAGGAGAGGAAATTGGGCAAAATCCTAGGTGAGAAAGGGACACAGAAGATCCCATATTTCTGTTTCATGGTCAACCTCTCTGATAAGATTTTTTTTTTTTTTCAAGTCTTGAAGCATCTGACCTGGACTATGTAGGTTTTGTTCTTCCCCTTGAGATGAGTAAAGGAGAAAAAGGAGAGGATTAAAGATCAGGGAGAGGTCTTGTGTTCTCACTGTTAGCATGTTTAGTCATAACAGTTTGATAAGACATTAATTAGAAAATGAAGAGCTGAGTGGATTCAGGGAGAAAGAGGTCTTGCTTTCTCAGCATGATCTCAAAGCTTAGCTTAAAAACAATCATTAACAAATGTAAAGGGCAAAACCTATGCAGCTAGCTTCACAAAGCTACTCTACATTCTGAGGCTCTCTGCAAGCATCCAGCAAGGGAAGCCATTGATAGGGAGGGTCTGGGAAGCTTCTGACCAAAGCAAGTAGTTTATATGCAAATTTTACCTTCTATGTGAGGGAATAGAATACAGTTGGACAGGATGAATTGGGAGATTGGGATTGACATATATACATTAATATGTATAAAACAGATAACTAATAAGAACCTGCTGTATAAAAATAAAATAAAATTGAAAAAAAAATTTTTAAAAGAATACATTTGGACATTCACATATTTGTAATGTCCAAACATGGCTGGGATTAGGATTTTTTTAAATAAAAATCTTTAGCACATATCACTACCACCACCATCACCACTGTTGGGCTTGCACCCCGCAGGCCTACGAGGCCTGTGCTTGCCCAGCTTCAAGACGAAAGAAAGAGCCTGGAGTCAGCGACAGAGACATCAATAGTTTAACAGAGCGGGCAGCTTACACGTCTGAAGCAAGGTCCTGGAGCAACACCCCACTGTGTGCAGCTGATAGCGGGCAGGACATGGTGGCAGTCTTCACTCCCTGGGAGAAGAGGAGGTTACCAGTTATAGGGGAATTGGCAGCGGATGGGCTCATTAGTTACCAGGGAAACCAGTAGAGGGGCACACCCCTCACCGCCCCTTTGTTAAGAACAATCACCAGCTGGGACCTGGGGCAAGTACATAGGAAGGGCAGTCCTTTGCTTAGGGTGTAGGTGAAGCAGGCACTGGTGAGGCAGGAGATATACAGAGAGCAAGAGAACAGCCCTCTTGAGTGGCCTGCCCATAAAAACACCACCCTAGGTCTACTTGAATCTGAATCCTTAGGAATGGGAACCAGGAATTGTGTTTTTCAGAAACTTCCAGGAGATTCTGGAAGTTTGTGTCTGATGTGAGAATCACTCCTCTAGATAGAGCCTGATTGTGCATGGCTTATCTTCTCCTCAAGTGATAAGGGGTTAGTTATTTAGATTGCATTGTTTTATAACTAGAGGTGACTTTGCATAAGAAAAGAGGGGACTTTGCACAAGTAGCAACAGGGGCCTCAGCGTGAACAACAGTCATTGCCTTTGGGATGTAATGTACTCATATAAACTCATGGGACTACTGAGGTGAATTATTGATCTCCTAATTCTTCTGAATGAATTTTATGATGTATTCATTTATTGATATTTATGAATATTAATAAATATTTATTGAACACATGGTATCATGCCAGGTATTACTCTAGATATTGAGAATCCAGTGGTGAAGATACGGTTTCTGACATTTAGATCTTATTCCTCCCTCACTTTCAGCTATTGTTTTTTATTCCTGCAGTGTCTTTCTTCTCTTATTGCTATATATCTGCTGAAATATTATATAAAATCTATATTGTTAAGTCAATAACTACACTTTACATGCAGTTCCAAACCAGCAGTCTCTGCAAAAGGACTTGTTTTACAAGCATAGCAACCTATTTATTTACTCTCTCTTAATGGCTTTTGACTGGGTTCATGATGGCTAACGTTGCTAAATGTCTCACTCTCATAAAAACAAAGCCATTTTTTAAAAAATCCCATAAAGAGCTTGCTGGCAGGTTACTTCCAGCCACTAAAGTTATTTTCCACCTGGATTCCTTTGATTTGTTTCATGATTGATCTCTTTCAGAGAGACCTTTCTCAAATGTCAATCTGAACTTTTCATTTTCCTTCCTAAAATCCTTGAGTTTCACCCTATACCTTTCAGCATAAAGATCAAACTCTTTAGCTTACCTCTGACTCACTGGGGATCTAGACCCTGCCTTATCTCATGCTGCTCCTCACATTTTCCTCCTCACTGAAACAAGCTGTATAGTCAGTCCTCTGATAGCACCAGCCTAGTTCATTGCAGCACCTTGGCTCAGACAGTCCTCTGCCCAGAATGGTTCCTCACTAACCCCTGTCAGTCTTCAAAACTCAGTTCTGCTGCAAGAAAACTTCCCTGACTGCTTATGGATTCACATTCTTCTAATTGTGCTGCTGTCATATTGCAGTGCTGTAGTGCCCTGTACTGCCGTCTATTTTGGGGGCTCTCCCCTCTAGACTAACCTCCCTCAGGGCAAAGCATATGCTCAGAGTACCTGGGATGAAATAGATGCTGAATAAATGTAAGATCAGTGGGATCAGTGTTCTTTTCTATTGTGTTGATTCTGCATCGCCTGACACGTGGGGAGCATTAGATAAATACTCACTGAAAGAATAAGTGAATACAATGAACTATGTATACTTTTACTTCTTGTCTTCTGAATATTACATATTGTGTGAGAATCTATGGCACAAGAGGTGGTGTATTTATTGATCTAAGTTCATGGGCACTAATTATTGACTAGCAGTTTTAATGATGCTGTTAACACTGCAGATTAGTGGTGGAAATACCCAGTCAGGTGATGTATCTGTGATTTTTGAACCATTACCCAGAATGATATCTAGCCATAAAGTAATTCACGTCCTCTAAATTTGTGCTACCCAATATGCTAGCTGTTAGCCACATGTGAAAACTAATCAATTAATTAATTAAATTTGAATAATTTCAGATTTGCTTTCTCAGTCTCATTAAACACAATTTAAGTTTTCAGTAGCCACATGTAGCTAGTGGCTGCCGTATTGCAAGCATTGACATAGAATATTAGATTTAATGATATTGTAACAAGTTCATAAACTGGAAATTTACCCATTTTGCTCTTGCTTTTTTTTTTAAGTAAAATTTTGAGAAGAAATATGGTAGTCATAAGTAAATATGCTTCAAAACATGATGAATACTTTGACATAAATTTGCTTATTGAAACCAAAATGTATTTGCTAAATTAATGCCAAGTGAACATTAAAGAAGATACTCATTATGAGTTCCTAAATACAAGTCGCATGCCACTAAAAAAAGATCTGTGGGCTTCCCTGGTGGCGCAGTGGTTGAGAGTCCGCCTGCCGATGCAGGGGACACGGGTTCGTGCCCCGGTCTGGGAGGATCCCACATGCCGCAGAGCGGCTGGGCCCGTGAGCCATGGCCGCTGAGCCTGCGCGTCCGGAGCCTGTGCTCCTCAACGGGAGAGGCCACAACAGTGAGAGGCCCGCGTAAAGCAAAAAAAAAAAAAAAAAGATCTGTAACTTTGAATTTCAATGTAATTCAGTATTGTGGTAGTTTCCAATTTTGGCAAAATAAGCATATTATAGGATTTGTATACGTTAACACTCTTTACTTAAGCTGGCTGTATTTTGTAAAAGCTTTTTCCAATACATGTCTATAATTCTGTAGGATCATTTTCTTAAGTCAGGCTGAGGAACACTTGATATGTATAAAGCACAGAATACTAAATGGGGATTGATTAAATCATAATAGTTTGGTGCATTTATGCTGAAAGCTTTAAATGATATTATAGCATAATGTGTATCATCTTTGAAAGCATGAAGAAAGGGCTGAGCTTTACAAAACAAACAGTTAAGATACATGTACCCTAAATATAACACTATAGTGCAAATATTTTCTCAAACTTTTTTTTATTGCATTGTTAAAGTTTGCTTTAGATTAAGAGAAACACATTTTCTAAAATCTTTCCTGTATTGTACTGGATAAAATTACAGGAAATAGAAACATATAAGCCATAAAACTCACACGAGATAAAACCGTGATTCCATTTCTATTGGTTTGTCTAAAACAAGATTTCAGGAGCTTGAAACCTCTTGGGTCAAACAGAGTCAGCTGTTAGAAGGTTTCTCAACATAAGATTGCCTTCACCTTTGTAAAGTTGTATTAGATTTCTTCTTGTACAAAATATGGCTTTACTATATAAGGAAATATAAAGAATGTGGTAAGGAGAGAGGTGATATTTTTCTTTCCCTGTCCTGATCTTACAGTCTTTTCATCCAAATCACAGAACAGATCACTCTGGTTTAAAATGCCTCCTTCTCTGGCAATAGACTTTTCTTGGGAGTTCTTTCTTTTTTCTCCCGAAGTGGAGGTCCTCATAGCCGAGCTAATTCCTCCCATGCTCTATTCCTCTCTCTTTTTTTCTTTTCTTTTTTTTTTTTTTCAGGGCATACAGAGCAATAAACAGAGCTGGGCCATGTTTTCATGTTGCTCTTATGGCTTCTGTGTCCCCAGTTTTATTTTTTAAGGGATAATACCAATATCTAGCACGTATCAAGAGTAGGCATGGTGCAAAGTGTGCTACTAAACAGTTCTCTCAACCACGCTAGGAGGTAGTTAGCTCAGTGGGCAGAAAGTGAGAAAGAGAAATGGGTCACATAGGTAGGATTGCTGGAGACAGAATTTAAACACAGGGAGAGACCATGCTCTCTGTTACAATACTGCATTGGCTCCCTGGAAAAACACCCTCTGTTCCCTTCAGAGTCAACTAATGTCTTCACCTTGGAGGACAAAGTTTTCCTCAGCCCTCTTAGGGTCCCTAGCTGGGTCTGAAAATTAAACTGACCAAGATTAACAGGAGAAAAGCATAACTGAATTTATTTAATACACGTTTTATGTAACACAGGACTCTTCATAAGGAAATGAAGACCCAAAGAAACAGACCTGAATAGTTTGATGAAGAGTGGGCAGTCCTGTAGAAATATGATGGGTCAGAAGAGTATATGAGTCAAGTGCAAACTGGGGAGAACTTAGCAAGGCCTGTTTGTTCTTCTCAGCATCTCTTTGTCTTCAGAGATAAGGATGCCCCTTTCCTCAGGGTATAGGGAGGCACCTCTCACGGGAGGGTTTTATGGGGAGAAGGCGGAAAGTCAAAGTGACATTCCTGCTTCTGCCATTTTTTCATACTCCTTCAGCTTAAAGCATTCAGTATGCCAAGGTGACATCTTTGGGGCTCACGTGTCCTAAACCCCACCAAGAGATATAAGCCATAATAATTCTTACCTACATTTTCCAAAAGGATACAGGAACATAACTGAAAACTGTCACTTCTACTACTGTAACTTGTCTCCTCCTATTTCAGGTCACTTCTTAAATCACGAAAGAACTACTTTTCTTCCTGATTTAGAAATTGTCATCTGACAATCTGTTACCTACAGTAGAAATGCTGAAATCATAAAACATTTTATTTATACATTTTACTTATAGTAAATAGATTACATGGAATAGGCATTTCTCCAAAGAAGATACACAAATAGCTAACAAGCAGCACATCATTAGCCATCAAGGAGATGCAAATCAAAACTACAGGGAGGTTCCACTTCACACACACTCGCATGGCTATAATAAAAATAAATTAACAAGTGTTGACAAAGATGTGGAGAAACTGGAACACTCATTTGTTGCGGGTGGGGATATAAAGCAGTGCAGCCACTTTGGAAAATAGTCTGACAGTTCCTCTAAGCATTAACATAGAGTTATCATATGATGCATCGAATGCTTTAAATGGGTAAATTTTATGGTATGTAAACTGTATATTATTAATTTTTTTAAAAAAAGATGACAGGAAAAATAAATCTCAGTATTGTTTAAATTAGATGTTGACTAGAACTCTCCAGAAGATAATCTTTTTTATATATTTCTTGTAAATGATTTATTATAATTCCATATAATATGTTTTCATTCTAATTTTGTATTTCATTTTTTCCTCTCTATTCTACCAAAGCCCAGGTTTAGTACTTGATTCTTGGGAGGGAGAAAAAATAAGGACAAAAGATTGATTTTATAAATCTTTCACTATTGCCTAAAAATCACTTTTTCTAGACTGTGATAAACTTCGTCACTTAGTAGAAACGATGCCTGACATTCTTCACATCAGTCCCTAGTGTGAAAGCTGTTCTGTCTCCTCACTACCTCCTTCTTAAAGCAGAATGATGTGATGGGGAAGAGTAGAGCTTGAGAGTTGCACAGACTTAGATTCACTGGTGCTTCAACCTCCTACAAGGTATGTGACTGAGGGCAAACTAGATAACTTCTCTAAACATATTTCTTCCTACTGCCTCCAGATTTTAGTCAGCTTGGAGATGATGTATGTCAAGTGCCTGGCATTACGTAGCTCCTTGATAGAAGCTTTTTATGTATTAACCATGACTCAACCTTCCAGAAGAGGGCATGGAACTTATAACTGACATCTGTGTTAGTTCTGGAGTCTTTGAAAGGCCCTTGCTACCACCTTCCTCCCTCAAAAACAAATATCTCCCCTACCCCAGTCTTGTGGCTGAAGCCTGAAATTCCACTATTACAGGCTCATTTCATCACTTCAAAATATTTGATCACTGTGTAAATAAAAATGCGTATTAGAGTAAAAATATTTTAAACAATTATATTCCAGGTCTATATCAATGTAAGTGAATTTTTCTTCCTTTTCTTATTAAGACAAAACAAAAAAGCCTTTAGTGGTATGGCAGGTAAGACCCAAAAGACACACTGAGGGACTGAAGATGAGCTGGAGAGGGCACTGCTTGCTGGGGGCGGCAGCCACCATCTTTCATGTCAAGTAGGTCTGCATTTCTGGCAGGGCTTCAGTGAAAAAAAAAAGTTAAACCTCCACCCCCCACCCCCCAATTCCTTCTTCTCTTTTTGAAGAGTGAATTTGTGTTGAAACACCATTTTCCAGCCCTGATAATTTGCTCAACTTCATCACAGTGATCACAGGAGGTGAGTTTTCACAATCCTGCCTTGGCTGACCCTGGCTGGGTCAGTGGCCAGCTCATCTATCTTCCTTCTCTTTATGAATCATCCTAGGCAAAAAGGACAATGGACAAGAGATGCAGAAAAGCCTCTTTTCCCCCCAGGATAATCCAGCTCTAATTCCTCAGGAGGGGCAGCTTTGGGCCATTTTAAACCAAGGTCATTGTTGTTCAAGGCTCAACTAGTTTGCCTAGTTTGCACCTCCCAGCAGAGGCACTAACTAGGGAGGAATTGCTAAAACCTGTTTATCTGAAAACAATGACAACAAAATCCCCACCAATCAAAGATCCTATAAATCATTTCACTTCCAACTCACAAAGCATTCTAGTTAAGCAAATTTTGTCTTCCCTCTAGGCAAACAAAGTGCCAGATTACTAGAATACAAGTAGTCTGAACACATGTGAAAAGGAGAGATTCAGAGTCATATGTTCCAAGGTCATCTTCACAGCTTCACAATGATGATTTGATGTCACTTCTTGAAAGGCCTTGATTTGAATTTAAATTGTTGTTTGCTAGAAATGTTTAGAGTTCAGTCAATAAACCCAATGTAAACTTTCCTTTAAGGGCAAAAAACATTATTTGTTTAATTTACAAATGTTGATTTGGTTAATTTGTACCCTTAATTATGATCAGGTTCAAAGACCAAGTTTAAAGGCCCAGATTACAGCATACAGTTTTGATGCCATTTTCTTTTTCTTTTTTTTTTTTTTTTTTTGCGGTACGTGGGCCTCTCACTGTTGTGGCCTCTCCCATTGCGGAGCACAGGCTCCGGATGCGCAAGCTCAGCGGCCATGGCTCACGGGCCCAGCCGCTCCGCGGCATGTGGGATCTTCCCGGACCGGGGCATGAACCCATGTCCCCTGCATCGGCAGGTGGATTCTTAACCCCTGCACCACCAGGGGAGCCCAATAGTTTGGTATTTTTATGTACAACATTTAATAAGCACCAGGTTTATTATTTTTGACAGTGCTACCCGGAAGTCACTTTTGATACACTACATGTCCTTTACTAGCATAAGCTTTATATTGTGGTACAAAAATATCTAGAGGAAACATGTCCGTTAACATCTCATGAGAAAGGTAATTTGTAATATGAATATCTGTGAAGCTGATATTTTCAACCATGGGGGTAAAACTTTTGTTTTAAGGTGACAGAAGCAAATGAAAATATTAAAAGATCTGGTTCAGTTAAGATCTGAAATATACATATACATATGAAATATATTAACATTTAGATACCAATATCATGTAATAGTCACACTATCAATAATATTTAACAATATTATTAATTATTAATTAGTTTGAATATATTCATTTCCTTAAAATGAATTGTCTTGACCCTAGAGCATTCTTGACAAAAGACTGATGAGAAAAGCAAGCTCCAAGCAGAAATCTGTCTGGTGATTAGCTGGCAGTGTAAAGCACTGAGAGGCTGAGTATTCTTTTGTGAGAAGACTGTGAGCTGTAACTGATAATTCAGTTTATCTGCCACAGTAGGTTGTTGCACGTAATTATCCTTAGACCTAATCAGCCCTAAGAGAATGGCCTGACACACCATAGGAGATCAGGTTCTGTGTGCTTAGCTAATGTCCCATCACAGCATGGAAAAGCAAGAAGCTTTGGAAGCTGTGATTATATTAAGGTTCTTCTTCTTCTTTTTTTTTTTTAATGCTTTCTACTTTTAGAATTCTGAGGAGTTGAAAAGTCATACACGATCTTACTTGGATTAGCCTACCTTAACCTGAGATTCACATTGGCTTCTATCTTATCAAATGGTCCCAAATCATTAGTCTTGGGATACCACCAACATTAAAATGTACTTTGATATTAATCAGTAATGTAAGAGGGAAAGGGCTATGAGCAGGCACTGATTAAAGCTGATGGTTTATTTCCAAAAAATATGCACTGCCCAAGAGGAATAAGCCATAAAGAGGCATTTGCAAATCAGTGTTTCACCCCACTGTCTTCAACTATTGTTATTATGAATCAATTTGCTTTCATTTTAGTCTATCCATATTTGGGAAAATGCAGGATGCCAGGATTATAACCAACAATTATATAGTAAAACACGATTCTGATTGTAGCAGACATGCACTGCTTGTATACATCAGTACTGGAACAGTCAGACCATGCGTGAATTGGAAATGAGGAGAGAACCGATTTTATTCAGTTTATCAGAGTATAGGAGATTGCTTGTATTGTTTCTAATTTATTTTCTAATGCAAATAGTTGTTATAGCTCATTTGTTCTGTGTGGAATTTAAATCCTTTGTAGGGAAATTTATGTGCTCTTAATGGGATTTTTTTTTCCACTAAAACTCTGATAAAATGTTTTGTCCTTCCTTTTCACCTGCATTTTTTGCTATGGCGAATATAAAAATGAGTAGGACAGTCCATATTCAGTCTATTAAAAGTGGGAGTGGGGGGGTAGAGAGTAAAAGTAAAATAGTGCATTGCAATATAACAAGTGCTGTCAGTAATGAAGATACAGTACCTATAAGGTGTTCCTGGGATACAGAGGAGTTCTCAGTGGGGAATACAAACAAAAGGAAGCCTAACAGCTGAGTATCCAAGATGTTGCTACTGATACCTACTATAGAAAAACATGATTGGCATATATAATATATAGGTATTTCAATTGTGGAACTTCATAGATAATGAATCTTTGAAAAGGTATTTCCATTCAGTCCTGTAATTTCTTTAGATTTGCCTTTTTCATTTGAAAGAAAAAGTATTCAGGCCCCATGGAACTCTCAATAGATAACTTTTGAATAACACATTTATTAAAATTAAACATCATGGGGCTTCCCTGGTGGCACAGTGGTTGAGAGTCCGCCTGCCGATGCAGGGGACATGGGTTCGTGCCCTGGTCCGGGAAGATCCCACATGCCAGGGAGCGGCTGGGCCCGTGAGCCATGGCTGCTGAGCCCGTGCGTCCGGAGCCTGTGCTCCGCAATGGGAGAGGCCACAACAGTGAGAGGCCCACGTACCGCAAAAATAAATAAATAAATAAACATCAGATACTAAACTCAGCCTTCATTGTACATTCTTTTTATTTAGTCTGCATTAAACAATGCAGAGCTTTTACTACAACAAAGAGCGTAACATTTAATAGTTTTCAGTTAGAGCCTTTCAGTGAAAGCTTTGAGATAAAGCAACTACAGTTTCAAAGTAATCAAGCCAACTCTGAATTAGTATTAACCAGAACTACTACACATGTAAAGGAGAGTTATCCTCTCCAATAAGGGGAAGCATATAGAAAACATGGGGAAGTTAACAGTATGAACAATAAAACAGGAGTAAAATAGGTAGCAGGAAACATCATAGGGAGGTAAACTTTATGAAAAGAGTGAATTATCCATTTAAGATGTAAAAACCTTGCAACAGGAAAATAATTCAATTTCTAAGCCTCCGCTCTCTCCTTGTATTAAGTAATTTTTTCCTCTGTAATTAGGTATTGGCTTTTCTTCTCCTGAGTAAGATCACCTGGTTATTTAGGTGTTTATACTTCTGTTATTACTACTTGTTCTGTCACACAAATGTTCGTCTCCACATCCTCAAGGCTTAAAGACAAATTAAGTAGTAGCTCTAAAGTTACTGTGGTAAGCCCCACCTTCCTACTGATTTTTAAATATGTCTCATGGGCATGTATATTAGGATTAAATGGCTTTATTAAAGTAATAATAACCAATTTAGCAGATTTCAGGCTACAAGAATATCTTTACCTACCTGGGCTTCAATTATTCTGCTAAGATGGTGACAGATAAGCAGATTTTGAAATAAGAAAATTAAAAGGCACTTTAAATGTTGCTGAGACTAAGATTTTTAACTCCTGATTCTGGTTGACCAGACAGATCTGTGTAATGGAAGCTAGTTACCAGAAAACTGAGAGCTTTACTACATGAAACCTTCCATTATGTATGAAAAGTCCAATGCTATATATAATTCATGCAGATCAACTGGTCCCTACACAGATTTTGGGGAAGGATGTGAGAGAATTATTCAGATTTAGGGCTTAAAGACTATTGAGAAATAGGAAGGTACTGAGAGAGAGTCTCATCAGAGCAGATTTAAGTAACCTCGTTGACCTAGAACTGTCCCAGCAAAATTGTCATGCTCAAGGCCAGGCTAAAATATTGCTTGAAAGATGGGATAAATGAAATACCACATCAGATGCATTCCTTGATTTTTCAGGTAGCATAGCTTCAGAAAAAAAAAAATTCCAATACCACAAGTTGAGAATTATCTGTTTAGCTCTAACATTCTGAAGTAATTCCAAAACAGTACAATACTTAACCTAATTCAGCATTCTGTTGCCCCTGAAATAGGATTCTGTGTTTTAAATGGCTTACCAAAAACTATTATCTTGTAATTTTGAGGTAAACGTCTTTTTCTTATACAACCAAACATGTTAAACTATCTTAGTACATTACCATTTTAACAGGTCATCTTTTAGTCTTTAGGTGTTTTCACATTGTTTTGCTCAGTATTTTAAAAATGTACTTAACACCTTGTAGACCCTTTTAACAATGCTGCATATCCTTTGTAATCTTATTTGGTATAATATAATCATGTTCAGAGTTATTTTGTATTACTTACAGTGAATTAAAGTGAATAGACCCACTTCCCCCCTCCCCCACAATTAAAGATAAAAACTAAGACTACAAGAAATGAAATTAGGTTCTGAGAGGAGGGAACTCCTCATCATTCAAGTGTGGGGATACGAAGTCAGCTTTCTGCACCCACCCATTCTCTATGCTACAGAAAACCTTTGTTTTCTTGGCAGAAATACTTTCTGCCAAGTATTTTCTAAAACCTTTCAAGAAGCTCCAGTAGATTTCTGGATTTGTTCCTTTAAAATCAGGATACTCTGCCTTTGCTCAGGAGGCAGCATGGCAATCTGATCTGCAGTCAGTTGAAGAACCTGCATGATCAAAGCTGCCTTTTCTTGATCCTGTGGGGTTACCTGGCTCTGCCCAGGACTAAAACTGCTAGGCTGGCCTCCACCTTGCTTGCTTGCCCCTTGCATGGCTGTCCCTTGCATGGCTGCCCCTTGCATGCCTGTCCCTTGCATGCCTGTCCCTTGCATGGCTGCCCCTTGAATGCTTGCTCCCTGCATGCCTGTCCCTTGGATACTCGCCCCCTGCATGCCTGCTCCTTGCATACCTGCCCCCTGCATGCCTGCTCCTTGCATACCTGCCGCCTGCATGCCTGCTCCTTGCATACCTGCCCCCTGCATGCCTGCTCCTTGCATACCTGCCGCCTGCATGCCTGCTCCTTGCATACCTGCCCCCTGCATGCCTGCTCCTTGCATACCTGCCCCCTGCATGCCTGCTCCTTGCATACCTGCCCCCTGCATGCCAGCTCCTTGCATACCTGCCCCCTGCATGCCAGCTCCAGGATTTCCCACCCCTGAAATGCTTGGGACCTGTCTGGGTCCCTGAGGACCACCTGCCCCCATAGTAATAGGACCAGCACCCTGAATTCCCCCAGTCATAGGGCCTCTTGAACTGGGGCCAGGGCCCCTCATCTCCATTCCTCTTGCATCCATGCCTCTTGCTTCCATCCCTCTGGCTTCCATCGCACACGTTTCCATTCCTCTTCTCTCCATTACTCGTGTCTCTAAGACCTCAGTTTCCATGGCTCGAGTCTCCATCCCTCGAGAATCTCTGCTACCTCTACCATCCATAGGTAGACCCCTTTGATCTATCATGGGTCCTCTGGGTTCTCCAATGAGCAGTCTGGGATCTGCTAATGGCCCTCCCCTCATGTCATGTGAGGAAGGGCCCCGGCTGTCATGACCAGACGCATGGTGCATTGGAGGACCCTGATGTGGTGGGCCAAGATAGCCTCTGGGCTCTACTTCTCCAGTGACTGAAAGCAAAGTTCCTCCACGTGGGTCATTTGGAGCATCCCCTAAAAGTCCTCGAGGAGGTAAGCCACCAGCAGTCATGGGTCCACGAGACATAGGTGCTCTAGGATCTGATATCTGCACCTGTCCCCGCTCTAAGGGCACCGGACCAACCCCTGGCATTCCAACTGGGGGCTGCATTGCTCCACCAGGAGTTAAGGGACCAGGGCCAGGGCCAGGGCCAGCAACTGCAGCTGGAATTGGGCCCGGGGCTGGAATTCCACCCTGGATCGGGGTCTGCATCAGAGGAGGGATGTCTTTCACAGGTCTTCTGGCCAAATGCTGAGGCTGAGGGGCTGGAGGATTCTGCTGGTTCAGCAGAACATTAGGTCCTGGGCAAAGGCCAGGGCCAGGGGCAGAAACGGATTGAGATTTGCCTGGGATGAGTGGTGTGACATGTATTTTGCGATGCAGAATTTTCAGAGCAATCTCCGGGTCCATGATTCTCATCACTACTTGCGCCTGCAACAGTGCATAAGCCAGCTGTGGGTTTTGAAGTAACATATTTCGAGCTTCCTGGTGACTGTTTTGGACACAGAGCTTCATCTGCTTCATCAGCTCAAACATCTGCTCCGGGGGGAGACTAGCGACTGCTCTGGTAATTGACTCAGGGGCATCTTCTGGATCGATGGGGTCCCCATAGGGTGAGTCAATGATGGGCGCTGCAGGCCCTAGGCTCTTTAACTCCTCCTTGTTCTTTTCACTGGCAGCATTGTCCACCCGAAGCGCTCTCCCGCTGAACTCCCGCCCGTTAAGGTTCCGCATGGCACTAAGCGCCGTCTCCTGGTCTTGGTACTCGCAGAAGCCATAACCCTTAGGTTTTCCCGTCTCTCTATCGTATACCAGCCGGAAACTCACAACGGAACCAACCTCGGAGAAAATGTCCTTCAACTGCTCCTCAGTTGCCTCATACGGAATGTTCCCCACGAACACGGAACGCAGTGATCGATCCATTGCCGGGTCTCTCACCGTCAAACTCGACATGACTCCGGTTGTGCACACACAGCGGAGAGCGGAGAGCGGAGAGCGGAGAGCGGAGAGCGAATTCTTCTCAGAGTCGTCCTCTTGAGACTCACACTTCCGCCGCGCAACGGAAGCGGCTTTCAAAATCCGGGCAGAAACTGCACTAGTCTGCTTGAATCGTTCCGTTAATCCGCGGCATCTGCACCTCTACGTTCCACTAACTAAATTAAGGCGTTCTGCCCCTGGTCCTTCACTGAGGCTTTGATTCGTTTCTCATCTCTTATTCTGCAGACATTTCCACGGCGCGCCACCACCCGCGCTAGGAAAAAGCTTGGTGCGGGTTGACCACAGTAAAGATGGCCGCGTAGACTTCACCATGGTAACTAGGAGAGGCCGCCTCCCATGACGTCAAGGGCGGTTTTGCCTGGCGGGAAACCGCTAACTGAAAGATTAAGGGGGCGTGTTCTGCGTTCTGAAAAAAGTATTTCCGTATAGCAGTTTCTCCTTATTAGAGTACATTTATGCTATATTTAAAATCACAGTGCAGACAGTGAGGGGAAAGTGTAGTCGTTTCAAAGCAGATTTGGGATTATTCTCATTAAAATACAAAAGTAATAGCTCCTTTTTAGAAAAGCATTTTTGGACAATAACTGCCCAGAAATACAAACTGAAGGCGTGTGCTAGCTCCATCCCCGCCCCCATCCTGTTGCTTCAGGCAGCCGCTGTCGATAGGTGTCTGGTCCTTATAAGTTTATCTTTGTGCACGCACTCAGCAGTCGAGCTATTCATAATGATACCTTTCTCTTAATTATACTAACCGATATTAATAACAGTTAATTGAATTTTAGGGCTACAGCGGATGAGTTAAAAGTATTTAACCATTCTTATACTGTAGGCATTTAGATTGGTTCTGATTATTATAAATTGATGAAATGATTTCACCACCTCTATTATGAAGGAGAAAAAAAACTGTAGTTTCTATTCTGCTGCTATTTTTGCTGGCAGAAGTTGAAACATGTGGAATGTGGGTCTTTCCCCTATTTAACAGGCGATAGAACTGAAGCTTGGAGAGGGCTAGGTAATTTGCTAAGCAGCCGGTAACCGGCAAAGCCTGAATTCTTACCCAGGCTGTGGTCCCTCACAGTTCCAGAGCGTCTCTGCCCCATATTGTAGCTACTAGCAACCTGTAGCCTGTCGAGGACTTGAAAGGTGGCTAGTGTGATTGAGAAACTGAACTTTTAATTTCATTACTTTTATTAATTTTAATATAAAAACTGATATTCACTTAGGCTTTTGGAAAACTTTTTAGTATATTTGGAACAACTTGAGTATGGAATCTACTTTTGCAATGATAAAATTTATTAAATCTAAATAAAAAGTATTTTCAGTTAAAATTTAGCATTCTAACTGAGATGTACTATACTTGTAAAATACATGCAAGATTTTGAGGACTAAGTATAAAAATGTAAAAATATCTCACTAATTTTTTATATTTTCATGTTGAAGTGATATGTTTAGTACATTGGATTAAACAAAATATATATTTAACATTAATATCACTCATTTTATTTTACTTTTTTATGTGGTTACTTAGAAAAATTAAAATTATATATATAGATTTCATTACATGTCTATGAACTGTACTGCTGCAGAGCCTAAGTCTTAACTCTGAAGCAGAGAATCATTTTATTCTACGTATGCCTTTTGAAGAGATTATGAATCTTTATGTTTCATCAAAAAATTGTGTTATGAATCTTGGGTATCATAGTTCAATGAATAGATCTGAAATGAGTGTGAGGGTTTAGCTACAAATCAGACAAAGCATCCATTTACCTTCAAGTGTTTTAATAGTTCTTTAAAACAGGCTTGGACATAGCTATTCATTCAAGATGTATGATAACCTATATCTGCAAATGATAAAGTGTATTACTTGATAGTAGTTTTTTCCCCCTGATTCTTTTATTTGAGGTGGGGCAGGGGTGGAGGGGAGTTGAGGATGGCATCATTTCAGAAAACTAAAAACAAGTTCCTTAGGTTCATTTGTCTCCTTTTCATACCATCTCTTTACTAAGAAAGCCATGACTTTTTTTTTTTTTTTTTGGCTGCATTGGGTCTTCATTGCTGCCTGCAGGCTTTCTCTAGTTGTGGCAAGCAGGGGCTACTCTTCGTTGCGGTGCACAGGCTTCTCATTGTGGTGGCTTCTCTTGTTGTGGAGCATGGGCTCTAGGCACGTGGGCTTCAGTAGTTGTGGCACACAGGCTCAGTAGTTGTGGCTCATGGGCTCTAGAGCGCAGGCTCAGTGGTTGTGGCGCAGTGGCTTAGTTGCTCCATGGCATGTGGGATCAAACCCATGTCCCCTGCATTAGCAGGTGGATTCTTAACCACTGTGCCACCAGGGAAGCCCCAAGCCATGAGTTTTTAACATGCATTCTGTCAAGGACAACTTAGATGTTGATTACATGTGTAATTGTATGTATGTTAAATGTAGTTATCAAGTGGCTGATAATAGGCTATTAGAATAAGTTGTAAAGTTCATAAAAGTCCATGCAGCTTATCTGATAGCGAGAGTTTCTTTACTGCTGCTGCTGATAAAATCTAAACCAGTGGTCTTCACACTTTGGCATACGTCAGAACCACCTAGACCCATGGCTACTTAAGTCAGGTAGCTGGGCATCACCAGCTCCCCTCCCCAGTTCTGCTTCAGTATTTCTGGGGTGGGGCTAGAGAATTTACATTTCTAACAAATTCTCAGGTGATGATGCTGCTGCTGCTCTGGGGACCCCACTTTAAGAATCACTGGTCTAAATAAAGAGACTTGAAGTGTTGGGTTTTTTCATTTGTATCAGGCCAAACTAAGCTTAGTACACTCTGTTAAAAGGTATAAGATATGGGAGCTCTTAAAAAAATCTATTACTCTTTTAATGCTGACCTAGTAGAGCTAGGACATGCTGACCCTACCCGGAAGAAACCCTGGGCTCAAAGGATGGGTGAACAGAGTAGCTGAGGAACTCTGGGGACAATCAAGAAGGGAAAAGCCATGACTGTTAAGAGTGTGCTTTTTGTCAGAGGCCTTGTATGTTCTCTTTAGTTCCCATATTCCAAACTAGAAGAGTGTTTTGATATAGCCCCCCTTCATAGAGGTCCAGTGTGACCCAGCACATAGCTCAATGAGCAGGACACATAAACTAATATTTATTATTAAACTGTGTGGCCCAGAATTACCAAGAGTTCTTAGGAACCTATATATCTCCTGGTACCAACACATACTTTTCACAGATCTGCCTTGGAAGAACTTCCATTTTACATTGCTTTCTTTGTTTCCATAATGTTTAAACTTTAGATATTTATAGCATGGTATGCAATCTGAAGAAAAATGTACATGGCATCTTTCATGTTCAGACATCAGTTCTTTCACTACATCAAAATACCAACTATACTAAGAGTGATTTTTAAACAAATATATAAGGGCATACGGCCAAATGGGGGCCATTCTTCAAACTAATCACCTTCAGAAACTATAAACTTAATCCATCAAGGCTTCCAGTGTTCAAAATGATTTTTAAACTACTGCCCTGAAATTGTTTCATGTCTCCATTTGTAAGTCATACTAGAAAATTGGTGCCTTAACTCAAATGTATACCTTGTTTTCAACCAAGAACAGAGTTATGCAGGTAAATCACCTGACTTTCTGACAAGACTTGGCAAAAAATATGATGTTTAGCTTTTTCCAAATATCAAATCTTACATCAGAATATAAAGATTCTGTTGACTTTGAGGGATTTAAAAAGGATTCACCATAGATTAATTAGACAAATTCCAAAGATAATTACTAAAAATATTTTTAGCTATGATAGGCATTTTTTAAATAAATGTATGGGTCCTTCAAGGAATAGATCAAATATACTTCTCCACAAAGTTGTCCCTAATCTTCCTCCTCCTTTCTCTAGGTTGGAAGTAAGTTCATTTTCCTTGGGATATAAACCATTCCTTATCTTAACATTTCTGATAATATAAAGCCTTCTACCTTTTAGTAGAATTGTACTTTTCCTTCTATAACATCTTTAAAGGAAAAAGTATGACTCCCCCTTGTCAATTAACAGTGTCTTATATTTATTCTTTTATTACATAAATATTTATTCTAAGTACTGGCAATATAGCAGTGAAAAAGATAGACATTCCACTAGAATAGACTAGGTATGGTCCCTGGGCCGGTAGCATGAGCATCAGCTTAGAAATGCAAAATTTGGGACCCTACTGCAAACCTACTGCATCAGGGACTTGTGTGTGTGTGTGTGTGTGTGTGTGTGTGTGTGTGTGTGTATACGTATAGTTTTAACAAGTTCCCCAGGTGATTTTGTGATGCAGGCTGATGTTTGAGGACCACTGAGCTAAAAGGGAGACAATCATAGATAGACAGATAGTTACTTTGTCTTCTTTGCCACTGTATCCTCAGCCCCTAGGATAGAGCTTAATTAGCACAGGTGGGTGCTTATTATATGTTGAATAGATTAGAGTTCATTTTACATAAGAAGAAACCTGTGGCCTTAAATAGCATGCCCCAAATCAGAATGGAGACCTGCTGTCAGGACCCGTGTCATTTTATTTTAGGTCAGTGATAATTCCTCCAGGTTATTATTTGATAAAATAGATATGTAAATAAAGTGTGTAGAGATGGAAAAGAGTGATAAGATCTAGCTCATCAGGGAAGACTCCCTGATGGAGCTGGGATTTAAGGGATGGGTTATAATCTAGTATGTACGAACAGAAGATCCAGAGAACAATCCAGGAGCTTGGAATCGTCAAGACATGAAATTGGAACCTGGTGTTTTGGATGCCCTCAGAAGAAACCAATAGAGAGTTAGTGAGTAGTGCGATAGAAGATTGTCTTTTGGATCAGATTACAAAAGGTTTTGAAGATCAGATTCAGAAATATAAACTTGATTTAAGAGTCACTAGACTTTCTTTCATCTTTCTGAAATAGAAACATAGAATAATAATGGCAGAGATTTAAGACTACCAATCTTATCCAATCCTTCTCCAGGATATCTTTTGCACTTGAACTATCCTTTTTAATACTTGGACTATCCTTTTTAATACTTGGACTAGAGTATGGATTTGACACCCATTATCTTCTGTCATTAGAGGTACTGATATTCTTGTGTTATCACTTAAGCATAGAACGCACATCTGTTTTATATCCTTCATAGTGCTTAGTCCAGTGTCTTATATTCTGAGCACTCAGTAAATATTTTTAAAATAATTACAAGGTCATCTTATAATAACAATTTACTTATGTCAACCAAATGGTAATTTAATGCTTTCAGTTTACAAAATAATTTTCTTTGGCTTCCCACATCTGATCTTGACAACAATCATGTGAGGTACATACTACTGCATCCTTATTTTAAAGATGTAGAAACTTAACTGTTACTTAGAACTTTACTTAGCAATGGACGCACCCGAAATACAGATACTAGTCATAATACCTAACTCTGAGCCCTTAATAAGAAGGAGGTCCTTTGATAAATGTTTTATAAAATACAACATTTTATTTAATCCTTCCAACAACCCCTCTGAGATAGACAGTCATAGTGTCTGAATTTATAGCTAAAGAAACAGAGGCACAGAGAAGTTAACCAGTGTGCCCATGTTAACTGGCAGAGCCAGAATTTGCCCACACATCATTTGACTCAGCTCTTAAATTATTATTCCATTAAATAAGTTTCCCAAGGACACATAGCTAATAAGTGGCAAAACTGTAGCCTGAAACCAGGTCTCTTGATTTTAAACTTCCCATTTCACAGTAATCACAGGTTATTGAGACCTGGACACTGTCTCCCTTGGCCTTTTTTCTGATTGTCTCTGAGTGTAACTAATTGCAATTTTGATATCACAATCAGTGCTGTGGCAACAGATGGACTATAATGTATAAAAACTGAAGCAATTGAGAAAATGTTTCCTTTTTCAATTTGCATGGCTATAGTTAAACATCACATAAGGATTTTAAAATACATCTAGTTAGATAGGTAATAATGTATTTTCCATAAAAATGAAAGAGCCCAAATTTCTCAAACCTAAAATAATATTGGTCCATGACATTTTTCCCAAATTTTAAAATGTATTTAATATGAACAAATAGTAAATTTCATTTACTTATACTTGAGGTGAATCACTTTTACTGGACAGAGCCAAACATTCTCCCTGGGTGGGCCTGTGTAGTCCAACCACATTCTTTTTTTTTTTTTTTTTTTTAATAAGTGAAGAAAATAAAGCTCAGGGAAGACAAGGGACTCAGCCAGGGTCAGATGCCTGGTTACTGGCCTAGCTTGTAATGGGATCTAGATCTTCAGAGTTTCCCTTCCAAACTGTGCTCAGCACTTCTGAGAGGCAGTAGGGTGAAGGGGTTAAGAATACATACTTTAATCAGAGCTTTGAGTCAGCTGTCTAATTCAACAAGTCACTGTGTAGCCTTGGACAAATTACATAAGCTCACTGTGCTTCCATTTCTGCATCACTTAAATGGCAATAACATCACCTGTATTGGATTCTTGCATGGAATAAATTATGTATTTGTTTTTGATCATTATTTATTTTGTATGGTAATTGTTAATCTACCCTTGTTGTGTAAAATTAATTGTTGTGGTAGAAGCAGCATCCTAAGTGGAAAGAGACTCAAATTTTAGTCTAATGCTATTTATTTTTAAATGTATATCTTCATTTTTTTATCCAGGCAAAATTTATATCTTCATTTTTATCTTTGAAGGGGTTGTATTGGGTGAACTAATGCTCTGTTGTCAGACGATATTTTTTAAAAAATTGTACAGAGACAACCTTGGATAACATTGCCATTTTGGTTTATGGTAGATTTGTAGTTGAATATGGATAATTTTTAGGCTGAATTCCATAGGACAGTGCAATGAGAATCATTTTTGGTGCTCACTGAGTTCTTATACTAAATCAGGAAGTGCACTCTTCAAATATTTAGTTGGCTGGAATTCCACTTATTCATTATTATTAAAAGGGCCTACCTGAACTTTGACCGTGGAGGATCCAGGCTTATAGAACACTGTGTTGGTCTGGCACATGGGATACCTATTTGAGCTTACAGTCGTGTCCAGCATGTCATTAAGACTACTACTTTCGAGCATTCACTGGCAGACAGAGGCCATTTATTCAAACGTGGAAAAGCAGAACTAATTGGGCAAGAAGCACAGCTCCCTATTCCTGCTTCAGGCTGTCATCGGAAAGAACACAGAGGAAGGAAGTGTCCTCATAAACTGTGGAAATGTAAGAGCCCTGAAAAAGACATACTGTTTAAGATTATCAACTTGTGAATCTTTTCTTCTATAACCAGAACAATCCAATACCCAACTTCAGAGAAATGTCAGAACTGCCATTCACTTCAGAAGTTAGGCTGCTACCTCTCTTCTGAGGCTCAACGGGCCTGTAGAACGAGCCTATATTTATACCAAGTTACAGGAAAGAGGTCTTTCTGAAATATTTGATTGGGGGCTCAGATTGTTAAAAAGAACAACAAAAACCAGAGTGACAGAATGTATTTTGGATTTTTTATCAATTTGAACGATCCTTGAAAAACATTACTTTCAGAGTGTCAGTTCAAATTTGCCATCAAACAATTAGATTCCCCAGAGTCACACATGAGATAAACATGTAAACTACAATGTTTATAGGAATGTGGTAACTAGCGCTTCTTGGTACAAGTACAGAAACCAACTCCAACCTTGATAAGCAAAAGCAGGGGATGGTATTTTAATGCTACACTGTTACCTCTCAGAACCCACAAGCAATGTATTTGTCTGCTTGGGCTGCCATAACAAAATACCATAGATTGGGTGGCTTCAACAATCAAATTTTATTTTCTCACATTTCTGGAGGCTAGAAGTCTGAGATCAAGATACTGGCATGTTTGCTTTCTCCAGAGACCTCTCTCCTTGACTTGCAGATGGCCACTTTCTAGCTGTATCCTCACATGGCCTTTCCTTTGTGAGTGTAAATCCCTGGTGTTTCTTCCACTTCTTATAAAGACAGCAGCCATACTGGATTAGGGCCCCACCCTTATATTTCATTTAATTTTAATTGCCTCTTTAAAGTAATAAAGAGGTCACATTGGAGGTTAGGGCTTCACCAGCAAATTCAACATATGAACTTGTGTATGTGGTGGTGATGGTGGTCGGGCACAGTGTAGTCCATAACATGCAGTAATGCCGTCATCTTCAGGAAAACAAAGAATGGGCAATTGTAATGCATTCAGGATGCTCTATTCCCATATTTCTTCCTCCCCCACAACCAACACTCTTTGAAGAACCAGATTGCTCTGATTTCTCTCCCAAGTCCACTGCCATTTAAGGGGCTCTTCTACAGTCTTTTGATTTACTTGCTACAGATTTTCCCAGAGAGAATGATTTGTTTTCTGGGTACCAATTCCAGCTTCCTGGGAGAGAGAGCTCTCTTCTGATGTCCATCCATGATTCAGTACAGTATGGGAAAGGGAGTGGATCCAGGGTGATAGTGAAACTCTTTAACAACTCTATGTGGGCGCCCAGCAATCAGCTGGCGTGCGAGGGACTCTACAGAGTGTTGCAGTGTCAGGAGTTCACCTCCTTTACCTGCTAGCACAGAGAGGTCCCTGACAACGCACCTCCCACTGGAGAGAGTTTTCCTACTACGTTTCTCTAGGTCACTCCCTCTGTCTCTGCAAAAACAAAATGCTAGTGCCAAAAATGGGTAATTTTCATAGAAATTTTAAATATTGATTTACAGATAGAAAAATAGTCTGGAATCCAACAGTAAAGAAATATTTGGCCACTCATTCACAATCTTCAGAAAGCTCATGCATATATAATGTATGATTTTCTTGTAGATGAATAGAGCATATATTTTAAAATACCAAACTCTTCTATCCGTCATATAAAAATATTGCTAATTCTCTTCCTGGCAGTTTAATGGTACAGTAATGAATAGTAATAATTCTTCCATTTATCATCTTCATCACTTCCATCTGACATTCACCTTGAAATAGCTGCACACACTTTCTGGCACAGTGGTACAGTGAGAGATGTCCTCTCACTCACCTGCAGGTGTTTGCCAATTCCCTCCTGGCTCTGGGGAACAAAGCCAGTGCCTGCAGGGAAATAGAGAAGTTCCAATGACCGATTCCTTTGGAGCTCAGTCTTTCGTTAGCTCTGAAAATGGAACTGTGTGTGTTAGCCCGTGGCCTGTGAGGGGTCTGGGAAAGAGAAGCTGATACCTGCATGGAGAATCAAGAAGAAGTTTCTCTGCCGGTTTAGTGGTCTGGGGTCTGCCGGAAAGGTCAGGATTGAGCAATTGTTGCAGGCATTCATTCTCACCTGCAGGACTTCCACAGGGAGGCCAGGTTCCAAGAAATCCTCCTGAGAGCAAGTGTCTGCAGACAGGATGGAAGAGATGGAGGAGGGCAGGAAAATGTATGCATCTCTGACAGGAAGGAAACTTACCTCACTCATTTCAGGTCAGCAATGGCCTGATAACTCTTTAGGAATGCTATTATTCATTATTCAGCTAAAATTGATTCAGCACCTATTCCGTAAATATTTATGGAGCACGTGCTCTGGGGAAGGTAGGCACTGCGTTTGCCACTGTGGGGTTTAAATGTGAACTGAAATGTGACCCCTGCTTTAGTAGAACTTTTCACTAGAAAGTTTTATTAGCTTTTCTCTGGAACTTTTCCTGAGGATTTATGGTGTTCAGATTCAAATTTGTGGCAAAAGAACAGCTGTGCCTGCAAGGAATTTCCGTTCTGTCAGACAAGATAGAGAATACAGGATTCGAGCAGACAGTTCCCAGATGCATTTTTGATTTGTTTGATTTCCTGAGAGGTATATAGAAAATGAAAATATAACTACTGTTTACCCATTGACCCTCTTGCTGAGATAGAAGATGAAATTTTTTTCCTTATTACTAAGAAAAGGGACTGTTATTTCTCTTTACCATGCAAGGTCCTCTCTCTGTCTCTCCATATATATTTTATATATGTGTGTATATGTATATACACACATATATACATATATGTGTATGTATATGTATACACACATATACATATGCACATGCATATATGTATATATGTGTATATATATGTAATTACTTAACACATTGCATTTGACTTGAAGTCAGTATAACGGACAGCCTTTCATGTTCTTCTCTGTCTAGACCTGTGGGATGTGGGCAAGGCTCTTTCTTGGTGGATAGTACATCATTGCCAGGCCATTTATTCAATGAGCATCTTATTATTTTCTGATTAGTCCTTAAACTCTGACCTTAAAACAAAGCATGATTTCTTGAGAACAGTATTTAAGTACAGCATGGATAAAATATAACCAAACTTATTTCTTAGTTAAATTAAGTATTGCAACTAAATTCAAATGTTAATTATACTTCGAGGAAAGGGTACAAACATGAGTTTATCTTTGACCACGAGTCTGTGCCTACAAGTGAAGCATCATAATAACTTACTCACCAGGGACAGTAGCATCGAGCCTCTGTTAATGCCTTGATACATTGTCCTGTTTTTTGTGGGGCTCAGTAACTGGTTATATCATTTGAGGACTTTGCTTCTTCCTAAGATGACCTTCCTTACTCACATACTTTCTCCCGGATTTAAAAAAACAATTTTTTTTCTCTCTCCTGTTTCTGTAGCTACTGTCCAGTACTTTCCAACCTCCTTCTTTCACTCAGAGTATAAGCACGTATGATTCCTATTGTTTAGGTAGAAAAGAGTCCTAAGCTCCCAGAAAGAACAGCACCATAGGAAGCAAAATGAAATCCCCTTCCCTTTGGTTTCCCTCATGGTGGCTCCAAAGCAGTTCTGATTGCTTAGCTCAAAGTGTAGCATTTTTTGCCTTCTTCCCTGAGAAGACATCAGCAATTTTCCTGCATGAGGGAGGTGGCCGTCAGTAACTGTGTGGGTGGTTGAGTGAGAAAGCAGATGAGATGGGCTGCTGTAAAAGTTAAATTGGGAGAAGAGTGAGTTGTGAGTGAAGATAGAAGTAAATACTTTAGTAAATAGATCCAGAGCGGCAAAGATCACGATAAACCACGGTGGCAATAGGTTTCTATTCTTTTCTTCTTTCCTCTCTCAATAGTCTTTCCATTTCCAGCCATGGATTAAAATTATTGTCCACTGTTAATGCTTACTCACAATATTATTTGGAAAACTAAGGGCTTAATATACAGCCCTTAGTTTTATATATATATATATATGTGTGTGTGTGTGTGTGTGTGTGTGTGTGTGTGTGTGTGTGTGTGTGTATATATATATATAGAATAGAATAGAATAGAATATCATTATATAACCCCAGGTGTATTTTTGTAAATGTGGCTCTAAAAGATTATTTAATATGCATTCCTACGACCTAAAAGAGAGCCATGTGAATCCAAGCTATTATTGTTACAATTACACTGCCCCTCACAGTACTAAATGCTTTATACAGAACTGCTCGTTCAACCCCCGTAATAACCTTCTGAGGGTTTTTTGATAGATGAGGAAACTGAGGCACAGTTAGTTACCTAGACAGTTTTCTAGCTAGGCTAGATCACGTACCCAGGGTTTTACGGCAAGTAAGAGACAGACATGATTTCAGGCGGTCTGACTAAGAGAAATAGTGTATTCCAGAAAGCTGTAACTTATTTTTCTGCACTTAGAATAAATGTTTTACTCCCCCAAAGGAAAAATTCTGTTAATTTCACCACCAGCCAAATATTTCTAACTTTTCTTGCCCTGTAAGCTGCCTGTCAGTTTTGTAAAGAAATGCAGCATAAAACTGACAGGAGGAAGCTCTGAAATCTATAACCACATGACAGAATATTGAAAAATCCTTGCAAAAGATTATTTTTTCATTTATTGGATAGCACTAAAACCAGCTGCCAGTGGCACAGGTGATTTAATAGACACCATTTAGCTAATATGTTATTTTGCCAAGATAATTCACTGTGCTGAATTCTTTTCTAATCTTTTGTGGCTGCTTACTTAAGAAAAGAGTGCCTAGAAACTAAATTATCTCACAGAGGAGAAAAGTAAAATGGAGATGGCTATTAATTTAAGCTGTTTCTCATTGCAACTGTCACTCTGAAGAAATATATATGGAGTAAGATATATATGAGTCTTTGCTAAATGGAAACACTTAAAGTGGTCCATTTCACGTTTGGAAGTTCAAAAGCATTGTTTATCAGTAGGGTATTAAAATGGATTGAATATTTTCTAGCTTTAAAAGTAGGATGATGAATATAAAAGAGTTTTGCAGACTCTAAAACATTATTCAGGGACTTCCCTAGTGGCACGATGGTTAAGAATCCTCCTGCCAATGCAGGGGACACGGGTTCAAGCCCTGGTCCAGGAAGATCCCACTTGCCGCGGAGCATTTAAGCCTGTGCGCCACAACTCCTGAGCCTGTGCTTTAGAGCCCGCGAGCCACAGCTACTGAAGCCCGTGCGCCACAACTACTGAAGCTCACGTGCCTAAAGTCTGTACTCCACGACCAAGAGAAGCCACTGCTATGAGAAGCCCGCCCACCGCAACGAAGAGTAGCCCTCGCTCGCCACAACAAGAGAAACCCGTGCGCAGCAACGAAGACCCAATGCAGCCAAAAATAAATAAATAAATTTAAACAAACAAACAAACATTATGCATACCTCAGGCACATATAGATTTATGTAATGCAAGTGATTATGTTTGACGTATTAGTATTGGATCAGACTAGTATTTGTGCAGTGCAGCAATATTATTATATAGCTTCCAGTGTCTGTTCAGAAAAAGACATCCAAACATTACTTAGAATGCCAAGTTTTATTTAGAACCTGAAAGACAGCCACTTAAATCTAATAGATCCTTGTACTCTGTTATTTTTATTTCTTCCACTTATATGGTGTTTTATCAAATTAGATGTTTGGATTTCTTCACATAGAGAAAGAGTGGCCAGAAACCCCATGTTTACAGCATGGGAGAGCATCAGTTATCCTCTTGCAGTGACCCTCAATTGTGTAGAAGACTAAAGCACATTCAGGGCAAAGAGAGGAGGATGAAAAAAGAGGGCGGTAAAAAAGAGTAGGGTTTTAGAAGAGAAAAGGGTCTCTCTCTTATCTCTTGAAAGACAGAAAAAAATTTCTTAGAAGGCAAAGAAATCACATAGAAAGGTAGACAGAAGGATGTGCTAGGTGCTAAGAGCAAAATTTTTGTGTGCTGCAGTATGGACCACCCATTTCAGAGAATGGCAGATAACACTGATAATGATCATGACACCTTCCTGTAGTCAGAGAAAGACTGAACCATCCTTACCCTTATTACTTGGAGCAGTAGTTCTGAAATGTTGGGAGGCATCGTTCATTGTAATCACAAATGCTAGAAACAACATATATTTCAGCAATGAATTAGATGAATTACATTTATTATAGCTATATATCATATAAAAGTATAATGTCTTTTATAGAACTACATGCAACTGTTTTAAAAATGAGGGACATCTATATGTGTACTTATGGAATAATCAACTATAGATATGTTTTAGTGAAAAAGAGCAAGTGACAGGCCAATGCTATTGTATGTCCCCATTCTTTTTTACCCCTCTCCCCCTGCAATGGGCTATGTATACATATATGAGATGTTATACTGGTATGTTTATAAGGCATTTCTCAAAGGATATCTAACAAACAAATAATTGCAGTTTTCTATGAGTAAGAAGCCTAGAGAATAGGATAATGCAGAGGTTTCTTTTATCAAGGTATGTCTTTTTTTTTTTTTTTTACTGTTGGACTTCATCTACCCTGTGCTCTTCATCCTCTCTCCTGACAAAAAGCACTCCATTAGGTAGGGTACAGTTTTCTACTGTTTGTCAAGCTTCTTAGAAAAATTGACAAACTTAAAAAGAGTCTCAATCAGATTAGCATGCATCAGCAGTCCTATAGGAACTTGCTACAGTATAGGTTACCTGGGTCCCCTCCAGGAGGGTTAAATCAAAAACTCTGGACACAGAGCTCTGTAATCTGTATTTGGAGTGAACATCTGGAATCAAGCCCTCAGTGGGGGTGATCTATAGACTTCACCTGTAAAAAAAAAGAAAAATATTATTTATTTTTTATTGAAGTACAGTTTATTTACAATGTTGTGTTAGTTTCAGGTGTACAGCAAAGCGATTCAGTTATATATATACAAATTCTTTTTCAGATTCTTTTTGCATATAGGTTATTACAAAATATTGATTATATAATAGGTCCTTGTTGGTTATCTATTTTATATGTAGCAGTATGTATCTTTTATTCCCAAATTCCTAATTTATCCCTCCCCACACCTTTTTCCTTTGGTAACCATAAGTTTGTTTTCTGTGTCTGTGATAGACTTCACTTTGGGACACACTCCATTTGAGTTCGTGGAAGGCATGTACTCATGTGGAGGACATTTACGTGTACTAAAATGTAATTGCTCCACAGAATGAGGGTTTCAGTAGCCTAGAGAGATGTAAATTTACAATGACCACGTTAGAAAAAGCATGTTAAAAATAGTAATTATTATTATCATTATTGTTACTATGTTTAGATCTTCTATCCTACTGATTTCCTTTCATCCAAAGGGAGGGAGGATATCGCCCTTGTGTTTATCATCTCACCCGGATACACCTTGCTTTTTCTCTGAGGGAATGATGTAAACAGCCCTGATATGGACAATCAGAATGAGAAAATGTTTGAAACTTTTCTTAGAAAATCTGCTAATATGCATATTACTTTTAATGATAATCACTGAAAATATAGATGTTCTTATATATGCTTGTGTGAACTTTCCTTTCCCAGGCCTTTTGCAAACTTGTCATTAGACAATTTGAGTCTTGGAAGCTCACAGCTACTGGAATTATTAGGATGCCAAACCATTCCATCTCCTCTTCCCAAACCTCACTTTCCATGAAGGCTGAGGCTTTGCCTTGTGAATGTCAAGCATGTCTCAAAGTGACTGTCCTATATTCTTTGGTTTGCAGCCTGATGAGCCCTGATCACTATTTCTCCTGGTGAAATGAGACACTTCACTGTTTTCTTTTCTTCTACCACCTGCTGCTACCACTGCTTGCTTCTTGTCAGTTTCTATCTCCCACTGCCTCGGGAGAGCAGGAGAGGATTTGCCTCCCACAAGTAATTAAACATTTTGTTATGTTATCAGTCAGAAACCTAGCTCTTCTAGTTTACAAACCTTTATCCTTGGTTTCTGGTAATTGTCCTGGAGGATATTTGAGAGGGTCCATCTTCTCGTCAAACATAGCGTTCCCTACCATTCTCAAACACATTTTTCAAAACTAAGACCGGTATCTGGACATTTATGTACCCCAAGACTTCTGTGAGGTCTTTGGTATTCTAGGACCTAACCATCTGCCCCAAATCTTTTTAAACATTTTGCCCGGATGTCTCTCGGAAATAGGTTTCCAGGTCATTTACTGTGATAAGCCAGCATCCCCAGACTGAGCCTATTGATGAGCCTCCCGGGTTTCCCGAACCTTACTATAATAGGATGTATTGTAACAAGTACAACATGTGTTTCCATGTAATTGCTATCATTCATTGGGTTGCCTAGGTAACAAGCACTATGTGAACTGTTAGAATCAGTATGGATATAGCCGTTGAGTTATTAATACTAAGAACTATGCATTATTCAGCAAGCTGTTTTCTTTGCTTACCTAGTTATGTAGCTTTTCTTCTTTAAAAGGACAAGTGATGCTCTTCCAGTTTCATGGGAAGCATATTTAATAAGATAGTCCCCAGTAAACAGAATGGATTTGCTCCAGAAAAGCTGCCTGTATACTGAATTCTGTTTTCCTATTGACATCCATTATAAAAATGGAATTATTTGTGATTTTTGTTGTTTCTCATAAAATATCACTTACAGGTAATAAAGCAGCAAGCTTAAAAATAACCTGTGGAAAAGGTAAATTTATATTTTTCTAGGAGTATTAATATTAGGTAAATAGCAACATGGAAATGCAGGATTTCTCAGGTTGTTTTTCTTATTTGCTCCAATAGGTTAAGGGTTCAAAGAAGGAAAAAGCAGCCCTTGCAAAGAATGCTGATTGATCAAGTTTCTGTTTATGCATTTTTTTTTTCTTTTAAATATTCTAAAGTAGAAAAGTTCAGAGTCCTGTTTGGTTGCTCAGATCCTGTTTCTACACATGTTTCATTAGGAATGGATAGGCTGAAAGTAAGTTAAAAGGAGAGGACATGATCAAATACCAAACAAACAGTAGCCTATTGTGGCAATCATTTTGCAATATTTATACATATATCAAATCATTATGTTGTACACCTTAACCTAATACAATGTTATATGCCAACTATATCTTAATAAAACTGGGAAAGAATTAAAAATAACATTATTTTCAAAAACCAAACAAATCAATAACAGCCATTCAGTTTATAGCAATTATTCATTTGGAAACCTTGACACCGTGCAGACTGAAAGCATCCTGTGAATTTTAAGTTTTTGTACTTGGGACATAATAACAGCAAATACTTGGATTTTAACCGTGAACAGCACATTGAAACATTCATCCTGTGATTGAGTGCCTTCCTTTGAGGAGCTTGCTTTTTGGAAGTACAAATGTAAGAATATTTTCTAATTATCTTTTGATTAAATAGTCCAGGATTTAATGAGTCCTGACTCATACCCTATTCTGAGTTGATACTTCCATCCTAGAGCTGGGGATAAACAGATCAACCCATTCCCCACCTTCAAGGAACTATGAGTCTAGCAGGAAAGCTAGAAAATAAACAAGCACTATTCACAAATTGTGATGACTGCCAGAACATAAGAAGCTCAGGGTGCTATTATTATTAGTTCTTAAGAGTGTCACAAAAAAACAAAACAAAATAAAAACCAACTTTCCACACAACACGATGCTGAGACCCAAAGTATGGATAGGAGCTAACTAGTTAAAAATGAGGTCAAGAGTATTACAGGCAGAGGGAAAGAAAGGTACAGAGCCCAGAGTCAAGATACAAACAGGGCATTGCAAGCAGTCAAGGGCACCTCCCAGATAATATTCTGACAGTGACGGGTGAGTCTGTTAATAACCCACTGCACTACTGTGTTAACAGCTGGGAAATGCCAGGTCTTCATCCAGCGCTATTGTTAAGCATCTTTCTACTGCTATTATATCCCTTAGGAAAATCAGTATGGGTTTAAGATGGAATTAAAAGTAGTGCTTTATTACCTAATTTTTGGTTTCCTTTCTCTGTTGACTTCCCCTGAAGTAAATGTAAGACAGTTTTCGCTAAAAACATTGCTTTCTCTAAAGTATGCAGAGAAGAGGGTTTGGCAGGCAATGTGAACACGTTGATGGGCAGTAGGGTTCCAACTGGTTCTTCCCATGAAAGCACCCTCAGGGCAATGTGCCTTGGTCTGAAAATAGAGCAGATTCAGGCCTAAAATGACCAGGAAAGCAGATGGAAGGCAAAAAACAGGCATTCCCTCGCCTTTCTGCCTCCCTCCCCCAACTCTTTGTGTCTGCTTCTGTTCCTGTGAATAGATGAAATCTGAATAAGCTTAGGCAGTAGTTTGTCAGCAGTGGCAGAAGTTTGGGGAAGCCAAGAGAAGGAATTGTCAAACTAGGGAGGGGATACAGAGCCTAGGGGACTGCTAATCATCTTTGAAAACTAGTCACTGTGCTGATATCATATAAATGTAGATTTGTTGGCAATTCCCTAAATCAGAGTATGAGATTTATGATCGCCAAGGAAGAAGGGAAGCATCTTTAGAAATGAAAGAATGATGAGCCTATGATCAACAGCATGGACAGCAAATTATAAGCCTTAGACATGTAAGTCTTCCTTGCCTTCTGCCTTGTTTATTTTTCTATTTTATTTTTATTTTTTTTGTGGTACACGGGCCTCTCACTGTTGTGGCTTCTCCCCATTGCGGGGCACAGGCTCCGGACGCGCAGGCTCAGCGGCCATGGCTCACTGGCCCAGCCGCTCCGCGGCATGTGGGATCTTCCCGGACCGGGGCACGAACCCGTGCCCCCTGCATCGGCAGGCAGACTCTCAACCACTGCGCCACCAGGGAAGCCTTGCCTTGATTTTTATAGTGTTTTTCTAATCCCTCTTCCTGTCTCAGATCTCTTAGTCCTCCCCTTCATTCATTTGTTTATGTATATTTTCATCAAACGTTTATCATCTCTTATGCCGTAGATATTCTGAGTGCTGAAATGAAGTTCCTTTTCTCACCCAGTTTACGTTCTGGTGGGAGGGATAGGAGGGAACAAACAGCAAACTGATACCTTAGAGTGATGATAATAATTGCCAATTATAATGAAAGCTATCAAAAGAGTATGAGTGAGTGTAACTGATTCGTTATTTTGGAGCAGGTAATTAGGAGAGGCTGCTCTGCAAAGGTGGGTTTTAAGCTGAGACCTGAATGCAAAGATCAGAGATAACAGTATTCCTGGCAGAGACCAATTAGTTTAAAGTTGCAAGGTAGGAAAGGGAACAATATGGAGAGTTCAAGCAAAGGCCAATGTAGCTGTGCTCTGTGGGCTGGAAGGGCGGGGTAGGGAGTGGTCAGAGACAAGGTCACAAACTAAGTATAGTTTGTAGGTTTTGTCAGAGGGGTAAGGAGTTTGGATTTTCTTTTTAGTGTAAGGGAAAGCCACAGGGGCATTTTATGCAGACAAGTAATAACATACTGTATTATCTATATTTTAAATATCATGTTGTATAATAGACATCTATGAATCCATAATTAAATAAATGATTGAATAAATAAATAAATATGGGAGAAGGGGCAAATATTTCTTGCAGATAAATTCAAAACAATAAATGTAGATCTCTCCTCCCCCAGGAAGTAGAGCTTAATTCCTCTCCTCTTGAGCGTGGGCTAGATTTAATGATTTGCTTCTAATGAACAGAGTATGAAAAGGGAAAAATAGTAACTTTGGAGTGAAGAAACTCAGCAGACACCACCAGAACCAAGTGATAGATGTTAACATGACCAGATATGAGTCTGGTCATATTAGACATTCATATAAATGAATGTCATGTACTGTTATAGATTGAATCTGTGTCCCACCAAGATTTATCAGTTGAAAACCTAAGGATTTTAGGAGGTGAGATCTTTGGGAGGTGATCAGGAAATCAGAGAAAAGCCCTCAGGAATGGGATTAGTGCTTTTATCAAAGAGGTCCTGAGATCTCTGGTTTCTTCTGCTGCGTGAAGAGATAAGAAGTCTGAAGCTCAGAATAGGGCCCTCACCTAGTCATGCTGGCACCCTGATCTCAGACTTGCAGCAGCCTCCAGAACTATGAGAAACAAAGTTCTGTTGTTTATAAGCTACCTGTGGTTTTCTGTTAGAGCAGCCTGCACTAAGACATTACCCCTGACATGATATGATGAGAAGGACATTTCACTTCTGGTAATCATCCCTCAAATCTATAATCGTGAGAAAACATCAGACACACCCAAACTGAGGTACATTATATAAAGTACCTGACCAGTGCTCCTCAAAACTGTCAAGGCCACGAAAGTTCAAGGAAAGACTGAGAAGCTGTCACAGGTTGAACAAGACTATGGAAATACAGCAGCTAAATGCGACATTATATCCTAGATTGAATCTTGAGACAGAAAAAGGGTATTATTGGAAAAACTGGTGAAATCTGAATAAAGTTTGCTGTTTAGTTAATAGGAATGTACCAGTTTCTCAGTTTTGATAAACATACCATGATGATGTAAGATGTTAACATTGGAAAAGTGGATGAAGGTTATACTGGAACACTCTGTACCATATTTATAACTTTTCTGTAAATCTAAAATCATCCCCAAAAAAGTTGAAAAAAAGGAAATAAAGGATTCTAGCTTCTCTGTGATGAATAGCCTGAGGCTGGCATACAAGAGTGGAAGCAGGGAGCACAGTGAGGACCAGGGCTACTGGATGTTCTAGATGAGAGATGGTGGTGATCAGGCCAAGGAGGCTCGTGGTGGAGATGGAGGGAAGGACATATACTTGGTATTGTTTTGTAAGTGGCCAAGAGAGGACTTGGTGATGGACTGGATGGGAGTGATGGCATAGGCAGGATGGGGAGGGGGAGGGAAAAAAAGATACTGCAGTAGGAGTTATTTCCCTGAAAGAGAGATATAATGATACCGATTTTCATTTTAGAAATCTTCATTAGTTTCCCCGGAAAATATGAAACCAAACTTCATACTGACCAACCAGACCCTCCATAATTCAGTCCCTACTTATAGTTTTTTATGTCATACAGACTGCATCTCTTACACACAGACACTGTACACTTAGTGTTCCAGTTACAAGTCTTCTCAGACTCAGCTGGAATTAATTTTCTACCTCTTTTAAAACAGCAGAACATGCTCATGTTGTATCATGAGGTGATAATAATGATAAGAGTAATAATAACAAAACTTTTTTTTTTTTAATAGTGTGCCGTATCCTGTGCTAAGAGATTTACCTCTATCATGACATTGGCTCTCAACAAGTCTTATAAGGAGAGTGCTTTTCTTTCCTTGGTCTATACTTGGAGGAGCTGATCCTTAGTGGTGGGACACCTATATAATTTATTGTCCAAACTAAAAAGGAAGCACTATTGGCACGTACTCTGGGACAACAGGTATAAACCAAGGCTGTTCAGGGGAAACCAAGACACATGACCCCACAAATTGGCGTGAAGATCAATTTGCTAAAGGTCACGTGGTTAGCAAGTGACACAGCAGAGCTTTTTTTTTTTTATTTTATTTTATTTTTTTATTTTTTGCTTTATAACAAATTAAATCAGTTATACATATACATATGTTCCCATATCCCCTCCCTTTTGCGTCTCCCTCCCACCCTCCCTATCCCACCCCTCCAGGCGGTCACAAAGCACCGAGCTGATCTCCCTGTGCTATGCGGCTGCTTCCCACTAGCTATCTACCTTACGTCTGGTAGTGTATATATGTCCATGCTGCTCTTTCACTTTGTCACAGCTTACTCTTCCCCCTCCCCATATCCTCAAGTCCATTCTCTAGTAGGTCTGTGTCTTTATTCCTGTCTTACCCCTATGTTCTTCCTGACATTTTTTTCCCTTAAATTCCATATATATGTGTCAGCATACAGTATTTGTCTTTCTCTTTCTGACTTACTTCACTCTGTATGACAGACTCTAGGTCCATCCACCTCATTACAAATAGCTCAATTTCATTTCTTTTTATGGCTGAGTAATATTTCATTGTATATATGTGCCACATCTTCTTTACCCATTCATCTGATGATGGACACTTAGGTTGTTTCCATCTCCGGGCTACTGTAAATAGGGCTGCTATGAACATTTTGGTACATGTCTCTTTTTGAATTATGGTTTTCTCAGGGTATATGCCCAGTAGTGGGATTGCTGGGTCATATGGTAGTTCTATTTGTAGTTTTTTAAGGAACCTCCATACCGTTCTCCATAGTGGCTGTACCAATTCACATTCCCACCAGCAGTGCAAGAGTGTTCCCTTTTTTCCACACCCTCTCCAGCATTTATTGTTTCTAGATTTTTTGATGATGGCCATTCTGACTGGTGTGAGAAGATCAATTTGCTAAAGGTCACGTGGTTAGCAAGTGACACAGCAGAGCTTTTAAACTATTAATATTCTTATTCCAAAATCACCATTATTAATAGTTATATCAGTACTCTCTTGGTGCTAGATTATGGGTTTGGGTAAGTGACCTGATCTCTCTGTGCCGTGCATTTGTCATCAGTAAAAATGGTGTTGCTGGGACTTGGTGAAAGTTCAATGAGATGGTTACTAAAGCATCTACCAAGGGTGAAAACTCAATAAATGAGGGTGGCGGGGTTTGTGGCTTAACCCTAACCATCTTCCTTGGCCCTAAATGGTATTTAGCACAATATTTTGCTGGTAGGTGGTGCTAGCTTTAAAATAAATACTACCTAAATGTACTCTAGGACTTTAATATCAAGAATTAGGTTCATGGGGCCTCCCTGGTGGCGCAGTGGTTGAGAGTCCGCCTGCCGATGCAGGGGATACGGGTTCGTGCCCCGGTCCGGGAGGATCCCATATGCCGCGGAGCGGCTGGGCCCGTGAGCCATGGCTGCTGAGCCTGCGCATCCGGAGTCTGTGCTCCGCAACGGGAGAGGCCACAACAGTGAGAGGCCCGCATACCGCAAAAAAAAAAAAAGAATTAGGTTCATGGGCCAAAGGAGTGATCAGGAACTACACTGAATCCAAGTGGACTTTGGCGAATGTTCCCCAATAACAGAGACTCCCCCTCCCCCCATCACAGTTGCTTCAGAGCCACAGCCAAAACAAGAAAAATATTTGGTAGGGAAGTGCTGTGGAAATTCCATATTATTTGCCACAATAAACTGAGCATCTAACTTTGGATTCATTACTTCAAGTGCAGGACAAGGTATCAGAGGGCTGTCTTCAGTGCATGAGTACACAAGTCTTACCCCCCATTACAATTTGCTGCTAACTGAATTAATAATGCATCTTTTTTTTCCCCTAAATATTTTAACCGGCTCAGTAGCATAGACAGAGTAGAGGCTGTTGTTAATATTACCAGTGGTATTTTCTTATGTTATCAGGTTGTCCATGTGTGAAATCCCAACTCTAAATATTAACCATAAATGCTTTACTGAATCTTCACTCTGTAACCGTATAATCTGACCTGATGCATTTTCTCCAGGGGCCACCTTTGCCATTTTCAATAAAGTAGTTTAGCTGTAAGCATGTATGTTTTGCCTTGCCTTCTTCAGGGCAGGATTATACTTTAGAGTTTTCATGTCAATGCAAGTTAATAACATTAAATTATTCATGAAATAGTTTTCAGTTATGGATGTTTGCCGTCAAAATTCCCTTCCAAAAATCTTTCATGTGATTTTTATTATTCGAATCCAAACTGTGCAATACTCACCTTCTATTTGCAAGATAACATACCTGGTGCTTTAGTTAATATGGAGAATATAAAACATGAGCTCTGCCCTCAAGGAACTTACTGTGTAATTATATTTATTTTTATATTTTGTTAAAGCTTATTAAATATCTACTGTTTAATAGTGGTTTTTTTTTTTTTTTTTTTTTGTGGTACGTGGGCCTCCCACTGCTGTGGCCTCTCTCGTTGCGGAGCACAGGCTCCAGACGCACAGGCTCAGTGGCCATGGCTCACGGGCCCAGCTGCTCCGCGGCATGTGGGATCTTCCTGGACTGGAGCATGAACCCATGTCCCCTGCATCGGCAGGCGGACTCTCAACCACTGCCCCACCAGGGAAGCCCTAATAGTGTTTTTACATGGAATAATTTCTTTATAGTTTGTAACAAACTCATTATCTAGATGAGGTTATATCTATTTTGCATATTATTACACCAACCATCTGAGAGGCAAAATGCTGTACCCCTATGGCAAAGAAAGCATTTAAATCCAGGCTACCTTTTGGTTCTAGGGCAAATATTCTCTATGGAAAAGTATAGTTTGTTTTCATGGAGCAAGCAGAGCAATAGAAAAAATATATATGCGTAGAGTCATCTCTAGAGTTCTATCTACACTTTCTCACTGTTGATAGTCTGGGGTTGTAAAACATTCATAGACATAACAGAGTTATATCTCACTTATTTCTTTGTCTAGGATTGCTTTAATGTTAAATCTTCATCTCATACAAAGTGAGAATTCATGGTAAGTAAACAAGTAGAATTCCTTCTGCCTGTTCTGTATCTCTCCAACCATATTCTATGGTTCCACCAGCCCTTGGTTTAGAAGTTGCTTCTTTCATGAAAATATGATAGCTTCAGGTTTTGACTCTTATCTTCTTTTGGTGTTGAGAAAAATGTAGGTGTTAACTTGTTTAAGTTGATGTTTATGAATATGTGGTCACCATACCTGAACATGCTGTTTTGAGCCTCTGTCTATATAAGGTAGATATTTTGAGGTGTTGTAATAAACCTGATGAATTGAGTTGACAGTTACTATAGGCAGGATCAAGTATATGTCAGTCTAATAGGCTCTAATGAGTTGAACCAGGATTCTGTTGACAGTAGTGTTTTCTTTGGCAGACTATACTCACTAGTTTTAGGAACTTCTGTTACTTGAATGAAGCCGAGACCTCTCCAATAGATGAAGGTAGAGGCAGTTCCTCGAATCTATACCTTACATCCTCTCAGCTTAGAACAGCAGTTCAGTGGGTTGTTAGCTGGCTGTAAGATTTATGTCGCCTAGTAGAGTATAATTGTACTAAGGGTAAATGACTATTTCAACCTATATGATTGCCTTTTGAAATTAAGAGTTTCAAGGACGTTGTTATGTTTTAATATATTGAGACCTAAAAGAGTATTCATTAATATGTATGCCTTGATATCATGGCCCAATTTGAAACTCAATTCAGACGAAACCCATGTGCCCTCAGAGATAAGTGCTTCTCTCTGAATTGCTGTATGTAACAAAAATGAAAAGCAGAACTGATAGCTTGTCTTCTCTGCAGTTTTAAAGTCTTTCTCTGATGAGTAGTTGACTTTTGTCCTATTTCAAAAATATTACCTTTGGAGTCTAAAACTTAACCACATAGAAGGAAAAGAGAGACCCTGTTTATAGAAACTTGTTTTCCATACTCAATGTAGCACACTTCACCTGGGAAACTTTAGAATTTATAGAATGCTAGTCATAGATCATTCAGAAGTACATTAAATTAGGGATTTCCTTTTACCCACTGATGAGAGAAAGTGCTAAATATTTAATTCTGTGTTTCTCTTTGCACAGGTACCAACTAAACATTGCCTATAACACTCCCAAATTATTTTAAAAATAAGCTTCAAAAGAAATGAATTGGAAGATGTTATAAATCTATGGAAAATACTTTATAAGTAAAAAACATACCTCGCAAAAATATGCTTGATGCAAAAACAGTAGAATTATTCTGTTTTATGTACAAAGAATAATAAAAGCCTTCATCATGCATTGTGTTGACATAACCTTTATCACATCTACTCAGCAACTGTGGTGCTTTGTCAGGAAACCTTGCTACAAAAGGGTGATACCTATTAAATGTTCATCATCCCTTCTTTCCAACTTCTGAAACTGTTTAGGGATGGTGCCTCAGTTAAGACTGAATAAGGTAAGGAACGATCAGGTGGTGGCTACCTCCAGTGTCAGGAGTGAAATAAGGAAAGGAAAGGAAAAATGATATAATTCCAAATGTTGCACAGAAAGCTCTATTTGTACCAATACATTTTTGGAGCCACTTTTAAGCTTAATAACTCAAGTTACTGAATAAAGTAAAATTGCAATCTTTTCTTTCTCTGGTTGGCTACTATCTGGTGAAATTTAAATACGAGCCAAGGAATGGCTTGACGTTGGCATTTTAAGAGAAGAGAAAAGGGAACAGTGATGACTGTAGGCACCAGTCTATAGAGCGTCGATTATAGATCATATCCTTTACATATGTCAGTTCATTTAATATTACTCTGACTCTGCAATGTAGATTATATCCCCATTTTGCAAAAAACAAAAAAGAGAGACTAAGAGCAGTTAAATGTTTTATCCAAGGTTAAAGAGCTTTTAAGAGGTGAAATCAGATTTAAACTAGTTCTCTCTGATTCTAAAATGTCTACTTTTTCCACTATATTACTGTAACTCTAAATAACCCATAGACTCAGTAATTTGCCCTGTTAGAATTCAGTGTTTACTGAATTAATTAATTAATTTCAATGTTTTCTGTTGATAATAGTGAATAAATGTTACTCTTCATTGGGATCTTATTTGATTCCTGGATTGAGGGCTGCGTTCACAAAGCCTAGCTGGCTGGCTTTGGCAAATACTTTACTTGCTCCCGTATTCAGCCTCCCATCTCATAAAAGCTGAGAAAATGTTGACAGTATGTGGATAAACGTTATTTCCCCCCAGTCCTTTTCTTCATAAATTGCTGTTTATTTAGTACCATGATGCATTATATAATTCTATTCTCTAGTTGCTTTCTTTTTTTTTTTTTTTTTTTTCTTTTTGTGGTATGCGGGCCTCTCACTGTTGTGGCCTCTCCCGTTGCGGAGCACAGGCTCCGGACGCGCAGGCCCAGCGGCCATGGCTCACGGGCCCAGCCGCTCCGCGGCATATGGGATCCTCCCAGACCGGGGCACGAACCCGCATCCCCTGCATCGGCAGGCGGACTCTCAACCACTGCGCCACCAGGGAGGCCCTCTAGTTGCTTTCTTTTAGTGTGCTATCAATAAACCAGTGAGAAAGTTTTTTCTTGAGTAAACAGAAAGTTCTTTTAAATGATCACCTCTGGAAATATGCTATTTACAACAAACAAACAACAACAAATTCTGTTGGGCATTTTTTGGATCAAAAGCAAAAACGCAAAATCCCTACCCTCAAAGAATTCACAGGCTATCAAAGAGGAAAGGAAGGAATCTATTACTTCACAGAGGATCTATCTCATAGGGTTGTTATAAAGATTAAATGAGTTATTATATGGAATGAATCTGGAACAGTGCCTGACACACAGAAAGTGCAATATAAGCATTAGCTATTATTAGAGTGACCAAAAAAAAAAAAAAAGAGTGCTATGGGCATGGAACAGAAGAGTGGGAAAGGCAACTTCTAGAAGCTTCAGTATACTTTAAGCTCATCCACCCAAAGGTGATGCTTCATTATGACAAGGCAGAAAGAGTTGTCAGTGGGCCACAAGTGAGCATGCAGGCGAGGACAAGACTGTTTTCCAAATCTGAAGTCTAGCTAAATATGTTGCACCTTGGAATTGTGCATGAACTTTCTTTTTTGCCCTTCTAGAATTACAAATCTCTTAGAAAGTCATTTTATTTCCTTCTAAAACCAAGCTATGATCATCTGCGATTTGGCATAGAAATAAAACAACACACCTTGCTCCACATATGTTCAGAAAGGCAGTCAGCAACATGGAAAGATTCCTCCCTCTATGTTGAGAAATTTACGGTTTAAAGTGTTGGATTGCAACTAGGCAGATGTGATAGTGTCCTTTTGTCCAATGCGATGGAACCTTTTCAGCTTTTCATGCTTTTCTATATTTCAGATACATTCTAGTGCATGCCCCTGTTCAAAGCTTGGCTAGAACAGAAGGAAAGACGTTCCAAGCTAAAGTCAGCATATGCAACTCAAATATTCTACTAGGGTTCATTATCCCTAGTGGCGGGGTGAAAAGATGGCTTGCCTTTCATTTATGAAACACTTTATCTGAATGATAAAATAACTTAAAAGCCTCTGGCAAGAATGAGGTAAATTGAGAAGCCAAAGTCCCAGGTAATTCAAAGTAGTCATCAGCTATTGAAAAGGAGAACTGGCAGTGTTTTCAAATACCATCAAAGTCCCCTTTTAAAAAGAAAAGAAAAAATATATATATATATGACTTTATTTTTTAGAGCAGTTTTAGGTTCCCATCAAAATTGAGAGGAAGGTTCAGAGATTTCCCATTTTCATTCTGCCCCTCACATGCATATCCTCCCCATTATCAACATCTCTTTCCATAGTGGTACATTTGTTACAATGGATGAACCAACATGACATTATCACCTAAAGTCTGCAGTTTACAAGGTTCACTCTGGGTTTTGCAAATTCTGTGCATTTAGACAATTAGGGTCTATTGTTTAAGAGAGCTTACTACCTTTGTGGTGAAAATGTAAGCTGAGAGGCTTGGTTTTCACAAGGTGATGTTCCAGAAGCTGTTGCAAGGGTGTGTCCTTAGGCTAGGGCACGGACCTTCAACCCAGAGCAATAATAGTTCAAGTCCTGTAGCCTCCAGCCTTTGTATTGCTTTGTACTGTCTTAATGACTTTTACTGTTTAAATATGTTACAAAGGCTCTGGCCTTCAAAAGTAATGAAGTGCAAATGTGAATGACCATTGGAAAATGTATATTTACTGAAAATTGAGAAGAAAGGGACTACACATCACATATTTTAGACTTCGACCTTGCAGAGAGTTACTTTACTCCTGTGAAGTGGAAAGGGAGAAAAAACAAAGATTTGTTTTTATTTTTTTGGCTTGCTTTAAGAATTCATATGATAAGTGTCCTTTATTTAAATTATATGTTGCAATATATGAAACTAGTGGCTTTCAAACTTTTGGGCCATAGCCCTCAATAAATTTCTCTTTAAATATTGCAGTCCATTAAATACACACATATTTATCTGAAACAAACGTATTGTTCTTATTTAAATTCTGATCACAATCCAAGTAACCCCCAGTTTGGAAAAAAACAAAGTAGATTAAAACTTCTTATGCTTTTCCCTGATAGGCAACGTTTTTAAAGAGGAAAAATTAAACCTATTTAAATTTAAAAGAGTAACTAGATATATGGTCAAGAGCACACAATGTATTTCATCTTTCAAAAACTTTTTGGGGGCTTCCCTGGTGGCGCAGTGGTTGAGAGTCTGCCTGCCGATGCAGGGGACGCGGGTTCGTGCCCAGGTCCAGGAGGATCCCACGTGCCACAGAGCATCTGGGCCTGTGAGCCATGGCCGCTGGGCCTGCGCGTCCGGAGCCTGTGCCCCGCAGCGGGAGAGGCCACAACAGTGAGAGGCCCGCGTACTGCAAAAAAAAAAAAAAAAAACCTTTTGGTAAGGTTTATATTGAGAAATAATAATTCAGTTGTCAATTATTCTGGGAGGAAATGTTCCCAAAGTAACTAGAGATTAGACCTTGGAAACACAGAAATGGGCTATTCCAAGTTAGAAGCTAAGATTTTAATTTAAAATGCTTTACAAATGATCTATACTAAATGGTATCCAGTAAACTTTTAACTTAAAAAAAAAAACCAGCAAATTGGTATCTGCATTTTTATTATTTCTCCAACTTGGTACTTCTGATGAAGACTGTCTTTATAGACCTTGTTTTTAGAAATGTTTCCTCGAACTAGAACGGTATCAGTTAGGCCTGAAGAGGGAAAACTAGACTTGAGAAAATTCAGCAGTTAAGATTTTCAGAACTCCCAGTATTCAATTTTCTAAAGGTAGAGAATCAAGAGGAGAAAGGAAACTACATGTGAAAATGGATATGAGTAAACACATGTTGAGTTAAGTTGTCTGTTCATATATGCAACATATGCATACATGCAACATAAACTTGAATATATAAGTTTGTAACTCAAAGGAGAAGTCTGAGTGAAAGATTTAAGAGCCATCAGTAAATAAGAGAGCAGTACATAGGTATAGACTAAGAATGGAACCCCTAGATGCACCAACAAGTAATGATTGATAAAGAACTGGGAATCCGTGTTGATAAAGAACATCAGAAGGATGGTCAGGAAGGGGTACAGAGGGCAAGATTTTAAGGAAGCGAAACAAATTTCTTTTGATATGGAAGGCATGATCAAATTCAGCAGAGATGTCTAATAATAGAAGTACCGAGGAAAAAAATCACTTGGATTTGGAAACTAGAAATCATTGACAGTCTTAGTAAGAGCAGGTTCAGTTGAGTTATGCTAATAGTTAGATTTTACTGGGATGATAGCAAATTGAAGGCAAGAAGAATAAACGTAACTCTTCACAAGCCCACGAAATGATAGAATTTGAAACTTGTAAGTTATCATCTTAGTAGAAATTATAAGAAAAGCTGTTTTACTAGATGAGGGGTGATGTATAGAGGCATAACTCCTGATTCACTGTGCATGAAGAACATAAATAAATTTGAGACAAATGCTGAAGGAAAGCCCTGGATGGGTATAGGATTTTTAGGTGGTAGTATCCAGGAGGCAGATACACTCTTCTACAGAGTTCTCCTTGATGTCACTACCAGATGGACCAATAATCTGAGATTTATTATGGCCTTATACTTTGATTTTTACTTCTCCATATAGGATAGAGTTGAAAAAGCAAGTGAGTGATTAGTGGTCACTTTATCTCCCTCAAGTGTCTTCAAGAGGTGGAGCCTTCGCATCAGAAGAGTCCTTCTTGTTGAGGGTGATTTGATAAAAAGGATTCCAGGAAGAGGCTTAGTAGAGATTTTGGTCTTACAGGAACAGGGTACAGTAAAGAAATCAATACTAAGCTCAGCCATGAGTGAATAGGTTGCTGATGTAATGGCCAAGCTGCCAAAAGTCATGAAGCTATAATATTGATCCTGCATTTATTGCAGTTTATATTTTGAGTACCTCCGGACCCTTAGTAGTTAAATAGCATTTTATCTTCTCCGTATCCCCACATTTTAATTTAGTGTTAATGAGAGTGTCAGCATACCTGAGATTAGAAATTACTAAAATTTTAGATTATTAGTAGGAAAAACCCCCAACATACTCCAGCTGTTACATGGTGTTATTATCCTTTATTAAATTCCAGGCATTCTGATAAGCAAGAGGTTTCTATAACCGATTCCCCTGGTCAACTTTTTAAAAGTGCTTTAGCGTTTATTTTTATTATTTTTTTTTATTATACAAAATCCTACTACTGGCATTTTAAACCTAAGATTCTGATCACCAATTCCAACGTTCTGGAGGGATTTTCCCTCACCACCAAGAAGTTCTCCAACACCAGCTGGGTGTCCTACAATTCAACTCAATTATGATACTGTCTACTCAGGGGTCGTGTTAGATTCCATAGGTTAAAGCCTTGGTCCCACGAAATTGTCCCCCTGACCCCCAATTCAGATGCTATTTGCAAGCCCAGGTTACTACCCCTGCTAATGACCAACTGGCTGTAGATCAGAGGTTCTACAACCCCTCCTCATGTTTGGTTAATAAGCTAGAACGGCTCACGGAACTCAATACAGTTTACTTACTAGATTACTGGTGTATTATTAAAAGATATAATTCAGGAACAGACAGATGGAAGAGATGTATACAGCAAAATATGGGGAAAGGGCGCTGAGCTTCTATGCCCTTTCTAGGTGCAACACATTCCCGAATCTGCAGGTGTTCACCAACACTGAAGTTCTCTTAACCTTGACCTTTTGGGATTTTATGGAGGCTCTCTTACATAGGCAGAGCCCCTCTACCCTCCTCAGAGGTCAGGGTGTTGGGACTGAAAGTTCCCACCCTCCAATTACTTGGTTGATTCCACTGGCAACCAGGCCCCAACCTTAGGTGAGGTCCAAAAGTCACTAATTAACATAACAAAGACAACTTTATCTCTCTTATCACTCAGGAAATTTAAAGGGTTTTAGGAGCTTTATGCCAGAAATCACAATACCACAAAAAACAAACCTGAAAATTATCAATATTTGCTTTCAGTGAATAACAGTATATGACTAGTAAATTGTCAAGATTGATTTAATTTTATTTTCTGCCCTTATAACTCTTGGGGGAGATCAAGGGATTCCATTAAAAAATGTTAAAATGTGCTTAGTAGTAATGGCTTTGCATCTATTTGGGGAACTGTTTCAAATACAATTAAAACTTGAAGCATACTACTGGGTAATACTTGCCTCATTGGAATTATTTGTGTCTTCTTCCTTTAAACTATGAATTAAAGGTCAGAGATACTGTTTAATATAATTTTATTTTATTTGTATTCCAGTGATTATACAATATCTGGCATATGAGTACTCAATAATTATTTGCTGAATAAGTATCTGAATTTAGAAGTTAACAATTAGATCAGTGTCATGCTAAATCAAATGTAGGTCTTGAGAAGGAATGTCAGACACAAAGCAAATGGATACTTTAAAATGTGGCTTTCTTAGTTGAAGGATGGTGTTAATAAAATGAATTATTCTAAGGAACAAGCTCTAATTTTTCACAAAGGGTTGGTAGGTCAAGATAAACATGAACTAAAATAATCCAAGAGGTATGGGAACACTGTCTTCTTCCAGACAGAATAAATCTGCAGCAACTATCACTGTTTCTCTTCTTTACCCAAGAGTTCAATACTAATTTAAAAGGAAGAAAGAAATCTTATCTGAAAATGAGTTATTGTTCCATGTGTCTCGTTGGTAAGCTGCAGCTACAGAAACATATAGGCCCATTCAAATGAAACTGCATCTGTGTGTTTTGTGCCTGGGGTCAAGCAAAGGATTATCCAGGAAAATATCGCTAGTCGTTTCTGTTTGTGGGAGGAGCTCTTGAAATATGCAAAGAAATTCTGGGACTCCGAAGAAGCTGAATCTGATAGGAAGTGTTAGTGTTGCCTTTATAATAGGTAAGAATTATAAAGGTAAAACAAGGAGCACACATCTACCATCCGATCACTGTGCGTAGAAAGCAGACTTTAGGGGATGCAGGTGGAAACCAGGAAGAGATGAATTGCTACTGCTGATCTCCAGGGAGATTCTCTGTCTTTGTGTATTACTCACTACATTTGTTTCTTTGAAAATACCTTCTGAGGCCAGTGTGGAGAAGTGAAATTTCCTTGCCCAGAGTTTACTTTCTAAATCTTTGGGTTAGGACTCAAATCAGGAACTGTCATCTGAGCCTAATGCATGTTTTATTTACAGATAATCCATTAAGGCTTTATTAATAAGGAATAAATGGTAATTTTCTACCCCAATTCGTTCTGTCTTTTGTGGGAGGAACTTGATTTTCCTCATTTTAATATGTGAAACTCCAGTGTCCTCTTTTTCACTGTTTCCAGAAGGGAATGAGCACACTTGGATATCAACAGTTGAGGAATGAGCTGCTTTCAAGAAGCAAATGAGAAACTTTTTTTTTTTCCTCCTCCAACTTTAAACTCTGCTTATTTATTTACTTATTTTTGGCTGTGTCGGGTCTTCATTGCTGTGCACGGGCTTTCTCTTGTTGCGGTGAGCAGGGGCTGTTCCTCGTGGCAGTGCACGGGTTTCTCATTGCAGTGGCTTCTGTTGTTGTGGAGTACAGGCTCTAGGCACACGGGGCTTCAGTAGGTGTGGGGCGTGGGCTCAGTAGTTGTGCCCCGCGGGCTCTAGAGTGCAGGCTCAGTAGTTCTGGCGTGCGGGTTTAGTTGCATGTGGGATCTTCCCGGACCAGGGCTTGAACCTATGTCCCCTGCATTGGCAGGTGTATTCTTAACCACTGCGTCACCAGGGAAACCCTGAAGCTAAATCTTGATCTGTTTCTAATCAGTAAAGTTTTTTAGTCTGCAAGCACAATGTCATCTGGTTTTGGCTACTTTTATTACACACATTTCCCCTCTAATATTTTATTATGAAAATTTTCATCATACAGTGCAGTTGAGAGTTTAGAGTGAATGCCCATATACCCAGTGCATAGATTTTACTACTAGCATTTTATTTTACTTGTTTTATCACATATGTATCCATCTATCTCTCACTCCATCCATCCCTAAATCCCTCTTACTTTTGGTACTTTTCAAAGTAAATTACGGGTATCAGTTTACCATCTCTAAATATTTCAGTGTACATATTATTGTCTAGATTATTAATAACTTCTTAAGATTATTTATAGATATGCAAATATGAAGTTTATTATCAAGTATGCTCTCAGCCTGTAAGCCACTACACATTTGACCAGGGTGTATTTGTAGGAATGACTATTGGAATTGAGAAGCCTGGATGTCTTTTGTCTCCACAGAGAAATCAGATAAGGTGTTTCAATCTTGTCCCACCCTCACATTCTTCCCCTGCAAATTATTTTTCCATAATCTCCTATGTCACATGCCCACTGGACACTGCTGTAGCTCAATCCCAACCTTGCCTTTCACTGTATGTCTCTGCCACCTTTCAATCTTTCCTTCTTGAAAATGCCTATTATCTACCCAAAACAGATTTCAGAGAGTTAAAGCACTGATTTTGGTTTTGCCTGGTTTATTGATTTCAATCTAAGTTAGAGATGTTAAATGGCAGGGAGTCGTGTTGTTGTTACTTCCATTACCCACAGCTACATAAAGGGGTAGGTTTTTGTTTGTTTGTTTGTTTGTGGTATGTGGGCCTCTCACTGCTGTGGCCTCTCCCATTGCGGAGCACAGGCTCCGGACGCGCAGGCTCAGCGGCCATGGCTCACAGGCCCAGCCGCTCTGCGGCATGTGGGATCTTCCTGGACCGGGGCACGAACCCGTGTCCCCTGCATCGGCAGGCGGACTCTCAACCACTGCGCCACCAGGGAAGCCCAAAGGGGTAGGTTTTGATTGTTATAGATGGGAAGGAAGACTGGAGAGTGTGAGGCAGGGAATATCACCCCTGCTCTCTGATGCTTGGCTGGCTGCTGGCTAGAAAAGCCCCTGGCTCTTCCTGCCCTGGTCCTAAGAAATCTGGACCTCTTGTCTGGTAGGAGGATCAGGATTTTGCATTTTTTGGAGTTCCCAGGATTATTCTGATACACAGTAAATTTGGGGGAAATGGAATTAAGAGCATTGATCAAGCTTTACCAGTCTCTTGCTGGTAATCTCAATAAGTTATATATCTTCCTATAGTCCTCAGTTTCTTTATTTGTAAAATGAAGGGCTGGACTAGTTAGATATTAGCTATGATTTCTTTCTGTTTTTTTATATCTGTGGGCTCTGTTTAGTCCTTCAGAAGGATGGATGCTTGTAAAATTTCTGTCTAGGATTACAGGAAGATGGGAAGTAGTAGAAGAGCAGGAGTTAGATTGCCTGAGTTCGCATTCCAACTGTATGGCATTGGACAAGTTATTTAATTGTTCTAAATTTCTTTTTCTGTAAGTAGGGGTGACAGTAATCCTGCCTTCATAAAGTGATTGTGAGAATTAGATGTGTGGAACAATGTATGATACATACTAAACATTCAGAAATGTGCTGCTTCTATTATTTGTTATATTTGGTGTTGTACCTGGATGAAAATGAATGTGTGTGTGCACGGGGGTGGAGGGGGGCAGGTTTTGAAAGGAAGAATGATGTATTTCCCTAAGTAGAATTCTAAGTAAAATTCTGATGTAATTCTGACCATTTTTTTAATAGGACTTCCTGAGTAATGGACACTGTGAATTTTAAAACTGATCATAGTTTCCTCTTTGCTTTGTCTTCTAAGTTAGTTTAAAGCTGGACTTGGGACCTAACTTAAGCAGTTGTGGAGGGTGTCACTGGGGCTGCCTTCAGGGGTATGCATCCTCTGCTGTCACACAGGGGTCCAAGCTTAGAAGCGCCTTGCTCTTGGTTTAATGCTCTGCTGTTACCATCCTGAAAGACGTTTTTTTCTTTTTTTTTTTTTAAACAAGGGACACTGCATTTTCATTTTGCACTGGGCCCTGGAGATTATGTGCTGTTCCTAGATCTTGATATATGTTTTTCTCTTCTAGCTTCATCTTTGTTTTTTTTTAATAAATTTATTTTTATTTTTGGCTGCGTTGGGTCTTTGTTGCGGTGTGCGGGCTTCTCATTGAAGTGGCCTCTCCTATTATGGAGCACAGCGCGCGGGCTTCAGTAGTTTTGGCGCACGGGCTTAGTTGCTCCGCAGCATGTGGGATCTGCCCAGGCCAGGGCTCGAACCCGTGTCCCCTGCATTGGCAGGCGGATTCTTAACCACTGTGTCACCAGGGAAGCCCGGCTTCATTTTTACTATTCTACCTATTCTTACTTTTTTTCTGATTGCCCTGCATGCATTTTGTGAGCTACCACGTTTCCATTTAGTTAACCGGCAGAAAATAGATAAATAAAGGCATTGCTTTTTCTGTGAAGATTTGTCCCCCAAAACTCGTAGTCACATTCCTCTCCTCATCTCATAGTTAACAACATTTAGTGTTTGTGTTACTCACTTTGGTACTGAATTATGCATTACTGTGCATCATTATCTAACTTTGCTATATGGACATCTTTACTTCTTGGGTTACTCTAACCTCTTTGAGCTTTTATATCTCCAACAGTGCCCATCTTCATGGGTATTGCTCCTAACAGCCTCTAAGGATATAACTTTTGAATTATTTAACTAAAGATTGAATTGACTTTACTGGCTAAAGGAAGAAAGAAGAGATTTTAGCTAAGAGAAGGAAAGCTGGGAAAGGACCCCAGAGGATGGCCACAGAGGATAATCCTTAATCATTGCTTGAATTCCACTCTTCAAAACACCAGTTGTGCAATGATTCTCAATCTTTTTGATCTCTGGAGCCCTTTACAGTTTTAACAATTTTGTAACAAAATAAACCTCTTACATGATAACATATTAACATATATTTATAGAAAATATTTTTTTCCCAAACACAGTTTTGCGATGAGTCGCATTATTTCATGTTTTGCAAATCACTATAACATCTAGTTTGATAGGAGACAGCTGGATACACATATCTGCACATTCAGTCTGTTGTAGTATCACATAGCGTGTAACTTCTGCAAAACTCCACTGTACACTCTTGAGAGAATAAGAGTGTAAAGGGCAAAAATGACTTATGATTATTATGAAAATACTTCTTTTTTTTTCATGGACCCCTTGAAAATGTCTCAGGGGCCATAAGTGGTCCCCGGAGAACCTTTGAGAACTGCTGTAGTAGAGGAACATCTCTCTGCCGTGCTGTTTTTCAGAATCAAGATAGTATTTACAGTGACACAATGCTATCTCCCATTCCTTTAGCTGAGAATCTTCACATTAACTAACTTGCATGGTCCAGTCGTTTTCTCTGAGTATAAAAGCATCAAGGGATGGGATTTGAGAGTTATCTAAGATTTTTCTTTTCACTTTGCTTACATGCTGTAAATGATGGACAGATACAAAGAGAGAACCAAGCAGTTGAGACACCCTCACTCATCTAAACTTGAGGCCATAGCCCTTTCTAAACAATGCTAAGTTTCTTAGTTTAGGTAATTAATTAGCTCTGTTATTTTTAACTTGATGTTGGAAAACAATGGCATATGGCTTGGAATGAAACCTGTGGTGGAAAGAAAAATAACATTACTGAAATAATTACTGGAACAAATTACTGAGTCATTCCAGGTGTGATGTTTTGTAAATTTTCATGCATATTTCAGTTGCTGTAATTTGAAAATGTGTATCATGCACTTAGTTTCAATTCATTACTATGGCAGCTCTGCATTAACAAGCTTAGGAGTGCCAAAGTTCAGATCAATTATGCAGAATAGTATTAACAGACTTTTATTATAAGCTATATTTAATTTCAGCCTACAGATGCTAAATAAAAAATAATAATAAAGTTCTTTGTACTTACCTTTTGCTTCTAACTCAAGAGTTTGCAGTGTTAACTTTATAGCTGATCTTTATAAGGCCTGTTTTAAATGGGTATTTGGGGAAAAAATGCTATTTGCCAGTGACATCAACATCTAGAAGCAAGAAGAAACACTTTGGGAGCTATAACTGGGCTTCAAAGATTTGTGTTCTGTGTTTAATAAACTTGTCTCCCTGAAAGTTACAAGTAGATGAACTTTAGGAAACAAATGGATATCTAGAGAGTTTAGCCCCTAATTCATACCTCATCCAAGGTGTTTGTCTGTGGTATTTGATCTTTTGAGATAAATGTCCTGCTCTGTTCTGTCCCTTAGGGAGAAGCCATATTCTTCCTAAGTGTGGCCTCCTCTACCCATAAGGGAAAGATGCTGTGTCCTTCAATTGTAAACTGGGCCCCAGAGGGTGAGTCTTGGTTAGAGATCATGGATGAGTATAAGAGGATGAGATTCACCTTGAGCTTAAATTTCTTAGTAGTTGTATGACCTGCGGCAATTTCCTTAATCTCTGAGCCTCAGGTTCCATGCAGACACTATATTTCAGGAAGATTCAAGGTAGCAATAATGTGGAAGATGAAATTGGGAGACTCTTGAGATCCAAAAGCCAACTGTTTGGTTCGCTATTTAGTAGTCATGCGATAAGAACTTGAACGAAGCCACTGCTGTGGGACTAGAAAAGAAGGAGTAGACTGGAGAGATTGTTATTAGGTAGAATCAATAAGTTTCAATGACCAGTTGGACAATCCAGAGGAAGTAAGGAAGAGGTGGGAATCTTAGATACTCTCAAGTTGCTGGAAGTGGTCAGTTGATGTCATTTGGTGAGACATCAGAAAGAAGGAGCCGTGTGGTGGGTGATGCTGAGTAGGAGATAAGGAGGTGGGGGAGAGGGGAAACTAGATCTAGGTGGGAAGGCCTGATATGGGTTTATATATCTATATATCTTGGCCTGGAGCTTAGGAGACATTTGAGAAACATCGATTCTTACATGTGGCAGATGAAGACATGAATGTGGGTAAAGTTACCCAGGGAAAAAGTGCAGAATGAGAGACCTGAGATTGGCCTCAACCAGGGGAAATGAGCTGCTGTTCTTTGAGGAAAAGAAAGGATACAAAGAGACTGGCAGCTCTTTCTCCAGGAGAGCTAGAGCACACACAGACATTTGTTATGGGCTATAACTCTGACAAAAATTAGTTTGCAATATGGGGCGATTTGGAGAGAGAACTTAGGAACGGTCACAGTAGCTGGACTCCTTGGCCCCAGACAGATGTGCCAGAGCCCCCTGCGGATGGAAAGTCTGGAGCTCAGATGGGCCCCCCCAGGGACGAGATGCCCATGTGCACATAAGCACTGCCCTTTCAGCCGCCCTTTCCATTTCTTCAGGGAAGAAAACCAAACTTTGAGCGTCAGCATGAGTAGAAAGATGCACCTCTGCTCCAGGGGATGAAAGTAGCAGCTTGGAAATAATCACATGTGATACTTCCCAAGGGCAAGCCAGCCTCAAGGCAGCTGGCAGAAATTTGTTGTCTTCCTGAATAGCCCAAGGTGGGATCTCTTTGATATTTAGATTGCTACTCAAAAAATCCATTCTTTTTCTCTCTTTTCCATCTCTTGGAGAAGACTTTATTCCCCCCAACTTGCTCTCTTTCTCATATATGCATTTTTAGTTACCTATTTGGCATTATATATTCAAATCTTGAATTACCCAAGATCATTCTTTTGATTCTTAACAAACTGAAGAGAAAGACTTGGAATTTCTGACTCCTGATTGTTCTAAATATTAGGCAGAATGCAAATTGTAATATTTAGAGAATGGTTCCTTATTCTCTGGGTTAGCTTAAAAGTGACTTTAACAAATATTTTAATTACTTAATTAATATAGTGCTTTTATGGTATCAGCTTGATCTTCATACCTTTATTGTCTTTTCTCCTGGGTTTCTTCATTTCTATATTTCTTTCACTGTAAGCCACAAAAGTTTTATTTTTTTCAGGATAAAGTGATGGTTACAGTAATACTACTTATAATACTAATAAATAAGCAAATATATTTATTGCTCTTTTACTATGTCCCGAGCCATGAATTCTCATTTAATTATCCCAGACATGTGAACTTAGTGCTACTGCCCTCCTCATTTCAATGCGAAGGAGACTGAAGCACTGCCAGTTGAGTGACAGGCTCAGCGTTGTAAATCTCCTTGAGCAGAAGATCTGGGACTTGATTCCATGCCAGCTAGATTACAGCACCTCTACAGGCCGTTGTTTCTGTAACAAGGAAGAGCCAAATCTGACTACATGTTAGATCTGTTACTTTTATTTTAACCTTTGCTTTCCACTGCTTTTGTTCACTAGAAGGATACTGTCTATACATAATGGCCTGCCTCGGGGAACCCTGCCCCTCTGCCTGAATGTTAAACCAAAGTGCCTTTGATCAGGGAAACATCCAGACCCTGTCCACCTGTGGATGGCTACAAGAAAGCAGAAATTAATACATCCCCTCCCTGAGGCTGGCCATTCCAGGTGATATTTGCAAAACTTATGGCCTTTTTACTTTACTTCCTCATCTCTTCCCCTTCTCTGTGCTATAAAAGAAACTGGCATCCAAACCCCGATAAGATGGTTGTTTTGAGACTTTTGTCTGCCATCTTCTCCGTCTGCCGGCTTTTCCCAGTAGAGTTGTATTCCTTGCCTCAATGCCTCATCTCTGATTCATTGTCTGAGTCCCCATCTTAGCCCTGCACTGTGGGGCCTGGCTGGTAGAGCACCTCTGCTATTAGCTGAGGAAACTAGTTTCAAGTTGGAGACTCATCAGAGGAACCACAACTAGTGTCAGAGTGAAGATGAGGGCCCAGGACCCCCTACTCTTATAAGCATGCTATTTTACCAAAACTGTCTCTCTAGTCTAATTTTGCCACACTTTTACATGAAAATATTGATATAGTTTCTTATATTAGACTTTTGCATATATATTTCTCATTTGTATAGGAAGACATTTATGTATGGAAGAAGAACAGATGCACTTTTGTTGTTTATGGCTAGACGCTTCCGAGCTTTTAAGGCAGCTGCTTACTGGAAGCTGTTGCATTAACCACTATTGATGGGTACAGTAAATGTTAGGAAAAACACCAAGTTGCATTAATCATGGATCTTCCCGGTTGTCTCAAGTTGAACACGTTTGGCGGCTAATACAAGCATATCGACCCTTAGAGAGCTTCATGAAAAATTAATTTGCAAAACAGCTATCTTCTAAGTGGTTTTGTGAAGTCAGGCTAAGAGATTTTGAGTTTTTATTTTTAAAACTGCTAGGCTCTTAAGGGAACAGTATACTTATAATAAAGCAGACTTTTACTAGTTCATCTTAACATAAGTCTTAGTAGACAATTATATGTTTGATAAAAAATAGGCCTCCCGGGCTTTCCTGGTGGCGCAGTGGTTGAGAGTCCTCCTGCCAATGCAGGGGACACGGGTTCGTGCCCCGGTTTGGGAAAATCCCACATGCCACGGAGCGGCTGGGCCCGTGAGCCATGGTCACTGAGCCTGCGCGTCCGGAGCCTGTGTTCCGCAACAGGAGAGGCCACAACAGTAAGAGGCCCGCGTACCGCAAACAAACAAACAAACAAAAATTAAATACATTTTCTCAACTGTTTGTGAAACATTCTAAAGATTAAAAATAGAAACCAAAAGTGTGGTTTGCCTCACTTCCCTTTTCCTACCACCACTTCATGTTAATATATCATTTTTAAGAGTCAAGTAATTTTGAAAATATCTGGCCAATCATTGGAAAAAGATTTTTAAAAATGATTATACAATTATTAACTTATCAAACTAGCTTATTAGATGCCATGATGTTTGCAAAATTAATATAATAACTAGTACCTTATAGACACAAAGGGCTGAAAGTAACAGTGCTTTTAGAGCATATAAGACGCATTTTTAGAAATATTAAAATTTTTCTGGAACTATTTTCTCCCTAGATATATACATACATATGTACCTATGTGTCTGTGAATCATCTGTGGTTTTAGGTGAATGATATCATGATCTAAATTTATATAAAGTATTTTTAATGGTACTGAAATATTTTGAATATATGGGCAGGATGAAGAAAAACAAGTGGTAGTTAATGATATCATCATTTTTCCTAGCTAAGGGAAGTCAAGAAGTAATGTTTATTGATGACGTATTATGTTCTAGACACTGTTATGACTTGACATTATTTATTTATTTGTTTATTTCTCTTAATTTGTTACACAACTCATATGAGGCAGATGGTATTATCCCCATTTTACAAATGAAGAAAAGGAGCTAGGAAGATTAAGTAACTTGTCTGTAATCTCAAGTCTGCTAAGTAGCAGCATAGAGTTTTAAACACAAAACCACCTGTGCCCGAAGTCAGGCTCTTTTCCTCCTGCTTATTTTGTAGCTTTTTATATTAAAACTGATAAATGGTAAGTCATTGCTTTGATTAATGAATATCGACCTTTGAAAGCATCCTCTTCCTATTTAGGCTCATAAACATTGTGTGCCATTATTGGGTATTTTGTACAAAGCAAACTAAATAATCAACCTATACAAGTGTTGTGAGCAACGTGGGGGGTCAAGACCAGTTTACATTAAAAACACACCTCAGCTGTCTGCATATCAACCTGGGGTCCCCTTCACTTTCAGGCCATTCTTCCCTCCATCTTGGAGTTCCTCCTTTGACTCAGGGATTGCGCGTCACTGTGAAGTTCTCCCCACACACCTCTACACCTTCCTACTTTAAAGCATTTACTCCATCATGAAAGGGACTGGCACATTTGTGGTTAGTTCTCTTCTGGTCCCCAGAGGAGTTTCTATCTGGGTCTGACAACAAAATATTATTTTCCTGATAATACTCATGGTTTGTGTTTAGTCCACTGAACTTTTGTTGGAACTTGAAGGGCAGCTGTTCTGGTTACCACCTCATTTCTAAACGATTATTAATGCCCTGTCGTTCTCGATTTGTACCAATGGCAGCCAACGGCCTGGAGGCACAAATCTTTGTGTGCTGTTATTTAATCTGGGGTCACTGAGGGTCTTTGCTTGTCAGAGAAGTCAGCATTTCCAAATGTAAAGAGGAAAGAAAGAATAAACTATTTTGCATTACTCAGAAGTAGTTTAGATTTACCCAGAAAGAAGTCAGCATCAGCCATATCACCTGCATTTCACAGTCATCATTAGCTCAGACTGAAAAACATGCAGGTGTTTGCCTCATGTGACAAAGAGTGCACCTCCTTTGCTAAGGAGCAGGCTGTACTTGTCATGGTTTCTGAGTGTGACTCTGGGAACACTAGGGTCCAGCTGTTGAGGAAGGAAACCACTCACTGATCAGAGGTACTGAGCCTTTTCCTCAGGTTCTGCCAAAAATCACGAGTGGCCCTGTTGGGATGCCTGAAGGCACGGATGTAAGAACAATTCAGGACATGTGAACTCAAGGGAAAATGAGATAATTCCCAATAAGTTCATAGTTTTGATTTTGTAGATCTGTAAGCTGCTAATGGCAGTTTGAAGGAAACTTTAATAGAATACTGACACTAACTAGTAAGTGACTTTTTAATCTTTCCAGCGTATAGCTCCTTGAATTTTCAGATGTCAAGGCCATAAAGTGCCCTAGAAATCACCAAATCTAGTCCCATTAATTGTATAGATTATAAACCTGGGGCCAAGTAAGCCCCTTGCTTGCTCAAGATGTGTATAGCAGTAGATCAATGATGCCTGACTTTAATATCATTGTTATTGTATTATTTCTAGTCCAATAATACACCAAGTATAAATTTTGTCTCTCCAGAAAGATGATTATTCACTTGGTAAAATCTATGAGCCCCCGCATGTTTGCAGTGCCCATCCAGTATCATTGAAGAGAGAAGGGAGTCCAGTCAGAAGACTTTGAACGTTATCGTTTTAATGGTGGAAATGACTGAATCTGTTTTGATAGATGTCATTAAATGTTCAACACAACTAACCAAGTCCCCTTTTCTGATTCCATGTTCATTACACAACAGTCTTTTTAAAATTTGACTTGTCATGTAGGTTAGCCCACGGGGTTAAATACCCTGAGAGTGCTAAAGGGAATGTTCTAGTCTGTGTGATACTTAAATTGTTCATGTTATTTTTAATACATTGGCGTTTGCTTATGTTTTATTTTTCTGAAGGGTGTCCTATAGCAAGAGTGTATTTCCTGCAGAAAATTCTATTGTACTAAACGGTTATATGGTCAAGGCTTCATCCTTTTGGGAAAGAATATAAGTGACTCTGAATGATAGCATCTCAATAGTTAAAAAAATGTGTCCCCACAAAAATGTTTTTTTGAAATGATCATTTTTCAGAAAATGTTTTGTTTTAAACTGGGTGTTTGAGGGGAAACACAGGTCATGAAAACAATGCTACAAATCTTTCAAAAAATCACAAACTTTATTACATGCTTTTATTTGGGTAGCTGAAAGCATTTTTGAGGCACCTTTATGCAGATTTATAAACTAATGAATGTATAGTTCCACCGGTCAGGTAACTAAGGATACTTGGAGTTCTAAAAATAGCATCTAAACAGATGCTACTAGAGTTTTCATTATTCTTTGTGAAAGTTCTCTTAAATATTTCACCATTTCAGATTATCTTTGGTCAAACACCTAATCTATTGGGAAGTGTAGTTAAAATCCACTACACATTTTACTTTTGCTTAAACTATATAGTGACTGTTGTGATTTCAGATAAGCTTTAATGAATTTGCATAGAAATGTCCTGCCTTTCATTAGCTGGGAAGCCAGACAAGACTGAAGTTGAAAAGATGAGATTATGAAACATACATACACTAAATCATTGAATACTGAACTGGGAAGTGCAGGTTGTAGTGTCTGGCATCTATGAGAAAATGCTTAATGTTTTTTATTTCAGTTCTGTCTTAGTTTGCTCAGGCTGCTGTAACAAAATACTATAGACTGGGTGGCTTAAAGAACAGTTTTAAGTTGGAGGTCCTGGAAGTTGGAGGTCTAAGGTCAGAGTGTCAGCATAGTTGGTTCTGGTAAGAGCTTTCTTCTGGGTTTGCAGATGGCCACCTTCTTGCTGTGTGCTCACTGCCTTCCCTTGGTGCATGAGTGAAGGAGATCTCTCTCTTCCTCTTCTTATAAGTCCACAAATCCTATTGGATTAGGACTCCACTCTTATGACCTCATTTAATCTTAATCACCTCCTAACAGCCCCATCTCCAAGTGCAGTCACATTGGGGGTTAAGGCTAAGGCTTCAACATATGAATTGGCAGGGGCAGGAACAATTCAATGGTAGCAAGTCGTTTGCTATATAAGGTGCCAGCTCCAGCTGTTACACACTTTAGATTTAGAGCTAATTAGAATACACAGCACCAGTTTTAACCTCTCAATATATCGTTCCCAAGTATTTTTTCCTAGATTTACCCTGGGAGATTCATTTGTAATTCTTGTTATATTAAAGTGCTCCTCAGGGGACAGATGCCAAATCTCTAACATTTAATCAGGTTTATGTGACTTTCAAAAGCTTTGCACACTTTATTTGAGGGGCTTATGAATTTGATCCTAAAATATATTAAAGCTATATCTCTGTTTAATAAGTATTTGATTTTTAATCTCCAAATATTAGCCATAATTCTGCAGGTGTGTTCCCACAACCGACTTACAACCAAAAAAATGTATTTATCAATTTTGTCTGAATGTTTTATGCATATGGGCATAATGTGAAATCACCAGCAGACATACAGGGATTAAAATAGAATAAATATATTTAATTTTATAACAGTTTTACATTGATTGACTGTCATCCACTTTACCATGAAATACAGTTTATAAACCTCCTATTTATTTAAAACATGTATTAATGCTCTAAGATGTATGTATCTGGTACTGAACTAGCTTTTGGGCTAGCCATAGGGAGGGATGCATTTGCTGCCTTTAGGAGTTTATTGTCTGATAGGAAAGATAGTCTAAACATCACAGAGATAGGGTGTCAAGAGCTCTGGGAAAAATCTCTGCTGTTAGGAGTCAAAGCATACTGGAATCAAGCTAACTCAGACCATCAGGCCTTGCATATGATAACACTTTTTTCTTTCCTTTTTAAAAAAAATTATTTATTTATTAATTTATTTTGGCTGCTCCGGGTCTTAGTTGCAGCACATGGGGTCTTCGATGCGGCATGTGGACTTCTTAGTTGCGCCGTGCAAACTCTTAGTTGCGCCATGCAAACTCTTAGTTGCGGCATGCATGCGGGATCTAGTTCCCCAGCCAGGGGTCGAACCCAGGCCCCCTGCATTGGGAGCAGGAAGTCTTACCCACTGGATCACCAGGGAAGTCCCCACATATGATAACACTTTTAGTTTAACATATGTGATGGGTCTCCTTCAAAGGCATATTTATTCTTCCCATAAAACTTTTTTAAAATTAATTAATTAATTAATTGATTGATTGATTGATTTTTGGCTGAGTTGGGTCTTTGTTGCTGCACGCGGGCTTTCTCTAGTTGTGGCAAGCGGGGGCTACTCCTCATTGTGGTGCTCAGGCTTCTCATTGCGGTAGCTTCTCTTGATGCAGATCACGGGCGCTAGGCACGCGGGCTTCAGTAGTTGTGGCTCACCGGCTCTAGAGCGCAGGCTCAGTAGTTGTGGTGCACAGGCTTAGTTGCTCCATGGCATGTGGGATCTTCCCAGACCAGGGCTAGAACCCGTGTCCCCTGCACTGGTAGGTGGATTCTTAACCACTGCACCACCAGGGAAGCCCTCTTCCCATAAAACTTTTAAAGATAATTACACAATCATTTCAAATCAGTCCACCTCCTAATAGACACATTTATTGAGCCCTCAGACTAGGTGAAGCACCCCCCAGATATAAGGTTGCCAGAAAACATATAGGACATCCAGTTAAATTTGAACTTCAGAAAAGCAGCAAATAAGTTTGTAGCACAAGTATATCTCAAATATTGCATAGGATATATTTATATTATTTTTTGTTTATTTGAAATTCAAATTTCTCTGTGCATCCTGTATTTTATTTACAAAATCTGGCAACCCTACCCAGGTGTACGATTTCACAAAACCTTATGCTTTCATTCTTTGCACCCAGCAGATTTAGTAGTTAAATATTGCTGCAGTTGTCAGCGTCACCTAAGAGCTTTTTGCAGTGCTTGATTTCACTGTGACATGCTGTCTTAGAAAAACTCTCCTGCATTTTCCTTTATTCTCACACCCCTACCATATTCACAACACTTCTGATGCCAGCTATGTGTGTTTTCCACACATCAAGAAATTTTGTGACACCAGCTGAGTGTCCTACAATTCAATTTAATTCTGAAACTATTTCCCTGGAGTTAGCATTAGATTCCACAAGTTAAAGGCTCAGTCTCACAAGGCTGTCTCCCCCGCACTTGAGATGCCAATTGTAAGCCCAGGTTGTTACCCGTGCTCCTGACCAGCTGGCTGTAAATTGGGGTTCCCATGACCCCTTCCTTGGATTTGGTGATTTGCTAGAATGGTACACAGAACATGGGGAAACACTTATATTTACTGGTTTATTTAAAAGGCTATAGTAAAGGATACAGATGAGCAGCCAGGTGAAGTGATAACAAGGCAAGGTCTGGAAGGGTCTTGAGCATAGGAGCTTCTGTCCTTGTGGAGTTGGGGGGTGCTACCCTCCCAGCACGTGGATGTGTTCCCCAACGTGGAAGCTCTTTGAGCCTCATACTTCGAGGACCTTTGTAAAGGCTTCATCATGTAGGCATGAGCAATTATTAACTCCACTTCCAGCCCTTCTCTCCTCTCCAGAGGATGGGGGATGGGGATGAAGGTTCCAAACTTCTAATTATGGCTTGTTCTTTCTGGTGACCCGCCCCCATTCAGGAGCCCACAAAGGGCCATGTCATTAGAGCAAAAGACACTCATTTCACCCAGAAAATTCCAAGGTGCTTGGAGCTCTATGTCAGACCCTGCAATCATCAGGAAATTATAAGGTCTAAGAAGCTCTGTCAGGTACTAGGATCAAAGACTAAATATTAGAACAAAAGATTCTCTTAGTATCCCTATTTACAAGAGTTTTAGGAGCTCTGTGCCAGGTACTGGGGACAGAGAACTATATATATATATATACTTATTATTTCACAGGCACCTCTCATGTACTACTCTAAAAGCACTAATATTAAGATGTTTCACCTGTTACTTGAGTAAAAGAAACTAGTGATACTGAATCTAGCACCACACAATTGGCAATTTATACATTTGGTGCTTAATTAAATTATAAATAAAATATAATCTTTTAGTAAGCTCTTGGGAATGTAGCAGTTTGGCTAGCTTGTTGCTTATTTCAACTTTACATTGAATGGGGTATCCTGTATTTTACCTGGAAACTCTAACCTGGGGGGCCCTTGACTCTTCTTCAAGGTAGTGCCATTGTGCTTAACCATATGAACACATATGTATATAGTTAGGAAAAATTTGGTAAAATACAGAAGCAATTTCATGGAAGAAAATATTCAAGAAGTGATTGTGTCAAAACCCACATATATTGAAATACTGGTCTCTGTTCCACTTCTTTTGAAAAGATGAGAATTTCTAGACCCCAATTTGTTTGAATCATAAAATTTCAATTCCTATTGAATTGCTTTTTAAAAAAAGTTATAAAAGAATCTTAGATGGTCTATTCATATCTATCTGACAAAATCAGTTATAGCAGAACTGTCCTCAAAATTGTGAGAAGCAAAGATGCTCTGTCAGTACAAATCAGACAAAACTGAGATGATCTGTTCAATTATATTTTATCCTCTCAGTACAGTTAGTTTCCCTCAAAATACTTGGCCTGATCATTAAATCAATAGGCATGTGGTCAGAGAGAGTAAAATGTACCTGGGTCTGGATTTCATTTAGAGGGTCTTGTGCCTTGAATATAGTAGGCCCTTAATAAATGTTTGCTGATAGCTTTAACATTTTTAAACCATATCTTCCAACTGACAGAGTAAAAAAGCATATCTTTCATAATTTACTGGCCTAGGGTAACTCTGCTTCAATTAATATGGTCTTTAAAATATGAACTGTAAACTGTGAAATGGATTTCCTTCACATAAATGTTTTAACCCTCTGAGTGGCTACCTGTATTTTGTAACATGGAAAGGTCTCTTTCCCTGAAGCACATGGGCATTCTTCTTTTTTTTCTTTTTTTTTTTTTCTTTTTTCTTTTTGCGGTACGTGGGCCTCTCACTGCTGTGGCCTCTCCCATTGCGGAGCACAGGCTCCGGACGCGCAGGCTCAGTGGCCATGGCTCACGGGCCCAGCTGCTCCGCGGCATGTGGGATCTTCCCGGACCGGGGCACGAACCCCTGTCCCCTGCATCGGCAGGTGGACTCTAAACCACTGCGCCACCAGGGAAGCCCTTTTTTTTATTTTTTAACACCCTAAATTTGCTGCTTTGTCTTGAGGTTCTCAGAATTCTCGTGAATCCTAAGCTCAGTGTAACAGGGGCCCTTTAGCCCTGGATGGGAAATCTTTTATGACCCAAGCAGCCACTGGTTCAGTTCATCCTTTGGGCTGTGCTGTCTGGCTGCTCTAATTTTTCTCTGGATTTAGTTATTCCCCAGGTGCCCGACTCTTCCCTTATTTTCCTTATGACTCTCTGACTCCCCACGGAAAGTCTTTTACTGCATGAGCCTCTTTCCTGACCCAGCTTGGCCCCTTGTGCTTATTTGGATATAGTCTTTCATGCTACAAGCAAGTCTTAGGTTTCCATCCTGATCTGTCCTGAGACATCACTTCAGGTCCTACTGGTAATTCTCTGGCTACATGACCCATTCAGTAGCAAAGAGTTCATTAACTCTTGTTGGGCGTCCGTCATGTGCTCGTGGCTTTTTCGTTTACTTTCCTCAGTAGTCACTTACCCAAATGGGTGACCTTAACGTTAACACAGGATGATACGGAATTCCACTGAGGTTGAGGGAGTTAGCAAGGACACAAGGCTAGCCTGAGGCAGTCCATGATTAGAACTCAGGTCTCTCTGCCTTCAGAGAAAAATGGGGCTCCCTACCTTGTGGAACTCTGTGTTTGTTTCTTTCTTTGGTCTATCACCAGCTGAACCACTGGACCTTCAGCCAAACTCATAGAACGATTATGCTGTCACAAAAAAAGTGCCCATTTGGAAAGTGGTCACCATGAACACCCTCTGACACTGAAAGAGGATTGTATCTCCCTTCAAAATAACTTTTAGGAGAGGGCAGCATGAATTCCAGATAAGCTATTTAAATAATGAGAGCATTACTATAAGTCTTTAATAAAGACTAGTTTAGGTCAGACATCCAGAAATTGTGTTTCTTCTTGAGGTGTGCTGTCACTAGAAAGGCAGTGCTGGGTTAGATGAGAATGTGAAGGCTCCCCACGGGTACCGCTAACTATGAGGCGGTATTCAATTTGGAATGTTAGCCCTCTCAATTATGCTTTGGAAGAAAATCAGAACTCTATTACAAAAAATTCATACACATGTGAATTAGCTACTGATACTAATCTCTCTCTCTTTTTAGAAGTATAGAATAAGAAATAATTTTAATACTTAGGAATTTAGTTAACTGATTCTGAACTTGCAAATTGCTTTAATCTTTCTGATTCTGAGGTTTCAAGCCAAATATGTAGGTGAAAGCTTCTTAGTTGTTAAGCTGTACATGCTCCCTGGACACTTAGGAGAGGGGTGGCCCTATCTGACATGCTGTCAGGCGCAGATCAATGCTGATTGATATCGACCATCTAGAGAACTGATGGTTGGCTGACTCTGCCCCATATTGTCTTTCATTCTTAGTGATAGAGAGAGGGAGAGATTATTTAGGGCTGGAATGGGATGGGGTTGGGAGGTAAGCCTTCTCACTGTCTCACCTAGTAAACAATCCCCTTAGCCATCTACATCAAAGTCATTAGAAGCTAGGGATCTGTTGGTACTAAAATAACTTCCAAAAATAGTCGAGCAAGCATCTTGTCTTATAAGCAGTTTCGGCACAGCTGATTAGATTTATACCTGCTTTATTAGAAATGTAAGCCAACTTTGTCAAAGCTAACTTTATATTTGTGGCTAAATGGAAGCTAATCAAGTCTTTTAAAAGCTATCCAATTATTTATTTATTTAACCAGTTCTGTCTTGCAGACTGACAGATCCTGAAATAACAGATGCATTGTAAATTTGGATTTGCACACATTAGCTTTCTTGTGTACAGAATCTTAAAATCAGAATGGTATTTAGACATCATCAAATTCAACTATCCACTTGGTATAGAAATTCTTCTTATAATTTCCCAAATAAGTGGCTAACTAAACTCTCTACCAGTAAAGAAACCCTCATGACCAACTCGTTTCTTCTTTCAACAGCTTTAATTATTAGTAAGTTCTTTTCCTTTGCATCTGTCAGGTTTTTTTCTTTTCCTTTGTTTCCTGTTCTTTTATTTTATTCTCTTCTCTTTCTTTCTTTTCTAAAGTTCAACTGTCCTGGATCATGACTTTTGAGACCAATAAATTTTAAAATATAGAGGACTTATGTAAAGTATTTCAATTCAATATGTTCAAAATACTCTACTAGATAACATTGGAGACAGACAAGAAATGTATAAAACATGATCCTTATTCTCAGGAACCTTAGAATTCAAAAGAAATATATAATAACTGAAAAGAGTTCCATCTACAATTAAACAGCAAATGTAATGATACAGACATTGCATGCGATAGGACTTGTAGAATAATCAGGAACACGTTCTTGTAATTGATGGGGTTTTGTGTTGGGCCTTGGAGGACAGAAATGATTTAGACAGGTTGACACAAAGTCTTTTTTGTGGGAAACTGAGGAAAGTCATTTGGCTGAACTCAGAGGCCTACTTTGAAGAGAAGTGAGAAGTAAATAGTGAGAGTAGATAAGACTGGAACAAATTACATATAAAAGTCTTTGAATGTGGTTTGCTGTAGGATGATTGAGGAGATATGAAATGCTTTCTATACCAAAGGAAGTCACTACTTTATAATTTTATATGTTTAAAATGTATATAGTTGAGTTGTCCAATATGATAGCCACTAGCCATAAGTGGCCATTGGGCATTTGAAATGTGATTAGTCTGAATTGAAATGTGCTATGCATACAAAATACGTACTGGACTTACAAAAGTTAATATGAAAAAAATGTACAATATTTTATTAATAATTTTTATCTTTATTACATACTGATATGATAATCTTTGGATATATTGGGTTAAATATAATATTATTAAAGTTTTCTTTCCAACTGTTTGTTTTTAATACGGCAAATACAAAATTTAAAATTGAATCTTGGGCTTGCACTGCACTGCTGTTGGGCAGCACTAGTGTAAAATGCTGTAATCAATTAATCTTTTTAGTTATAGGCTACCTATGTCTTATCACATGCAACCTAGTAGATAATCAAAGAAACTCAACACACATCAAGAAGAAACACAATTTCTGGATTGCTGACTTAAACTAGCCCATATTAAAGACTTTTGCTTGTATTATTTACTTTGACATCTGTTCTTTTATATATAAATTTGATAGATGTTACTCTTTACTTTGCACCTGTCTAAAATTCAAAGTGAAATGGAGTGCTAAGAAAATTATACATTTCATCACACTTGACTTTTTCAAAAGCCTTGTACATAGAAAGCAGTCTAGAAAGTAAACGCTAAAACTATGTGTCTGAGATTGGAACCAAGATGGCAGAGTAGAAGGACATGCTCTCACTCCCTCTTACGAGAGCACCAGGGTCACAACTAGCTGTTTGACAATCATCGACAGGAGGACACTGGAACTCACCAAAAAAAGATACCCCACATCCAAGGACAAAGGAGAAGCCACAGTGAGATGGTAGGAGGGGCGAATCACAGTAAAATCAAGTCCCATAACTGCTGGGTAGGTGACTCACAGACTGGGGAAGACTTATACCACAGAAGTTCACCCACTGGAGTGAAGGTTCTGAGCCCCACATCAGGCTTCCCGACCTGGGGGTCTGGCAACGGGAGGAGGAATTCCTAGAGAATCAGACTTTGAAGCCTACTGGGATTTGATTGCAGGACATTGACAGAACTGGGGGAAACAGAGACTTCACTGTTGGAGGGCACACACAAAGTGGTGTGCAATCAGGACCCAGGGGAAGGAGCAGTGACCCAAGGGGAGATGGAACCAGACCTACCTGCTAGTGTTGGAGGGTCTCCTGCAGAGGTGGGGGGTGGCTGTGGCTCACTGTGGGGACAAGGACACTGGCAGCAGAAGTTCTGGGAAGTACTCCTTGGCATGAGCCCTCCCAGAGTCTGCCATTAGCCCCACCAAAGAGCCCAGGGGGGCTCCAGTGTTGGGTTGCCTCAGGCCAAACAAACATCAGGGAGGGAACCCAGCCCCACCCATCAGCAGTCAAGCAGATTGAAGATTTACTGAGCTCCCCCAACCAGAGCAACCGTCAGCTCTACCCACCACCAGTCCCTCCCATCAGGAAACTTGCACAAGCCTCTTAGATAGCCTCATCCACCAGAGGGCAGACAGCAGAAGCAAGAAGAACTACAGTCCTGCAGCCTATGGAACAAAAACTACATTCACAGAAAGACAGACAAGGTGAAAAGGCAGAGGGCTATGTACCAGAAGAAGGAACAAGATAAAACCCCAGAAAAACAACTAAATGAAGTGGAGATAGGCAACCTTCCAGAAAAAGAATTCAGAATAATGACAGTGAAGGTGATCCAGGACCTCGGAAAAAGAATGGAGGCAAAGATCAAGAAGATACAAGAAATGTTTAACAAAGACCTAGAAGAATTAAAGAACAAACAAACAGAGATGAATAATACAATAAATGAAATGAAATGAAAACTACACTAGAAGGAATCAATAGCAGAATAGCTGAGGCAGAAGAACGGATAATGACCTGGAAGACAGAATGGTGGAATTCACTGCCGTGGAACGGAATAAAGAAAAAAGAAGGAAAAGAAATGAAGACAGCCTAAGAGACCTCTGGGACAACATTAAATGCAACAACATTCGCATTATAGGGGTCCCAGAGGAGAAGAGAGAGAGAAGGGAACAGAGAAGTTATTTGAAGAGATTATAGTCGAAAATTTCCCTAACAGAGGAAAGGAAATAGTCACCCAAGTCCAGGAAGTGCAGAGAGTCCCATACAGGATAATCCCAAGGAGAAACACGCCAAGGCACATGGTAATCAAATTTGCAAAAATTAAAGATAAAGAAAAATTATTGAAAGCAGCAAGGGAAAAATGACACATAACATACAAGGGAACTCCCATAAGGTTAAAAGCTGATTTCTCAGCAGAAACTCTACAAGCCAGAAGGGAGTGGCATGATATACTTAAAGTGATGAAAGGAAAGAGCCTACAATGAAGATTACTCTACCTGGCAAGGATCTCATTCAGATTCGATGGAGAAATCAAAAGCTTTACAGACAAGCAAAACCTAAGAGAATTCAGCACCACCAAACCAGCTCTACAGCAAATGCTAAAGGAACTTCTCTAGTGGGAAACACAAGAGAAGAAAAGGACCTACAAAAACAAACCCAAAACAATTAAGAAAATGGTCATAGGAACATACATATCGATAATTACCCTGAACGTGAATGGATTAAATGCTCCAACCAAAAGACACAGGCTTGCTGAATGGATAAAAAAACAAGACCCATATATATGTGCTGTCTACAAGAGACCCACTTCAGACCTAGGGACAAATTCAGACTGAAAGTGAGAGGATGGAAAAATATATTCCATGCAAATGGAAATCAAAAGAAAGCTGGAATAGCAATACTCATATCTGATAAAATAGACTTTAAAATAAAGAATGTTACAAGAGACAAAGAAGGACACTACCTAATGATCAAGGGATCAATCCAAGAAGATATAACGATTATAAATATATATGCACCCAACATAGGAGCACCTCAATACATAAGGCAACTGTTAACAGCTCTAAAAGAGGAAATCGACAGTGACACAATAATAGTGGGGGACTTTAACACCTCACTTACACCAATGGACAGATCATCCAAAATGAAAATAAATAAGGAAACAAGCTTTAAGTGATACAATAAACCAGATAGATTTAATTGATATTTATAGGACATTCCATCCAAAAACAGCAGATTACACTTTCTTCTCAAGTGTGCACGGAACATTCTACAGGATACATCACATCTTGGGTCAGAAATCAAGCCTCAGTAAATTTAAGAAAATTGAAATCATATCAAGCATCTTTTCTGACCACAGTGCTATGAGATTAGAACTGAATTACAGGGAAAAAAACGTAAAAAACACAAACACATGGAGGCTAAACAATACGTTACTGAATAACCAAGAGATCACTGAAGAAATCAAAGAGGAAATCAAAAAATACCTAGAGACAAATGACAATGAAAACATGACGATCCAAAACCTAGGGGATGCAGCAAAAACAGTTCTAAGAGGGAAGTTTATAACTATACAAGCCTACCTCAAGAAACAAGAAAAATCTCAAATAAACAATCTAACCTTACACATAAAGGAACTAGAGAAAGAAAAACAAACAAAACCCAAAGTTAGCAGAGGAAAGAAATCATAAAAATCAGAGCAGAAATAAATGAACTAGAAACAAAGAAAACAATAGCAAGGATCAATAAAAGTAAAAGCTGGTTCTTTGAGAAGATAAACAAAATTGATAAACCATTAGCCAGACTCATGAAGAAAAAGAGGGAGAGGACTCAGGTCAATAAAATTAGAAATGAAAAAGTAGAAGTTACAACAGACACCGCAGAAATGCAAAACATCCTAAGAGACTACTACAAGCAACTCTATGCCAATAAAATGGACAACCTGGAAGAAATGGACAAATTCTTAAAAGGTATAACCTCCTAAGACCGAACCAGGAAGAAATAGAAAATATGAACAGACCAAACACAAGCAATGAAATTGAAACTGTAATTAGAAATCTTCCAAGGGCTTCCCTGCTGGCGCAGTGGTTGGGAGTCCGCGTGCCAATGCAGGGGACATGGGTTCGTGCCCTGGTCCTGGAGGATCCCACATGCTGCAGAGCAGCTGGGCCCGTGCGCCACAGCTGTGGAGCTGGCCCTCTACAGCATGCGAGCCACGGCTGCTGAGCCCATGTGCATTTTTTTTTTACAGAACTAGAACAAAAAATCTTAAAATTTGTATGGAGACACAAAAGACCCCAAATAGCCAAAGCAGTCTTGAGAAAGAAATACAGAGCTGGAGGAATCATACTCCCTGACTTCAGACTCTACTACAAATCTGCTACTTGATTACTACAGTAATCAAGACAATATGGTACTGGCACAAAAACAGAAATATAGATCAATGGAACAAGATAGAAAGCCCAGAGATAAACCCACACACCTATGGTCAACTAATCTATGACAAAGGAGGCAAGGATATACAATGGAGAAAAGTCTCTCTTCAGTAAGTGGTGCTGCGCAGTGGTTGAGAATCTGCCTGCCAATGCAGGGGACACGGGTTCGAGCCCTGGTCTGGGAATATCCCACATGCCGCGGAGCAACTAGGCCCGTGAGCCACAACTACTGAGCCTGCGTGTCTGGAGCCTGTGCTCTGCAACAAGAGGGGCCGCGACAGTGAGAGGCCTGTGCACCGCGATGAAGAGTGGGCCCTGCTCGCCACAACTAGAGAAAGGCCTCGCACAGAAACAAAGACCCAACACAGCCAAAAATGAATAAATAAAATAAAATAAAATAAATAAATTAAAAAAGACTTGTTTTAAAAAAAAAAAATAAGTGGTGCTGCGAGAACTGGACAGGTACATGTAAAAGAATGAAATTAGAATAGTCCCAACACCATACACAAAAATAAACTCAAAATGGATTAGAGTTGTAAATATAAGACTGGACACTATAAAACTCTTAGAAGAAAACATTGGAAGAACACTCTTTGACATAAATCACAGCAAGATCTTTTTTGATCCACCTCCTAGAGTAATGGAAATAAAAATAAACAAATGGGACCTAATGAAACTTAAAAGCTTTTGCAAAGCAAAGGAAACTACAAACAAGACAAAAAGACAACCCTCAGAATGGGAGAAAATATTTGCAAATGAATCAATGGACAAAGGATTAATCTCCAAAATATATAAACAGCTCATGAAGCTCAATATTAAAAAAGCAAATAACCCAATGCAAAAATGGGCAGAAGACCTAAACAGACATTTCCCTAAAGTAGACATACAGATGGCCAAGAAGCACATGAAAAGTTGCTGAACATCACTAATTTTTAGAGAAATGCAAATGAATACTACAATGAGGTATCACCTCACACCAGTTAGAATGGGCGTCATCAGAAAATCTACAAACAACAAATACTGGAGAGGGTTTGGAGAAAAGGGAACCCTCTTGCACTGTTGGTTGGAATGTAAATTGAAACAGCCACTATGGAGAACAGTATGGAGGTTCCTTAAAAAACTAAAACTCGAATTACCATATGACCCAGCAATCCCACTACTGGGCATATACCCAGAGAAAACCATAATTCAAAAAGACACATGCACCCCAATGCTCATTGCAGCACTGTTTACAGTAGCCAGGTCATGGAATCAACCTAAATGCCCATTGACAGATGAATGGATAAAGAAGATGTGGTACATATATACAATGGAATATTACTCAGCCATAAAAAGGAAAGAAATTGGGTCATTTGTTGAGACGTGGATGGATCTAGAGACTGTCATACAGAGTGAAGTAAGTCAGAAAGAGAAAAACAAATATCGTATATTAACACATATATATGGAACCTAGAAAAATGTTATAGATGAACTGCTTTGCAGGGCAGAAATTTAGACACAGATGCAGAGAACAAATGTATGGACACCAAGGGGGGAAAGCGGCGGGAGGTGGGGTTGGTGGGATGAATTGGGAGATTGGGATTAACATGTATACACTGATGTGCATAAAATTGATGACTAATAAGAACCTGCTGTATAAATATATATACATATATATATTATTCAAGTCAAAAATAAAATGAAATGAACATATTGTTCAAATAAATAAATAAAACGATGTGACTATGAGATATTACTGTTTGATTCTGAAAGTAAGATGAACACCTTTAAGTTAAGAGCCTATTACTGTAATTATTTCTCAGCAAACTGTGCTAATGAGAGAAGAGTAAAATGGACAGATCTTCCAGCCTCAGTTGGTTTTCTGTTTTGAATCAACTTTATTGAGTTAGAAATCAACTTTATTATTGTTTCAGCCTCACTTGTGATCTTCAAACAAAATACATGAACAATACAGGTTCATTACAGGAAGTTAGAATATACAGATACTATTATTCCTTTATTAGAAATAAAATAATCTGTTAACATCATTTTGGTAATTATGTCTGTGTGTATATAATAAAAATAGGATAAAAAATGGGGTAAAGCGGTTTTATAATTAACACTGTTTATATATCAACAATATATTGTTGATATATAAACATTTTTCTGGGTCCATGAAGGTATTACTAAAACAGTGGGTTTCAGAGTTTTTGTTTTAATGCCATTAGTCTACTAAGTTCTTCAAACAAAAACTTTACTCAGAAGTCCAGTATATAAAATCAATAAAAGCAAAACTCATCTGTCTGACAGGCAGGGTTGGGGACCTGGAACCCTGTCAGCCTGGCTGGCCCGTCACAGCTTACTTCCATCATCCACTAAAGCACTGAGGAGTCCAGTCTAGAAATGACTCTTCTAACCCTGATGTGTGTGTGTGTTTTATTCAAGGTATTAATTTTTGTCTAACATGCTATAAAAGGTCTCTCATTTAAAAATTTTTGGTGGTTATTATTGTTTTGGGATGTCAAAATGTTTACATTTTACATAATTTGGTTTTGTTTTGCTTCTTAGTCTGTCATTGAATGATCTTAAGCCTGAGAAGCTGAAGCTCCAGGATTCAAACTGTGCTTTAGCTAATGGGAATATCACTCCATTCATATACAAATATATGACTATTTAAAGAGACAACAGCTTTCAGTCTCTAGTAGTTTTGCTTCCTTGGAGTAAGTTATTTATTTTTTAAATATATCTCTCAGCTTTTCAAAAAGACCATATTAGAGGGGAAGTCAGAGAAATTGTGGAGAGGGTCAACAGGAACCCATTATTTCAACAATTATCTCTTTGTAATATGAAGTATCTGCTTGAAGCTCTGATGTTGATGATGATTTGCTCTACTTTTACTTGATCCTTCGTGTCTTTAATTAGATTTTTTCTTTTTTAGCTTTTAAAATAATCCTACAACTGGGATCTTAGCTTGCAATCAACTTTTCTTAAATGCCAATACAGGCTGTGCCCTTTTTTTTTTTATGGTAGAGATTATGGTTATCCTTGTTGTTGTTAATGAATGAAAGTATCCAGCTGAGCATTCTATGCATTCGAAAGAGTCTAGCTGTGTAAATGGGATTCTACATGGCTTCCTGCTGTCCAATCTACTTGAATGAGCTTTGTAGAAAATGTATTTTGGTAGCCATTCTGTGAACACAAGGGTATCACTGATGATGTGAAAAATGCATATTACAACAAAGTAAAGAGAAGGCATTTTGATGCTTTCAAAAATGGAAATATTGTTTATTTATTTGCCAGGTTGTGTTAAGTTGTGGAAAGTAGAATGACTATTATTACTTTTTTTTTAAAAAGTAATTTTTCTAAGATATAAACTAGATATAACATTTGCATAAAACTCAAATAGTATTAAATTATAAATTGTGTTTTAAAAAGAGGTTTTTACATAGAAAATACTCAAGAGAATTTTCCTTGAGTTTGTAGTTTTATAGTAGCAGATACAAGTGCATACTGTTCACCCTCAGGGATTCAAACCCATGGTCCATGTGGTAGATGAGCATATTTCAAAAGATGATGACTCAGGAATTATTATTTAATGTGAATCCCCTAGCTTCCCATAATATCTTGCAAGGTTAAGAGTCACAGGGTCTGAGATTATTATGGAGCTCTGTGAATTCAAGACAGGTAGTATGCTCCTCATTTGGGTAACACAAATAAGGGAAGTATTATTACCTAAATGTAGCTGTTTGGGCACAAGAGTAAAGCTCTTCTTGACTGTGTATACTTAAGAGATGAAGATGTTTCATAAAAATACAAACATTAATTGATTTCCTTCAAAAATCTCATTTTTAACTTAATAGTATATTTAGATTCTACATCTGAAATATACATCTAAAATAGCATATTCAATTAAATTCTACATCTAAAATATAATGGATAAAATGCGAAATGCCATCATATTGCAGTGAATGATTACTATTAAACTCATCCATGGTGACACTGCCTTTTTTTTTTGTTTTTTTTTGTGGTACGCGGGCCTCTCACTGTTGTGGCCTCTCCCGTTGTGGAGCACAGGCTCCGGACACGCAGGCTCAGCGGCCATGGCTCACAGGCCTAGCCACTCCGCGGCATGCGGGATCTTCCCGGACCGGGGCACGAACCCGTGTCCCCTGCATCAGCAGGCGGACTCTCAACCACTGCGCCACCAGGGAAGCCCAACTGACTTTCTTTTACCTGAGGGTGTTACAGAAAATTCCCATTGCCCCTGGCTCCTCGTCCATGCCAGCCTCTTCCTAGACTAGTCAACAGAAGAAAACAGTAAACTGACTTTTTAAAGCCACCCCTTAATTACAGATAGTCCTTGCTTTCTTTTGCTTACCCCCATGAAAACCATTTTTAATACCTGCCAGCCAAAGCTGTGCTTCTGAGACCTTCATTCTTTCTTTTCACCAATGCCATGGCTTGAAGGATCTGAACCCTCACATTGGTACATGTAGAGATATCTTTGTATTTCTGTCATTTTAAATAGTCAGTGTCATGGAATAGAAAGAATAGTAGAACTAGAGTTTAAAAGACCTGTGTTCTTGTCCCAGCTCTATTATTTATAAACTGTTTTACTTTGGGTAAATTATTTGGAATAATAATTCAGTTAATAGAATGATTTAGGTTGTCTCCCATGTAGTTGTAAAGATAATGTTACATTAAGTATTTTTAAATGATCTAAAATTTGGAAAAACTGAACAAATGAAAAATAAAGTAAGTGTTCTCCCCAGCCCTCTCGATTGCTGATCCATCAGCCAAGTACCACCTGGGTAGTACTGCTTGTTTATTAATTCAAGGTGACAGGCCTTTCTCTCAGGACAAAAATAGTACAAATCCCACTCTTATATCACATAAAGCAAACTTATACAAAAAAATTAATCCTCTTTTATAGATCTATCATTACTGGGTTTATCCAGACTTTGGAGAAATTGCTCATATTATCACTGTAGGAAGTCTTTGAACGCTGGAAGGTTTGAATGTAGAGGTGGGATTCTCACACCCTGGCTTTTCAGATCAAGTAAATTGCTTACCTTTGGTGGAGAAGAATAGCCCTGAGATTATAATCAAGTTGCTGTTGCTTCGATCCTTTGCATTTCCATGAAGTAAAAGGTTAATCTTGCTCTGTGAATGTTTTCTTTCTAAAAAAAGAAAATTGTCAGCCTGGCACAGGTTGAGGCAGGACTGTGAGAAAGGTATGGTGTGCCTTCCGATTGGCTACCTTTTAGTAAGGTCCACAGACTCCTGGGTCCAAATTTCTGTAGGACACTAACGTGACCTTATGTGTTTCCCACAGTATTGAAATACTTGGGATTTCATCTTCTCGAGAAGTGCCAATCTGTCTCCTAAAGCGAGAATTGATGTAATAAATCAGTTCATGCTAGTATGTGTTATTGATGGAAAATGGAGGACTCAGCTGGGTTCCTGGATTCCTTTCCAAGTAATGCAGATTTTTAAACCTAAATCTTCTAAAGAATATACCTTACTCTGATAATTGAATTTCTTTGAGGGAATTTCAGGCACCATGGCAGGCATTGTGGGAGGTCATGAACTTTGGTCTCATCAGAGCTGTTTTCACTTTATCTGCTACACAAATCTTCCTGGATCCAGGAAATCTAATGGTAAACTGTGGCATCAACTATACCAACATTTTATATTCATTTGAAAGTAACTTTTTTTGGGAGTAATGAATCTACAGGATGCCTTTAAGTGGTTCTCAGCTAGATACAGTATAATCAAAATCCTATAGGGAACTTTCAGATCACACATAATTTTCTCTCACCACCCTCCCAACAAGAATTTTATGTGCCCAGGTGAGAATAGGAGTGGAGATTGGTGTAAGTGCATGTGTGCTTGCCAAAATTCAGCACTCCCTCTCCCTCCTGTGAGGAGCTAGTTGAACTGAATTCCCAGGAAGATTTTAAATAGTACATAAGGGACTTCCCTGGTGGCACAGTGGTTAAGAATCCACCTGCCAATGCAGGGGACACGGGTTCGAACCCTGGTCCAGGAAGATCCCACATGCCGCGAAGCAGCTAAACCCATGCACCACAAGTACTGAGCCTGTGCTCTAGAGCCCACGAGCCACAACTACTGAAGCCCGCGTGCCTAGAGCCCATGCTCCACAACAAGAGAAGCCACTGCAATGAGAAGCCCGCGCACCGCAACGAAGAGTAGCCCCCGCTCACCGCAACTAGAGAAAAGCCCATGCACAACAACAAAGACCCAATGCAGCCAAAAATAAATAAATAAATAAATTTAAAATAAATAAATAGTACATAAAATTTTAAAAACACATATATAGATTGAACTGTTACAGCTAGATAATACATTATTAAATAATGATTTTAATGATGGAAAAATATTTCCAACTTCCTACAAAACTGGTTATAGGAACTGAAATTTGGTTTGATAAAGTTTAGATAAAGGCCATCTAATGTTAGGAAATTTAAGAATAAATATCAGTAGGCTTTTCAATCTTTTCTGCAATGATTGCCTGCCCACACACAGTATGATGGGAAAAGGTTTTCAACTCGGAGTCAGAAGCCTTGGGTTTTAGGACCAACTGCTGCTTACCAGCTTTGTGACCACAAGCTCGCTACTTAAGTTCTCTGTGTCTGCATTTCCTTACCCATAACATCAGACTGTTGGAGAAGATGATTTCCAAAGCTCATGCAAGTTTCAGCATATAATAATATTAATAGGTGACCTCTGAATCATTCTCAGTCATATTATTAGAGGTAAAGAAGTATTAAGAAACAAACTGAGATATCTGTAGTTTCATCTTTTTTGATGGTGGTGGTGGTGTTGTGACTACTATTTCAAAGACATTATAAGCTGTCCAGGAAAATTAGCCATGGGAGTGGGAAGATGGGCTGTGGGTGGAAAAGTTAAAGGACAGATAATCAACTAAATAATTGACAAATACTTATGTTGCCTTTTTAGGCATAAGTCAAGAAATAGATCCATTTCTAGGTAAATGTATTTTGCTACTACTATCTTTAATCTTTTTTTTAATACACCAAACTATTGTCCTAGCAAACCCATCTCCAAAATTGAACTTAGGATTTACATAATTTCACAGAGTATAATATAAAAGGTAGCTGTTGTCATGAAGTGCAGATTTGTGTTGCTTTGGGGGAAAAAAATCAGATTTCCAACATATATTTGTGGCACTATTACAAAATGCTTCTTCAGATAAAGCTGGAAGCAGAATTTTTTAGTTATTAAGTTAGGATGCACTCTATATCAGGTATTTCATAAGCTAGGAATTGCATTGGCTATATTTACTGCTTTTACATATCTCTGGAGTTGGCCATAATTTCAAAAGAATTTATTTTAGCTCTTTTACACATAGCTCTCTTTGGGTATATTTTGTATTTTAAAATATTGCTAGAATATATATTTTGTAAAAAACCGCACAGAAACAAATGATGTCTGGAATGACAAAAGAAATGTTTTGTCTACATTGCAGTATCTCAATTTTGGAGGCTATGATGACTGTCCATAAATTTAAAACGTTATCTGAGCCACCACTTATTATTTCAATCAATAGATACTAGAATTGAGAACTAATGAAATTTGTAAAGAAAATTCTGGGATTTTCCCCCATCTATGTTTTACAAATCCTCATCAGATATTCAAGGAAGGCATAAAGTACTTAAGAGATTAAAACAGAATGGGGATGGGAAGGAAGAAGATAGTATGAGATTTATCTTTTGAGTACAGAATGGTCTTAGTGAAGTTAGCTAGCTCAACGGTAAAATGCTTTTAAGAGCTAAGACTATTCAACAAAGAAAAGGTACTGGAATATCATAAATCAGAAAGTTATGTAGCCCACACTGACTCTATTTTTTAATTAATTTATTTTATTTTTAATTTATTTTTGGCTGCATTGGGTCTTCATTGCTGCGCGTGGGCTTTCTCTAGTTGCAGCGAGCGGGGGCTACTCTTCGTTGCGGTGCGCAGGCTTCTCATAGCGGTGGTTTCTCTTGTTGTGGAGCATGGGATCTAGGCACATGGGCTCAGTAGTTGTGGTTTGCGGGCTCTAGAGCGCAGGCTCAGTAGTCGGGCTCAACCGGCTTAGTTGCTCCGTGGCCTGTGGGATCTTCCCAGACCAGGGCTCGAACCCGTGTGCAGGCAGATTCTTAACTACTGCGCCTCCAGGGAAGCCCCACACTGACTTAATGTGTTGTACCTTGTCTTAAAATAATTGTAGACATCTTTAATGGACATAAGGAAAAAAAAATCTTTGGCCATCACAGGGATAAACAAAACTAGAATGAAGTACCAGTATATTTAGAGAGTTCTGTCTTTGGAGATCCTTCAAAAAAATTTTTTTTGTTCCAAGTGATTTCGATATTCATTAGAACAATGCTTCTTCCCATCATCTGGAAAGAAGTGCACAAAATATGTGGCTGTACAAAATGCATTTCTTATTCCTACATTAAACACACTGAATAGGAACCCTGTAGGTTGGGGCCTTGAAATCTCCCTTAATGATTCTTATACACACTCAAATTTTAGAATTACTGCATTAGAAACAGGGAACTGAACCAATTATCTTTTCTAGTCTCAGCTGTCTAGCATACTGCCTGTATATGAAATAAGGGAGTAATTACTGGGAGGCTACATGGTAGAAATGAAACTCAAATTAAATGTTTGAGTTAATCCAAAGTGTTTATATAAAATTATACATTTTTATTTGAATCATTTATAAATTACTCCCATTGACACTTCTGATTTCATATTGGGAGGATTCTTGCCCTCTGCATTATTTGTTCCTTTCAAAGGAAGATTTCACATATTAAACAGTCTTCAACCATCACATTCTATTGCTTTGACCCAAACCTTCTAATAAAAAAAAAAAAAAAGGAGGCATTATCTCTTATTAAGCCTACTTGGAAATGGATATCTTTTTCAATGTCAGTTTTCCCACTTTAGATCACTGGATGAGTTTCCTATAGTGAATGATACATGACGAGCTGACTTCATGTATGATGACTTTGATAGCATTCCTTAGAGAAATAGGGGAGAAAATTTAAATTGTGTTGTGTCAGTCTGTTGCTGAAACTCGGCCTCTGTTCACCAGTGCCCAATAGAACTCGAAAATAGAGCTTTGGGTGAGGTAGAAAAGAGTAGCTTTTCTTGCTTTTCAAGTCAAAGGGGGCCACAGCAGGCTAATGCCGTCAAGACTGTGTCCCGCCCTGGAGGGGGTACAGAGGAGTCTTATAGTGTTCAAGGAGCAGGGCGTGATCAGCTCATGGACATTCTTCTGATTTGTTGGTGGTGAGATAACTGGGAGTCAACAACCTTCTGGTTCCAACCAGTCTGGGGTCTACATGCTTGTGGGCAGCATACAGTTAGATTTTAAACCCAGGCTTCTCTGGCTCCATGACCCCTGTCTTTTTAAAAAATTAATTTATTTATTTATTTATTTATTTTTGGCTGCGTTGGGTCTTCGTTGCTGCATACAGGCTTTTTCTAGTTGCAGTGAGTGGGCGCTACTCTTCCTTGTGGTGCATGAGCTTCTCATTGCAGTGGCTTCTCTTGTTGTGGAGCATGGGGCCCTAGACACATGGGCTTCAGTAGTTGTGGCTCACGGGCTCAGTAGTTGTGGTTCACGGGCTCTAGAGTGCAGGCTCAGTAGTTGTGGCACACCCACTTAGTTGCTCTGCGGCATGTGGGATCTTCCTGGATCAGGGCTCAAATCTGTGTCCCCTGCATTGGCAGGCAGATTATTAACCACTGCACCACCAGGGAAGTCCCCCCCCCACCGTCTTTTATATTTTTGCCTAATAAGAGATAGATTGCATTTGGTTTATTCTTCTTGGAGTATCTATTAAAGATAAACTAAATATACAAAAAGTAAGTGGGAAAATTTCCATTTTTTCCCCTTGTATTATATTCTCATATAACATTGTGATATAAGCTTCTGGAAGCAATTGAATTTGTAGTCTAACCTTATCTTTTCCTGATGATTTAAATTCAAAGGCAGAAAATTCAGATTTAATTTAAAAGTCTCACTGAATCCAAACCAAAGTTTCAGAAGTGTAGTGGAATTTTTTTTTTTTTTTACTCTTCACACATTCATATTTATTTAGTGTTTTTGCAAGTGGATAGATGTTTATCATATGAAAGACTTTCAAATAAATCAGCGATAATTGCCAATTCTTGAATTTTAAAATGTTTTTCATTTATATTTTAAGCAGTTATTTATTTAAAAGAAATTGCAGTTGGCACAAAAACTATCTTTGTGCTGTAAAATTGTGTCTCAACAATTTTCTAAAAAATGTTTTCATGAAGAAAAGGTCAGTTTAAAATACTATACAAGACAGTGATGACATGCATATTTCATGATGTACCTAAGAAGCTCATAAAATGAATGTGCAGATGGGAATATACAAATCTGAGATAAACCCTTTTAAAACATTGATGTTTGGTTGGTTGATTTTGAGAATGATATTATTAGTGACTAGGTACTAAATTTATTTAATATCCTATTTTGTTAATGTTTTAAAATAGTTATTTTATTCTTTATACATTTTACCCCCAAATATAGATATTCTAGTATGATATATTGCTTTATATAAATTTAAAATCTCTTTCAGAAGACTTTTTTTTTTTCCTTTTTTTAGTTAAATGACTGTTTGGAACTCTATTACTTTTTTATCAAGAAAAATTGCTTTTCATAGAGCTGCTTCCGAGGGAGGTTATCATGTCCTAGGATTTATGGTAGTACAATTTCAAATAGTAACATTCATGAAAAATCTGTCCTCATAGTGACCAAGCTATCCTGTAGTAACTTGTTGTTTTAGTGTACAAATACCATAATGGTCTAAAAGAATTTACAAGTCTTCAAAGATTGCTTGATTTCTTTCTTGGGAGTAGTGGAAGTCAAAAGAAGATGCTGGCTCACCTTCATTTAGGTCCCTTGAGTTGAAGTTTAATTGGGTGCTTACCAAATGATAACTTTTCCCACACTGAAAGGTGTTATTACATGGGCATTTTGAATTGTAAGACTGATGCAAAATTGAGATGATTTTGTGGATAAAAGGAGGACCTTCTCCTTTCATGTTGCTGAGGAGGTGCACTTCTGTACTTAATTCATTTCCATTCCTTGCTTTCTTTCCTTTCTCATTGCTACCCTCTATATTCTTTATTATTTGCTCAAAAATTCTCTCCTTTTTTACTCCTTTCTTTGTTTTAGTTCAAACCCCAGCTACACCCTTATTGTGGGACCTTATGCAGGTTATTCTACTTTTCTCAGCTGGGTTCCACAGGGAAACAAAAAGGAAGTAGTGAGTATCTATGTAATGAGTATCTATTTCAGTGGGTTGTGAGTAAAAAGCAAGGTGATTTTAGGTAAAACGTTTATTTACCTGGAGACTGAATTTCAGTTAACACTCAAACAAATGATACATATTATTTTCTAAGATATTCCTATAAATAAAAGAACATATGTAAAATGTTATAGCTGTCTATTATATTTGTGAGGAAGAACCACAGTGTATTTATCTTGTAATGATACTTTGTTATTGTGACTGTCTAGAATTAGAAACAATTCAGAACATATGCCTTCTTGGCTAAGATGTCTGTTGCAGATAATTTAAGAGATAGCTACAAATGCAAGGGTAGTTTCTAGAATCAGAAAGATATTGAGGTAGTAATGGATGCCTGAAGACTATTTTCACTACTTCAAAAAACCCAGGATAAATTAATATGCCTTTTATCTTAAATAGGAAAGCGAATTAATGATTACTTAATAAAGAACTTTTAGTGGTCCATAGGTTGGGGTGAGAGTAGACATGGTCTTAGTTGTTTGAAAACCCTGTGCTACAGAGGCCATCTGCCATTTTAGGGAGGCACTCCACTTGACAGTTTAGCAGAAGGACTTTAACTGTTTTAAAAACAAGCATTAGAATCATAATTCAATGAATTTTTTAATTAGCTCATTCAATATGCCCAAAAGGGCAATTAGAATATCTTAGTTTAATTTTAAGTTAATTGATTTATAATTTGTACAACTTTGTTCTAGACTGATAAAATAATAGTCTAATTTGCACTGTACAAGATAGTGATGAGGACCTTTTTTGGGGCTACTGCTTGCCAGGCACTGTTAGGTGAGTTACATGTATAATCTTTCATCCTCACAATAATGGGCATGGTATGCATTATTATGCCCATTTTAAAGAGGAAGCACTTGACATTCAGACTGGTTATAAAAAGTAACATACCCAGAAAGTACAAGAAATACTCTTCACCTTCCTTCCCAGAAATCATCCTTCATATCCACAAAACAGGATGCCCATCTTGTGTGTTCACATAGCATTGTGTTCTGTCATTAGACTGACCTGTTTTTGATTTTTTATATATTGCTTTTTTTTTAAAGCAGTTTTAGGTTAACATCAAAATTAAGCAGAAGGTACAGAGATTTCCCGTGTACTTCCTGCCCCTACACATGTACAGCTTCCTCCACTATCAAAGTCATACACCAGAGTGGCACATTTGTTACAATGATGAACCCACATTGACACATCATTATCACCCAGAGTCCATAGTTTACCATTAGGGCTCATTCTTCATGGTGAACATTCTACGGGTTGTGACAAAGGTATAATGACATGTATCCACCATTACAGTTTCATGCAGAGTAGTTTCACTGCCCTAAAAATCCTCTGTGCTCTATTCATCCCTCCCTACCCCCAGCCCTTGGCAATTTCTGATCCTTTCACTGTGTCCATAGTTTGCCTTTTCCAGAATATCATATAGTATGTAGCCTTTTTCAGATTGGGTTCTTTTACTTAGTAATATGCACTTAAGTCTCCTCCACTTCTTTTCCTGGTTTGATAGCCCATTTCTTTTTAGCACTGAATAATACTCCATTGTCTGGAGGTACAACAGATTATTTATACATTCACCTATTGAAGGATATCTTGGTTGCTTCCAATGACTGTTCTATTTTGTCTGATTATGCATGCCTTTTCCTACAGTACACTGTATCTTTACAGCTAGGTCTGTGTTTTGCTCTCTAGGTATCCCCTATCATGGTAGCCTGTCCATGGTAAAGGCTTAAAAACTATGACTTAGAATGCTCCAGGGATTGCCAAACTGAGGATATAGGAATTAACACCAGGCATGAAAGCCTACATTAGATCTTTTTAGGGGTCTCTGGTATGTTTCTGTGTGTGCTGCAGCAGCGACTTTGTAATGCTCTGACCTCCTGTTCAAGACTGGCTGCCTGCAAAACCGTATGAGGATAGAGTTCATCACTATGAACTGATCACCAGCAGAGGCTGTGTTCCTGTTCTTGGTGTTGTATCTGGATGCTTCTAAGGCTGTAGAATCCACATGTTCCAGTGCCTTACTTTGTGTTGCTCAGACTATTTTAGCTTTCTGCTTGGTAAAAGGAAAATTATTTTTTTTTCATTTCTACAACACTGTATTTGAATTTCTCTTTTTCACACACATGCTCACAAAGCATAATCGAAAGCAAACAAAGAAACAAAGAAACACACCCAGCAACGTTCTTTTGGGTATCATACTGTTATCCTCCATTTCTCATGGGACACTTCCTTTGAGAATGCTCCCAGTAGAAATGCAGAGTTCAGCCCTGTGAGTGTTTGTTTTTTTTTTTTTAAACAACAGAGACTTATTTTCTCACAGTTCTGGAGGTTAGAAGTCCAAGATCAAGGTGTCATCAGGTTTGGTTTCCTCTGAAGCCTTTTTCCTTGGACCCTTAGTCAGTTCAGGCTGACTCTGAGTAAATCACATATTCTTTTGTCTTTAGTTCCTCATCAACAAAATAGGATTAGGTATTACATGTGTGGCCTACCTTTGGAGGTGTTCTAAATGTGACAAGAAAAATCTATAAGGGAGCCCTGTGCAAAATGCAAAGCACATGCAATGTAAGCTCTTAGTGAATTGTTAACGAGCATTTTAGTTATCTTGCGCTTATATTGTAGGTAATAATTTTCCAAATGCTTTTGCATCCATTTGCTCATATAATTGAGGGAAGTATAGCAGATTTTATTATTCCCATTCTACAGAAGAGGAAAATAAAGCTGTAAGAGCTGGAATGGTATGTCATGGTTGAAGAATCTTTTCAGTAATGTGTATTAGGTACTTCACAGTGTATACTCATTACTCTGAAATTTATTTTGCTGAATATATTTGATTTCATCCATTTGTAATAAAGTTTTGATGCTAATAAGCTTGTTCTAATTTATTTAAAATATACGATAGTTATGTTTCAATGTAATCCTTTATTTCTGAAAAGTTACTTGTGAAATCAATTCTGTGCACACATTTTTAATTTATTTACTTTAAAAACTTGGTGCTGCATGCCCACTCCTTGGATTTCCCAGATGCTTCTTCTATTTCCCATTGCTACAGCTGAGAGAAGACTTTATCAATTCCTGTTGAATAAAATATGTAAAATATATTATTACCTTTATAAATTTTATAAAAGCAATCTGCTTATATCTAGTTTTGGAGAGAGAAGAAAAAGGTATGTTTAATACCCATATTTGAAATGACTCTTATGGTAGGAGTGTATCTTTCTTAATACATACATTTAAAGTATGAAAATACATATTTTCATGCATGCATTCATGCAAATATTATATAGCCAATAGTCTTAAGATACCAAGTAACTTATAAAATTATTAGCAGCTTTTAATTATTTCTGGTCTTTTGATTGTCTTAGGTATGTCACAAGTTTTCCAAATTAATCCATTATTGACCTGGTTTGGTAGACCAATTTTTACTTACCTAAATCACTCTGATAATAGACATTGTGCTTGGCTAAAGATTGTATGATATATTAATTAATGGATAAGGAATTTTCTTCTAATAAATCTGGGGACATCATTAAGCGTATCTTTGGTTAGTTATTTGCAGAAGGTGTTGCATTTCATTTGTAAACCAAATGGATAGCCTACTTCCCCACCTTATTTATGTGAGAGCAGTACCGTGCTATAAAACTTTGCAGTAGAGTAAGTGCAAACGTACAGCCTTTGAAAGGAATGCTTATCTCTCTAGAACTGCAGAATTTATTTTAAGATTCTGGAATTGTAGCAAGGCATTTTATTTACCTTAAAGACACTGGAAATAAGGAATGCCTTGTTGGATAGAGTGGCATTAAAAATATTCATAATAATTAGTGTGTTCTATGAAGAGAACTACTGTCACTAAAATTCAAAATTCTCCCCTTTCTGATATAATTTCCTCTTTCTTTTCAGGGCCAAATGCCCTCTCTGCTTTATAAAGAATTAAAAAAAAAAAAAGACATCTCAGTCATTCCAGTCATCCAATCTCAGTGTGTCTGCATGTGTGTTTATACTCATAATCTCAAATATGAATGGTGTAGATGTGAAAAAGCCGTTGGTTACAAAGCTATTCTGTTATGTTGTCATTTTAAAAGAGGCTGTTTTCCCCAAAGCTGAGTGAAATTATAGCAGGTGCAGTTTCAGGCCTCTACAATTATCCCAGATTACCCTTTCAATAAAATATTGACAGCCTCGCAAAAACAGTCTTACTATGCTGACATTTGGAAGCAGACAGGCATTGCAAAATGTTCCATCATAACAGCAGTGGTTTGGGCCTCAGAAAATCTCTTTATATTGTTAATGGGAAATTATTGCTTTTCTCACTTCATAAATATTCAGCCAGTACCTTCTAGTTCACCAGAACTTTATATTCCCCATTAGAAAACAAAGGCTGGTATAGGGACTCTTAAGTAATCACAGCTGGAATTAACGCTACTTCTATCCACTGGAGGGGCAAGCAAAGTAGGAGAAAGTATGTTTCTGCCTGTCTATAAGAACTATTGCTTCTAAGAAAACTTGAGTAGTGGGAGGAGTTGGAAGTCCCTGTAATTCTATTCCATACACAAAATAAGAAAGTAGTTATATGTGAATATTTCGCCACCAGTTATGTCTGCAACATTAGGCAAAGTACTTGTATATATTTTCTTATCATCAGAGCCCCCCTCCATGCACCTGTGCACACACACGCACGACTTAGTTCAGTACTACCTTGGATGAAAAAACAAATGACAAAAGCTCATTGAAATCTTCAGGGACAGGCTCATTTTATATATAGCCTTAAGAAGTATAAACTATGCAATAGCAACCAGCAGTTAGATGAAGAATTCTGTCAAATCAAATATTTAATCTTATGAGACCCTGGCCTCCCATCCTCAACAAGAACTGCTTAACTTGAAACAGCTGTAAAGAGAATATAAAAAACAAATATAGAAGTGGGTCGCTTAAAAGCAAATCAGCTCCCTTTCTCTGAATACCCTGGTAATGATTGTGGAATACTTATCCCATGCCAAGCACTGTGCTTTACACATACTGACTTGTTTAATTCTCACAACAGTGTATGAGGTAGGTACTCTTTTTAATCTAATTTTACAGATGAAGCTGAGCCATAAAGAGGTTAAGTAACTTGCCCATGTCCCACAGCTAGTAACTGACAGAGCTTGCCCTTGTATTCAGGCAGCTCCACTCCTGAGTCCTCACTCTTGACCCCCAGGCTACATTGCTTCTTATTGTATCATAGACTTTGCAGCTCTAAGTGGGGCCCTTGGACCAGCAACAGCAGTGTCACCTGGGCACTTGTTAGGTTAAATCTGAGGTCTCACTCCAGGCCTACGCAATCAGAATCAACATTTTTAACAAGGCCACCAGTGGATTCTTATATACATTTAAGTTTACGAAGTACTGATCTAAGACCCTTACTAATAGAAAATAATCTATTTGAGAAGAAAAACAAAATTAATATTCTACCCCAATTAAATTGCCCCCTGATTTTCCCTGCAGGTTTTGGATATGTCAAAAAGATTTAAAATGTTTAAGTATGTTACTCTGTTTGTTCTTCCAGTCACAAGTCTAGGCATGAAAGTATATGTACTCATTACTTTTTCTTAGACTAATGGTTCTTAAGTTGTGGTGCCTGGACCAGCAGCATCTATTAGCGCCACCTGGGAATTATTACGTATGTAAATTCTTGGGGCCAAACCAGTACGTGTTGGGGGTGGAGCCCAGCAATCTGTATTTAAAAAGCCCTCTAGGTGATTCAGTGCCTCTCAAGTTTGAGAACCCCTGCCTTAGTTCTTCTGAAATGATGCCCGATTTGAGTGATGCTGTGGATTATCCTTTGCTGTTGAGCCTTCCTTTAAAGGTATGGTTCCTTTGTTTTGCAAACGAGGCAGTTTATGAATGTGTAGAGAAGTCTGTGATGTGAGCTTTAGTCTCATCGAAAACAAGCCACAGTCCTAGAAGATAGGAGCATAGCTTCTTACAAACAGATGAGGCGGCTGACCTAATCTTTGCCAAAGTGGCTAATTCTCTGGAAAGGGTTGGCTCTGGCGTTTGCCCCCTTGTCATCTTGGTTAACTCTTTCTCCATCCCTTTTGACATTTCATTATACGTAATTGCTACTTTTAGCACTCTGCTTGTGAAAGGCTTGCTTTTGCTCGGTTGTCTGCTGTGTTTTTCCTCCACGCTGGTTGGGGCTGACCTTTGACAGGCTTCTGACTTTGCTGTCTCCACAGCAATCATTGCCTTGGCTGCCGCGCAGCGTCTCTTAGTTGAGGCCTAATAAAGATGAAACGCATGCTTTGCGTGCAGGATGGTGTCCTTCAACTCTTCTTTCTCTCCCTGCCTGGTACCACCATTGTGTCTGATGTGGAGATGAATAGCTTTCTTGGAAATTACCCCGGAATGCCGTTTCCCCTGTGGTACTTCGGTGAAGCCTCAGTGTGTGGCGCTCCCATCGTATATTCAGCATCAGCTGCTGTGCGCACACGTGTTTTTAAACTGCAAGCATAGGTTGGTCGTCTTTTTCAAAGTTAAAAAAAGTAAAACAAAAGCGGAACAACTTTATACCTGTCAGGAAGAATGAATGGTTTTATTATGGGACATTTCTAGAGAAATTGGAATGTTTCTTTACAATCAGTACCAGTCTATTTTACATGTGGCATAAATCCTGAAATGATTGTCGCTTTGCTGATTATTGGAGCAGCCTGATTGAACTGTGACTGTACCCCAGAGCTTGTAATTGTTTATGGGGAAGGGGATGTCTGCCTTATCTACTTCAAGTAAGCTACTCTTATAACACATGCTTAATTCCGGTGTTTATCTGGAAATACAATTACAGTATTGAACTTCCTTCCCTGATGAAATAAGGAACAATTTCCTAAGTCTCGATCTGACTGTATAGTTTCATTAGTTAGCATCAATTAGGCTGCCATTAATTTAGCTTTAAAAATGGTCACAGCTTTTGGAATAAAAAATTACCTTTTTGGGACTTCCCTGATGGTGCAGTAGTTAGGAATCCACCTGCCAGTGCAGGGGACACGGGTTTGATCCCTGGACCGGGAAGATTCCAGGTGCCGCAGGGCAACTAAGCCTGCTCGCCACAACTACTGAAGCCTGCGTGCCTAGAGCCTGTGCTCTTCCACAAGAGAGGCCACTGCAATGAGAAGCCCATGTGCAGCAACTAGACTAAGCCTGCACGCAGCAGCAAAGACACGATGCAGCCAAAAATAAATAAAATTTAAAAAAAACTTAAAAAAATACATTCTTTTGTTTTTGTCTCATTTTCCTCTTTATTATTGAAAGGACAAGTATGTTACTGATGGAAAAAGGCTCACTTGTAACAGGAGAGTAATTAGTGTGAAGACCATGACTAATTAAAATAAACGTTCTTCTCATTTTTTAGAATCAAGGTTGCTCACTGGGGTTGTTATTCATTCTTTCTTTTTAAGCCATAAAATTGTAATTTGATTATTTTTATATAAAGAACATTTGGAATCATGTCAAGTCCTCATCAGAAATAGCTCCTTTATTTCTTCTTGGTATTTTTCATTAATGCCCTAAAAAAAAAGGACTATGATGATAGGTGAGTGGTAAACCAGTGCATGAAATGAGAGGGGAAAAAACAGTGGTATTGAGTATAAACTCCAGTCTTTAGTTCTCAGCTTATCCTTTGCATATGCATCTCTCCACTTCTACCCTGCTATGTTTTTTTTCCTCTTTATTACTGTTTCCTGATTGGAAAACAATTGCATAAAAATATTAACCAGGGATGCTGAAAGAGCCAGCAAAGACAAAATCAAAAGGATAAAATTTACATCCTAAAACATATTTCTGGCTGCGTAGTTAAATGCAGCTTATAACAGATCAATGTCTATCTATTGTACTATTGATTTACAATGAAGATATCAAATTTGTTAGTAGATTTATTTGGCAATACTAGGCAGAAACAAGATACAAGGAACAGTAAAGATTGAGGCTACTTATGTTGATAATCTCCCAACTCCACATTTTAGATTGAGTTGTACTCCAGCCAAGGCCACTGTCAACCATGCTCAATGTCCGATACATGTTTGTATTTGAACAGACATAATACACTCATGCCACGTTTAAATGCATAAAGCCAAGTTGATGAGGACATCGTATGGTTAAGAAAGCACACACCGGCTACTTATTTTAGTGACTGGGAGACATCTCAAGCACCCAATATAAATAAATAGACCAATAGTTAGCCTAAGATGGTAACTGATTTATCTTAACGTAGTAATGTATCTGTGGTTACACCATTGTAGCATCTGGGTTAAGGAGCTTAAGCTGTACTGTCTCCATTTCTCGTGATTTACTACATACTTAAAGCAGGTGGTATTAGTTATACTGAAGAATATAGATTTGAAATCCCCAAAACTCTGTAACTGAGGATATTGTCAGGATGTATGGGGTAATTTTTAGAAATCTGGAGTTTGAGAATGGAGTGAATGATATCAGTGAAGTCAGAGAAGGTGGAAAGTTTGTTGATGTTTCATTAATTTTGGCCAAGATCTGCTGAAGTCATGCCTGGGTTCTATAAAATATGGCAGCACAGCAATCTAAGGGGTTGGGTTTGTTGTCTCTGATCTGAGTGGTGAGGGGTAGAGATGCCTTGCATGTTTTTCAGGAGTTTATGTCTTTGAGCTAAATAAGGAGTGTCTGTTTTGTGGATGGAGCCAAATGAAAGGAAAAGAGAAATAAGATTAAAAAAAAATTAAGTTGTAAAGTTTTGCTAACTTCATTAACGTCAGAAATTTGACCAGTCCTCCCTTTCTTTATTTCGACAAACTGTTATCCTCCTGGTCTCACTGTAAGCACTTCTTCCTCGGGGAAATCTTTCCTCACCCCTAGGACTTGATTAGATGCTCCTGATAGATGCTCCCTACAGACCTTGTGAACCTGCCAGGTGAGCCTAGCACTTACCACCGCATATTGATATTGCTTGCTTAATTGTTCTCTCCTCCATTGAACCATTGCAAGCTCCTAGAAGATAGCAAACAATACACACATGTTTCCTATCATACCTACAGTGCATGGCAGTTAGTATTTCCTAAACACTTCTTTGTGGAACAGATAACTTACCACATTCAAGCTTCACTTATGACTTCAGTGTTTTCCTTTTTTCTTTATGTATCAGTGCTTTGTAATGATTCAGCTGTGTCTTGAGATCTTTCACCACTCAAAAACTCTTGAGAATTAGATCAAGACAACTAGACTGCTTAAGATTTCTAGAAATGTGTCAGTTATTATTAGGCAATGTATCCTTGGGGAAAAAAAATCGAGTTTCTATAAAGGTCATGCAGTCCAAATTTACAATTTGGAAAATGTAAATCTTAAATGAGTACCATATTGATCTGAATGTTTTTGGTCATTATGGTTAAAATTGTGATATGTGAGTTGAGAATGCCTTCGAAGGAGTTTTGGGAAATGTACTCTGTAGCTATCGGCGTCTGGCTGGATATATATATATATATATATATATATATATATATAATTTTTTTTTTTTTTTTTGGTATGCGGGCCTCTCACTCTTGTGGCCTCTCCTGTTGTGGAGCACAGGCTCCGGACGCACAGGCTCAGCGGCCATGGCTCACGGGCCCAGCCGCTCCACGGCATGTGGGATCTTCCTGGACTGGGGCACGAACCCGTGTCCCCTGCATCGGCAGGCGGACTCTCCACCCCTGCGCCACCAGGGAAGCCCCAGGATATATTTTTATAAAATCACTTAATCTCTCTGTACCTTTTTTGTTTTATTCTTCCTATTGATATAATGGAATTATTATAACTTGTTTTATCTAAGTATCATTTCAAAAAATTAGAATTATATAAAACTATAAAATCCTATTCAAAAACTACAAAATCCTATTCAAGTGGCTTAAAGATTCCAGAGCTTAACCTCTTTTCTATATTATGCAGTGATTATGCCAGAATTAGCAATTTGTAAGGCATGCAGGACTCCTTCTGGGGCTCCAGAGACCAGACTCGGTCTGGCTTAAGCAAAAATGTAACTTGATTGATCACATACTCAGAAAGGGGGAAGGGAGGATGAAGAATGGGTAGGGATGGGGCCCTGGGACTGAATTCCTCAGCATAGTGGTTCTCCAGGGAAGAGATACTGCCAGGGCAGGCACAGCAACACGCCCACACAGGCTGAGTTTAGAAGTAACCCTGCTACATATATTCACATCTGTCTTCACCTCCTCTTAGCAAATATACATCCTTCAGTGGTGTGAGCAAATGACAGGCTGTGCTTGGTCTGCCATTATTTGCCAAAGGAGTTGTCACAGCTATTCTGACCAAAGGCAAATCATTAGGTGGCTAGTTTGCACTCTGTCACCTTTATGCCTTCACAGTTGGTGCTGTTGTGTGAAAATGATGTTTGGTACAAGAAAAGTGGATATATTTAATGTTTAAGCAGAGAATCCTCTTTTCTAGAAGTTCAGATTTTTTTTTTCTCCAGAAGAAACCAGTGACTCTGTAAAATATAGAAGATACTGCTTTTTTCATCTGTAAAAATAAGAACTATCAGTTTCTATATTGCATCATAGCATGACCAACCTCTGCATTCAGTTCAATTAAAGCTCATTTTTCTAATTGTTGTTGAATGATCAGTTGTCATTGCAACACTGCATCTTCCAGACGAGTAAAATCACAAGAAGGAAAATGGCATTCTCTTTATATGTCAAAAGTAGACAGTTTTGAAAATGTAAAACAGCTGAGTTCACTTGACTTTCTTGATGTCCTCTACTTCATCTGCCAGTGGAGGAGGTGGTTAGAGTACTCCCTTTCCTTAGGATTTTTTTCCCCAGAATTCTGCCAAATGTAGAGATTACATATAACTTACTGCAGAAAAGATGGGCCAAAAATGGACATTTCTATTTCAAAGCCTACTAGTGCCTAGAAAATAAACGTGAAGTCGTATTGCAGCTGTTTCTCTTAACTAGCTGGGTCATATATTTAATGGGACCGAGACAGCAGCATTGGTTTTCATATTTATATGAGGACTTGAAAGGGATCATAAATTATGATGGCTGAGTCTAGCCTTAAGGTAGCAATGAACTAAGGTGATGTAGAGGTATGCAACGAAAATGGAAACTTGTAAAGCACATCAACAGGGAGCTCTTCAGGGAAGATACAACAGGAGGTTAATGGACATCTAATCTTAATGCTTCTTTTTTTTCCCCTTGAGAAATGAGATTAATTAAGCATACATCAAATATATGGCTTCTGGCATATAGACACGGTGTTTGCAGAAAGAGAAACAGTATGCTATAAGAACTGACTAGGAAAAATGAAACCCCTCCTTTGGGAGACAATTTTAATAACATTTCCAAGCTGAAGTCAAGTAATTCAACTTGCAAGGAAAAGTTATTAGTATGACTTTGTAAAGATGTCTACTTGAATTTCAGCAAATAGGTAAGCATATGTTTTCAGCATCTTTGTGCAGTGTTTTGGGATGCAGCTCATCCAACTGACAAGAGGACTTACAGATGTAATACCCATTTCCTTAATGAGATTCGAGACTTAAAATCTGTTCGAGACTTAAAATCTGTTATCAACAGATGTGCTATGACATTTACCAACCACGTGCTGATATTTTTTGAAATAGGCACACTGTTCAAAATATGCCAAACTGCAGGAAATTGTCACCATAATAGGGCTGCTAGCTAAAGCACCTCAGTAACTTGCCAGAGATTGAAGCTTATGATGGAGGTCCAAAATGTGCCATGTTTGGAGGCTCACTGATGTGTAGAGAGCCTCTATGTACTGAAGAACTCATTGAAAATGAGTATCATTAAGGTGGACTGGCCACCCAGCCTCTGTTTCCTTTCTAAAGGATCACAAACCATCTGTTGACGAATATTCTAGAATTTTTCAAAGATTTGATTTCAACTAAATTATGAGTCCTGTTTATAATAGAATTAAGGAATACCTAAATGTGCCAGGCAGGTGTATGTGTGAGTTATTCATTTAACAAACATTATTGGTTGTTTTCTACATGCCAGTAACTGGAGACACACTGCACTGGGGATAAAAAGATGAACAAGACCCACTTTTTGCCCTCAAAGAGCTCTATGCTGCTGTAAGCCAGCTTCTTATGTTTGTTATCATATTAAGACACTGAGTCTTTATCTTAATTTTCCTCTTAACCTTTAAGCCTTCCTAAACCTGTATGCAATTCACCAAGTAATGTTCTGTTTTATTATTCTGAGGTAGTGAACCAACTTCATGACTGCTGTAAACTTTTGGGTTGTTTGTTTGGTTGGTTGGGTTTTTTTTTAAACTCAGAATTCATTGCCATTAGCCCACAGGTTAGTGTTTGTTTTCTATGTGTTTATAAGATGGAAACATCATTAAAGACATCCTTGAGTGAAGAAGATTTGAGATGCCAGGTATCATACTGAATATTTACCATGAGTAATTTCATTCGTATCTGAGAAGAATTTCATGAGGCATACATTATTATCTCCGTTTCCTAAAATAGACTGATGAAAGCTTAAATTACTTGCCCAAGGCCACACAGCTCCTGTGTGGTTACAGGGAAGATACACAGGCCAGATTACTGGCTTTCATGCTGTAGCATGCTGTCTCATGCCTTTATGTCTTTTGTATTCCTGAGCCTTTCAATTTGTGCATAAAGCATTGACTGAGACGCCATTTCCTTCATTAACATCAACAAATGATATCACCTTTTTTCTAGACATTTGACTCTCTCGCATAGGCTTGTAACAAAACCATCATCCTGTGTACAATGCCCCTTACAGGTGTATGTTACCTCAAAATAACTATCATTATTCATTTATGTAGATCTATGGCTCACTTCTCTCTGCATTGATCTCTTACCTAGTATAAAATCTTGTGGTTCAGTTACTCCTTTGAGGTGATCCAATTCAATTTTCCATCTGATATAGGAAGTCTTTCTCCACTATTTTATTAGGTGGTCTACTGGAGCATTTCCTTTGATGGGAAGTTTCTTAGGACAAGATTTAGCCATTGCTGCATTCCTTTTGTCTTTACATGGAGTCTTAATCACCAATCCTGTCAGTTCTAATTACTGGCTTAGTTCTGTCCTTGACAAGTAGGAAGGAATTACCTCTTAATTCACCAGAAATATTATGGAGTGTATTGATTCAAATTTTGCTTGAGGTGAAATAATTAAGACTATTAGCATAAGGTGGAATAATAAAGAAGTGAATATATAAATAGAAAAAGTAAGGAAAGTTAGCTTCCAGCAGCAAGGAGGTACTTGAGAACAAGGTATGTATCTTATTTATCTTTGTATCACCAGTGCCTAATATAGTTCTGGGCACATGGTAAGTTCTCAAATGTCTGAAGAATGTTTGTAATAAATGTCTCCCAACTTTTGATTTCAGGCTAGCCCTTAATGCTACTATAAACAGCTTCATTGAATTGACTTAAAGTCTAATAAAGCCATCAAATCTTTTAGGACAGTTACTGAGTTTTCGCTTTCTCTTATCCAGAGTGAATATCCTCAGTTTCTTCTTCTTTTTCGCAGATTGTTTTCCCCTTGTAAACTAGTCACTTATTTACCCTAAAACATTTGTTGAATCCTATGAGGTATCACAGTATTCATAGTGGACCATGTATGGTACTGATATGATTCAGGTACATGAATAACTACGAAGCAAGTCAGAGTGATAAAAAACCACAAAGGAGGCAAAATCAGAAGGTTGTAGGAAAAAAAAAATAGAGAAATTCTAGCTGGGGTGAACTGGAAAGTCTTCATGGAGAGAGTGGCCTTTAAATTGGGTCTTGAAGGGCTACTAGGATTGTCATGAGTAGAAGAAAATAACTGGAGCAAAGACCTGAAGGCAGAGAACAGAAGTGTGGATTTAGAAACCTGACAGTAGAATCATTTGATAAAATAAAAGGTGTGTGTAGAGGATTGTGAGATGAATTTTGAAAGGTACTTTAAACTGAATATGGATTAAATGCAAGGATGGAGAGGTTTTGCTTTATTTATTGGCAGCAGAGAGCCACTGAATATTTTGTGGGTAGAGTAACAGGATTAGAACAGTACTTTAGGAAGATCAATCTTGTAGGACTGATTGGAGTAGTTTATCACTTTCTTAACTGTTTCTCTGTCAGTAGCTCAAAGTGATTATGTACTCTTTTCTGTTCTTCACTAGACAACTCAGAGCACTTTGGTCTTCACAACTATTATTATCTGGGGGTCTTTTGGCTCCTTCTTTCACTCTTGGTTCCTAATTTGTATCTGAGTTAGAGAGAAAGCCACTTATTTCCTGGAGGCTCATTCCCCCTTTCTTCCTGCTCTTTTTCCTGATATACTTGATATTTTGCTTCATGTCAGGGTTGTTTCAGATGACCTGAGGTTGATTGCTTTGCTTCTTTATCTCTCTCTCTATTCATTTTTATACCCCTCCCTCCAACCACCAGCCCCCACTACCAGATTTACATAGAACTAGGTGTCTACAGGTTTCTAAATAATTGAACTTTGGTTTAATAGGTGTTTACAACAGTACACTTTATTGTCTTAACAAGGAGTGCCAGGAGAAAGACTGTAACACCTGGGAAGTCCCTGCTTCCACGGCCAGGTTTTGCATCCCCAGTCCCTGTTACTAATTAGTACTTAGGTTTTGGTGTTTATGGGCTTTGGCAAACAAGAAGGGAGATGTGGTTAGAGTTCTGCATGAGTAGAGTTTGCTCTGGTACACTTGGCCCTCACATATATTTGTTTCTCCTGCCCTTGGTGGCTGCTGTCAGCTGGCCTCAGGATGGTTCACATGACTTTAACTTTTAAAGATGACTTTTTGACACCACTGGGACTCCCCCTGCATTAAAACTGGAGCCTGTAGAATGAAGCACAATGCTTCTTGAGCTTTTTCACTGAAGGCCACTAAAGACAGAAGGTAGCTCCTGGTAACTCTGGAGGTTAGGGAGAGGGGTGTGCTAGGCATGCCATGGTGCTGAGAGCCAGGAGAGGGAGAGGTGGGGTAGAAGATGGTCACGAGGAACCTGCCTCAGGTACAAAATACTTTTGAAGCCTCCCATTGCTTTTAAACTTTAGGTAAAACTTGCAGCCCAAGCTTCTGTTTTAATTTCAAGAAATCTTCACCACCTCTGTTATGAAAGTCAAATTCCTATTCCTTTTGCTCCTGTGATATTCAGTGATGATAAGTAGGGTGGTGAAGTGGGTCAGAAAAAGAGGGTGAGGAAAGCAGATATCCTTAGCCCAGTTTCAGAAGCATGCAAGAGTAAAAAGAACCAGTCTTTGGAGTCAGAATGAAACTGAATCTTAGAATTATTGTATGTGTGATGTGGGCAGTAACTTAGCTTCTCTAAGACTCAGTTTCCATATTTATAGCAAGGGGACAAGAATATCTCATAGGATTAATATAGGATAAATAGATAAAACAGACAAAGTTCTTATCATGTTGTATAGTAAATGTTGAATAATGGTACCAAAATAATGCTCATTGTTATTTGTGTATCTGTACAAAAATAAATTACCACCTATTTGGCCCTTTCAGTATTTTTAACATTTGAAAGTGAATTTAAATTTTAAAATCATCATGTTAGTTAATGTTTTAATATCTTCAGAAAGCTAGCACTTGGTCTTACCAGTTACATTGTTCAAGGTATGAAGTTGAGCAGAATTTAGAGAAACAACTATCACTCCTTTTGGCTTCCTTAAAGGGCAGCCCACTGTACCAACTCCTTTCCAATACATGCACATCATGACAATACTGATAAGTGATTTTTCTATTGTTAAGCTTATAATCATGATTATTCTTATCTGCAATGTCCAACTTTATTTTATCTTTATTTTTTAAATTTTTGGCTGCATTGGGTCTCCGTTGCTTCACACGGGCTTTCTCTAGTTGCGGCGAGTGGGGGCTATTCTTCGTTGCGGTGCGTGGCCTTCTTATTGCGGTGGCTTCTCTTGTTGTGGAGCATGGGCTCTAGGTGTGTGGGCTCAGTAGTTGTGGTACACGAGCTTAGTTGCTCCGCGGCATGTGGGATCTTCCCGGACCAGGGATCGAACCCGTGTCCCCTGCATTGGCAGGCAGATTCTTAACCACTGCTCACCAGCGAAGTCCTGCAATGTCCAACTTGACAATCTACCATCTTCATAGAATATATATCATTAAAGAGAGAACTTTTCTAGGCAAGAAAGTTTAAAATATAACCCCCATACTAACAGTGACGCAGTCTGCACAGTGGAGATATCGATGCTCTCCGGATGCACTGTAAACAGCAAATGGCCTTTTCTAATTATGAAGCATTTGTCTCAGAACATTCCAGCCGTTGGAATTTGGCTTTAGGCAAACATATGCCTTAATAATGTTGGGAAGCAATTGTGGGCTTCATGGACCCCCTAAAGGTCTTTTGTAAGCCGATTCTGTAGCACTAAGTATCTGAGTTATCACAGATGATTCAAGCTTCAAGAAAATGAGGGGTGAGGTGAGGTGTAAAAATAGAGTTTCTGGAATTCCTGGAGCATATAGTAAAGTACCTTACGGTATGAGCTGGAGCTCTTTTAATGTTGAAGGTGAAGTAGGAGAACAAGCTAATGACACCTGTCTTGTTCTTCCACCCACATCAAGCCCTCCAAAGCTTCTAGCTCATTCACACACAGTTTAGATCAGCAGAAGCTTTGAGATGAGACCTACCTACTATCTGAGAATGTTCCCTGGAAAACGGGCTGACTTGGGGAAGAATAGGTCACTCTGGAATCCTTGTCAGAAAACTCAAACAGTGTTTTGCTGCTAGGGAAAGACACTTGGAAAAGCTCAAATTGAAAACTCATTCTCTTCTAAAAGAGATTATGAAGGTCTAGAGTAATTTTTCCAATGAAGTACAAGAATAGAGATTTTATTTGGACAGAATGTTTGACATACACACAAAATGCAATTTAGAAAATACTTGATGAGCTCTACTTTGTGCCATCCCAGGCACAAGAGAGGCATGCAAAGAAATTATATGAATATTGATATGTGGGGCTCAGTGTTAACCCTTTATTTGCTGAGCTGAGGAAATCCTTGGGAGTCCTGGGCAGAGGGCTGGGAATAGTCAGGGAACTTAGGGAAGTGGCTGTTTGTTAATAAGTAAACCATACTTATTTAGTAATTTGTATGTCCCTATGGATGCAGACCAGCTAAAGTATTACCTCTTCCCTTACCACTCTTCCTGTCTCCTTCTCTGAGGTAATCCTTTCTCCAGGATACTTAGACCAGGGGCTCTTAATCTTAAGGGTGCCATGGACCTATTTGTCACTCTGAAGCATATGGACTCATCTAAGAATGTTTATAAAAGCATAAAATAAAATACACAGGATTACAAAGAACCATGTATGTTGAGATACAATGATAAAACATTTAATAATTGTGATAAAATAATACATTAAAAATGAGGTCTAGAGCTCTAGTAACTACCATAAGTTCAAAATAATGATGAATGTAAATTATATTTAAGATATCTGCAGCAAATGTAGGATGATATAAAAATAGACATGGTTTCTGTTGCTGACAAACCACTTACTGTGGTTTGTTGCCTATACTTATAGAAGAAATGCTAAATTTCAGTAACAGGGTAGTAAAAATAAAGATGTTGTTGTCCCACCTCACATTCACAAATCCTTTGTGTTTCATCCACAGACTGCTTGGGGCTCCATGGACCCCAGGTGTCTCTATTCAAATTCCTGTAACAAATACCATAGACCGGTTGGCTTAAACAACAAACACTGATTTCTCAGCGTTTTGGAGGCTTGAGGTTCAGCCTCAGGGTGCCAGTGTGGTGAAGTTCTTGGTGAGGGCCCTCCTCCTGATTATGTCCTCAAGTGACCTTTTCTAGGTGTGTGCATGGTGGGAAGGAGGAGGGAGAATAATAAGTGTGTATTGGTCTTCATCTCTTTTCTGGCACAGAGATCCTAAAATCCTTGGAATTTCCTAAGTGAGGAAAGCAACTGACCATAGGTCAGATTTGGCAGGAACGATAGTTTGTCGGCCTCTGTACTAGATCGCAGGTTTCTTGAGGGCAAGAATCGTCACCTTGTTTTCTGTCCCTTATATATAGCAACAGTGTCAACTAGATTGGCGTAAAATAAATATGGGCAGAATACTTATTTGAGTCTATAAGTGCTCTATACCTACATATGCTTTCTCAGTATTCTTCCAAAATTCAAATTGGGCAGCAGATGAATTCCCCAGTAGGAGAATTTAAGCCAAACCCAGATTTGTGGTTTCATAATCTAGCACAATTTTATGGCTCATTCTTCTATAATCTTGGTGTCCCCTAAATGAAGGTCAACTTTTGCCTACAGTGAAGGTATTCTTTTTTTTTTCTTTGTGGTACGTGGGCCTCTCACTGTTGTGGCCTCTCCCGTTGCGGAGCACAGGCTCCGGATGCGCAGGCTCAGTGGCCATGGCTCACGGGCCCAGCCGCTCCGCTGCATGTGGGATCTTCCCGGACCGGGGCACAAACCCGTGTCCCCTGCATCGGTAGGCGGACTCTCAACCACTGCGCCACCAGTGAAGCCCTAAAGGTATTCTTAATGTACTCATACACTTAGAGATCCCAGAGCAATGGTAACTTGTATTTTTTCCACAGAGTTCAATCTGGCCTTAACCTGAAAAATGATAAATGTTTCCAATAGTGAATTTTAGATACATACTTGAACAAAAAGGAAAATCCCTTCCCAACCCTTTTTCTGCTTTACACTCTTCAGACTTATGTGTTCAACAACAGTAATCATTGTGAAAATCACAGGAATTTTATTTGAAGTGCTTATCCCCTACAGAGATTAATATACCACTTAATATCAAAGGTAAATGGATTTTTTGAATGTTCTCTAAGTTATGGAAGCAACAGACATATACTCCAGCAGGCTGTTTAAGAAGCAGGATGTTAATCACAACTCCAATATAACCATACTTCTGACAACATTACAAGGTGATTATTAGTCATGCTTGCCCACTTGTAAAATGCTGACTTGACTAATATGCATATTGGCAGCATATAAAAAAGGTGTTGGCACCTTGCCCAAGGTCATGGACAAACTTGAAGTTTCATTGAGCCATATTGATTATCATGCAAAATATCTGGAACACAGTTTTACTCAGACATTCCATTTACATGGGCTATTGAAATCAGAAGATAAAACAAAAATACTGAATTCTGTGAACTTAATTTCAGAGATTGTTTTTCTACACATGAATTATATCTAATGAATTCAGTTTAGACATTTTAATGTAACCTTAGAGTCTGACTAGGCATATATATTTTCTGCAGGTGAACTTCATGTACAGAAATTACATTAATTAACAATGATACCCAGTGTTTATCAAATAAAAAGCAAGTTTCTTGAGTTGGGGGAAGTTAGAGGAAACAAGACAGGGACTTTTCTCTGAGGGAATGTAGTACAAACTTATTTGAGGTAACGTAATATAGACATAGAGATAATTGACCGTGTTGGTAACATGTGCAAAATGCCAGTAAATGACACAGAAAAAGCTATAGCTGTAAGACAAAAAGGTTGTTTATCGGGAGAGACAAGAGATGGAGCCTGGCCTTGAAATGTGAACTCAGACTAATAATGCTGCAGGTAACTTAATACACACACACACACACACACCCTGCCAAGCCTCTGCTGTTACTCCCATTGCTGCCTTATTCACTAAGACCCTCCTCACTTCACTCCTGAATTACTGTGGCCTCTGCCTGGCACTCCTTACTCCTTGTCTGAATCTGTGCACACAATGTATTATTAGAACAATCTTCCTCACACTGAGCTTTTATCATATTAACTACTGTGCCCTATGGTTTGTACAAAAAGTGTTATTTTGATGGCGCCAGTGTTGGTCTGTGTTCTGCTTGACTCCAGTGTTTCTGAATCCAGTGTGTCCCTCCTAGATTAGTCTTTCTCAGCTATCATTATGATATCTTTCGATTTATGAGATTGTAATAGAAGCTTTTATATACTGTTTACCAGGATGTGATGTTTTTCTGCGGGGCAAAGCCTTAAAATGTATATATGCTTTATTTCACCTTGACATTATGCTTTTAATCATGCCTTTGTGCATTTAAAAAATATGTATAATACAACTATTTATTGCTGCTATTTTTAAAATAAAATTTGTTGGCATATCCTAATTGGTCCTTTGGAAGGAGGACTGTATACTGGAAACACCTGGGAACCATTAAAAATGATGAATATAGAAAATACTTTTTTTTTCTAGTAAGCATTTGATTTTTTTTTTTTTGATATCCCCATGGTATATCCTTTAAAATTGTGGTTCTTTCTTTTGTCTTTTTAAGATCTCTAATAGCTTTCTGTTGTTCATCAAATTAATCCTTGCTTCCTGTGCCTGGCTTCCAGGGCCCCGCATCAACCTACTCTCAAATTGTGTAGCAACCTTATAGAAATCTCAACCATTGCAGTCTGTTTTATCCCTGACTGGACTCCCGCAGCCCATACTCACTTCCAGCTGTGCTCTTGTTTATGTACTTTCCCCACTTGATTACCCTTTGTGTCTCTCTCCTCGTTCAACTCCTATCACTTGTTTAAAATAAATTTATTTACTTTTGGCCGCATTGGGTCTTTGTTGTGGCTTTCTCTAGTTGCGGCAAGTGGGGGCTACTCTTCGCTGTGGTGCGCGGGCTTCTCATTGTGGTGGCTTCTCATTGTTGCGGCTTCTCGTGTTGCGGAGCATGGGCTCTAGGGGCACAGGCTTCAGTAGTTGTGGCATGTGGGCTCAGTAGTTGTGGCTCGCAGGCTCTAGAGCACAGGCTCAGTAGTTGTGGTACACAGGCTAAGTTTCTACGTGGGATGTGGAATCTTCCTGCACCAGGGATTGAACCTATGTCCCCTGCATTGGCAGGCAGATTCTTAACCACTGCGCCACCAGGGAAGTCCCATATCATTTTTTAAGGGTCTACTTCTTATGAATCTTGTCCTGATTTTCTCAGTCCTTTGTGGCTATATCATCCAGTTTTATGGTTCGTCTCAGGTAAACAGGTGTTCTGGAAAGGAGCCTGGATTCAACAGAGGAACTAGAATGTGACTGGAGAATACATGTGAGATGAGCATTGTTTTCTGCTGAAGGTTGATTTTTGAAGGCTATTTGGAATGGAGCCATGCACACACAGGTCCTTGCTGCTTTGTTCTTTTTCTACTTAACTGACAATCTTTGTTCTCCAGTAAAGAGCTGGCCAAGGGAGAAGTCATGTTTTCTTTTTTAGCTTCAAACAATTTTGCAAGGAAAAATTAGGTAAAGTTCAAAGATAAAGGTTTGCTTTAGAGTGCAATATTCCTTTTATCATCTTTTTCACCTGTTCCTCTGTGGATTACTTCTAGCATCCTCCTGCAAGGCACATACATGGCCTGATTACTTGAGCATTTTCTCCTCTCCCTTATACCCAAATCTTGATCTATTGCATTCACTGGGCTTAGTCTGAGAACTGTGAAGAAGAGAGAACTGCATTCGTCCATTTTTGTTTTTGGATCACTAAACTATACCTCAGCCCCATTAACTGGTCTTTCTCAAACCCCTGCACAGCCCTTCTCTACCCCATACTCCATGGGTACTATGTATGAATTGTCTTTTTTAGTTCATGTGCTAACCTAAAATATTTCTATTATGAAAATTTGCAGACATACAAATAGAGAGCATAGTAAAACATGCTTCTTGAATACCCATCACACAGATTCAATTACCAACATTTTTAGTGTACTCTTTTAAAACCTAAGTTTATCTTAATATTTTGTTCTCTTATGCTATAACATCAGTCTTTCTAAAACTTATCTTTTAGTCATGTGCTTAATAGATCGAATAGTGATCTCTTCTGTGGTATTCAGTTTCAATACTTAATCATTCATTGTTAAAGACAGTGGTATGTGAGAGAAATTAAAATTCAACAAACATAGCTAATATATTGATAACTTCATATGGTAACTTTGGGCACAGGTTACAATTTAATTGTAATTATTATTTCTATTCTATTAAGTTAACCCCTAAAGTTAACCCCTAAACCTGAAAACTAAATTTTCACCTATATTTTTTAAAATTAAAATATGATCAATCATGTGAGTCATTAACCTCATTCTGGTTAATTACCAGGCAGTGTTATTTCTTGTGAACCTCTTATTCTTCATCCGATTTCCTTTGTATATAGTCTTGAAATTACTAAATACTTTCAATGTGTTCTTAGACTGTCTCATCCCTTAAGGACATAAGAGCAACAGGAATCTTCCTTATAGACATTAATACTAGTATTGAAAATTATGAACTACATTTTGTCTGTAAGAATACTTGCCTTCTTAACTAAATAGGATAGCTTTATGATATTAGCTTTAAACCAAGGCTAATCATTTTTATTCCACTGAATAACTCATTGCTTTTGCACATTATAATACACTGTTGAAATTCTTTAATTTTTTTTTCCTTTTTTTTTTTTTTTCTTTTTCTGCAGCTCTTGTAAATGTGAAACTCTGGGCCATTGATCGACAATGTTTTCAAACAATAATGATGAGGACAGGACTCATCAAGCATACCGAGTATATGGAATTTTTAAAAAGGTAGGATGCTTTCTTTTCTCCTGAGAGTGTTTTATTGTCTTTTCAACCTTCCTCTGAAATGCAGCCCAGGGAACACTTTTTGCCTTTATCTCAGTCTTATTAGCCTACAAATTTGTGGAAGTACAAGACTTTGGACTGGCTTCTTTCTATTTCTGCTGCCAAATTTCATGATAGTTGGTTAAGTCAGAACTTCAGAGTTTCATACAACATCCTGTCATAGAGGAGAGCAGCACAGAGGAGAGAAGCAAGTGAGCATTTGCAGGAACAATGACAACAAAAAGGATATTGAGTCCATCTCTAACTGTTGATCAATATATTTACCTCTTCTAAAGCAACCCACAGTATAACACTGAATCATCTCTGTGTGAGGTTCTGTATTAAAGATCAGATGACTAAGATGAAAAGTTCCAAGAAGAAGTTTATTACCCTTTAATCCTGAATTTAATTTCCCAAATTAAATTCATTTTATGTTGCAGTTCTGAGGTATCAAAAGCTTTTCTTTTCCTGATATTATATATTATCATAATAACTCAGTATACCATAGGAATTGGAATAAAATGCCAGCTTTCGTTTCTTAGGAATATACTGATAGTCACTGAAATTCATTTGTCTCTATGCTTATTTTATTTTAAAGAGTATATATTATCATTAAAAAGAATATTGACAACTTTGACTTTTTTTGAAAAATAGTTATTTTGTATAATTTTTCTTTTGAAACAGAACCATCACTAAATAGTGATGTACAGAGTATGTGAGCTAAATGGGAGTGTAACACCAATTAAGATTTCATTTTTGAGTGCTAGAATGTTAAACTGGCCTTTTTATTTTTGGTGGAGAAATGGTTTAAATGGAGTCAAAAAATCATATTTTGTGTCAGTGATGGAAAAATCTTAATGGATATCTATTGAATTTTCTTAAATGCAATTTTACTGTTCCTTACTTGGGTATTTCTTTTGGTTAACTTATTGTTTCTGATTACATTTTTTATTTCCACATAATTTTTTCTTTATTCCTGGTAAAAGGGCAATAAAATTCAAATATGACATCAGGTGAGACCATATTAAAAAAAATTACTCTATTGGCAAGGTGTTGGTTTTTTTACTAAAGGTGATTGAATGAAACAGAAGTGGAAATATGAATTTCTTCTGTTTGAAGATTAGTATAGTTTGCGAGGAAATTAAATTATTCAGGTGCCATCTGTGTATGTTATATATGTATATATATGTTGATATGTGTGCTGATACATAGATGTGTGTATGTGAATGGAGACAGAGAAAGAGACAGAATGAATGTTCATTTTTAAGCCTTTATTAAAGTACAAGTTATTGATTTCTTGTGATGCAGCCCTGACAGAGAAAGATCCCAATTGGTAATCAGTGAAATGCTTGTTTGTGGAACAGAGTTAACTATTTATCTCACATACCTAAGAGCTGGGTATTTATGATGCTGGCTTCAGCTTCCATAAGTTAGTTTTCATAAGGAAATGGAATGAGTGCCAATGCTGTCTTTCATGGCTCCAACAGAAACTCTTTTTTAGAGGCACAATTTCAGGAAATTGTAGATGTCTGTGTGTGTGTGTGTGTAATTGACCCTGGATATACTTTTATTTTTGTATTCTCAGAGATGCCCAAATTTGTAATCTATTTTGACAATTCAAACCTTAAACAATAAAAGTTGGTTCTCTTAGACTGCGTAAACATTTCTTGTTGGTCACCTTAGAGCAAGTGGAGTTTAACTGATTTACTAAAAGAGACAGGCACTGACTTTGATGTCACTCTTCATCTGGCCACTCTGTAAAACAGCAAGTCCACATCATTTGTGTATGTAGTAGAGGGCTGGGAGTCCAGAGAGGTGACAAATGACCACTGTTGCCTGGGGCCAGCTTTAATCTTCCTAAATTATGACTGTGACCAACTGGTTCTCTTTCTACAATGCTTCAGTGGCTCATAGTTCCTGTTGAATTAGTTACAGCATCATTAGCTGGGTATTCAAGGTCCTCCCACAGCCAATGGCAGCCTGCTTTTTCAGCCAGGTTTCTTCTTGCCCCAGGCAAACCAAATGATTCCATGTGCCCAAACAGACCTTGTGCTTTTATATAGCACACTGCCTCTGTTGCCTTTTCCCCCATTGTCAATGTTTAAATCTCTCTCTTCTTTTTATATTCAACTAAAAGCTGCCCTTTCCACAGATACTGATGGTTCTACTGGGAAGCAATCTCTTTCTTCTCTGGAGCTTCATTTCTACCATATGTGTTATTTTCTACTTTATTATAATCTCACTGCTAAACTTATCTCTACTTTTAAACTACAGACTTTTCAGGACTAGAGCTATTTCTTAAGCATCTTGGTATTCTTCTTTGGCACACATCTTAACACTTTGTAGACAGGCAGTTTACAGGACAGTAAGTGTGGGACGAATACGTAATTTGCAGGGCCCATTGGAAAATAAAATTCAGGGCTCCTTTTGCAAAAATTGTGAAAAATTTCAAGACACTGGTGGCATAGTATGAAACCAAGTATAGGGATCTTCTAATCTTGGGCCCTGTGCTATTATACTTGTGAAACTAAGAGTGAGTAATCATTCCTCCTTCACTTTCCCAGGTTAATGCTTGCTGCCATTTATTTTGAAAGGCTGTTGGGATGACATAATATTCCCCAAGGAAATGTAGATCTTGTCAAACTAAGATGACCAAAATTAATTAAACTTTTCTACCATAACTTCAGAATTTTTTTATTTCCCTGTTTATTGTTGATATTAAAATTCTGCTTACCACTCTTACATTATGTAAAAGCTTTAAAAGTTTATGTAGTTAAATCAGCCAACTTTTTACTTTATGGTTTCATGTTTAGAAAGACTTTATCATAAAAACATAGACTTAATACTTAAATCCTCTGTAGCAGCCTGTGTGTGTGTGCATGTGCGCTTGTGTGTATGCGCATGGCGGGGTGTTTTTCTCTAATATGTTTGCTAAATAAAACTTTCATCTGAATTTTTCTACTATAGATACATATACTTTATAGTTTGTTAAGGACTTAAAGCAATGTGACACAATCAGAAAAATTAAAACTCTAGCAGATAGTATTAGAAATCATCAGAATTCTTCGCAGTGAGGTTCTCTATGGTACATTGGAATTTCCTCCTAATGGAGGACTTTGAAGGGCAGGGACAGGCTAAAAGAGGAGTGATTCTGTATCACTGCTCATCTCTCCATACCACACTTCACTTTTCTAAATAAGCAGTAAATTTGGAGGGTGAGAAAAGGAGGGGACACATCAGGCATGTAAATGCACAGACAAAATGCAAGGCTTTTTCTTTATTATCAAAGTCGGTTTTTTTCATTCCAGTGTGTTTACTCATTTTGTAACCACCAGTCATGTGGTCTGGCCTCCTCTTTGCTATTAAACTCCACATCAAACCGTGATTCTGGTTCTTTAATCCTATTTAGTCGTTTCTCTTTTGTGCTTAAATTTCACATTCCTTGATGTAAACACAGATGTTCCTATGCAAGCATAGCAAAATATATATATACATATATATTTAAGGGGCAGTGCTGCTAAGCAAGGTACGATTGCTACAGGTCCAGTAGCGATTTTGTGAGCTGCATTTTCTATCTTCTTTGGCTACTGAAAAATGCTGTTGTTTTGCAGTTGGATTTTGAAAAATAACTGCCAGAGTTAACTGCCAGAGTTAATTTGTGTTGCTTTGTTCTGAGCATATCCTCTGTGCTACTGTTGGCACAGACATCTATACCCGGAGGAGCATTAGAATGCAGCTGTGTGACCACTGGGATATGCTTGAAGGAACTGGGTTTTCTGTTGGCCCCAAACTATGATGATGCTGAACCTCTATTTATCTTAATGCCTCCTTGACAAATCAGACACAGCAGGGACTGCTTGGAATTTAAGCTACTCAATCAAGCCTGTCGACCCACAAATAAACCTTTTCGTGATCCACTAAGGAATCTTTTGGTAAGGCAGATATGCTTGCATCATCATTCTGCATAAAACCTTGCCATGACTACTGCTCACTCCTAAGATAAAGTAGGTCTTTGGCACTGTCGTCAAAGCCCTGCTTCCTCTGGCTACTGCTGACCTCCCGAGGTTCATCTTACTCCATCTTCTCCTTCCTTGTCTTCTCATTCCCCTTTGCTCTAGTCACGTGGTGAGCCTTCATTTCCTTATATGCTGTGTTCCCTCCCAATGGAGATCCTCCTAAGAGACTCCTCTCCCTTTGAATAGATACATTTTCTAGGGTGATCTATGGTGTAGTACCCTGGAAATGGTGTGCCATTATGGCAGAAAAAAGAATCTGATCTCTCTCAAACAATTACAAATTTCTGATTTACCTTCCTTAGGTTGAAAGAGAAATTAATAGTATTAGCCACCAAGTTTCATGTTGTATTTTCAATAAATAGAATTTTAAAGTTTAGGGATTTTGAAGTTCTTTACCTATTTGATTCTCAGCTGACTCTCCAACCGTTAAGGAATTTGGAGGTAGTTTTCAGTTTTAAAACTATCAGTCATGTGGTTTGGCCCTCTTTGGGCAGAAGAGTGGATCTTCTCCAGGGATCTCTGATCAGATCCCTGGAAGCTAATTTATAACAAAGCCCAAAGCTAATGGCTCCCTATGAGGGCCGTAGCAGCATCCACATACAAAGTGTCAAGGTGAGGAGTAGGCCTTTGGCAAATCATAGAACTACTCTGTTGATTAAGCCTTCTGCCCCAGTTTTCTCATTGAAAGCCCTGGTATACATTTTGATGCTGTGTAAAGGTTCCTTATTCTGTATGTCCATTCCTAGGGAGTAAGCCCCAATCTAGTTTGTTATTCCCCCTTATTCTCTAAAACAATAATACTTGTATATACATCTAACATATAATTAAATAAATGTTACTTACATATGCATATTAGAAAAGTAAGTGATTCCTTTAAAAAAAAGCAATATGACTTTGTTCTAGAAACTTCATGCTATCCTTTGGGTATCAGAATGACCTTCACTATGTGGATAATTTCATTTGGGGTTGACTCGGTGACTTCAGCCTATATCCCAGACCGGCCTTCCTGAAATGTCTTTAATTGCTTTACATTTCTCTCACCTGGTAGTTTTGACCACACCTGTCACTAGCAGCAGCCTAGCCTATATAATGATGCATCTTCATGTCTGGTCTCATACATCAGTAATGATTAAATTTTAGTTTTAGAAAAATCTAAGGCAAGATATAGTTTCATCTCTGTGCACATTTTATAGGTGAAGGAATTGAGTCTCAGAGGCCAAAATAAGCTCACATTCACTTAGAAACAGAACTTAGAACTCAGGTTTCAGAATTCCCAGTCTGAATATTCTACCATACCTGGACTCAAGTTCACAGTTCATTCACAGCTTCTAATGAAGCTTCTCACTATAGTAAACTTAACATGAGGGTGGGTTAGTGGTATTTTCTTTTTGCCACTCCACGAAGGTAACATACTTATATTATTAGTTTGATATTATATAGACTTTTTTCTGTACTTTATATTATTAGTTTGATATATAGACTTTTTTTCTGTACTCTATATGTTTTTAATTTCGGCCTGGGGTAAGAAAATTTTTAAATGCCTTGCAAGTTTTTCCTTCTCTGATCCAGTTTAAAAACCCCCAAATTTCATTTTCTTATAATTCAATACAACAGGTCACCTTGTTTCTCAGATTTTTATTGTTTATCATATTTATAAAAACATAGGGAGAGATTTAGAGTTCTTTGAGTAGAATACAAACTTGTAAGGGATATGAGAGGTTGCTCATTTCACTAATGAGAGAGCCGAGGCCTAGATTGGTTATGGGAGTTGTCCAAAGTCACATGGACAATTGGTAGTACAGTTAACCCTTGAACAATGTGGAGGTTAGGGGCACCAACCCCCATGAACTCAAAAATCTGAGTATAACTTACAGTCAGCCCTCTGTATCCATGGTTCCTCCATATCTGCCATTCCACATCCTCAGATTCAACCAACCATAGATCATGAGGCACTCTAGTGTTTACTATGGAAAAATTTTTCATGAAAGTGGACCCATGCAGATCAAATCCCTGCTGTTCTGGGGTCAACTATATACTGATCCAGCTCTCTGCCCTCAGGTAAAGCTGAAATTCAACTGTCTTTTGTTCAAAACCTCCAGCATATAACTCAACACGATCTTGACTAAACACATGTTCCAGTGTTTCACAATTCCTCTATGAGGAAGCCAAGCTCTATTTAATACTCCTGCTAAGATTGCTATATTGTCCATAGGAAGAGAAAGTAACTGCTTATACCTGCCCTTGTAATATCAGTTTTGAATGACAGATGTGGGGTGGGGTCTGGAAATTTACATTTTTAACAAGTTCTCAGGTGATGCTCATGCTTTTCGTCTGGGGACCACTCTTGGAAATCATTGATCTAGAATATAAGATGAAGGTAGAAAATATATTTCAAATATTTTAAATGTTTGTATGACTTGTTATGAAAAGGGTACTTGTTTAAATTTTGGATTCAGCATCTTATAGGTATGTAATCTTAGGCAAGTTTCTTTAAACAGACTCTCAGTTTCTACAACCAAAAATAGGATACCCTCCCATAATGAAGGATTATAATTAGGAACAAACAAAATATGATAATATGAGCAAACAGTTACTGAGTGTGTGCTAAGCAATGTTCAAAACACTTTAGATGTATTAACTTATTTAATCCTCAAGAAAAATCTTTAAGTACTAGCATTTACATTTTACAGATGAGAAAACTGAGGCCAAAGAGTTAAAGTTCCACAGCTAGTTAGGGGTAAAGCCAGTAGTTCCAGAACCGATCTAAACTTGGTCGCATACTACCTCAGTAACTGCTGGATACTCAAATATTAGTTCCCACCCATTGCTGCCCTCCTCAACAAATTTACATTTACTTTGCCTGGAGATTTGGGTAGTTGACTTTGTCCTTGCTGTATCTGGGTTTCCCATTTACTGTATTTTTTTCTCTAATATTGCCCTTTCCCCAAACCTCAGTAATTTTTTCCTTCCTCCCACCCCTGAGGATATGTTCTTAGAAATAAATGCTCTGTGATAGCATAAGAGCTGTCACTTTAAATGGTGATGAATAAAAGTGATGATGTCTTAGAATTGCTTAGGCTCAGTGATGTTTGGAAATCTACCACCTGTATGTCAGCAGGCACCATTATTACTAAAATGGATATTAAATGACCAAGAACTAAGGGTCAGTGTCTTTTGGCTTCAGAGGAAAGTGTCTGTGGCTTGAAGCTCCTTTCTACCCTCCTGCCTGGAGCTCTTCAAGCACAGATGGTGGTCTTTAGGCAGGACCTGTCCTTGCTTAGTTAAGCTGAGTTCTGTGAACTTCTTTAAGGAATTGCACTATTTGGACATTTATTGATGGAGTATTTTGGTACACTTTAGTCTGAAGAAATCATGATGCTACATTTTGGGCACAAATTATGTAGGGGACAACATAGTCTAATCAACTTGTTGAGATCACATTTGTGGAAAAACAAAATCACGATCCCACTTTCCCTAGATTTTAAAGGGAGAGATGGCAAAAGAAGGTGCATATGAAAATAGTTTTAGGGATTTTGGACCTTTTTAAAACATTTTCAAAGGATAGGTGACAGACCTTTTAAGCTCATAAGCTTTGAGCTTTAATAGAGCTTTTCTAGAAGATTGTGAAACCTGCATTACAATTAAGCTTTGCAAAGCTGGCATAGTTTTAATTTGATGGCAAATAATGTGACGAATAAAGAGGCACTTTCTCACACCATTTTCAAGTTGGCCTGCTTACAGCCCATTTCATGGTAGCAGATCCATTCTCATTAAAGGTAACAGAGGAGCAGATAAATGTAAAAGTGGCCATTAATTTCATGCTGTCATCTAGCATTTGCACAAATGTCTCCATATTGATCCTTTTTAAAAAGAAAATGTAATCTGATATTTGCATAATATAGTGATTAAAATTATTCATCTACAATGTTTACATATAGGCATACTCACCTCCACATGTGTGAATTCCTTCTAATTCTTGCAAATAATTAATAAGACATCTGATTTATGGTATTTGTGGCTAAAATTGTCCATTTAAGTCAAGTAATGAGTCTTATACAGACAAGTACTGTTTGGGTCTGAGGAAGACAAGGTCCCAACTAAGGGACTTAGTACATTGATTCATTATGCTGCTCCTTCCTGAGTCTAAGCTTGAAAGGATGTGTCCCTTTGGGGATTATAGGCTGACTTTCCTCCATCACGTTCCTAGTATAGTTTCTCAATACTCTGGGGTTTAAAAAACTAAAGCAGTGTGATAAAGCAGTTTAATATTCTTCCATTTTATTGCTGTAGTTTTGATCCTTATAAATCATTTCTGTAGTGAGGCTTCTTTATTTTTTATTGAAGTATAGTTGATTTACAATACTATATTAGAGGCTTATTTCATTTCTGTATCTTTCATACTGAGCCTACTTACTGTCCTATCATTTTAAAATGTTTTGTATGCCAATGATTGGTGCATCTGGGAGGGAGTTGTTTTCCATCAGGAGAACTACTCTGTAATGAACAAGTTCAGAAGGAATCCATGAGCTTTTAGGGAAACTAAGACGAGGAGCTCCTTGGATCCCGGCAACCTAGATTTCTCCACTAGATGTAGAAATCTACTTCCCCACAGCTGGAGAGAAATCTGAGAATCTGGAGTGTGGATGAGGAAACTCTGTTGAGGGCCAAAGTAAACATCCGGGTGATTTAGACAAAGTATGTGTCTCAGCTTGTACGTTTTATCTGTCGTGGGAAGAGGAGAATACATCAGTTTGTTTAGAAATAGCCTGAATACGGAGAAATATGACTCATAGTTTCTGTTTCTAGGGTTTGTGTGGTGTGTGTGGTTTTCTTTTTTTTGCTTGGAATAAAGTAAGTCATAATTTATTTACCAATATGACTTTACCAAGGTGACCTCTTAAGCTTAGAATCTGGCTGTTAAGCAGAAAGGGTATCTCCAAGCCAGACAGTTCTGCTTTTCTGCTTTGCCTCAGGTGTAGGGAAAGTGTGCTGGAATGGGAAGCCATGAGAGGGAGCAGCTGGCATGTCTGGTAACAGAAAGATGGGCTGGGTTCTGATCACTCCCCCACAGTGAGAGTTTTCAGAGCAGTGGAGACAAGGGAGGAAACAAGAACAAAACAGCCCACACCTGCTACTTTATACACATTTATCTCACTTACCTTTGACGGGATTCTTTGAGGGAGTTGGCATTATTCCCATTTTATTGAGGAGGCAACTGGAGTTATGAAAATGATAAGCTTTCCCAGCATCACACAGCTGGATTCAAAACCAGACCCGGTCCCAAAGTCCTTGTTCTCTTGATCACATCAGGACAACTTCCTGAAAATGGATAATGTCAGGAGATAAATAGATGAGTATTTATTATTTTTTATATATAGAAGAAAAGAGCCAATTGGTGAACATATTAAAATAAAAAGTCACAAGGATAAATAATGACAAAATTTATTTGGAAATTCATTTCTTGATGCATTTCAACCATTGAAAAAAATTCCTAACATTAATTTGTGTGTAATCATCTATCCATATATGAAAGGAATCGTGAGGTTTTGAAGAGTTATTTAAAAACAGAGGGGAGAGGATATTTCTTCTTTGAAATCTCCTGATAAGCATAGTATTTTAAAATTTGTATGTATACAACAAATGATAGAATATTTATGTCAAAGCCTAGGATTCCAATTAAGCAGTGTAACTTCAGTTATTCTATAAATACATAGGGTTTAAAATTATTCAGTACTTTTGAAGAAATTCTGTTTTCTCAGTTTACTGGATGGGGTCCAATGGGTAAACATTGCATTCCATGTTTGGAAAAAACTCCTTAAGTCCTCTGGTCTGTTGTGCAAACAGAGATAAATTAAAGTTGCCTCAGAGGATGGATTTGTTTGTTTTATTTTTTGAAAGGAATCCATGAGTAAATTTAACACAGACAAGGCCAAGATTTAAGGCAATACAAGGAACATATTAAAATTCAAGGACTTTAGTTGCAGAGAATTCTGAATTGTTACAAATTTCATCTCTCTTTTGCTCATATGCACTCTGAACTCTGTATACTTAGAAGTAGCATTGTTTGCTGAAATTATGTCCTGGTGTTAGAGACAGGGGAGTTACAGGGAATGAGAGATTTTTGTTGTTATTGTTACTCTATGTTCCAATATCGCCTGGATAAAAATATGAAAACATACCATAAGACTATCCAACAGATAAGTCTGAAAAGTAGCTAAACCCTAACCAGCAAGAAGTTATTGACTGGTCTTTTAGTGAAGTTAGTGAATATTATTCTAAATGGCGTTAAGCGAACCTTCCTTCCTCCCTTCCTCCTTCCCTTTCTCCCTCCTTTTCTTCCTCTTCCCTTTCTTCTTTGCTTCCCACCTTTCTCCTATTCTTCCTCTCCTCCTCCTCCTCCTCCTCCTCCTCCTCTTTTTCCCTCAATAAATAAATGCATTCAGATGTAGTAGTAGTCAGTAGCTTCTTATGGGTAAAGTTTTTGGTGTTTTGGTACAAACAACATGTGATCAAAAGGGTGGATTAAAACCAATATATTCTGCTATGTTAAAAATATTAAATTCATATTTTAAGTACTTTTAGACACTTAATACAAAAGGTGAAGAGTGTGCTAAGTATTTAGTAGTAATGATAGGACCACCTGGCAAAATGAAGAATTCTATATTGGATGTGCAGAATTAACCCAAATGAGGTTTTGTTACCTATATTAACACATAAAAGTGACCTTTTGCATTGAATAAGAAATAAGATGAATCTATGAAAATTGGAGTCTACTCTAGGAAAACAATTTTCATTCATTTAGCCTAGTTTAAGGATGTATTGTCTCCCTAATGACAGTTCACTCAGTCTTCACTCTTGATGACTTAAGCTCTGATTCTCAGAATTCTAATGGCTAGTTAATTAGGCTCTCTAGCACTAAACTATTTTTACTTCAATTTGAAGCTCTCTAATAAGACAAGAGAGATCCTCTTTGAGTTAAAAAAAAAATCAAGCTTTTTAGAAAAGAGAGAATTTTTCTATCACTAATAATTATTCTTTTTTTAAATCTTTATTAGAGTATAATTGCTTTACAGTGGTGTGTTAGTTTCTGCTTTATAACAAAGTGAATCAGTTATACATATACATATGTCTCCATATCTCTTCCCTCTTGCATCTCCCTCCCTCCCTCCCTATCCCACCCCTCTAGGTGGTCACAAAGCACCAAGCTGATCTCCCTGTGCTATGTGTCTGCTTCCCACTAGCTATCTGTTTTACGTTTGGTAGTGTATATATGTCAGTGCCACTCTCCCACTTTGTCCCAGCTTACCCTTCCCCCTCCCCATATCCTCAAGTCCATTCTCTAGTAGGCCTGCATCTTAATTCCCGTCTTGCCCCTAGGTTCTTCTGACCATTTTGTCTTTTTCTTTTTTTAGATTCCATATATATATGTTAGCATACGGTATTTGTTTTTCTTTTTCTGACTTACTTCATTCTGTATGACAGTCTCTAGGTCCATCCACCTCACTACAAATAACTCAGTTTCATTCCTTTTTATGGCTGAGTAATATTACATTGTATATATGTGCCACGTCTTCTTTATCCATTCATCTGTTGATGGACACTTAGGTTGCTTCCATGCCCTGGCTATTGTAAATAGAGCTGCAATGAACATTTTGGCACATGACTCTTTTTGAATTATGGTTTTCTCAGGGTATATGCCCAGTAGTTGGATTGCTGGGTCATATGGTAGTTCTATTTTTAGTTTTTTAAGGAACCACCGTACTGTTCTCCATAGTGGCTGTATCAATTTACATTCCCACCAACAGTGCAAGAGTGTTCCCTTTTCTCCACGCCCTCTCCAGCATTTATTGTTTGTAGATTTTTTGATGATGGCCATTCTGACTGGTGTGAGATGATATCTCATTTTAGTTTTGATTTGCATTTCTCTGATTAATGATGTTGAGAATTCTTTCATGTGTTTGTTGGCAATCTGTGTATCTTCTTTGGAGAAATGTCTGTTTAGATCTTCTGCCCATTTTTGGATTGCGTTGTTTGTTTTTTTGATACTGAGCTGCATGAGTTGCTTGTATGTTTTGGAGATTAATCCTTTGTCAGTTGCTTCATTTGCAAATATTTTCTCCCATTCTGAGGGCTGTCTTCGTCTTGCTTATGGTTTCCTTTGCTGTGCAAAAGCTTTTAAGTTTCATTAGGTCCCATTTGTTTATTTTTGTTTTTATTTCCATTTCTCTAGGAGGTGGGTCAAAAAGGATCTTGCTGTGATTTATGTCATAGAGTGTTCTGCCTATGTTTTTCCTCTAAGAGTTTGATGGTGTCTGGCCTTACATTTAGGTCTTTAATCCATTTCAAGTTTATTTTTGTGTATGGTGTTAGGGAGTGTTCTAATTTCATTCTTTTACATGTACCTGTCCAGTTTTCCCAGCACCACTTATTGAAGAGGCTGTCTTTTCTCCATTGTATATTCTTGCCTCCTTTATCAAAGGTAAGGTGACCATATGTGCATGGGTTTATCTCTGGGCTTTCTATCCTGTTCCATTGATCTATATTTCTGTTTTTATGCCAGTACCATACTGTCTTGATTACTGTAGCTTTGTAGTATAGTCTGAAGTCAGGGAGCCTGATTCTTCCATTTCCATTTTTCTTAAGATTGCTTTGGCTATTCGGGGTCTTTTATGTTTCCATACAAAATGTGAAACTTTTTGTTCTAGTTCTGTGAAGAATGCCAGTGGTAGTTTGATAGGGATTGCATTGAATCTGTAGATTGCTTTGGGTAGTAGTCATTTTCACAGTGTTGATTCTTCCAATCCAAGAACATGGTATATCTCTCCATCTATTTGTATTATCTTTAATTTCTTTCACCAGTGTCTTACAGTTTTCTGAATACAGGTCTTTTGTCTCCTTAGGTAGGTTTATTCCTAGATATTTTATTCTTTTTGCTGCAGTGGTAAATGGGAGTGTTTTCTTAATTTCACTTGCCGATTTTTCATCATTAGTGTATAGGAATGCAAGAGATTTCTGTGCATTAATTTTGTATCCTGCTACTTTACCAAATTCATTGATTAGCTCTAGTAGTTTTCTAGTAGCATCTTTAGGATTCTTTATGTATAGTATCATGTCATCTGAAAACAGTGACAGCTTTACTTCTTCTTTTCCAATTTGGATTCCTTTTATTTCTTCTTCTTCTCTGATTGCTGTGGCAATCAGGATGGGACAGGGGTTAAAGAAGCAGCTGATTTGGGGGCTCTGGCTCACTCAGGCCGGGAGGAGGGAGGGGCACGGAGTGCGGGGTGAGCCTATGGTGGCACAGGCCAGCATGACGTCGCACCAGCCTGAGGCGCGCTGTGTGTTCTCCCGGGGAAGTTGTCCCTGGATCACGGGACCCTGGTAGTGGCGGGCTGCACAGGCTCCCGGGAGGGGAGGTGTGGAGAGTGACCTGTGCTCTCACACAGGCTTCTTGGTGGCAGCAGCAGCGGCCTTGGCATCTCATGCCCTTCTCTGGGGTCTGCGCTGTTAGCTGCGGCTCGCGCCCGTCTCTGGAGCTCCTTTAAGCGGCGCTCTTAATCCCCTCTCCTCGCGCACCAGGAAACAAAGAGGGAAGAAAAAGTCTCTCGCCTCTTCGGCAGGTCCAGACTTTTCCCCGGACTCCCTCCCGGCTAGCCGTAGGGCACTAACCCCCTGCAGGCTGTGTTCACGCCGCCAACCCCAGTCCTCTCCCTGCGCTCCGACCAAAGCCCGAGCTTCAACTCCCAGCCCCGCCCGCCCCGGCGGGTGAGCAGACAAGCCTCTCTGGCTGCTGAGTGGTGGTCGGCACCGATCCTCTGTGCGGGAATCTCTCCGCTTTGCCCTCCGCACCCCCGTGGCTGCGCTCTCCTTTGTGGCTCTGAATTTTCCCTGCTCTGCCACCCGCTCTCCGCCCGCGAAGGGGCTTCTAGTGTGTGGAAACCTTTCCTCCTTCACGTCTCCCTCCCACTGGTGCAGGTCCCGTCCCTATTCTTTTGTCTCTGTTTATTCTTTTTTCTTTTGCCCTACCCAGGTACGTGGGGAGTTTCTTGCCTTTTGGGAGGTCTGAGGTCTTCTGCCAGCGTTCAGTAGGTTTTCTGTAGGAGTTGTTCCATGTGTTGATGTATTTGTGGGGAGGAAGGTGACCTCCGCATCTTACTCTTCCGCCATCTTGAAGCTCCTCCCACTAATAATTATTCCTCATAGCTCTTGTTAAATTGCTCTGGCATCTCAAAGTACATGATTAACTTCTTTAAATAGTTTTTTTCCATATAAACTTAACAAAAATCTGATTATATTTTTTCATACTTTTCTCTCTTCCAAGTAAACAGAGGATTCCTTTCAGAAAATTTTATAAATTGTCAATAAAGGAATAAAGTGAAAATGCCTTTTTATTTTTAGATTAATGCCCTAACCTAAGATGAAAACTTAATTTCCTTCTTTGGACATATAAGCACTCTTTGGAAAGACCCTAGCCCACTACAAATGTAGTGGACTTAAGTACTAGTGCATCTTACTCTTCCTTTTCTGAAAAGTGGCAGACTTTATTCATACTTAAGGTTCTTAGGCTCAAATTAAGACAGAATTATTCAAAGCAGATTTTAGAATTAACAAATATACTATAGAGTTAGACCTGGAGTACTTCAGGACTCTGTGGCTGACATTATTTTTCTGATCTTTTTGTCTGAGCCACATGTTTGATCTTGCTTATTCAAGCTCTAGGTGTTTACTCTGTGGAAATCCCAGCATCCATAAGTCCCTTCAGTACTGTCTTTGTCATCAAGCTCCATCATGTCCATGTATACCTTGATATTTTGTTTCACCAACCTGCCTATATCCCTGTCCTGCTGTCGCCTGGCTCGTCTGTTGCTGCCATCAACACCAATTAATTTGGTCTCTTTGGAATTAGTTGAAGTTGAGTGCAGTATAGTAAACAGGTAGTGTTTTGGGATGATAGAAAAAACAGTATGGTCTAGGGGAGTAAGTGGGCCTGAGGTTGAAATGGGATGTTGATGAAGGAGCCGAATGCAAACCAGGGAAATAAGTCAGTAGTCTCCCAGCACACTGGAACAGATCTGGAGTTTATGTGAAGCTGAAGGTCTGTGCTTAGGACAGAATCAGTGAATGAACCACACTGGAATATCATTTTAGCTAAAGATTTTGATACACCAGGAAAAAGCCATAACTTGGGGAGAGATGAAGTTGAGAATAAATTCATAAGCACTGAGAATTAAAGGCATCATAATCATGAAAATTGAGGAATAGGAGATAGCTTTATATGGATTTCAAATACCTTTTAAAAATATAGCTTTTCTAAATTATTCCATTTTAACTGTTATACATTAATAAAAAAGCATATTTTATAAAAATTCTAAAAAATGAGAGAATATTGTTACTTTCCAAAAAGATACCTGCTGTCAGCATTTGAGGATTTTAGTTATATTTTTCTACTCATGTGAAAGTTTTACCTAATTGTGCTCATGATGTGTACACAGCTTTTAATGTTGTTGTTAATGTAACATTACATCTTTCCATGTTATTTAATATTAAATCTTTCCACACTCTTGGCCGTCATATGCTGTCAACCATTGACTTCTCTACTTGAGATTAAAGGACTCTTAGTTCTGGGCTTCCCTAGTGGCACAGTGGTTAAGAATCCACCTGCCAATGCAGGGGACACGGGTTTGAGCCCTGGTCCAGGAAGATCCCACATGGCACGAAGCAACTAAGCCCATGCGCCACAACTACTGAGCCTGCTCTCTAGAGCCTGCGTGCCACAACTACTGAAGCCTGTGTGCCTAGAGCCAGTGCTCTGCAACGAGAGAAGCCACTGCAATGAGAAGCCCACGCACGGCAACGAAGAGTAGCCCCCGCTCGCCACAACTAGAGAAAGCCCATGTGCAGCAATGAAGACCCAATGCAGCCAAAAAGAAAAACAAATAAATAAATAAACTTAAGAGAAAAAAAAAAAAGGACTCCTGGTTCTGCGAGACCAGGGGGCAGGGTAGATGTAATAAGAAAAGACTTAGAATGGAGGTAACACAACTTCAACCTACTTATGTGCACTTGCTGTGAATTCCGCGCACGTGCTAATCGTACTGCCCTCGGACAGTGGAGAATGGTTAGTGTCAGGAAAAGATTCTGGAGAGGAGTGAGACTGATATACAGCTTTAAAAAGAAAAGCTTCTGGGTTGGTCTTAAGTGTTCTTTTCATGTTGGGTTTTCAGATGCGTAAAGAAGGTTTTCACAGATCCTCTGTATTTTGATGGGAGAAAAAATTAAGTTAGACACTTCCTAATTTGGGTATAACATTTAAAAAGCATTTTTTATTGCAGTATACCATATGTACTATAATGTGCACAAATCTTAAGAGTACAAATCAATGCATGCTTATCTATTTATATGCCCATGTAACCAAGATCAGGTTACAGTATGTTTTCAGGTCCTTAGAAGGCCCTTCTGTGCCGCTTCCCAGTTAATCTCCTCTGTCAAAGATGACCATTATTCTGAGCTCAACCATCATTGATTAGTTTTGCCTGTCTTTCGACTTTATGTTAATGGAATCATATAGTATGTACTCTTCTGTGGCTGGCTTTTTTTGCTTAACATTATGTCTGAGAGAGCCGTCTCTTCTGTTGTGTGTATCAATAGTTCATTCTATTTTTATTGCTCTGTATAAATATTCCACAATTTGTCCATTTTAATGACAATGGTCATTTGAGTTCTGTCCAGTTTTGAACTTTTGTAAATAAAGCTACTGGAAGCTTTCTCTTTTTTTCTGAAAGCTTTCTTGACCAAAGACATCAAAAGTGTCTTTTGGTGAGTAAATGCCTTCATTTCTCATGAGTGTATTCCTTGGGATAAAATTTCTGAGCCATAGAGAAGGCATATATTTAACTTTTACAGATCGTGCCATATAATTCTCTAAACTGGTTGAGTCAATTTATACTCCCACCAACAATAAGAAGGTGTATTCCAGATCCTTGCCAACATTTCATATTTAAGATCTTTCAAAATTTTATTTCGCTAAAACATTTTAATAAAATAGAATATCAGTCTCCAAATCATTTTGAGTGCATATCTTAACATTTTTTAGCATACTGCCATACACACACACACACGCACACACACACACACATAGTATACATTCCTTTATAAATGAAATACAGGTACTTCTGAACTAAAGTATACAGAAAATAAGATTTTGGGAAGGTGAAATTAAAATAAATAGAGTTAGTAATATTCCTTTCATCAGCCCCATCGATTGTTGCACAGTTTTTGCAAGAAGACCTGTGATGTAAGGATCATAATGAAATCAGTGATTGCAGATGGAATGACTCTACTATCTTGCACAAAAAGCCTGTCCCTGGGTGCCCTGGGTGCTACCAGTTTCTCCTGGTCCAGCTTTAGAGGACAAACTAAACTAGATTAGACTGAAGTTTTCCTAGGTCTAGAATCAAAATATAGAAAAGATTTTGGGGGCTGATGATTGTGAGTCATTCCAGTGTAACCGGCCTCTCGTGTCTTCTCTGGTGCTGTGCATCAAGCTAGTGTACCCTCTGCAGAGGACGACTTTAAGGCATGCGTACGTGCCTGGATTGTAGACCATGTTTTTGTCCCATGTTTACTTTGCTTGTAGTTGATTTTTCCTTTGCTACTGGTGGTCCTTCTTAACTGGTGGTTCTCAAAGTGTGCTATGGGTATCCCTGGGCATCCCTGACACTCTAGGGGGATCCATGAGGTCAAAACTATTTTCCTAAAACTATTTTCCTGGGCTTCTCTGGTGGCGCAGTGGTTGGGAATCTGCCTGCCAATGCAGGGGACACGGGTTTGAGCCCTGGTCTAGGAAGATCCCACATGCTGCAGAGTAACTAAGCCCGTGTGCCACAACTACTGTGCCTGTGCTCTAGAGCCCATGAAGCCCACACGCCTAGAGCCCATGCTACACAAGAGAAGCCACCACAATGAGAAGTCCGTGCACTGCAGAGAAGAGTAGCCCCCGCTTGCCGCAGCTAGAGACAGTCCGAGCACAGAAACGAAGACCCAGCACAGCCAGAAATGAATAAATTAAATAATTTAAAAAACTCCCTATTTTCCTAATTATACTAAGGTGTTATTTGCTTTTTTCATTCTCATTCTCTCTCAAGGGTACAGTGGGGTTTTCCAGAGGCAAAAATAGCTAATGGAATATATGCTGATATATTTTTGTATTAGAATTTAAAAAGAAATTTATGATCTAATATGGTAAATATAGTTATAACCCATACAAACAAAAATTCTTTGGAGTCCTTAGTAATTTTTAAAAGTTGTAAAGGGGGCTTGAGATCAAAAACATTGAGAACCACTCTTTTAAATTAAAACCAGATAAAATGAGGACAAAAACTCTAGACTTTATTAGAAATATCCTTTCTAGTATTAGCATATGAAAGTAAAATATGTTAAGGAGAAAGGCTAGTACCAAAGCCTCACTAAAAGATGAAATGTATTTTTCACTCTTAGTAAAGTTATTAAGAGGATGTTTGTTATGGGGGAAAATTGTTTTTTCAGTTATCTATAGTTTTGTAGTGTATTTCAGATAAAAGTGGGCTTATGTCTTTCACTGCACTTTTAGGTTAATATTCTTTTTTAAAATTTGGAAACTTTTGAACAGATAGTAGTTTTCTGGTGGATAGATCCCTGCTTGTAGAAAAGAAATGGGAATTTATTAAACAATAAATTCTATCCATTTCTTCTGTATAATATGCAGGCTGAAACTAACAACAGTGGAATCACCTTCGAATACAAAGTGATAACCTTGAACAAGTAGCAAATTTCAAACCCAGACAGCTAGTTTTTTAATAAATTTATATATTTTATTTTATTTATTTTTGGCCACATTGGGTCTTCGTTGCTGCGCACAGACTTTTCTCTGGTTGCAGAGAGTGGGACTACTCTTCGTTGTGGTGCACAGGGGTCTCATTGCGGTGGCTTCTCTTGTGGCGCAAGGGCTCAGTAGTTTTGGCTCAAGGGCTCTAGAGTGCAAGCTCAGTAGTTGTGGCGCACGGGCTTAGTTGCTCCGCGGCATGTGGGATCTTCCCGGACCAGGGCTTGCAGGACCCTGCACTGACAGGCATATTCTTAACTACTGTGCCACCAAGGAAGCCCAGCTAGTTTTAACGTAAGCCATGAGGCTTCCAAATTTTCTCAGTAGAAGATCCTTTCTCCTGTCTTCATATCCAATGTATAAAATTTGAGTGTATCTCTCTACTCAACAGTGTCAATTCTTGGCACTTCTGACACGTCATAGAATCCATCCATGAATTTACTTTATCTAGAAATTGTTGAATGTTTCCTGAAACATTTTGTTGGAGAGAGACAGGTTAGGGCTCAGTGTTGGTTTTTCTTTGTGTTCTAAATTCTGTCTTGAAATAGTTACAGCATCAATGTGTAGCATGTTTGGACTATGTTAGCATTCCATAGAAATGTTAAAATGCTTTAAATATCCCTTCTCTAATTTTTATAAGGATTACATTCAGAGAAATTGTTGTTATATTATCCAGAATTTTTTTTATTCATGTGACAAATTCCCTCGAAGATTCAGTGCTGTGTCAGCATTTGTCATGTCTCCTGATGAGCATGAATACTTTATTCAGATACTGAGAACTACCTTTCCATTATTGCCTTGGTTGAGAGAAATTAAGTTCTAAATCTAATGCTCAATTAGAGTAAATTTAATGCCAGAAGTCCTGTTTGCATTTTTTCTCCCCTGAAAAATTTGATTTTGATATTTTAGATTTCCTTTCTCTAGTTTTATTTGTGTTTTGAGATTTTAAATTGATCCCAGTCATTTGTGGATATAGGCATAGCTTAAATCAAATACATAAGTAAATGTTCATATCAGTGCATTTGTGTGTAACATGATTGTGAATGTTAAGGTGTTTCAACATTTGGAAATATTTGAGTTGCAGTTTTAGTTTGGAAAGAAGACTTCTTCTCAAGTCTTTGGAACTTTAATCTATACTGTATAGTAACATAATTTTTCCTCATTAATGGTTTTCAGTCTTTCCTTTTCACTCCAACCCACAAAAGATGGCTGACTTTGATTTTTAAGAATAGGTTGCTATAGCCATGATCTCGGTTATTAATGTTGTAAATAGCTAGGTGTGAGTGGGACATAGACCCACATTTTTTGTATGGCATAGAAATTAATGAGGCAAAGTAAACACAGACCAACTAGGTGGTTTTAGATTTTGTAAATCGAGTTACACCTGCATGATTTTTGTTGTATTCAGTTTCTGCCATGCTCTTTCCCCCTTTCTGTTGTTCTTTCTTTGATAATCAGAGGAGTAATGAGGCAAGACCAAAAAGACTTTAAACATTTTAAAACAAATACATTAAGAAAAAAATACAGCATTTGTTCTAACCAGACAAGAAAACCAAGAAGGAATTTAACATTGAATTTTCACTGAGGAACTGAGATAAGAGCATCTTAGAAACAGGGACAGCCTAAGCAAAAGAACAGAGTTGGAAAAATTGAGACAGTTTATGATGTCTTTAGAGCGTCAGCCTGTGGTCTGCTCTGCCCTTCTCCCTTGTCTGCAATGGCTGCCTGACCCATTTCTCCCCACCCCCAGCCTGCCAAATTCCTACTCTAAATGTTTCTCCCTGAAAATTTCAAAGTGATTCATCTGATCTTAATTTGGTAGATGATAGGAAGAGATTAAAAGTTTTTGAGCAGGTGTCAGGGTTTTAGCTGTGCATTCCTAAAATTAGTCTAGAAGGAGTGTGTAGGAGGGGTTGAAGTATGGAGAAAACAGGAGACAAAGGCGGGGATGATCCATCATCAAGGCTCAAAACTGTCCCATTTTTGAAATCTCAAGATTGAAATCCCCAAGTCTGACCCTCATTTTTGATTTCCCAGCATTTGGATGAAGAATGAGAAATAAGAGAGGAAAGAAGAAGCGGGTGGTTTCCATGAACTCAAGGCAGTAAACAAGACAGTAAACTTGAAAACAGATGCCCTTTCAAGGGTACAATTCTAGAAGTGTAGTAAAGGGTGGGTAATGAGGGAAAGCTGTGTTTTTAGGAGCAATCATGAATTCTCCATCTCATCATCTCTTTCTTGGATGAGTTTACCTAGCTAACAGTTGGAGAAAATGCAATAGACACCATGGATTAGACCGTGGTGGTGGATTTAACATCTGTGATGTTGTAGGTAAGATGGAACAATTTAGGCCAAATATGAAGATAGTCCCATAGCACACCACTCTAAATGCAGCTTTTAAAAATTCCAACAAAAGAGACTAATAGCTTCCTATAATAAACCAATATAATATTCCCTGGCCCCTACCCCATATGTAAATTCTTAAGATTCTTTTTTAATAAAATATGTGGCAAAAGAAAAAGATTCATTGAACTGTTCCCTCTGGGAACCAAGAGTCTTTCAATTAAATGCAACTAGTTCTGCAGGCCTTTGTAGAAGTGCTGATGAAGCTTCAGCTCACAGCAAAAACTTTCAATTTTAGTAGTTTTCTTTGTACCTAGGCCTTCAAAAATGACCTAAAACCAAGACCCATTAAATGTTCATATCAGCTGGATGAACCCCCAGGCCTTTCTCATTTGGAAAACGGTGATTGCTACATAAAATAAATGTCCATGAGTGGCTTCTGTGTCACTGGGAAAGGGATTCCTTCCAGAAAAATGGAAACAAGAGAGCCAGGGTCCTTGCTTCCCAGGAAGAGAACAAAGAGGAAGAAAGGAAGGTGTTCTTTAATACTCTCCACCTGTTATTAATCATCAAAAAGAGAAACTGGGGGCTTCCCTGGTGGTGCAGTGGTTGAGAGTCCACCTGTCGATGCGGAGGACATGGGTTTGTGCCCCGGTCCGGGAAGATCCCACATGCCGCGGAGCGGCTGGGCCCGTGAGCCATGGTCGCTGGGCCTGTGCGTCTGGAGCCTGTGCTCTGCAACGGGAGAGGCCACAACAGTGAGAGGCCCGCGTACAGCGGAAAAAAAAAAGAGAGAGAGAGAGAAATTGGGGTATTTATGAAGTCACTTTCATCTTATTAAAACATAGTAAAATGGATAGGATGAAAAAGAATTCCACTCTTTCTATTGCTTGCAAGAAAAGATTAATTGAACAAACTTGCAGTAACAAGTTTAGTTTCCCCCGAGGAGAAAATAAACCACAACAGTGGCGTTTGAGAGACAGCATCTATATGGTACAGTCCATTAACACTAAGGGAAATAATTAGTTTTTTTAGTGATGGCTGATGAATTATTTTAACCTATTTATAAACAGTAAGGCTACATCAATAAAGCAGAATTTTCTAAAATATTCAAGGCAAAGAAAAACACAGTCCTATTCGTTGATTATCTCAGCATTCAGACTTTTGCCCTAATTATTTAATTTCCTTGATTCTATAGAACTATTTCCATACCTACTCACCAACTGACAAGATTCTTATATAAATAACAAAAAAATTATGAAAAACCCTTGCAAGATTAAATATCATTTATTTCTTCAGTATTTTTGGCTAAATTTCATTCATAAAGAGAGTTAAATTGAATATAACATCTAACTTTCATAAACATTAATCAGAGCTAAATATCAGTAATAACTTACTTACCTGGAGTTGTTCTGTGAAACATGTGATTGTCTTATTTGAGGATCCTTTAGTGGAGAAAATATAATACCATGTTTTTGATACTCTTAACTGCTAGAGGTAATGATTCACTAAATTTCGTCTTGGGCTTATTAACACATGGGTCTGTATGCATTTCATCACTGAACTGCAGTGTCTAATATTCCTAGAGAACTAAAATTGAAGACCCCATATTAAGACATAAAGGGAGGCCATGATGATTCTGCATAAGTAGTTATATATATTTTTAAATATATTACTTTATTTTTCACTGCCATATTTACTTTCTAGCTGGTAAAGTGCCATCTATGGAATAAGAGACTGCTTCTCATAACTTCTGGTTTTTTGAACACTGAACTTTTCCATTTTCCTTCTAATTTCTGGAAGAAAGTTTGGAATCAAATTATCACATCTGATTAGACGACAAGATACTTGAAGGATCACAGGTTTTCTCTGGATCCCTGAGAAACTTTTTGTTTGTGATGATAAGAGCTTGTAAAATGACAGTGATGTCAGATGCTGAGGCTGTGGGCAACTGTATTTCATCATATAGAGAAGATATATCTGAATTATTGGAAAACTCAGTGATAACTTCTCATTTTACTTATACTGAAAATGTTGCATATGCACATTTTTAGTATCTGTAGATAGAATAAATGGCAGCAAGTTGTCAAAGTGGCTCAAATTTCAACATAGTTTAGAAGCCTTGATTTCTAAAATTTTTACTCTAGTTGACCATCACATATTATAGGAGGAATTATTATTCTTCAACAGATAAGTATATTTCATAATTCATACATAAAAAGATCAAAAACATTTTAACATATTGACTATGGTTTCTTGACAAAGAAGCTATTTGGCTGGTTCTTTTGTGCTGGGGCTTGTCTCCAGACAGATGGAGTTCTCCTTGCCTTACTGAGTAGATAGGGCACAGAATTCAAAACTGTGTTAGAAAATTACTTGCTAATGGCAAGGTGAGGAAGAGCCTTTACAGAAGCAAAATGGTGATTACTACTTTATATAAAGTATTAAAATTAACATCACTGATAGTGGGATAACTTGACATCTTATGGCTCTTGATGTGATGCAGTACAAAGTACATGGCATTATCTGTGAAGTGTTCTTGCCAACAATGTCAAACTGTAACCTAACGAAGCCTTTCCATGTAATTTTCAGTTTATAGGAAGTACAAAGATATGGGAACAAATTAAATGACCTGACAAGGAAACAATGAGACAGATAGACAAATTACAATGCGGTAATTCTTTAAGAAAACTGGCCTGATCACTTCAAAGCATTAATGTAATGAAAAGATGTTCATGGGACTCTTCAAGATTACAAGAAACTAAAGAGGCATAATAGCCAAATTAAATCTGTGTTAGTTATCTGTTGCAGTATAACAAATTATACCAAAATATAGTGGTTTAAAACAACAAACTATCATCTCATAATTCCTGTCAGGGTGAAATCTGGGTTCAGCTTTGCTAGGTGCCTCTGGCTAAAGTTCTCTCATGAGGTTGCAGTCAAGTTGTTGACTAGGCCTGAGTCTCATCTGAAGGCTCATCTGGTGGAGGTGGGGAGTGAGGAACCATTGCCAATCTCACTCACATGGCTGTCAGCAGGCCTCAGCTTCTTGCTGTGGGCTTTTCTACAGACCTGCCTCACAGCATGGTAACTGGCTTCTGTCAGGGTGAGTGATTCAAGAAAGAGCAGAGAATGCCCAAGATAAAATCCATAGCCTTTCATAATTTTATCTCAAAAGTGACATCCTGGGCTTCCCTTGTGGCGCAGTGGTTGAGGGTCCGCCTGCCGATGCAGGGGACACGGGTTCGTGCCCCGGTCCGGGAAGATCCCACGTGCTGCGGAGCGGCTGGGCCCGTGAGCGCTGGCCGCTGAGCCTGCGCGTCCAGAGCCTGTGCTCCGCAATGGGAGAGGCCACAAGAGTGAGAGGCTCGCGTACCACAAAAAAAAAAAAGTGACATCCTGTCACTTCTGTATTCTTGTTCTTAGAAGTGATTCATTAAGTCCAGCTCACATTTGAGAGGCTACGGTGGCACAATTATATACAAGGACATGAAGACCAGGAGACAAAAACCATTGGGGGCTATCTTAGAAGGTACTGACCACAAATTGCATAAAGCCTGATTGATTCCAGCCAGTTATAGGAAAAAATCTATAAAATTTATTTGAGGGACAATCAGGAAAATTTGAATATGAATTTGATAGTAATATCAGGGAATTATTAATATTCTTAGCTGTCAATGATGTGGTTATGTAAGAGAATGCACATATTCTTAGAAGATACAGGCTTGAGTATTTAGGTGCAAAGTATTGTGATATGTCTGTAACTTATTTCCTAATTATATACACACATACAAATAAACATACATACACATGTACACATAAATACATACGTAGATGGAAACATAGATAAAGTAATAACAATGGCTGAATCTACGTAATAGGTATGTGGATGTTCATTGTCCTTTTCTTTCCAGTTCTCAGTCTGTTTTGAAAATTTTTTATTAAAAATGTTGAGTAAAATGATGTGTTAGGTCAGCTTTACTTGTCTTGTTTTAGTGAGTCCAGGAAAGCCGGTTGCACAAGACTACACATACTTCTCAAACTTTCAAGGGCTGTTCAAGATACTTGAGTAAAACAGTCATAATGTTGATAACCAGTTTTTCCCAGGTTCACTTCCCTTGCTGTAATACCTATTATAATCCTTAATACCTGTGTTGACAGTGTAACCACTCTGGGAAAGGGTGAAAAGATTTCCCAGGAGAGCAGGGGTCTGGGGATGTTCACTACCATGGATTTGATGATTTTTATACCCAGTCAGGCTATGATTTTCTCCTCCTTTCATATTTTCCTTCAGGATTTTTATCAGCTTTTCTTTTGGAAATTTTCATGCTCCTGCCATATAACCTCTTTTCTGCCTAAATCTACTTCTTTACCCCCTTAATACTTTATTATTTTCAAACACTCTTGGACATTGAGTCTTAATTGTGATGATTTGCATCTGTTGGTCAGCTACGTCTTCACTAGAACTACTTTTTGAGCTATCGGACAGTTTTCCAAAGCACATAATTTTCTGATTTGTTAGAGATACTATGCTTTCATTAATCATATGTAATGCTCTGTCTTTAAATTTATCCCAGGCCATAAGTGCACATTCACTCACATTAGGAAAATTGGCTTATTTATTTTTTCTAGTCGTGTTGCAATATAAATGTGATCTCCACAGTGTATTTATGTATTAAATTGCTGTTAAAGTGATATTTAAAAAGCTGTTGGTAATAACATTTAACACTTTCAACCATGACATGATACTCCCAGGAATAATTACTAAATCTATGTTAATTTTTATGCTTTTTTTTCTTAATTCCATTAGCTAACCTCTGTAGCATCCAGACCATTAATGATGTTTTTTTCAGACTAATGTGTCTTCTCCCAACAGTATATTGGTTGTCAAAATGAACATCATTGATAGAATTGAGTGAAGACTGATATGTGGCAATTTCTTCTGTTTTAGGGATATTTGGGAGAAACAGTCTTATTTTTAGGTATTATGTGTATCCTACTGTAAAATCCTGGGCACTTTCATAGATTAACCTTAAAACCAGGACATTTCAAGCAATGTGCCACTTAAAAATGTTTTTTCTGGTAGCAACATCATTATATATTCACTGTAGAAGATTTAGAAAATAAAGCATAAATTAAAAAATAAAACCCACTTTAACCCTACCACTCAGGGAAAATCACTGGTAACATTTTGGTCTATTTCAAACTCTCCTTCCTCCAGTCACCAAGAGAGTGTATATGAGGTAAGATGAGAATGTCTGCATGTAAGAGAACAAAAAAATAAAACCACGAAAAGGAAGAACAGAATAAGCCTGGGGGTAAGAAGGCCATCCAGAGCTGGTATGGTGGCTCCATAAATTTTTCAAGACCCAAGTTACTCCTAGCCCATTGCTATACCATCTCTAGGGTTCCCTACATTCCTAGTGTGCTTCATTCTCATGGTCCAAAGTTGTAACCTAGTTTATCCCTCATCTCTGCATTGTAGCCAGTACGATGGAGGAAGGGAATTAAATGGGGGCCCACTCTCTGCTCTTAAGAGACTTTCTGAAAATTTCATATGTTGCTTCCTATACATTTGATTGGCCATAACTTAGTCACCTACTTGCAAAGATGTCTGGGTGCAAAATAGGAGTCTTAGAAAGAGAAAATATGAGAATTAATGAAAGGCAATATTCCAGTTTATGTGGGCAGGGATTATCTCTAGATGGTGGGATAGGGGGTGACTTAAATTTTCCATATGTACACATATATGACTGTATATTAGTAAACCTACAAAGAGCTACTTTCTGTAAAACAGCTGAATATATCAGACAACTTTTGTTTTGAAATAGTTGACTTTTCTTAGAAAAACCTGCACAAAAAAATACTGATATTCTCATTTTGAAGAGAAGCAAACTGATCCTCCAGAGACGCTAAGAAATTTTCCAATACCACAACGTTTATGAGGGATGGAAACTGTTAAGCATTTTAAAAGAACTCGTTTTAAATTAGTGCTTATTGCACAAAGCCACAGTTGCTCCCTCAAAGGAGAGCTGAGTTTTGAAGCACCTTGATGTGCCAAGTGCATGCAGTGTATACCTAAGATTCCTAGTCTACTTAATCATCTAAACCAAGGGTCAGCAAATGTTTTCTGTAAAATGGCTTTGTGGGCCAAGATGCTCAGGAATATTATTGAGGTACTTATAACTAAAAAGGAAACAAATTTCTTTTTTTAAACCATTTAAAAATGCACAAACCATTCTTAGCTCATCGGAGGTAAAAAATTAGGTGGCTGGCCCTAGTTTGCCAACCTCTGTTCCACATAGCCCAGTGCAATATCCATACAGTGATTTGATTGTTCTGCAGATGAGCAAGCAGTGATTTAGAGTGCTTTCTTGCATTCACAAAACCAGTAAATAGCAGGGCTGGGATTGGACCCATGTTTTTCTGACTCCAAAACCTATGCTCTTTCTACTTGGCTGCACTAATAGAACACATAAACTCTTACACAGAAATACAGGTTCTCTAGAGGAAAAAAATGTCATCTAGAGCGAAAGTATTTACAGACCCTGCCAGGATCCTATGGGCGGAAGTCAGGAACTTCATCTCAACTGATGCCTTTGTACTTTAGGCAAGTTGCAGACCCATTGAGTAAACCATGAGTAAACTCTTGAAAAAGTGAGGCTATTTCTAGTTATAGGATTTATTTCACTTCAGGTAAAACTGGTCTTACCCTGCATTAGTGCAGGCTGAAATCTTTGTGTTCAAAGGGAAAAGAAGGAAAGATAATGTTTTAACTTTACTTGAAAATAGAGATTTTGAGAGATTATAAACAGTGTTTCCATTCCCCGTTCTATTGAAATGATATTGTGATGACCTCTTGAAAGAAAAGACTCAGAGGTCTGGGTTGTTATCCAAGGGCTAAACATGGAATTCAGTGCTTTAGTCATGAATGGTAACAAATCTGCCTCCGCAGGAGGGACCTGACTTGCTGAGCCGCACGCTGTAAAACAAGAAATGACAGACTGCGTTGGAGGTGATGAGACGGGGCCTTTTAGGAAGGTGTCTTGTTTGAGCATGAAGAGTGGGGTTACTGAGTGGCTTAAATAGCTAGAGGTTTAAAGGACCTCAGTAGGGATAAAGTCACTGAGTATATATTAATCATATTCATCTCCGTTGAGTTCCCATGGCTTGCCAAACTTACTATATAGTTATGAAGTTCTAATTTTCACAACAGCCATGATAGGTATGCCTTGTTCCAAGCTGAGAGATGAGGAAACTGAGGCTCTTGAGATGAAGTCATTTCCAGTGTCGCCCAGTATGTGGTCATGTCCTTTCCATTTTATGTACCATGCTGCTGGTTATGCTAGTTAATGCCAACCCAGAGGGTTGTGCTGGAAGTGTGCCCAGAGCATTTCCTTGACTACTTTAGCATCATTTTGCTTGTGAGATAGATTGAGCATTTCTGGTTGGACTGGTACCACAATTACAGTGGTCCCTACAGTCATTGAGTATATTTGAGAAATGATGTGACTTTTTGAATTTGAAGGTCAGATATTAAGCTACTGGAAAACTACTGAGAAAAGATTTTTCTCAGTCTTTTGCCATTGAGGCTTGATGCCTAACCACACTGAAAGAGAAGTTGTTTGAGTTGTCTGTTAACATGATTAAATAGCACAATTTAAATGTAAAGATTGTCAAAGTGAGGTCGACAGAAATGATTTGCTATGCAGGTAGAAGTTGCTTGGAGATGGAAGTTAATAGGCTTTATAAAGTTTTTCTAAATAAAACATTTAGAATTAACTTCTCAAGTCTTTTGAATATGGTAGTTAAAGAGATGAAATAGCACACTTTATGGGACATTGAAGAATATGAGTGGGTGTATGCACAGCATTTTATTAGTTTGAGGCCTTTTACGTTCTGAAGTTCTTTACCTTCCTAGCCTCCTCTCTTGCTGTTTGCTACCACAGATCTTTTATTCCTGCCATAAACTTGATTTCCCCAAATACGCACAGTTCTTTCTTTTCCTCTGACACTTTGCTCTGCTCTTCCTGTTGCCTGAGAAAGCCTTCCTCCCTCTCCACCGAGCCAATGCCCACTGGTATTTCCTCTACCCCAGGCATCCCTCAAGGCTAGGATAGGGGCTTGTCCTCCCTGAGCTTAGAACCTACATGAATTTCTCCCTCCCATAACATTTGCCTCACTGTCCTAGCATTTGCTTATTGATTTTTCTCAGTAGACTGTGGAGTCCTTGTGGACTGAGACTATGTCATTTGTCTCCGTAACTCGATGCCTGGCCTCTAACACACTCTCAGCTAATGCTTATTAGATGATTTAGTGTATTAAGGTGTGTTTGATTTCTCTAATAATGTGTTTGCTTCTAATTCACCCTACTTTCTACTTTTAGACAAACTTTTAAATATCAGACTCTCACAGTGGAAGGAAATTCACTGCATCAGCTCTTCAGACTTTGCCTCACTTCATTACTATGCACTCCCCTTGGAAAGTCTGGAAACCAGTTTACTTAACTTGTAGTTCTCTTTGTGGTCAATATCAATCATTAAAAACATAGTGGCAGTTAAAAACATTTATTAGTAAAAAACAGATTTAAAAGTGATGGAATGTATAGCTAATTATTAGAACTTTTAAGGAAAAAAAATATATATATATTTTTGCGGTACACAGGCCTCTCACTGTCGTGGCCTCTCCCTTTGCGGAGCACAGGCTCCAGACGCACGGGCCCAGCCGCTCTGCGGCATGTGGGATCTTCCTGGACCAGGTCACGAACCCGTGTCCCCTGCATCGGCAGGCAGACTCTCAACCACTGTGCCACCAGGGAAGCCAGGAAATTATTTAAAATAGAATCCAAGATTATAGCCCAATTACAATGTGCTCATGTACAGTGATTTAAAGAATTTCTTTTTTCTGGCCTAAAATATTTTTGTGGTTGTTTTGGTTTGCATTTGGTTTTGTTCTATTTGGAGTAGTAAAACATAGCAAAACAGATTCAGTTACATATCATTATCTGTTCTCTCACATTTGTGTTACTAAGTGGAAAGATGGTTAAAAGTCATACATAGACAGAAAATCTAAATATGAATAATGAAGTCCTGAATAACTCTTGGACAGTTTTAGCAGAGTTTCTAGAAGGAAGTATTCTCAGTCTAAGAGAATCTTAGACCTTAGATCTCCAGGTCCTATTTTTTCAAAGGGAGTCTCCTTCTTTAAGCCAAAGATAAAAATGGTTTTCCTTTAGAAGGTATGCTGCCAGCTGTAAGCTGTCAACTGTAAACTACCAGCCTTACTCCTTGGGGGTTTCAGTGCCTTTGTTATCTTTTCCTTTGTTCTCTGTCCCTACTTACCGAAGCAGAAGATGTTTCAGCAACCTTTTCTTCTCCCACTAATTCTTGGAAAGCCCCAATTCAAAAGCTGGTAGTACCAGGAATTTTCCAGTTCAATGAAAACAATTATGATGCCCCTGGGGCTGTTTAGCCTACTGATTGGAGTAATAGGAAATGAAAACTACTAAGTTAGTTCTTAACCAAATAAACTCTTTAAGTGCTGAGATAGCCCAATTTTCCCAGCCCAACCTGGGGCTCATTACTGGCTGCATTAATGTCACATAAATTTGGGGGTTGATGTTTTTGAAGGGAGATTCAAGAACCTGACTGTAATAAGAGGGTTCTAATGACAGCACTAATGTATCAGAAATGCATAAACTGACATTTCAAGGGCTGTCCCCTTAGACTTGTACCATAAGAAAGAGCTGTTCTTCCTCCCCGCAACTTCCCCAGTTGGTTGAGCAGGGGTTTTCAGAATTGAAATGATTAAAATAAAGATGAAATGTACATGGTTATTTTATTAAATGCATATTTATTACTGACCTCCCCAGCTCATGTCTGCACTCAATTTCCTGTTGCTGTACTTTTCGGTTTCATATTCAAAGTTTCATATTCAAAGTGATGGTGGGAACATTTAGCATCGAGGAAGACAAATTCATCTTCTCATTCTCCCGGTGCCCACCCCACCGCCACCATGTTCAGGGGAAACACTTAATTCAGTGATTCAGGCAACAATTTCAAGGTTTGTATGTAGATTTTAAAGAGGCTGAAAAGAAGGTATCACGGTCAGGAGAAAAATGTGACTCGCTGATTTTACATACAGGTAATATCGGGCTGGCCAAACAGTTTGTTCAGGTTTTTCCGTTAAGCTGTCCAGAACGAACTTTTTGGCCAACCCAATATTTTTGAAAGTTCATCTGTATTTTGTGGGGTTTTTTTTTGCGCGGTACATGGACCTCTCACTTCTGTGGCTTCTCCCGTTGCGGAGCACAGGCTCCGGATGCGCAGGCTCAGCAGCCATGGCTCATGGGCCCAGCTGCTCCACGGCATGTGGGATCTTCCCGGACCGGGGCACGAACCCGTGTCCCCTGCATCGGCAGGCGGACTCTCAACCACTGCGCCACCAGGGAAGCCCTCATCTGTATTTTGGGAAGTGTGTCGAACTGACAGGAATTGCTAAAAACCAGCCAAACAGCCATGATAAGCAGGGAACGGACTTGTGTTGGGTACCCATGGTTCTCAACAATCAGGGTGGTTTACTAACCAATACACTGAAAGAAAGACTTGCTCTCAACCTTACTGTAATAGTATGTAGCCTTGCCTTCCTATGGAGGTTAAATTCCCAAGTTCTTTAGATGAAATAGAAGGACCTTCTGCTATAGCTTCTCACTCGCCCAGTCCATGAGGGGAAAGAACCCCAATGTAAGTAGAAAATTGCTCCTCGGTATTAGTTAGCCATTTGAATAAAATTCTTATCAACTAATAGCACCCCACCCCCATTTTTCAAAAGCATATCATTCTAGTCTACTATACTGAGATGCAATATCTAAGTTTAGTTTGTAATTTGTGAGGATGTCATTTTAACTAATCAGGTTTACAGAGTGACAGCCCTGTCTTTCTCCCAGGCATTTTAAATCTAGTTTTAATTTAGATCAGCAGTTCAGGAACAAATTATTTGCCAAATGCAGGCGGCGGACCACTTGTCTCCCTAATGTCCATCTGTGGCACCCTTTGAGACTTTGCTAAAATGATAAATTGATATGTCTGGCGGGAAACAGCTTGTTACCCCGAACAGTGGTGTACATGATTGGGAAGCCTGCTAGCTACAACAGAGACCACAGGTGGTAGCTTGTGATAAGGCATCTGTGGATGTTAAGGATTTTTGAAGCCGTTTGATTTTGTTTTTCCATTTTTCTCCATTCAACCAAGAGTTTCCTGGTTAAGCTACCATCTCATTTCCTAAAAGATGTGTTGTATTATCAGAAGCAATGCCTTTACATTTCAATTATGTCCAAGAATCCTTTTTATTCTGATACTTCTTACAATCATGGATTGGCTAACAGTTGATACAAATCATGTGGTTCCTCAGGAGACTCAGAGCACAACTTTTTATAACACCACCGATGTCCTTATTGTACTTGCTATTGTAAAGAGAAATAAGCACAATGCAGCATCTGTAATGCTTATAAGAAAACAATTACTCATTTTCACTCAATAAGCAGATAATTAAAATAACAGCTTTATTCTTTATTTTTATGGAATATAGATTATGAGTGCCAGAATTTCAGAGTTGGAGAGGATCACAGAGTTCATCCACTCTAGGTCAACAGCTGATGAATGATTTAGTTTCCTTGTCAAATAGCCATTTGTACCTGCTTAAATTTTGCCAGTGATAGAAAACTTACCTCCTCTTAAAGAAGCTCACTGCATTTTCAGAATGCCTTCTGGCTTTTCTGTAACAGCTCCCTTGAGCCAAACTCTTTCTTTGTTATTTAAAAGAGATTCCTGTTGGACTCAGTTTATTTGTTCAAACATTTATTTTTTTAACATCTTTATTGGAGTATAATTGCTTTACAATGGTGTGTTAGTTTCTGCTTTATAACAGAGTGAATCAGTTATACATATACATATGTTCCCATATCTCTTCCCTCTTGCATCTCCCTCCCTCCCTCCCACCCTCTCTCTCCCACCCCTCTAGGTGGTCACAAAGCACCGAGCTGATCTCCCTGTGCTATGCGGCTGCTTCCCACTAGCTATCTGTTTTATGTTTGGTAGTGTATATATGTCCATACCACTCTCTCATTATTGAACATCGACTCTGTTCCAATCATTGAGCCAGGTTTCTGGGCTGTATGGATGAAGAAGATACATTTCTTTTTCCCAAAGAGCTCTTAGTCAAATAAGGGCGACAGGAAAGAAAAAACAAGATATTACAGTACAGTGTGGTAAGCGCCATCTTTGGAGTCGGCACGGAGTAATCCAAGAAGGTGTTAAGAACTCACAAACCCTGGATTTATGGGCCAGCTTTCAGGAGGAGGTGACATTTAAGGTCAGTCCTGAGGGATATACAGTGAATTAGAAATATTAAAACAGTAAAAGATTTAAAAAGAGAGATTAAAAATAAAACTTCTTGTGCAGTTGAATTTTCAAATTCATTTAGAAATGTCATAAATTTATGCTCTGAATTTGTACAAATAAAGAAAGGGTAAAATATGGTAGATCCTTGAGTTTCATAACAGATACTTCTAGAAACTTTGAAACTGTCCAGATTCTCAGTTAACCTAACCAGGATGTTGGTCGACCGGATTCCCTTCACTGGCTAAGTGGCTCCAGTCTCTAACTCTAATTCACACTGGTGCTCTGGGCTTTCCATACAGTATTTCATTTGATGCTCATTGCAGTGCTCTCAGGTAAATACGATGGTCTGCATTGCACGTCATGATTCTTCTGAGTCCACAAATTCTTCTGAGTTACAAATAATGAAATCGGTGAGTCTGGAATTACTAAGGCGGAACCATATGATTTGTGTTATGTGAAGGTGATACACCCAGCTGATGACTGAATGCTGTGAGAGTGTATTCTCTGAGACGGTGTCCAACTTGCATGTAGTTTAAACCAATGCAAGCAGGCCATTTGTTGCCCTAGATGATGTGTGGATCGTAGGAAGGAGGCACCATCTCATATAGGCTTCTGGCTACTTCTTCCTTCTGACATTTATATGAGGTTCTTGTAGTCTTGGTCAGTACTGGCAAACATGTTTCATGACACTGGGTTTGTTTCTTGTCTTTATTAGAAGAAACAAAAGTCCATGATTTGTATTTGAGTGACATTTAGCAATCATTTTGGAACTGCTGCTAGAATTTTGGATCATACAGTTATGTGTGTGCATGTGTATAGGTAGATATCTCACTTTAAAGTGTTAATTTCTTTGCTTCTAATCTGTATATATGTATTTGTGTATGTATGTATGGGAGTGTGTGTGATATAGTATATATTTTTAAAAAAAGCAAACTTTCAAACTCTTGCTATTTCTTGATAATATCCTAATTTGGTAACAAAGAGTATCTTGCCTACCATTTAAGAGCTTTCTGACTTATTGTTACTTTGAATACTTACTCTAAAAAATGTGGAACAATTTAATATTTTTCAAAATTTGGAATGTTAATAGAGCTGTGTTTAAGGTTTTAGTGCATTTTGAGATCAAATAATAGTTATGAATTCAATTCTAGTACAGATCATCACTAAATCTATAGATATAAATCTTCCAGTACATTTATTTTTTTATTTAAAAATTTGGGAAGTTATTAGTTTTCAACTTAATTTAAATATTGATTTTATAAGAATAATTTCTTTAATATAATAATAAAGTCTAAGTGTTTTTTTCCAGAGAAAACAAATTTCATATGATAAGCCTAAGAGTGCCAGGATAGTCACCAGATTTGTGTGGGTGCACACAAGGTTAGGCAGTAACAATTTTATTACCATAGAGACCATTTAGAATCTAGTTTAATAGGCTACGTAGGCAGGTTAATGTGAAAGGGCTTGTTTTCAACATTATGTCCTCAAACCAGCCTAATGACTAATTGAAATAAATTTTTGGAGGATGGGGGCAGGTAAAATCTTAAAAAAAAAACCCAAAAAACAGCCACATCCCTAGTATGCTGTTCAGCTTGACTGTTGCCTGTCTCCTGTCTGCCAAGCTGAGTAACAGCTATGCCCACCATTGAGCAAGTGTAGGGGAGCATGGAACTGCCGGGCTCTGAACAGGGAATTCCAAACTCTAATTCTTTATGCCACCATTGTCTCTCAACTTATGATTCAACTTGAATTCAGAATGGACCCTAAGTTCTTTCCTTGGACAGGGAAATAATACATTTGAAACAAAATTATAAACAGGATACTTGCTAAATATGTCCATGGATGCCCCCTGGTTTAGTTTTTAACTTTTTTATTGTTCTACTTATAACTGAGTCTCTTTTTCCATCTGAGAGAAGCAAGTAAGATAAGAAAGAGAAATAAAGCATTCAGAGAAGAAACTGTTGTCTTCATGTTTAGCTATTGTTAGGGTTATGCATACTACTATCCTTGTATCATTCAGTTGTGGTCAACAAATAGATTTAAGTTGTTTACTTTGTAACTTATTTTCAGAAATACAATGGAATACTACTCAGCCATAAAAAAGAATGAAATTTTGCCATTTGCAACAACATGGATGGACCTGGAGGGTATTATGCTGTGTGAAATAAGTCAGAGAAAGACAAATGCTGTATGTTATCACTTATATGTGGAATCTAAAAAATAAAACAAACTAGTGAATATAATAAAGAAGCAGACTCACAGATAAAGAGAACAACTAGTGGTTTCCAGTGGGGAGAGGGAAGGGAGGAGGGGCAAGATAGGGGTAGGGGATTAAGAGGTATAAAATAAATAAGCTATAAGGATACATTATACAGCACAGGGAATATAGCCAGTATTTCATAATAACTAAATATGGAGTATAATCTATAAAAATTTTGAATCACTATGTTGTACATTTGAGATTAATATAATATGTAAATCAACTATACCTCAATGAAAAAAGTGTGGATAAACTATTTGCCATCCACTTTTCTCTCTGAGTATCTGCAACAGCAAAGTCATATAACAAGTTATATACCCTTAATCCCAAACACCATCCAAGGTCCAGCTCCCCAACAGTGGGCAACCAAACACTCCCACATCTACTTAGGCAGATGTTTAGATTTTAAAGCTATCTATGGGTGAATACCTCCTGTATTTATTGCTGAGATAATCCATGATGAGTGCTACTACCCCATATGGGATGAGATCCTTAGTCCCTTCCTATACCAAAACCTTCACCTGATGAGCAGAATGGAAGAATTGTTATTTTGCTTCCATTCCTGTTCATCTGATGAAACACAAACAGTGAAACAGCCAAAGAACCAAAACCTCATAATTTGTATCAGTTCTTGAATATGTGATTCAATTCTGTTGGGGTTTCATGAAGTAAATTGAGGGTGACAAAACTCAACTAGTGTATTGTCCATGACCTTCACCATGATCAAATAAATGAAGAATGATAAACCAATGACAGGGATTCTATTAAATCTATAATGCAAGAGATTTGTTAGCTAAATTCTAATTTATGAAAAGGATCAGAGGCTTCTAAATGCCTTTTTCTGTCATATTAACATTTATAGATATGCAGATTCTGTCTCCACATTCATTAATAGTCATAGAACATGATAACTTGTTTGTAATATTTATGAGTGTTAGGAACTCTCTATGTCAGTGCCTGTTCTCAGCAAAGGTATCAGTTCCCTTTTGCAGGGATTTAAATTAATTGCAATTTGGTATCTTGCTTATTCTATGAAGAAAACGAAATTAAAACTGAAGAATATAGTACCAATTTCACATTGGCAGGATTTAAAAACATTAATTTATTCTGGTTAATTGGTAATATACACATAGAAGAAAAACAGATAATTGTTCTATAAAAAATATTATCTATACTAGCTAATTCTTTGTAATTTGGAAATACCCTCAGATTATTTCCTTTTGAGACACAGAACTGTGGTGTGTTTAAAAACATGAGTTTGAGAGGGAGCCTGGAGTTCCTCTTCTAAATCTGCAACTTTCTAGCTATTGATTTAGGCAGGTTACATAATCTCTTTCTGCCTCGGTTTCCTCTACTTCAAAATGAGTTGATGACCGAACTCACCTCACAAATGGTTGTTGGGAATTAGTGATCGAACGCTCTTCAAGCACCTAGCACATGATTTGACATATAGGATGTGCTAAATAATAGTTGCTATTACTTATTGATTAAATCTTTTAAAGATGTGTCAGGTCTCTAAAATAAATCCTAGTGAAAGTGCTGCTTTCTATTCTTTATCTTAGCCTACTTAAATCTTTTTTAATATAAAGTATTAGAAATGAAAGTCTCTTTGCAATTGAAGGATTAATATCAACAGCTTTGGACAACAGAGTCTAGGTCTTGGTTATTGCTGACGTGCATTATTGTAACTGGCAGCTGTTTGTTTTGAGGATACAAATTCAAAATAAAGCATTCTTGGGCTTCCCTGGTGGCGCAGTGGTTGAGAGTCCGCCTGCCGATGCAGGGGACACGGGTTCGTGCCCCTATCCCGGAAGATCCCACATGCCGCGGAGCGGCTGGGCCCGCGAGCCATGGCCGCGGAGCCTGTGTGTCCGGAGCCTGTGCTCCGCAACGGGAGAGGCCACAGCAGTGAGAGGCCCGCGTACAGCAAAAAAAAAAAAAAAAAAAAAAAAAAAAAAAAATAAAGCATTCTTTAAGTAGGGTTGTTAGAAAACAGTAGTCACTTTGGAAGTCAATGGATTTGAACCTCAAATGGAAATATCTGTTTTGAAGTTGGGTCATAAATACTTTTATACCACCTGAGCTACTTCAGGTGGCATAAAAGTATATATAATGCTGCTAAAAATCTGTGTATGCATTCCAACTCCAGGGAACATCTTTGTTGTTTAGTTGTTTTTTTTTTTTAAGAAAGCATAAAATATGTGGGTAGGGTGGTGGAGGCACTTGAGACAATCACTAGGGCCTTACCCTTATAGTCATTGGCTGTTCACTAGTGATGTCTAATGGAATTATGCATCTTGGCTTTCCTGTACCTCAGCTTTTCATATTTAAAAGGAGGGCAAGTGCTGATGATCTTTGATGACTTTCCTATCACTGACATTCTGTAGTTCTAATTCCTAAAAATAATTTAGTTGACTTAGAACTACTTTGGCAAAATTTACCTGTGGTTATGAACTAAATAAATGTGCTTTTTCACTCAAAGCCCCAAATTTAAAGAAGCAATGATTGAAACTGGAAGGAAATATGCCTGACATGTCTCAAAAATAAAAAGTATCTTTGTTACAGAGAGAGAAAGAGAGTTAATTGGCAGAGACATTGAGTATTATAAGCCTACTTCATGATTTTATTATAAGCCTACTTCATGACTAAAGGAGAAAATAAACTGAAATTTTAATCTCTAAATGTGATGACAATAAAATAAACAATATATGTAATTAATTACTCATTACAAATGATTCTGCAGATGACTTAATTAAAATTTACATATAAAAGCACATTGATGCATAAACTATTGAAAACATTTTATGTAAATGAGTTTTCTCTCTAAATTGGCTAAGTGTGGTGCTTTTAATTTTGATTTAAAATTATCATGACAGTTGTTTTCTCCTTCCACATCACACAAATAAAAGCAGTAAGTTATTTCCTGGCCTAAAAAAGTATAGCACTTTTGTTCTGTTTTGTTTTGTTTTTTTAAGTTGCACGTATACATCAAAAAATGTATCTTTTGTGCATGAAATATTTCACTATTTAAAAAAGTATTTACTATTTACATACATTGTTGACTCCCTAAATTTCCTTAGACTTTCAGCAGAATATTATGCTGGCAACTGACAATCAGAGGATCAATTCCAAGAAATTCCTCAACATATTAATAGAAAGTATTCAAAAGCAAAGTACACTGAACTAATTTGCATGCCTCCTGCTAAATTTCAAGGATGTATATGTGTATTCCAAAGTTAAATATTTTGTTCACTTCAAATGCACTGATTGGTGCAAACCCTTTTACATGATATTTAATGTTGATTATTGTCATATTTCTTAATTCTTCAGATTTAGGTGAAATGATTTAATAATGTTATTTACTTCATATACAAATGTGCCTCCTTTGGAAGCCTTTCTCAACCTATCTCAACCAGAGGCAGATCCAGGTTTGGTGGGGCCTTAAGCTTATAGAATTTTAGGAGTCCTTTTAAGAAAATAGATCAAGGATACAAACTAGCAAGCCCAGATATACACCCATCAGTGGAATCAAGGTGGACTTAATAAAAGTGTTAGAACAGTAATGGTAGTCATTTGGAAAGAGAAAGTCAACCATACATCGAAGTGTACACCAGAATAAATTCCAAATGGATCAAAGATTTAAAAGTATAAAACACTAAATAAAAAATAATAGAAAAGTTGGAATTTGTTTTATAATCTTGGAGCCAAAAAGTCTAATTTTTGACCCAAATCCATAAGCATAAATCCTATAACACAATTTAAAAAAAATTTTTTGCATAGGAAATATATACCATAAGCAGAGTCAAAAGACCAAAGAAAAACTGGGGAAAATGTTTCCACACATATCACAAGGAGTTAATATCCTTAATATATAAATAATTCCTTGAAATAAAGAAGAAAAAGACCAACATCCAAACAGAAAAGTAGACTGAGGTCATGAATCAACATAAGGCAGATAGCTTTTAAACATACAAAAAGTATATAACCTCACTCATGATAAAGCAATGCAAATTTAACATTATAGTTTAATACTGTTTCTTACCATTGGCAAAAATTCAGCCTATAACATACTCTGGTCAATGCTGAGGTTAAACAGGCACTCTTGTGCACTGCAGATGGAAGTAAAAATGATAAAACTTTCCTGGAGGGGAATTTGACAATATCCCAAATGCTGTATAGATAATTTCCCTTTGATTCAGCATTCATATCCTGACAGTTTTTTCTAAAGAGAGACCCATGACCCTACAAAATAATAAATGTGCAGAGACATTTCAGTACTTGTAATAGCAAAGTAATAAGACAACCCAAAAGCACATCAATAGGGGATTAAATAAACTATGGAATACTATACAGCTGTTAATAAATAATGAGGAGGAGTCTATATACTTCTAAATACTGATGTCAAAAAAAGGATAAAAAAGCAAGTAAAAAAGCATTAAGTAAAAATTGTAAGGTGTTGTAAAGTGTACGTAGTATGCTACCTTGAGTCAGAAAGAGGAGAAAATGAGAGTGCTTGCATTTGTATAAAAGAACACTGGAAACAAACTAATAAAAATGGTTACCTCTAGGGCAGTGGTTCTCAACTGTGAGACATTCAGCAATGTCTTGAGACATTTCTTATTGTCACAAATTGGAAAGTCACTGATGCTAGTAAATATCCTCCAATGCACAGGACAGCCCCCTTCCCACCCCACTCCTTAACACAGAATCATCCAGCCAAAACTGTGGATAGTGTTGAGGCTGAGAAACCCTTCCTAGGGGGAAGTGGGAAGATGGGGTGGATGTGGTGATAGAGCAGGGCCAAGACCTTTCTATATATATATATTTTTTTGTTATTTTTTCCTTTGAATTATTTAAATATATTACCTATACAGAAAATTAATTTAAAAGAATATTAAAGTGCAAGGGTTTAAAGTAGCAGTTTTTATTCCTTTGCATTATAAATTTTAGTATGAATGGCAGGCATGCTTGGAATTCTTTTGACATTTTCCTCAACATAGAATCTGACTACCACCTAAAGTTACCAGCTAAAGTTGTTAGTTCTTTAGAACAACACATAGTGATCTGTGTTGGAGGGAAAAAATGGTTATGAAGAAAACAGTGAAGGAATACCTAAGGAAAAAAATAAAACATATCCACATACAAAAGTTTAAAATCATCCTGAAAAACTAGGAAAAGATATCTTTTAATTGTTCTTCATTTTTTATTAAGTAATCTTCCACATATGCTATACACATTTTCAAATCAGTCATTCAAGGAAAAGAGCACTTGGTTATTTAAGTACTATTTATATTATTGTCAGTCAAAAGAAATTTCACAGCTTTACTTTATGAATATTTTGTTGAGCAAGAAACAAAATGTTCAAGAACAAGGAGACTTCAAATCCAAAACTGATATGAAGCTCAAGGCATGTCATTGCAGGATGGCTTATAATGTGAAAGTCAGGAAGTTTTTTTAACCTTTACAATCATTGGTTATTTTAATGGGAGTTTCCAGATGGTAGAGGATTGGTTAAAAGTTATTATCTTACATCATTTTAGGAAGATGACTTAAGTTCTATTTATAATTATTAGTGGCATTTATAAGAAATAACCTAAAATAAATTTCACTTATGTTTATGAAATAAGCTAGATTAAGTTTTACTTACATGGCTTTTAACTGGTTTTGTGGTTCAGGGGATCTTTAAGCCTGGTATCCATTTTATTTTATTTTAATATCACATTGCTTTCAATATTTATGTTTCTACCACATAATACAACTGGTAATAGTTCATTGTCATTTGTTGAGCACTTATATAGCTATATAAGTACCTTTTAGTACTCTGAGGAAGCAGGAATTTATCTTAGTTATGGAGTAGGGATATACAATAAGAGTAATGAAGATATTTAAAAATACACTTAATAATGGCAAAAGTTAAAATTGACATTATATTCCCAGCAGGATTACAGTAATTTCTGTATCTGCTATATCGAGAACCTTGAACAAAAATTTTGAAAAGAGAGTATATATGTAAGAGTATGGATGCTTTAGAAGTTTCAGGAGCGAATGGAGTACAAAGAGCCAAAGTAAGCAAGGGAGAGATTTTTGGTACAGAATGCTGTGGTAGAGACAAGGTGCTTATTTTTTGCTGAAAGTATTAATATTGAAATAGATCAAGGAGCCATCTTTAAGAGTGATTTCTGATAATACTTACAGCTATTAAATGGTAGCCTCAATTAGCATTCTTCATTTCACTGTGACAAGATTTACAATTACATTACCGTAATGAACTTTGTCTGAGGAATTAAGAAACTAAAAGCAACAAGTTAGAAAAATTATCCATTGAAAACAGCTGATTAAAATTATTCACAATTATTGCTGACAGTATTTTTGAAGATCCTTTTGTAGCCAAAATTATATTAAATGCATGCATTATTTATGCAGCTTTACTGTTTAAACCATACCCTTGTTAGGAGACATAGTTGTCACTTGCTCTGTAAAGTATTTATGTTATGCTAAATATATAATAGGTAATCAATGATGGAGTTTTCTTTTGTTGTTTACAAGTCACCCTATCAGTCACTAAGTTAAACAAGTATCTTCTCTTTAAACCTGACTCCTGAGCAAAGAAATTTAGTGCAATAAAATTCCAAGTTTATTAACAACTATTAATTGGGACCTTGTTCCAGACTTTCTAGTAATTTGAGCAGAGACATTGATACATTAAATTTCACTATGTAGACCCCCAAGTACATGAACTTTAGGGCATAGTAAAAGGGAAGGAAAGGGTGAAGAGACAGGGAGAATCGTTTTTTTTTTTTTTTTTAAATAAATAAATAAATGTATTAAAAAAACTAATAATAACAGAGGGAAAGCTACTTGGGGTAACTAAACGTCTTAGCTCAATAAACAGTCATGATTATTATTATTTTCTTTTCATTGCCATTTTTTTTTTTTTCAAGTAGGTCTGTGTCTTTATTCCCGTTTTACCCCTAGGTTCTTCATGACATTTTTTTTTTTAATTCCGTATATATGTGTTAGCATACGGTATTTGTCTTTCTCTTTCTGACTTACTTCACTCTGTATGACAGACTCTAGGTCTATCCACCTCATTACAAATAGCTCAGTTTCGTTTCTTTTTATGGCTGAGTAATATTCCATTGTATATATGTGCCACATCTTCTTTATCCATTCATCCGATGATGGACACTTAGGTTGTTTCCAGCTCCAGGCTATTGTGAATAGAGCTGCAATGAATATTTTGGTACATGTCTCTTTTGGAATTATGGTTTTCTCAGGGTATATGCCTAGTAGTGGGATTGCTGGGTCATATGGTAGTTCTTTCTATTTGTAGTTTTTTAAGGAACCTCCATACTATTCTCCATAGTGGCTGTACCAATTCACATTCCCACCAGCAGTGCAAGAGTGTTCCCTTTTCTCCACACCCTCTCCAGCATTTATTGTTTCTAGATTTCTTGATGATGGCCATTCTGACTGGTGTGAGATGATATCTCATTGTAGTTTTGATTTGCATTTCTCTAATGATTAATGATGTTGAGCATTCTTTCATGTGTTTGTTGGCAGTCTGTATATCTTCTTTGGAGAAATGCCTATTTAAGTCTTCTGCCCATTTTTGGATTGGGTTGTTTGTTTTTTTGCTATTGAGCTGCATGAGCTGTTTATAAATTTTGGAGATTAATCCTTTGTCAGTTGCTTCATTTGCAAATATTTTCTCCCATTCTGAGGGTTGTCTTTTGGTCTTGTTTATGGTTTCCTTTGCTGTGCAAAAGCTTTGAAGTTTCATTAGGTCCCATTTGTTTATCTTTGTTTTTATTTCCATTTCTCTAGGAGGTGGGTCCAAAAGGATCTTGCTGTGATTTATGTCATAGAGTGTTCTACCTATGTTTTCCTCTAAGAGTTTGATAGTTTCTGGCCTTACATTTAAGTCTTTAATCCATTTTGAGCTTATTTTTGTGTATGGTGTTAGGGAATGATCTAATCTCAAACTTTTACATGTCCCTGTCCAGTTTTCCCAGCACCACTTATTGAAGAGGCTGTCCTTTCTCCACTGTACATTCCTGCCTCCTTTATCAAAGATAAGTTGGCCATATGTGCGTGGGTTTATCTCTGGGCTTTCTATCCTGATCCACTGATCTTTCTGTTTTTATGCCAGTACCACACTGTCTTGATTACTGTAGCTTTGTAGTATAGTCTGAAATCAGGGAGCCTGATTCCTCCAGCTCCGTTTTTCGTTCTCAAGATTGCTTTGGCTATTCGGGGCCTTTTGTTTTTCCAAACAAATTTTGAAATTTTTTGTTCTAGTTCTGTGAAAAATGCCAGTGGTAGTTTGATAGGGATTGCATTGAATCTGTAGATTGCTTTGGGTAGTAGAGTCATTTTCACAATATTGATTCTACAGGCCAATATCACTGATGAACATAGATGCAAAAATCTTCAACAAACTCCCATTTACCATCGCAACAAAAAGAATAAAATATCTAGGAATAAACCTACCTAAGGAGACAAAAGACCTGTATGCAGAAAATTATAAGACACTGATGAAAGAAATTAAAGATGATACAAATAGATGGAGAGATATACCATGCTCCTGGATTGGAGAATCGTTTTTTGAATGTGCTTTGTGAGTAGGAAATAATCATTTACATATTAATGTCCGGAAGAGCTACAAGAGGCAAACAGTAGGACGGCCAGCGCAGTTCCCATTCTACTGTCTAAGCATTTTTAGCAGTAGACTTAAGCGTATAACTTATTTTTTTAATGTTCACACACATACACAACAACCTCTTACACAATGCCCATCAGTTTTCTCTACCTCAAATCGTGGTATACAGTAAAAGTGGCAAATATGTCCATTTCTATCTGACACAAATTTTGAGGCTCTGTGTGATTCACTGCATAGACATTTTAGAGAAAAACAAACAGGTGAGGGGAGGGCTTTGGTTCTTTGACTGCAGTTGCTTAAGAGTGTTGTGTTATGTATATTTCCTTCTGAAGCTATCTCATACATACTTTCAAATGCAAATGCCAAATGAAGCCTTGGGTGATGGTGGATACCAGGGGCTCCCAGGAATGTGCTCTGCAGGAACAGACTGGTGGGTACTGTGGCACAGATTTCTTTACTTGTTACTGAGGGAAAAAAATTGTTTATGAGTAGGAAAAATGGTTATATACTTTGAAGGGTGCTGTTTTGAAAGCAGAGCCTAGGTGTTCATTGTGGAAGGGTTTTAAATTGTTTCAATTCCTCAAGTGAAAACATTTTCACCTAAACTGTGGTTTAGGCTATAGCATCAGGGATGTGAAGTAATTCAGCATGAGAACATAGTGTTTTTTTTTTTACTTGTGGCAGAACCCAACTAAGCTTTATCCAATTTCCACTACCCATCATCATAATGGATGGTTCATCTGAAGAAATGGTTCTCTAGCCATAATTGACTATAAGCTCTCTGAGGACAGGTATTCTGACCTATAGTTACTCAAGGTTTTATTCTGACTTCTTAGAACAATGCCTGGTAGATGAATTAATAAAAAGTGGAAAACCTAATGATGTAATATATTAACTGAAAATGAAACTAAGGATTACAATATGTAAGTACCTAAAATGACTGTATTTCAATAAGAATAAATATAAGTAAACCTAATCCTCAGTTTACATAAAATGAGACCTATGTACAGTTTCCAATATGAGAGTACCTGTGTGCTTGCTCCATCTTGAATATGAAGTATAGAAGCTGAGGAGAGAAAACTCCCTCCCCCCCACTTCTTGAGCTATATAAGCAAAGTCAGGTTGAGACAACTGTTTAAAGGTTGTCTTCTGAAGTGCCTTTCTTATTCTCAGTTTTGCAGTGTTCTTCTGGACACTCGAACTGAATTGCAGTGTTGGTAATGCTCTGGATACCCACATGCAATTTGTTTCTCTGATGCCAAGGTAGGCAAATAAATTTCATGTTAAGAACTAACCCAGTAGACTAGGAGGGGTTGACAGGAGTGCTATCTTGAAAAGGATTCTGAGGACTTTTGTGGTCTTAGCAGTAAAGACTGCCATGCTCGATTAGTGATGTCTGCCATGGTCAAGGGATGGGAAGGCATAGTATATGTTGCAAGCATTTGCCATCCCTGATTTATGCAACCGTATTGATAGGTTACTTTTTTTTTTTTTTTTGCGGTATGCGGGCCTCTCACTGTTGCGGCCTCTCGCGTTGTGGAACTCAGGCTCCAGATGCGCAGGCTCAGTGGCCATGGCTCACGGGCCCAGCCGCTCCGTGGCATGTGGGATCTTCCCTTACCGTGGCACAAACCTGTGTCCCCTGCATCGGCAGGTGGACTCTCAACCACTGTGCCACCAGGGAAGCCCTACTTATTATTTTTAAGTGTTGAAAAAAAAAAACAATTTTAGGGCAAATGTGAGATACACACAGACACATATATACACACTTGTTATATATCAGAAAACTCTAAAAGTATATATTTACAAATCTAATTTTCTAAGTTTTATATATTTAAAATTATAAGCATACAAATCTAAGTTTTATATATAAAACCTGAAACAAAAGTGAAATTCAAGTTTCTGACCCTGAAAGTCAGTCCTTCCTATTATTCTTTGTGGTTTATTCTGTACATATGAGCACACATAAGAATAATGCATATACACATCAAGATTTTTAAAAATATACTTAATTGTCTAAATTCCAAGACAATTAGGAACAAGCAGTTTGATCCTTGAGTAAAATCGGCAACCTCCTAGCATTTGGAACACACGTATATATTGTAGATATTTATGAATTTCAGCGGTTCTCATTTTTATGTGTCCTTTGATAGTTTAACTTAAATGCATTTTGTGTATTAAAACAGTGCTTTTTCCCTAGATGAGCTGCTGTAAAAATACAGTTTTATCACTTCTTCTAAGACTGGGATGGGACTAGTGATATTTAGTATCTTGTATCAATACTAAATCAGTTGATTTAGTATTGGAGAGAGATGGAGAAAGATCTAGGCAAGTGTTCTTACAAATACATAATCTGTGTATCTCACCATAGTACTGGCATCAGTATTTTAGTATTTCTTTAGCATCTACTCTGTGCCAGGGAGTATTCTAAGTTGTGTACAATGGATAGTCAATGAATATTCTATGAGTGCCTAAACCTCAAAAAGGAAAGAAACAAAATTAGAAAGAATTATGCAAACACTAAACAGAAAATTAGCGTGTGACACCTGCTCTGTATAGTTTGGCTTCAGGAACATGTTTGCATAAATTAAAACACCTGCAGAACAACCGACTGGCAAGGAAAAATGCTCCTTCCATGCATGGCTTGAGTGGAGAAGTGCATTGTAGACCATTTGCTATTGCGTATTAGTACCTCATGTGCTTTAATATTATTGGAAGATTCTTTTCCTAAGACTGATAAACCTTTAGCAGATAGCAGTGACTTCATGAATTTTAGATTTTAGCTGCAGTGGTTTAAGCATGTTTGTCAAGAAAACAAAAAGCTTTCAAAGTACTAAATAAGTATACACCATTTTATGGGATTTGGCATTTTATATCTGTGTTCTGCAGGCAGGCACCATATACGTTTATTGCCAAATGTGTCATGCGGGCATTGTAAAATCTCCAGGAAAAGGCCGATTCGGGAGAGAAGCGACCCCTGCTCAACTCAACACTCTTCCGTAGCTGGTTATCTAATCACACACCAGTCTTTTATTGTAATTTTGGGGGTGTTTGTAAGTTTTGCTGTCTTAAGCATCTGTCCCTTTATCCAAGTTTAAAAATTTTTTATTGTTCAACCAGCAAGTGGTAAAATGCAGACTTGCAAAATTGTTTTCATGTCAAAAACAGCCATTGTTTTACTGAATTCTCCCATGTACGATATTTTGGAAGTCATATGTCAGTATCCTCCTGATGCCTATGTAAAAAAATAGGGTATACGTTAATGTAACTGGGGTTAGGAGGGCAAAGTGGGAGAGCAAATTTAATTTTGAAACTTGACATATGAATTATAGTCCTTCAGTCAGTAGGTCATTAGGCATTATTAACCTCCCTCTTTGTGCTAGGCACTTTCGATAAAGTAGAATCCTTTAATATGCTTTTCTGATTTGACCTATTAGGATTTACTAAAACAGAAACAAAAATGAAAACAACTTAGGTAGAACTCTAGGCTATTGAGAAGCCAGTTCTGCTAAGAACATCTGATTACATCAGTGTCTCTGTGACCCAGGACTGAGGAAGGCATAATCTACATGATAAACATTCTGGAACATTCATTGAGTTAGCAATAAATTAGAAATCAACAGTATTTTTATTAAGGGAATGGCAAAATATATACTATGGAGTATAACAACCATTAAAAATCACAAGATAGACCTCTGTGTACTAAAATGAAAAGGCAACCCTGTTTAAAATTAAATGGGAAAAGATGAAAAAGAAAAAGAAGTTGTCAAAAAAAAATGTTAGAAAACAGCACACCTACACTGGCATGAGTTGGTTTGCATATGCTTAGAAAAATACCTAGGAGGGTACACATCAAACTGAAATTAGCCTAATTGCAGGTGGTGAAGGAGGAAACAAATATTTTTCCCAGTTCATTCTCATGTTTGGTATCATTTTGGTACAATGAGTTTTTTTTAATTAAAAAAATATAAATGCAAAAAAAACAAAAAATATACTGAGTGCCGGACTTAATTGCACCCACTAGAAATTAAACAGATTGCATATGTGTGGCTTAAATAGATAAGAAAACTGGAAGAGGAGGAAGGAAATATCACTGTACCTGGTACATTTAGATTAAAGCAGATAAATGTTTAAAAAATTTAAAAGCTTGAGCAAATAATAACTTGTTTTTTTAAGTAATGGAATTCAGCAATACAAATTAATCATTCAGCATAATGTTGTAAGGGGTTATTCCTATACCTATTAAGTAGCACATTATTTCTTTGGTGCTCAGACTAAGAAAAATGGTAGTAGTTGGTCATATTTCAAAGGATTCCGCTACAATCATCACCTTCAGGTGTGATTTAAAGTATCAGGCGAGCCTTGACTGAGTCCTGACCTATCCCCTATCACTCATCCAGTATGTCTTTGACGTTCTCATTTTCTGTTCTAGGGTAGCTGGAGATACTCTTGGTGGTGAGGGGAAGACACACTTCCTCAATGACCATTTTATATATATATATATATATATATATATTTTTTTTTTTTTTTTTTTTTTTTTTGAGGTACGCGGGCCTCTCACTGTTGTGGCCTCTCCCCTTGTGGAGCACAGGCTCCGGACACGCAGGCTCAGCGGCCATGGCTCACGGGCCCAGCCGCTCCGCGGCATGTGGGATCTTCCCGGACCGGGGCACGAACCCATGTCCCCTGCATCGGCAGGCGGACTCTCAATCACTGCGCCACCAGGGAAGCCCTTCTCAATGACCATTTTAAAGTTAAGTTAATAATTAGAAATCACCTGTGGTTTTAGTAGTTAAGTGCAAGTGTCTTCTGCTACTTCATGGGAACTGTGTTCTGCTGTGAAGAATACAGTTTACTTACATTTCCAGCCCATCCACTCTCTCAGTCCAAGCCAATCATTTTGCAAGCATGGAATTGAATTTCCTTCTAAATTTCAAGCAGTGAATCATTTTCTCCTACTTCAAGGACCTCTCTTCCCTTTCCATTTATGATGTGTTCAGTTAAAAATAAGGTGGCCAACTGTCCTGGTTTGCCTGTGATGTAGGAATTTCAGTGCTACTACCTAGAAAACTCTGACACAAAGACCGTCATCGAGGTGAATTCCTGTCAGTTTGATGTCCTGGGGAAAAAACCAAACAAAAAAACATTTACTGGATTGAGAGACAAAAAAATCCAGGTGTATAGTTCCTTATTGCTGCTGCAACAAATTACCACAAATTTGGTGGCTTGAAATGCCACAGATTGATTCTCTTAGAGTTCTAAAGGCAAGAATTCCAACCTGAGTCTTAAAGGGCTAATATAAAGGTGTCAGCAGGGCTGGTTCCCCCTGGAGGTTCTAGGGGAGAATTTATTTGCCACTTCCAGCTTCTAGATTCTGCAGACATAACTTGGCTTCTGTCTCCATGGCTTCAATGTCTGCTTCCACTGTTAAATCACCTCCTTCTCCCCACATTGACTCTATTGTCTCTCTCTCTTATGAGGAACCTTGAGATTATATTCACAGCCCACTCAGGTAATCCAGGATAATCTCCCCATCTCAGAATCCCTAATCACATCTACAAAACCCTTTCTCCATGTAAGCTAACATTCATAGCTTCTGGGGATTTGGACTTGGGGATCTTTGGGAGGCCATTATTCAGCCTTCCACACCAGGCTAGAATTCTACTCTGCCAGGTACTAGGTAGGCAATAGATGTAGACATCTTTGAAGTCAGGGTAAATATTTGTTGGTATTCACTGCAAAACTTCTGCTGATTTTGCATGGAAGGCTATGTAGTTCACAGTCAGGCTGCTAGGGTTCAAATCCTGACTTACCAGTCACTAGGCGTGAGAACTTCGCTTGTGCTAACTTAAAGCCTTTTGCCCCAGTTTCCTTGTCTCTAAGGTGGCCATTATAGTAGAACCTAGTTCATAAGGTGGTTGTGATAATTTAATAAAATATTATAATTAAGGGGCTTAGAAGAATACTTGAAACATAGAAAGTGCTCAGCCAACCTGAGCTTCTGCCACTGCTGTTCCTTCTAATGTTTGTGCTCACAAGTGTGACATAATCTAGTCTTTTTAAAATTTTTAAAAAATGTTTTCTTCCAGTTTTATTCAGATATAATTGATTACACCACTGTGTAAATTTAAGGTGTACAGCATAATGATTTGACTTACATCATCCTGAAATGATGACCACGGTAATTTAGGGAACATTCATCATCTCATATAGATAGAAAATTAAGGAGATTGAAAAAAAAAGTTTTTCCTTGTGATGAGAACTCTTTGAGTTTAGTCTCTGAGCAACTTTCATGTGTAACATACAGCAATGTTAATTACATGTATCATGTTGTACATTCCATCCCTCGTCCTTATTTATCTTATACTTTTGTACCTTTAAACCTTGTAAGTTCGGACCATTTGACTGCCTTCCTCCAGTCGCCCCATGGGAGCCTTCATAAAGCAATGAAGACCAGAAGGAACAGTTAAAACCTGAGTATTTCTGTGCTAGGGCTGATGAAGAGAGGGCAATCATGCAGAAATGTGGTAGGTCCAGGAGTATGAGGAACATGTAGTCAAGTGGGGAAAACTTAGCAAGACCTGTTTGCTAAGATTCTTCTCATCATTCCTTTGTCTTTGGAGATAAAGATGTTCCTTTCCTCCAGATACAGGGAGGCATCTCTCACATGAGGGGTTCATCACCTGTTGCAGGGGAGAAGGGCAGGGGAAAGGTCAGAGTAACCTTCCTGCTTCTGTTGTTTTCTCAAACTCCTTCAACTTAAAATATTCAATATGCCAAGGTGCCATATTGTGGGGTAGCTTGTCCTGAGCCCCATCAATAGCTTTACAGGGTTCTGCCCAACCCCCCAGTTTCCCTTCAGGATCTCCCCTTTATACCAACAGTCTTGGAGAATTCCCTACTTCAGGAAACTACCTATTATATGTATTTCCCTTGGTCTGGACTTGTCAAATGTATACCAGCTCCTGCCATAAGTAATATAAACTTTCTCTAAAACCCAGAAAACCCAAAGACCTGTATTAATATTTATTAAGCTCCTAGGACAAGAACCTGAAGGCATGAATTCTGCTGAGGATGTCAAAGATAAACTAGACTTCTTCTATGTTGTAATGAGTCCATATAAGGAGGGACTTTGTTGAGTAGGTGAGGCTAAAATGCTGGATAAATTTGTTTTCTAATTTAAATGTGCTTAGGGCGTTTTCCCAGGTTTGTTTTTCCAATGAATAATTTTATTGCTATATCCATATTTATAATATTTATTGGGTCTTTATCTTTTATGGATTGATTTCAAATGCTTTCAAACTAAACTTTGCAATATGACTTTCAGTCTATGAATATTCAACTGCAGTGTACACATTTAATTTTGATATTGACATGTTGTGATTGCACCTTTCTTAATATATTTCTTTCTTTATGAAAACTGACACCACCAATGCTGATCATGCTTTAAGTGACTGAAAAGACCATTTCTCAGTATGTATCTGCAGTGAATGTGCTTTGCATCTCAGGTGTTGTGTGCCACCTGTGTTTACATCTCTGCCTCTCCAGCTCTTCCTTATAAGACTATGTTCCTTCAAAGCCACCTTTATACTAATTGTCGGTCATCCTGTGGCTGTAGTTTCCAGCCATAACTAGGAATCCTGTCACTTACATTATATACATTCGATTGTGTTTGATGTGCTCTGGGTCGCCGAAACTTGAACTGCATTGCTTATCATAGGCCAGATTTTTGGTCATCAATTTTGGCCTATCTATGAAAATTCTGTATAACTGCCTTTAAAAAAAAAAAATAGAAGTTGTATTACTTTCTGACTGCTTTGTAACCAGAAAACAATCAGCTTTCTAAACAAAACTCCTGTAGACAAAATGGAAAGTGCCACAGACAAACCTAAGCATTGGAGATAAAAGGGAAAATACGGCCCTTAAACTCAAAGATCCTATTATTTAGCCCACCTGGCTTACCATCATTTGCTCACCCTCTACTGTGTTCTAAGGGACAATAGAAGATGGAATGAGAAACTTCTACACAAAACAAAGAACAAAATCTTGTGCCTATTTATGTAATCTGACCTATACACAATAGTAAAGAGAGAAAGGAGAAAAAAGACTTTATATATTTAATAAAAATGTGTTATATAAATTCCACATATTGAATCAAATTTACAGGTTTTTAACTGGAGAATGTGGCTGTGTTTGGGAGTTACTAATTATTCTAGAAACAACCTAGATGTTTTAAAAGCATTGTCAATACTAAGGAATTGAAGGAAAAACTGTTTATCAGTTATCTTACAAAGAAAACCAAAGCAACATGAAAGCCTTCTTCCCTGATCAACCCAAAATAATTGGTGTTTCACTGTGTTCTTTCTCATACCTCCCCCAACCAATCACCTGCCAAGTTCAAAAAGAGTCAATGAACAAATGTTTGTGATGGTTTTTGTCCTAAGGCTAGGCAGTTCTGACAGTAAACGCTTTACCTCTACTCCTTAAGGGGCTTTTGTAAATAGCAGTGTTTGCATTTTTAGAAAATAAAGCGTTAAATTTCCCCAAATCAAGTGACATGATGTGAATTGCTGCTGTTTTTAGTGCTTTCCTAAGTAAGTCCTCTAGACACTAGATTTTCAATGATGGCCAGGAACAAGTTTCTTTGTTAAAGAGGTTTTATTTCTTCTTTGTGTTACCAGAGATAAATCATTAGTTAATAATTTGATAGATACCCTGACTTCTTTTCTGATTCCTCCTCTTCCCCTCACCTTCCATCTGCTTGTACTTCCCAGGGGTTTTTCCTTTATCCTCTGCTCTTCTGTTCTTCCTCCTCACAATTACCCAATCCAGTTTCTTAAACTATCATTCTTAGAGATTCCTAGGTGGATTTTTATCTTATTATCTCCAACTGGGTCCTCACTCCCGACTCCTGAATTCCTATTAGCCACTTGCCTGTGGGCATGTTGTGGTACCTAAAAACGCATGTTTAAACATATATTTAAAATTGAACTCAACAGTTTGTCAAATCTATTGCACCATCTGCCTTTTTCTATTTATGTTAGCTGTACCATTGTCTCCCCAGTATAAGAGGGTTTACGACTGGGAGATTTTTTTTTTAAATAACCCCTCCATCCACATCCCTTACCCCAGTTTATCAAATCAGGTTTAATTGGTTAATTTGTTCTTCCGGGGTGCTTTACATTTTTCTTGTCCCACTATCGCTTCTCTTTCTGTGTGTTGCATGTCTACAATATTCCTTCTGTCACCTTCTCCTCCGATACAATCCTCTATAATGCAGTCAGATTTATTTTAATGAAGAACCATATGGATTAGATGAATGGCTCCCCATTGCCTTTCAAAAAAAAATATACTCTTTCAGGTTCCTCCATGCTCTGTCCCCACAAACATTTCCAGTCTTAATGTAGTGATTTCTGAGGTTTAAACAACCACATCACAACTGATTTCAACCAATGAATACTTGTGTCACTCTGCTCTCTTCACTTATCCCACTCCTCTTCACCAGCCAAGCAAAACTACCTGTTTGCAGTGAAAATGGCTTCTGATCATTTTCTCCTTTCTCTGAACCAGAAGGTAGTTGTTTACTATAGAACTGTTGGTCTTCTGATCCTTGACTTTATTCTCAAAAGCGTCTTCTATGCTAATACCAATTAGTTGAAACTTTTGATTTCTTGAGTGTCATTTCACTTTGTTTTGCTGTAGACTCTCAGACTTCACCAGCCTTTCTGACCTTGTATTCTGGGAAGATGCCCGTTGTCCCCTCTCAGACCATGGGTGTGGTACTATGGTAGTAAATAAGGTGAGCTGTCCTTTTACTCCTGGCACTATTCTGAGTCACAGCCCCTCTAAAGGCCAGCTTTCATAGGTGTAATCACCCAGGGCTCAGAGCTCAGAAGAGCCCAATGCTTTCACTTTAATTCTCTGTGGCCACTTTCCTGAGATTCTTAATAATTTTATTTTGAGTTTGTGTAATTAGAGTCTGATGGGACAATGAAGCCACTTGGGACCTGGCTCATGAGTGATCCCACCTCTTCTTGCCTCCCAACGTCCCCAGGACTGGCTCTGGGCCACTCACGCCTCTGGACCCTGCATGCCCTCCCCCTCCATACTTCCCACCACTGACCCACCAATGCCTAGAGCAGGAGCCTGGGCATGGGCATGTACACCTGCTATTCAGCACTGTGGTAATTTGATGAGGCTTAGCCAGGAGGAGTCTCTTGTCTACTCCCCACTCCCATGCAAGTACCTAGCACATCCCAGCAAAAAGGTTGCAATACTTCTTCCACCATGGGTTGGTAGCGTGGGCTTCTGGGGAGAAGAGATATCTGAATTGACTTCTCTGCCTTTGGCTAGGACATGGCATGTATGTCCAACAGCTGGCAGGAGGGGTGGAGCAGGCAGCCAGTGGCTTGCACTAGTGCAGAGTCTTGGTCCATGGGGTAGGCAGTGCAGGAGCCTATAAAAGGATTTGCACTTGCCCGGAAACATCCCATCCCTGTGCTTGAAGGAATGCAAGATTAAATAGCAAATAAAAAACACATGACAGTGAGGAGAGAGGAAGAAAAAATAGTTTTATATTTTAGTACCTTTCATGGACTTTTCCCTGCATTTTGAACAAGGAGCCCTGTATTTTTATCTTGCACTGGACCTTGCAAATTTTGTAGCTAGTTGGTCCTGGCCCAGACTTCAATTGCCTTACTTTTGCTGCACCCCAATTCTAGACTTATTTCCCAAATGTAGCACTGCCCATAGAGCATTAGAAAATCGTACCTAAACACCCAAAGGAAAGCAGGGCACTGCTTTGGTAGTGGTTAAGAATCTAGGTTTTGAGCCAGACTACGAGATTCCAATCACAGTTCTGCAATTTAGTAGCCACTATCTGACTTTGAGCAACTTACTCAATTTTTTTTTCCTTTGCCTTAGTTTCTTCATCTATAACATCAGAATATCATTCCAAATTCATAGAGTTTTTGTAGGATTAAGAGAGACAATTTAAGACCAGTATTTGGAGTATAGTAAATATTCAAATGTTGCAGTTCTTATTAACAGGTTGACTATTAACTTTTGGCAGACTTCTAGCTTTTTGACTCCGCAAGTTTAGTTCAATAAGCTGAACTCAATTCACTTCAATAATACTTCACTTCAATAATTCACTTCATTCATCCCTTGTGGCAAAAATAAAAACTGCATGATTTATAATTTTTTTCAAATTCTTTCAAAAAGTTAAAATTTCTTTTAGCACTGTTAATTTATCATTATATCATTTCCTCTATATTATTATGATGCTTACCACATGCATACCAGTAAATCCGTATATGCTATAATTTTTTATAAACAAGTAACGTCTTTGTTTCATTAATCTTTGTATTCTCCACAGCAACTATTATATAGCAGATGCTCAATATATGTTTATAGAATGAATTGATTATCTTTTTTGTACTAAGTTGAACCATATGAAATTACTGGGTTTTGGATCAAAATGGTTGAATATCGGCAATATCATAAGGTACCTATTTCCTTAGGGTCAGAGTCTATTTCTATAATCACATACTTATTTTAAGAAATTAAAATTAGTGGAAAAATAAAATGTTATATAAACATTTCTTTAAAGTATTCTTTGACATCTTCATAAAGCAGCATAAAGTTGTTTTTGTACTAATTTTTTAAGAAGATGTGCAATAAAATATTTGGTTGACTAGAATTTATGTGTAATAATCTCTAATCTCTGATTATTTAAATTCTTCGATAATGATTGACTTTAAAAGATTTCAGTCTCCCTTTCATCCTTATTAAACATGATAAATATTTTTTAATCTTAATTTGATAATTTGTAATATTATAAGATTTTAAAATAATTTTTTATCATTGTATAATGCCATAGTTATAGCTTGGGATAAATTTTAATCTTTATTTACCAAAGACTGTATTTCAGGAATTTCTTTTTTGGTTGTTGTTGTCATTTAAGATAGACTCAACTTCTATACTTAAAAGTGTAGTGTAGTCAAAATTTGATTATGTGAGGGTCCTATGTTGTTATTTTTCAAGTTATTGGATATTTTAATCTATCATATTGATACTTATCTATATTCATAGCCTGAATAATTACTAAATTAATGCAAGTTACAGAATCTTTATAATAAAAGATTTTTAAATGTTTCCCATGGTTATTGAATAATTCATGATTTTCATACTCTCATTTCTCTGCATAATTATGTTTTTTGAAGCAAGTCCTCTTCTTCACACTTTATTGTACTCAATTTGCCCCTATGTTGAAGTAAAGGTCTTGTACTTTCTTTTGGCCTTCATTCATCTGCTTTAGCTATTTGGTGGAAAAATGAAGAAGGTCCATGGCCAGTGTGTGTCTGTGGAAAGATGTGAGCCAAGTTTAAGAGCAAATGCAAATGCCACGCAGACATATTCACCAAATCTTGGTTATTTGTCAAACTTCAGAGACTACTTCCAATCTTGCTTAACTTGTCTGGGGAATTTTTCTGAATATGATTCTCTGTCCCTTTGCCACCAATCTGTGTGCTTAGGGAACAGGATAAAACTGTTGTCCTTTGCATTCTTCAGCAGACTGTTCTGTTTCAGTAAAAAAATGGATAGTCAACTGTTTCAAAAATGCGTGTATAGTGAAAGTAGAAGTTAGATAATTTATACAAGAGAGCAGGAAAAAAGTAGCAGGAGGGATAATATCAAAATATCATAGGAAGTCATTTTAATATTTTCACCATCTTTGCGTAACTTCATTATCTGCAAACTTACCATGTTGTTGAAGCAGATTTTGTGTTCACTTGAATTGGGAGTGTTAATGCTTCAAAAAAGTGCTAAAATTCCGAAGGCTGCCAGCATCTAAATAGAGCATTTCCCGTCCTTTAACCCACTTCCTTCCTACAAAAAGGCATGCGATTTATCACAAACTACAGCAAGTTATGGTAAAATATATGTTAGTCAAATGATAGAAAACATATATAGTGAAATGGAGTAGTTCACCTGATGAGCTTTTAAAAATGTTTTGATTGACCAGATAGCCTTCAGCTTTTCAGGAAGATTTAACATGTTTATTTAAAAATGACTTAATAACATTAATTAATTTTGAAATAATACTCAAGCATAAGGGGAAAACATTGCAACCCTGTGTACAAGGACATCATATTTCACAACTCCAGAGGCACGATTCACTTTTTATTTTGTAAGAATGACATCATCTAGAGTTGTTCAATTCAGTGTGGCCCTGCACATTTATCCAGTACAACTGTCAGGAATAGACGTTATCTACAGAGTCCTTTTAGCCTTCTCCTCCTCCTCTAGCTCTTTTCTTTATCTTTTCCTTTTTTCCCCCCCTCCCAGAGCATATGTCCCAGTGCCCCATGCCTTTTGTTTTCTTGTCTAAATATGCTGTCTGAAGCTATGGGCTATGGAACATGGGACCTAAAACTTTCCTGTCTTTTCATTAATGGAAGATGTATTCCCTTTCCCTTTAAAAATTAGTACTTTCTGCTTTCCTTTTCTTAAAGATAACTAATTATTAAACTAATCTGACAGAAATTGTTAATACATTTCCCCCATGTGTGAGCACATGTATGTATATAGCTATGTACATTTATTTTATAAACACACACACACACACACACACACACACACACAATAATATAGGTTACCTGAAGTGATGAAATCAAAAGGAAACATTTTAGATACTGGGACAGGGAGGCAGTAGAGGAAATATTTGGTTAATGGACTTTTCTATTCTCAAATCAGACTTCAGAGACAGCTGCCTAATCTTCTTGCAGGTATAAGGATGATCCTTGTCACAGCTCATAAGACTTAAATGGGTGGTTTAGTTTCTTACCTATTTCTGAGCATGTCTTTTGATATTTGTGGTTTTTAAATGTTTGCTTGTTCTTTAATTGCTTATATACAGGCACTCAGGCGAATCAAAGTTAATTCCATTTCACTCTTAACAGCCAGTTACTTTGTGTAACAAATGATGTCAGTATCCCACCCACATGGCTTTCCTTTCCCACCCAGACTCCAAGCTGCCAGCACCAGCACTTGTTTGCTTGAGGGTCTTTTCCTCTTGCCACCAGAGCATACTGTCCTCCCACGTGGCAAAGCTAGAAGTGCCAGGGTGTTCATGTCTTTGGAAGCAGCCCTCACCCAGAGACCATTAGGAGCTGGTGCATGCATAGCCAAGCAACCTGGGGTCTGGATCACTCTGAGCTATAACTCAGTGTTCCACCCTGGTTCCCAATAGTTCCCAGCAGAATCAAACTCCAGTTACACACAATGGAAACGTGCTTCATGATGTAAACTCCCTAGGCTGCCCTACCATACCCACCGATGGTTTTTGCGAGCAGCTCACAAATAAGCTGCTCACACTTAAATCATTGTCTAGGGTCTTTTAGCAGGGTTGGGGGGTGGGGGGTGGGAGAGCACATAAAATAAAACACTGGCAGAATGTGTCTTTTCTGTGAATTTAGGTCTATTCTACAGAGTATCTTTCTTTTCAGGCTTATCAGTCTGCCAAAAATACTAAAATAATCTGATTAACAGTGTTGTGACCTAGGATAAATTCCTGCCTGAACAACTGTAAACAACCCAAAAAGCCTTATTTTCAGATTTTTTTTGGTGTGAACTCCCCATCTCCCCACGAAATAAATACGTGACCATCTCTAAGGCTTGCCACCCTGCTTATCATGACAAAGAGGTACCATTTGTGCAGCAGCATTTTTGGTCCAGAACTTGTTTGATTACACATTTTATATTTTAAAATCAGTTTGGTTTTTAAAAGCTCATCCTTCCAAGTGAAATATGCATTTTTTAAAAACCACACAATTTTCTTCTTTCTTACCCTAGAACCCAATCTCTGTAATCACTGGTCCATGACCATCTAACATCTTTCCATAATAGCATTTGCCCCAGGAATGTAGAGAATAGTAAACCCATTTCAAAAAGGTTGCACTGAGAGGATTTTGCATCTGAAGATTTTTTTTAATGCTCTTCAAGACCTGCCGTTCCTTCATGTTACATATATTCTAAGCAGTAAGTTTTTCATAAAGATAATTTGGAGGACACTGTTTCACTCCAGTCTCCCACTCCATGGTGACAGCATCCAGATTAGAATTATTTTGTCAAATGATTGTTTCTCATAATTAGGCCAACCACATGCTCAGAAAATGATAGGATGAATGTTCAGAAGGGCGCTGCCTTTTCAGCGGCTGAGACACCCGTTAACACTTTGGAAATAAAGTCAGTTTTTTTTTTTTTTGTATTGATAAATTGTCCTAGAGAACTTGTATTTTTTCCTTCTCAGTAAAATGTATAACTGAGTTAACATAATTCAGTTCTTTATTTAATGTTTTTGTTATTTGGGTTTTTTGCACACTTCAAAGCACAGTCGTCCCTTGGTTTCTGCAGGGGATTGGTTCCAGGACCTCCCTCAGATACCAAAATCCTTGGATGCTCAACTCCCTTATATAAAATGGCTTAGTATTTGCATATACCCTCCTCTTGTGTACTTTAAATCATCTCTAGACTACTTATAATACCTAATGCAAGGTAAATGCTATTAAATAGTTGCAAATACAATGTAAATGCTATATAAGTAGTTGCTGGTACATGGCAAATTCAAGCTTTGTTTTTTGGAAATTTCTGAAAAAATTTTTTTTCCAAATATTTATATCTGTCGTTAGTTGAATCCTTGGATGTGGAACCTGTGGATACCAAGGGCTGACTGTACATGTTATACATATTTAAGCAGTACAGGAATATTAAAGAAAATTAAACATTGTAGCAAAAAGTATGCTTTTAAAAATATGTCTGCATATAAATATTAAAAAATTTTATTGAAATATAGTTGATTTACAATGTTGTGTTAGTTTCTGGTGTACAGCAAAGTGATTAAGTTATACATGTATGTACTCTTTTCAGATTATTTTCCATTATAGTTTATTACAAGATATTGAATATAATTCCCTGTGCTATACAGTAGGACCCTGTTGTTTATTTTACATATAGTAGTTTGTATCTGCTAATCCCACACTCTTAATTTATCCCCTCCTTTTCCCTTTTGATAATCATAAATTTGTTTTCTATGTCTGTATGTCCATTTTTGTTTTGTAAATAAATTCATTTGTTATCAGTTTTTTAGATTCTACATATAAGCAATATCATATGATATTTGTCTTTGACTTACTTCACTTAGTATAATCTCTAGGTCCATCCATGTTGCTACAAATGGCATTATTTCATTCTTTTTTTATGGCTGAGTAATATTCCATTGTATATATGTACCACATTTTCTTTATCCATTCATCTGTTGATGGGCATTTAGGTTGATTCCACATCTTGGCTTGCATATAAATATTTTAAAGGGCATAAATATATATTTAGTCTTAGTCCTTTTGGGCTGCTGTAACAAAATACCACAGATTAGTGGCTTAAAACAAGAGAATTTTATTTCTTACAGTTCAGGGAGCTGGAATTCTGAGATCACGCTGCCAGCATTGTCACCTGAGGGCTGTCTCCCAGGTCACAGTCTTCTCGTTGAATCCTCATGTGGTAGAAGGGGTGAGGGGGCTCCTTAGGGCTTCTTTTATAAAGCAATAATCCCATTCATGAGAGCTCCACTTTCATGGCCTAATCACCTCCCAAAGGCCCCACCTCTTAATACCATTACATGGGCTACATTCAGAACATATATATCCATCACTACTTACCAGTAAGTTATGTGTAAGCAAATTAGATTTTGGAACCATTCTGATTGGCTCCATATGCTGTGCTGAACAGTGAGTAGTTGTTTTGATGCATCAGTAAGAGAGGCTCTCTCATTAGGTAATTGGAAAATCTACACTAAATGGATAACAGGCCTAGGAAGTGTTCAAGTGAAAATATTCAGAGTTAATTAACTGTCTTTATACTCAATATCTCTCATAAAACTACTCTAAATTATTTTTCTTGGTGATCAAAAAAGAAAGATTTTATCCTGTATCATTGAACACTGTCATTTATTTTTAAAGCTGTCTGATTCTTGAGGGCCTCCTTTAACACTACCCATCTAATTTTGTTAATCCCCAGAGCATCATCAGAAAGGAAATATCCACAGTTTCTACTGAAGGATTTATTCTTGTCACAGGTCATTTTCCTTTCTCCCCATACTAACTGTCTAGAGCTTTCTACATGGTGAATTCAAAATAAACTTCAGTATAAGTGGCTGTCTTTCATAATGAATTTTTGCCAAAGAGAAAGCAACATGTAGAAAAAACAGACATACACATTGACTTCAATGCAGTGATGAAACGAAGTGCTTGAGTCACTTATGTAAGAAACAATCCTCTGCAAATGGAATTGGGATGTCTAATCCCATTATCACAGACTTGCCCACGTGGAAGCAACATTACTGGCCTTTCTCTAACTGTTCAACGCATCCAGGGCCCGTGGCTTTTGTTGTTTTTTTCACCCCCTAAATACTTCAGTTGATAGCAAAACAATAGGCAGGGGCTAGAATGAAACCAGCATCAACATCTGTTTGTAAATAAAACTTTGCTTTTGCCTGTAATCATCTTTATGTGGGCTTTTATGACATTATCTGGGCTTTTAAAAAATAATAGAAACCTAGACTAGGACATATTTTTAAACTTTTTATTCTTTTGTAGTCTTCTTTTGTTTGTGCTTCGCTGTGTATGAGATTGGTTTCAAGATTGGGCAGGATCAGTGCGGGGCTGACTAAGGAGGCCCAGTTACATCTGAGTCACCCTGAGATGAATAAGATAAGTCACTGGCCTCAAGTACCTTACCGTCTCTTGGGAAACAGGCGTAGACATAAGTATGATTCATGTCCATAGATGAGAAGTTCTAGAAGAGGTATAAAGTGTTCTGAGAGCCTGAGGCAGAGAGGAAGGAATTGTCTGCAGACAGGAAAACTACCATGAATCACTTTCTCTGGGGTCTATTTTTTTACTTGATTTCCATGAGTCCCGATCTCTCTCAGCATGACAAACCCAACTGAGCTGTTGGAGCTATGACTTTAAGTGTACCTCCCTCTATAGGAAACAACGTCCTGTATATAGACTAGACACTGCTCTTCTGCTGTGGCCATCTAGTGCTTATCTCTCCTTATGTTGTCTTGAAAGTAGGTCTTGGAACTTAGGGAAGGCAGCTGCAGTCCCTCCTGGGAAACAGTGGAGTTAATGCCTCATGTGGGCACCTGGGTTCTGAAATTTGATGCAGGTTACTGAATAGGAGGAATTTCAAAACTATGCTACCCAAACCCCACTGGGGGCACCAGGGTGAGCAATGGAATTGTTGCCACAGCATAAGAACTCCCAGGCTGTGCCCTGTGCAATTCCAGTGAGCATCATTTACAGGGACTAAAAGATAAGTGACACTTCTATAATTGCACACAACCAGCCTGCACACACATGGGAAATTTGCTTCTGGAAGTATTCTTTTCAGTCTTGACCTTTTACATCAGAAAGAGATACCTCTTTTGTAAAACAAAAACAAAAAATATATTGCTTTTGATATTTTAGAAAAATATTTTGTGTGATACCATACATGTAAATTGTGATTCATATTTTATAAAACACTTTAATCCTTATAATTCTTCTAGGAAATAGAGAGTTACTAGTCCACTTTTTATAACTGGAGATGAGCTGCAGAAAGATTAAGTAATGAGACTTAGTTGAAATGAATATTAACTGATAGAAGCAGAGCTTAACCATCCCCAAGTTTGATAATGTTTTGTCAGCAAGATCCGGGGAAAATGAGCCCTAGTAGCTGGGATCGAGTCTACTGGATCTGCTCTGTCCTACCTCATGAGAACTTTCCACTGAGCAGTGGTTTTCTCTACGGCAATTGCCAGGTTCCCATTTTTCCATTTAAGTGCTGCTCCCTGTCTGGTTTTCTATGGGGAAATGGGAAATAAAGTTTTTTAAATAAGAATTATAGAATAATCTGGGGATTTCAGAGAAGGATAAATTGGTAACTAATATAAAAGTTCTGTATTTTTTGATATGTGTTAATTCTGTAGAAATCTCCTTCTCTAAAAATGATATCAACCCATTTCCTGAATTTAAAATGCAAAAGAATAAAGCCTCATACCAATTTTGCACAAAAGGGAATAAGAGTGGTAATTTATGAAGATAAGACCAGGAATCTATGAGTCAGGAGATACAGCTTTTACTTTTGGCTCAACTGTAGCCAACCTTTTGTTTCATTAACTCAAGCATTTAATACTAAGCATCTACTAGGTAAAAAACATTGAGCATAGTGCTTTCAGTGAACTTATAGAGTAGAAGGAAGGTAGACATTAAATAATTATGCAAATAATTATAATTATGATAAACTCTATAAAGAAATTAAAGGCTTTTATAAGAGTAAATGATAAGCAGCTGAATTAGTCTAGGGACTAATAAGACTAGTAAAACTCATCTAGGTCTCTGAGACCACAACGGTAAGTAGGAGTTATTTAGAGAAAAAAGAGGCAACATGTGGGCATGAGTGTTGGAGAGGCTTGCTGGGACCATGTTCCAGGCAGAGGAGGCAGCATGTGTGAAGACCTTGTGCCCCATGGTATATCTGAGAATTCAAAAGGTCAGAATGGCTGGTGAAGTATGAATGAGGTGAGAGGGCTAAGAGTTAATACTGGTGACCCTAGCAGGAGCAGATCATACCTTGTAGGTTGTTTGACTAACCTATTGCAGCATAACAAACCACCCCAAATCTTAGGTGCATAAAACAACAATTTATCATTTCTCATGGTTGTGCGTGTTGGCTGGGTTCAGCTGGGTGGTTCTTCTGCTCTACATGTCAGCTGGCTCACTTAGCTGCATTTACCTGTGAGCTCAGCTGGGGTTCCACTCCTGTCTGTGGTTTCCTCAGTGTGGCTGCAATAGCTGGGAACTAACTCTGTGCATGGTTTCTCATAATTCACCAGTCTTAGCCAGAGCTTAAAGGTTGGCTGGATTCCAAGAGGGTGGGAACTAAAGGAGCCAGACCTCTTATGACCTAGTCCCAGAACTAGCACAGCCATTCTGTTGGTCAAGGCAATTCATATCCCAGGTTCGTGGGGAAATAAACTTCATCTCTTCTTAGGAGTTTTGACAAGCCTGTAAAGAGAGGGGGAATATATGTTATGAAGCATCTTTGAAGACAATGTACCACATAGAATATTTTAAGCATTTTGGACTTGAGATTTTTATTATTCATTGCATACCCAGCATTCTTGAAGTGTCTTATTTCCCATGATCCTCACAGCAGTGTAATAAAATAAGCAATATTATCATCTCCTCCTTAAGTCAGGTGGGTCACAAAGCTATTAAGTGACAGAAGCAGACATTTACTGAGGTCTAACTGGAGCCAGTCTGTGTTTTTGACCACTGTGCTGCTGTGTGACATTTTACTGGCTCTCCATCATAGTTTCTTCACCTTTTCAATCATGATAAGTTCTATGAGGATGAGTAAAAAGTGTTAGGATTGTAATAATTAAAGTCATCATACACACGTTTAAAGCACAACAGTTTCTGCCCTTGGAAAATATCGTTGTTGATCCACTTCCTAATGTGTTTCAGAAAATGAATTAATTAATAATTTATGAACAAAGGAGTCCATTAGCTTCAACTTGCTAACCCCATCTACCATTATTGTTATATGCTGAGATTCTCAAAGTTCCACTAGCCAGATGGAGGCACATTATCAGTGACATTAGAGGCTCTTTCTCCAACAAGTTACCCTTGCCAGTTGCCTACTTATTTCTGGAAATCTCAGAGACATGTCCCATGTGGTATCATTAATACATCTTCCTACTACCACCTGGTGTTCACTACTTCCCTTCTCTTCTATTCCAGCATTTTTAGTGAGATTACCTTCCAAAATTTCCATGCATCTGAAACCTCATTGTGTGTTTGCTGCTGAAATAAGAGGTTTCCCTCTCTTCCCTTGTGTTTAATTCTATTAGAGATGCTGCCTCCTATTCTGCCTCACATCCTGATAGCTTATAAGATTTTTAGTGGAAAGGTGTAAGTCACACAGAGGAGGGAGTTTATGTCCCTAGGTCCTCCCTCCTTAGGACAAAAATGGCTGATACCATGCAGTACTCAGAGATTTGTGTCTCCCTCTGTTGACCAAGGCTTTGTTATTGGTTTGAGCTTTTCTGACTCCTTCTTTGCTTAGGATGAATTTTCTCCCAGCAGGAGGGTCATCAATCCCTCATGCCAATAGACTTCTGAGAGCTGTCCTACCAATCTTCCAGACATGGGTGTGCATATATGAGTACTGGTATCTAAAATACAATTTAGGCTTGAGCTGGTGTCCTTAACATATAATACTTTCTGTGAATTCATACAATTTTATATGCCAACCTTATGTGACTTCACTGCAGTATCGAGGTAGTCATGACTTACTTATGGGTTAAGAAAGACATTTTTTCCTTATGAAAGGAAATAAGTTGTTGGGACTATATCTATGCTATCAAATTATCATGTTATCCAAATAGCCACTTGATGGATTAACATTTTTACTTATTTCTGAGTTGCTTTAAAGGACACAGGTGTTTTCTCTGAAAGAAAATTGGCAGTATGTTCACACTGGCAGGTCTGTGTAGTCAAAATGGAATTGGTTGAGATAATGAATGTACTTTGAAAAGAACCGGTTGTGTTGATATAAGTTTTCATGTATGATTATGGCCATCTCCAACTTTGTAGTTTTCCTGTTATTAGCCCATTTGACCTTCCAGGTGATAGAATGCTGTAAGACTGTGAGGAAATAGAGGGAAAGAATTGTGTTCTTCACTTTTTGAGAAACTTCTTAGAAGAAAAGCCATTGTGAAACAGAAAGAGTTTTTCTTTGAAAATTAATTTCCTGAAACTCAAGTGTTCTTTTGTTTTTGAAAAAAGAAGGTAGCTTTTGCACTTATAAATATCATTTACTACCTATGGCAGTGAAAGTTTTGTTTGACTGAGTCACAGATTAATTATGATAAAAGTTTGTTTTTAGAGGAGGTAAGAATATATACTGCCACAGAGACTGTTTCTATGCCCTAAACCACCCCCAAAATGTAGTGGCTTAAAACAACAGTGATATATTGTTTCTCATGATTCTCTGGGTTAACTAGACTCAATGGACCAATCCTGGGCTCCATGTGGTGTAGCTGAGGTCAGGCTACAGCTAGGACATCCAAGATGGTGTCATGTCCTCCACAGTCTCTCCAAATTGCCTGTCATCATGCAGTCATCTAGGCCAAGCTTCTTTATAGCTTGGTTGCTGGCTTTCAAAAGCCACAGCTGGAAACTACACACCTGTTTAAGGCTTAGGCCCAGAAATGGCATTTTGAGCCCATTCCTTTGGTTCAAAGCAAGTTACCAGGTTAACCCAGATTCAAGAGGAGGGGAATTAGCCTCCACCTCTTCATGGGAGAAGTGGCATATAATTTGGAGCTATCTTTAATTCACCACAGAGATACTGATTCGTTCATTAATTTAAGATCTGAGTGTCTACTATGTGTCTGACACTATTCCCAGTGCTATGAGGAGTAGATCTTCGGGTGTGTATCTTGTTCAGCTCTCTCTTTCAGCTTCATTACTGACAAGCTATGCATCTTGGCCAAGTTTCTTTTCTTCTCCATGACTTGCTCTTCTTATTTGCAAAATGGACATAATAATAATAGTAGTTGCTCTACATGTAATAAATAATTTAATTTTCATAATTGTGACGTTAATATATGTAGAGTACTTAGAAATGTGAAGAACAAAGAACAGTGCCAGGAACATAGCAACTCATAAGATAGTTGTTATTTTTGTTATTACTAATGAGAAAAGTGAAGCCAGTGGGATGGTGACTTGGCTACCCAGCTATTTAAAAGCAGGTTGTTTTAGCAGCATAAGGTAAAATTGCCTTACAATGTATTTTCTTGTAAATACAAGTAATCTCTGTACATTGCAGGAGATTACTGCAAAATACAATGGACTTGCTTTTTAATAAATTCTCTGGAAACATTTTGCAGGCAAGTTTCATAGATTTATAGGATATGTTTTCTATTCTGAATTTTTCTGGCTCCAATCCAGTTACTATCATGGCCGTTCGGGACCAGACCCTTCCTCACCTCCTCAAGTTTCCTTTTACTTCTTTCCTGTCAAATCCTATAGTCCAGCCATATCAGATCACTTGTAGTTCCCACATTTAAAGTGCTGTTTGGCACCCCTCTGCTTTTATATACACTACTCCCAGTTTCTGGAATGCTCATATTCTAGTATTTTAAAGCTTAGCTATTATCTTCTTTATCCTAGATATTTACAGTCCCTTTCCTGGCATCTTCTCTTAACCTGAATCTGTTTGGGTACATTTTTTTTCTTTTTCCCAAACCACATGATTACTTCTTTCATAAGACTTAATCACATTTTAAATTATCTGTTATTTATCCATCTCTATAACCTCTCTAAACTGGAAGGTGTGAAATGCATCTTTTGTTTTTTCTTCTGATTTCTCAAAACCTAGCATAGTACCTTAAAGGCTGTGTCATCACATGCATAGTTAGTTCCCAGAATATGACTTCTTAATATGTATTTTAAAGCCACAGTTCTTCACAAAGGGAGACAGAACCAAATATTTACTCTTTGACAAGATATTTATAAGTATTGAACATATGTGAAGATTGCCATCATAAGCCATAGCTTTTTTTAAAACATTAACTTTTGGCACTGATCTAACCCACTTAGGAATCCAACAAATAGGATTTTTAGAATTTATACATGTACATTTTATTTTCCCTAAGATTTTTTCTTAAAGCAGATTTTTTAGGGCCAATATATTTCCAATACATTTTTATGTGAGATAGCTTGGGGTGTCATGTCAACATGCTCACTTTGGATTATACTTTATTCATTGGAGACAGGATTTGAGGTTCAGATCACAGTCTGAAGTTGGAGGAGAGTTAGCCAATAATAGTATGCATTTTGCCAAAGCCAATAATAGTATGCATTTTGCCAAAGCACTGCTTAGTTGGGTCATCAACAATCAAAGAGCTTACTGGCAACTGCTGAGAACAATGTTAGATTAGTCTAAAGTACTGATAATACAAATTCCACATAAGAAAAAGTAAAATGTCTTCTCTTCCAGCAAGCTGTATTCTGACATGTCAACCAAAAGCATTTCTGCTCCTTCTGTCCAGGTTTTCATAATTTTTGTCATCTTGTAGCCTTACATCTCAAATCACTGGCACTTGCATAGGCTGATGATAGAAACAGATTCACTTTTTGAAAGCTGCTAACTTCCTCCATGGTGGCCTCACCCTAGAGCAGGAGAAACATGTAATACAGAGGGTGATATTGTCAAGCTGACAGTTAACTTTCTAAGGTCTGCTAGTTAAGCAATCTAAGATTTTAGCAAATGAGCCCCCCAGTACTGGTTGTTTGAGCTGCGGCTCTGGGATTGAGTACAAGTTCTGCCACTTAGACCTGGAGAGGGAATGTTATTTGGGAGAGGTCTTAAAGGTTCTGTCTTCTCATGTGCATAATATGGATAATGAAAGAATATAACAATTATTGAATAATGAAGTAACTTCGTTCACAAAAAATTCTATTATCTCCATTTCATTGATGTGAAAACAGACTCAGTTTAACTTATTCATAGTTACATAGTTACTAAGCAACGTGGCTGGGATTTAAATCAATATAACACTATGCTTAACAGCAAAGGAAACCATAAACAAGACCAAAAGACAACCCTCACAATGGGGGAAAATATTTGCAAATGAAGCAACTGACAAAGGATTAATCTCCAAAATTTATAAGCAGCTCGTGCAACTCGATAGCAAAAAAACAAACAACCTAATCCAAAAATGGGCAGAAGACCTAAATAGACATTTCTCCAAAGAAGATATACAGACTGCCAACAAACACATGAAAGAATGCTCAACATCATTAATCATTAGAGAAATGCAAATCAAAATTACAATGAGATATCATCTCACACCAGTCAGAATGGCCATCATCAAAAAATCTAGAAACAATAAATGCTGGAGAGGGTGTGGAGAAAAGGGAACACTCTTGCACTGCTGGTGGGAGTGTGAATTGGTACAGCCACTATGGAGAACAGTATGGAGGTTCCTTAAAAAACTACAAATAGAACTACCATATGACCCAGCAATCCCACTACTGGGCATATACCCTGAGAAAACCATAATTCAAAAAGAGACATGTACCAAAATGTTCATAGCAGCCCTATTTACAATAGCCCGGAGATGGAAACAACCTAAGTGTCCATCATCGGATGAATGGGTAAAGAAGATGTGGCACGTATATACAATGGAATATTACTCAGCCATAAAAAGAAATGAAATTGAGTTATTTGTAATGAGGTGGATAGACCTAGAGTCTGTCATACAGAGTGAAGTAAGTCAGAAAGAGAAAGACAAATACCATATGCTAACACATATATATGGAATTTAAGAAAAAAAATGTCATGAAGAACCTAGGGGTAAAACAGGAATAAAGACACAGACCTACTTGAGAATGGACTTGAGGATATGGGGAGGGGGAAGGGTAAGCTGTGACAAAGCGAGAGAGAGGCATGGACATATATACAGTACCAAACGTAAGGTAGATAGGTAGTGGGAAGCAGCCGCATAGCACAGGGAGATCAGCTCTGTGCTTTGTGACCGCCTGGAGGGATGGGATAGGGAGGGTGGGAGGGAGGGAGATGCAAAAGGGAAGGGATATGGGAACAGATGTATATGTATAACTGATTCACTTTGTTATAAAGCAGAAACTAATAAAAAAGTTATTAAAATATATATATAACACTATGCTTAGAACATAGCACTAATTTAAAAAATTGTCAATATTAAAGGTATATGGTCATATCTTAAAAAAAACAAAACAAAACACCATTAAGCTTGAATGAACATTTCACACTGTCTTATGGGCCACTCACATTTATGATTGTAGTTAACAAACCTAAACTTCAATGATCACAAAAAGATGTGAAGGCTGAACTAAATTTATTAAATGCTTAAAGATGATAAAATATAATGGTACTTTAATTGCCATTATAAAGTGAGAGTGATCTGATTTTTCCCCCCAATAATTGCTTTTCTTTATGTGCTCAATGCTGTGTTGTGTATCTTCCACTCCAGACAGAGGTTCATAGGGCCCTCCACCCAACATCTATTCTCATCTTTCATATTAGTCTATCCTAATTCCTATATTTTCTATCCAAAGTCCTTCCTATGGATTATGACATTTGTCCTTAGAAGTCAAAATGTGAAGCTGAAAAGATAATACACTAATCCATCATTGCTTATAGATATTCTAGGATAAATTAATTTGTCAGATTATACAGTCCTTTGCCTAACTGCAAAAACCTCCTACATGGTATTTGTTCAATTAGCTATATGATAAATTGAGGAAATGTGCATCAATTTAAGACTAAGCTGTGTTATTAAGGTTGGCTGAAAATTAATATGAATGATAACCAAAGAAACATATCACTGTATAAATTGTATTAAATCCTTTTTGATAGAAGGTGAGTTCTATGAATTAAACTCAGTAATGCTTATAAAGCAGTGAACAGAATGCCTAGATCATAGTAAGTGCTTAATAGATGTTAGTGATGGTTATTACTGTTAAAGTAACTAAGAAAAGCAATTGACATCCAAATGCTTGATATGTAGAATTATTATCACTATTACAATTACTATTTTTATTAAGGTATCCATTTCTCAGTGTGTTGGCTAGAAATTTCACAGGTTTTAGAATCTCTACATGAGTTTAATTTGTAAAAGTAAAGCATTGTCGTTTAATAAGTCCCCCTTTTTCTTACATATCACCATTGCCGGACATTTTGCTCTATTTTGTACAATGTAGTATGATCATGGGAAATTCATATTACTGTTTCCTGTGTTTGATTCCTTTGTGTGATGCGTGACTTACAATCGAGTGTGTCTAAACTAGTTGCTGAGGCATTGCTAGACCTGGATGTCCAAAACCCTGGGTAAGACAGAGCACCTGGTGGCAGAACATTTCTTCAAATCATGGGGCCACTGGTTGCAAACTCCACTCTTAACCATGATATATATGAAGTCACTTAAAATATGAGTGATAATTACTAACAGCAAGTAGTTACTGTGTGCATTTTCTGTGCTAAATCTTATCTAAGGGGGATTTAACATAGGTTATATCATTAATCCCAGTTCTACCATCTAATTCTAGGTAAACTCTGTAACTAAAGCAAACCTCCTAAATGTCAGGGATTTGATTCTTTCATTGACTCTCTTGAGCCTTAATAGCAACTCTGTTTATCAAGGGTTCCACTAAATTGCTAAAGTTTTCTGAAAATTTATTTTCCACATTCTTATGCTTTCTAAAATTTTACTCTAAAATCGAAGAAAATCTCTTGGTAAAGAACAAATTTAGGAATAATAGGATGAAATAAAAACAAAAAACAATTTTGCTTGAATTCCAGGAAAAGGTACTTATAAAACAGTTGTGTTCAAAATTATTTCCCAAGGGGAAAAGTAGACGCTTCATGTTTGAAGGATTCAAAATGATATTGGAGGACAAGAATTCATATCAGGAATTAATATATTAATGTATGCTCTACAGAGTGACCCTCAAACTCTGTTCTATTTTTAGATTGTATACTTCTATATGAAGGTTTTTATTTATTTAATTAACTTTCTTTGAATCTATATTTCCAAGTCAACATAGAAAAATATTTTTGAATATTGAATAAGATCTTTGACTATGTGACCTGAATTGAATATTCTATTCCTCACATTTTATTAGAACTGTTATCTCAAGGTCAGACATTCTTAGACTAATTTTGAAAGGTAAAGGCTTTCATTCAACAAATTTTAAGCATCTGTCACTTGTCAGGTATTAAACTGAAGGATTTGACTCTGTACCTGACCTCAGGATGCTAATAGACAGGGATAGGCAAACTTGCCCTTAAAGAGCCAAATAGTCAATACTTTAGCTTGCAGGTCATACAGTCTCTATTGCAGCTACTCAACTCTTCAGGTATATCTTGAAAGCAGCCATAGACAATATGTAAACCAGTGAGCATGACTGTCTTCCATGAAAATTTGATTTATAGACAAAGATGGTGAGCCAGTAGGTTTTAGTTTGTTGATCTAGAGTGAGGCAGATAAACAAACTGACAATCACAATACCGTAATAGGTCCGACAGACGTAGACACAAAAGACCTCAGGAGCACAGGCAAAAGGCATCTAGACTCTGCCTTTGTTATGTGTCTGTGCAGAGTCTACAGTTCACAGGCAAGGAGAATAGGGAAACGATAGAGATTATCGATCAAGGCTTTTCAAAGAAGATTATGGCTGAATTCCATCCTAAAAATATGGAGCAATTCACTCACAGGCCATGCTAACTTTTCTTCCATGTTAAACGTAAGGACTATTGTGAATTCTGTCATCTTAATATGAGTCAATGATTCTAAAGGATGCAGCATGGAACTCTAGTTCCTCAACAAGTTAATAGATAATCCTGAATAAGTTTGCAAAATACTCTTTCTTGTCTAATAAGTTTGTAAAATACTATTAAATAAGTTTGCAAAATACTATTTCTTGTCTCTCTGTGGTTAGCTTCTCAACTTTTTTCAAGATGAAGGCGCTGATAACTTCTGTAGTAAAGAAAAAAATCTTAATTTTCAATAACCAAAATTTCCTTATTTGTCCATGGAACCCTCCTTTTGGTGTGGAATGCCTATTAATATATTTGATAAATAGTGCTTTGAGCAATGTGACTTTGGAAACTGCCATAAACAGAGAATGAAGGGTCCTAGGTCCTATTTGTCTCTTTGTAGACAGCTAGGTTCCAGAATCACTTCAAACAGATGGTCCTTCAGTGTTCAAGTTACTGGGCAACAGACATCCATGAAGCCACGGGGAGATGGAAGCTTGAGTAAGTATTCAGTTACCTGGTGTTTTGAGATTTCAGGCAGAACAGTTAGTGAACTCACTTGGTGAATTGGGAAAATAATGAAATTATAGAGTGATGGTTCTAATCTTGGGGCAGCATCAGTCCTGGAGGATGTCTGCTTATCACCATGACAGGACTACTACCAGTAGGAAGGGGAGATGTAGTACATAGGACATTCTTGCACAGTGAAGGTGCCCAGGTGCCAGTGGAGGCCCGTGGACAAACACTGCTGTAGAGAGGCTTAGCCTATGGGGCCAGAGCATCACTCATCCCAAGGTTCAAAAGATTGGGTAGAAAATCTGGGCAGAACCTTTTAGGCTGATTATCATTAGTGTGGCATTACATATTTAAAATGGCGTAGTTTGTCATAATACTCCTTTTTTTTTTTTTTTTTTTTTTTTAGTTTTAACAGTCATGTATGATTTGCTTAACTCTAAAAAAACCCATCCAATTTTATATTTGCTCAGGCACAGGCTCTTGTAAGATTTACAGAGCAAAGGTCAGGTACAGTGTGATCTTCTGAACTAGCCAGTGTTAGAATAAGCATTTCAGAGGTAATTTCATAAAGTATGTTATTAACGCCTCACCTCACGGTCATTTTGACAGGAGCACCAGAGTAACCTTAGGTCTGATTTTGAAAGTGGCTCTTCAGTGGGTTCTTTGAAAAAGCTACTCTAATACTTTTTAAAGTAGACTCTGTCAGTCAATAAATAACTTTCTTTTCTGAATTCTTCTTGAGTAAATTGCCTCAAGGAAATATTCCTGTGGTTTTCTGAAAAATATCAAGCAGAAGATCCCTTGAAAAGACTAAGGTTGCTTAATAAAGACACATTTTTTAAAATATAAGAAGTGGCCTTCTGTATAGGTTGATGCAGCCCCTGCCAGGGCAGGCTGAGAGGCATGCAGAGAGTAGTTGGGCTGAGTTTCACCCATCCCCCATGCAGGTGCCTCGTACAGGGTGCAAACTGCACATCTCCACATAGTGACCTTGGATCAAAACCACTATTGCCTTATTGTGTTTGGCTTTATTACATATATTCCTTCAGTTTGCAAGCTTTTGAGTACCTACTACATGACACACCCTATGTTGTGTAGTATCCTACAAGCTAAATTATATGTCCCTTTGAGTGTTTACTCCATGGCAGAGCTTCTTTGCTAAGTGCTTCATACTTATTAATACTTTGCTCCAGGAGCTAGGTCTTGTTTTCATTTCCTGACTAAGGAAGCTGAACTTTTTGGCTTTAAAGAACTTGCCCATAGTTACCTAGCTAGGAAGTAGAGGCACTGGGATTCAAAATCATCGTTTATTTTTTTCTTCCTCTGATTCTAAAATCCATGATATTAGTTGCTATACTGCAGGGCTTTCAAAGAATTTATACATTTTTGGAAGGAGGCAAATATGTTAACACATGGTTACAGTACAAGTGTAGGTGCTATTTGGGCAAAATACCTACTTAGAGAAAGAAAGTTGCCAGGGACCATTTCCCAGAAGAGGTTGTCCCTGAGCTGAATCTTAAAGAAGTTTACACAAACATGTGGGGATTCAAAGACTAATAAATCAAAACCAATCAAAACCAATGTGTGTGGGGAAAGGGTGGTTGTAGTGGATGGTGCTTGCACAGGGAATCAGGGACCTGCAAATAAAGGGATTTGGAGGACAGTTTATTCAAATATAAATTATTGAAATATTTCCCCCTATATTATCCCTTTTCCAGGCAGGTTCATAGACTCTTTGCATTTTTTTTTTTTATTATTTAGTTTTTGGCTGCATTGGGTCTTCATCGCTGCATGCGGGCTTTCTCTAGTTGCGGTGAGCTGGGGCTACTCCTTGTTGCGGTGCATGGGCTTCTCATTGCAGTGGCTTCTCTAGTTGTGGAGCACGGGCTGTAGGCGCACAGGCTTCAGTAGTTGTGGCACATGGACTCAGTAGTTGTGGCTCACGGGCTCTAGAGTGCAGGCTCAGTAGTTGTGGTGCACGGGCTTAGTTGCTCCACAGGATCTTCCCGGACCAGGGGTCAAACCCATGTCCCCTGAACTGGCAGGGGGATTCTTAACTACTGTGCCGCCACTCTTTGCAATTTTGATTTGATTTTTTGCTCAGTCCTAGAATCTTCCAGAAGATAAGATACTTCCTATCTATTTTTAAAGCCTAACTTCATATAAAGAGATTACAAAGAATTTCTGGAGTCAAAAGAGAAAGAGGAGGATCTTGGCTATATTTTTCCAAGAGTGGGTTTCTCATCCTGGACGTGCCTAAGGAAGCTGAGGGGAAGCGCCAGAGTTCCCAGCTTGACCAAAGGCTCCCTTCCTCCTCTGTGGGCAAAAAACCAGAGAGACATTGGACTTCAAGGGTTCTTTGTGACCTTAATAGCAGAGAGATTAGAGACTTTATTCCCCACCTTCTGGGCATGATATGACCCCTGGGTTCAGTTATGACCTTGAAGAAGAGCTAAACAATGAATGTGATTAAATATCTCACTGAAAAATAAGGGTTGATACTCCAAATCAAATATAATTTCATTTAAGAATATGAAGAAATGGATATTTCTGTCACTCTTGAGTCTTCACTAAGATTCATTTCTGATGCGTTAGAAAGTTTGTTTTAATTATTAAAGAGGATTATTAATAACATTTAGAACAAGAAAAAAATACATATTACTGTGGTGGCTGCAAATGTTTACTGAATGTTTCCTATGTGCCAGGCACCTTCTTAATGTTTTATGTCTACTGTTCAGCTTATTTCTGCCAAAACCCTATGTGGCAGGTGGTATCATCCCCTTTTGAAAACTAAGGAGGCTGAGACCTAGTGAAGTTAGCTTACTTGCCAAAAGCATAGCTGATAATTAGTAGCAGAGCCTAATTCAACCTGTTCCCTTTCATTCTAAAGTTCATATGCTTAATTACTATAAAGTCTTCCTGGATAAGGAGTTTATATGTTATCACATAGATTGTAAAATTATACCTCATGTCTCCATAATGATTTGTTTTACCTAAAGTATTTTCACACGCAAGAAAAATGATTCTCCTAATTCTTAGAATCTGGTGAAAGATAATAAGCAGCTATTTAAGGGTCGGAGCCATTGTGATAAGGGCTAAATGTTGCTGATAGAAAATGAATCTGACAGTGATGTGTAAAGTATATTGGGGTGGGAGACAAGGAAGGGGGTGGGGAAAGAAGACCAGTTTTAAGACTTGCATAACAGAATGAACCAAGATCAGTGCCAAACGATTCAATTAAGGGATAAAAGTATGTTGAGGGCAGAAAACCTTTTGCTGAGCTCACTAAGGGGAAAGATTAGATAGCTGTAAGATTATGAAGGATGCTTACTTTAATTCTTCATCAATAGAAATTGATTTCTTTGGTAAGTCAGATATTTCTGCTTTTGTTCAATTGGCATGAACTGTAGGAAGCCTTCAATGAACAATAGCTGTCAATATTTTTGGCATTAAACTGGGTACAAGGCTGATTTCTCATGACAGAATAAAAAGGCAACTGTTTTCCAAATGCTACCCAAAGATAATTAATATAACTCTGTATGTTCTGCTCTAGGTTGAGAACATTGCTGAGCTATTTCCAGACTTATGTTTGTTCAAGAGATATCTTATAAATATGGGGCTACATCTGATGCTCTCTGGTTATATTTAAAAACTAAGACCTTCTGATAAAATCAAACCCTTTGCTACTACATAGGTTTAAAAAAAACTTGCTTTCAATATGAAAAACACTTGAACTGTTTTTATAGATTCCTTGCAACTGTAAAGAGTCATGCTTGTCTCCCCTCTTTCTCTCTCATCCCACATTTAGTCTTCCAAGAAATCATGCTGCTTCTACTCCCAAAATATAGCAGAACTCAACCACTTCTCACCACCTCTGTTAATTCTACTCTTTCCAAATCTCATGTGGGTTTTTTTTTATTGATGTTGACTGTATTAAGAGTTAAAAATGAGTATATTTTAAAATACTTATTTACTAAGTCATTAAAAAACATCAAAATATACGTAAATTAGATACAGCACTGTGGAGACAGGCAGTTTCTTACAACACTAAATATACTCTTGTATGATGCCGTAAAAAAAAAAATTAATCAATTAAAAAATGTGTGTAGATTCATGGCAATCCTACCAAATAACTGATTTTATCTTGTGGGTTTACCTAAGCACTTGTCTTCGAAGTCTTTCATTCACAGTATTATAAGTTTTTTTTGTTGATTTGTCTCCTTATTCAGCATGGCACTTTTTCTTTTTCACTATAATTTCTTCCTCCATTAAGAGAGGTGTCTGTTTCTGAATACCAGTATACATATTTGTAACTGAGCTTTGTATCGCATTGTGAAAACCTCTGCATTGTTTTTTGTTCTTGGCATCTTATCACATGCCCATTCATAGACGTTCCACAGTTCTATGGGAAATGTGGGTTCAACTCTATACCTTTGAGGCCCTCAGCCTCTTTCTCTTCCAATGTAGTGTTAAAAAAAAAGTGGCAAAAAAAACATGTTAAGCTATTTTTAATGAAAATAACTATTTTGCAAAACAAACCAAAAAACTTAGTGGAAAGAGAAACTTGAGTTTACATTTTTGTAAATCTGTCAATATCTAGCTTAGAAGAAGACAGCAGATTCTCATATCTGCTTCAATATTATTCAATCTGTTGAATTTCTGTTGTTTTTGTTGAAGTATGTGAAAAAATCAGCCTCACAAAGATATGGAGAAGAAAAAGGGAAGAGTACGTTAATGGCCTTTTCAGATAATTGTGGACATTCTTATTTGACACTACACTAAAACCCAACAAAGGGTAGTTTAGTACAGGTTAGTTACAGTGTGGAATCTGAAACCATATCAATGAACTTTTCTTACTTTATTACATTAAAATCCATTGATCGATCTTGTACTTTGAATAGATCTTTCCCCTGCATGATCTTGTAACATCATGCATTAGTCATCTGGAAAATACTGGTGTAGAAATTACAAAATTTACAATATCAAAAGAATCACATTTGTTAATATCAGCATTCGCCAATGATCTCATCAGTAAAGTCTTCAATTATTAGAAAGCTGTTAAGCCCACAGTGGCAGATAAAAGTTTTCTGAAATTTTAACTTGCATTTGAAAATTTGAATTTTATCATTGGCAACAAATGCTGTCTATTGTTTCTCTTGAAGTGTCAGGCTCACTTTGTTCTTTTTCGAAAAGTTATCTGCCAGATACTCAAGTCTGAATAACTACAGTTTGTGGTTATTGCCAAGTAAAAAATGATGTTCCATGAAAAAAATGACTAATTCAGCTTGCAACTCCACCAATTATGAGTGACTTTCCTTGAGAAAACCTTGTACTTCAGGAAGCAGCAGAAGTGCTTTATGTGTGCTTGCCATTTGTCACACATGATATTAAAACGATGTGTAGTCGAGGGTTAAAATTTACTACAATTAGTAACTTAGTGTTTCATCAAAATATTTTAAAGTAAAACTGGAATTTTACTTTATTTTTACTGTGAGTTTTTGGTAAGAATATAATGACAACTAGTATACTTTATTGTTACTGCCTTAATTTGTGTAGAGGGGCCACTGTTCCTTTTACACCATCAGTGCAACATAGTCGTTCCATGATAAACCTAGATTTGAAAAGTTAATTCCATACCAAATAGCTCAGTACCATTTGTGTTTGTTGCCAAGCATTCATATACAATCTTGTCTTTTTTCATGATTGGTTGATTCTGCTACCAGATGAATACAGGCCAAATAGCAAGTCCCGCCATGACTGTAGATTAATCCATTTGTAAGGCAGAAGTACAATTCTGTGGACAAGATTTTCACCCATCTTTGTGTCTGCAGCAAAGTCATTAATTCAGCAAGGTACTGTATCTTTGGAAAGAGGCAGTGAAATGATTTCTTTAACTGACTTCTCCAGCAGGCAGTCAGCAAAGTCAGCTCTACAAGGTTTTTTTTTTCTTTCACCTATTATGTGGCTTCCCCCAGTCAATGCAATATGGTAACTCTGTCAGATGCTTCATTTACTTTTCATTGCTACTTTGAAAAGATGTACAAAACAATTTTTGGCTTTTAAAAACTTCATCATGTCTAGAGGGCAGACAGCAGAAGCACTACAATTCTGCAGCCTATGGAAGGAAAACCACATTCACAGAAAGATAGACAAAATGAAAAGGCAGAGGTCTTTGTACCAGATGAAGGAACAAGATAAAACCCCAGAAAAACAACTAAATGAAGTGGAGATAGGCAACCTCCCAGAAGAGGAATTCAGAATAATGATAGTGAAGATGATCCAAGACCTCGGAAAAAGAATGGAGGCAAAGATCGAGAAGATGCAGGAAATGTTTAACAAAGACCTAGAAGAATTAAAGAACAAACAAACAGAGATGAACAATAGAATAACTGAAATGAAAACTACACTAGAAGGAATCAATAGCAGAATAAGTGAGGCAGAAGAACGGATAAGTGACCTGGGAGACAGAATAGTGGAGTTCACTGCTGTGGAAGAATAAAGAAAAAAGAATGAAAAGAAATGAAGACAACCTAAGAGACCTCTGGGACAACATTCACATTATAGGGGTCCCAGAAGGAGAAGAGAGAGAGAAGGAACCCGAGAAAATATTTGAAGAGATTATAGTCGAAAATTCCCTAACATGGGAAAGGAAAGAGCCACCCAAGTCTAGGGAGCGCAGAGAGTCCCAGTCAGGATAAACTGAAGGAGAAACACACTGAGACACATAGTAATCAAACTGACAAAAATTAAACACAAAGAAAAATTATTGAAAGCAACAAGGGAAAAGCAACAAATAACATACAAGGGAACTCCCATAAGTATAACAGCTGATTTCAGCAGAAACTCTACAAGCCAGAAGGGAGTGACATGATATATTTAAAGTGATGAAAGGGAAGAACCTACAACCAAGATTACTCTGCCTGGCAAGGATCTCATTCAGATTCAATGGAGAAATCAAAAGCTTTACAGACAAGCAAAAGCTAACAGGATTCAGCACCACCAAACCAGCTCTACAACAAATGCTAAAGGAACTTCTCTAAGTAGGAAACACGAGAAGAAAAGGACCTACAAAAACAAACCTATAACAATTAAGAAAATGGTAATAGGAACATACATATCGATAATTGCCTTAAACATGAATGGATTAAATGCTCCAACCAAAAGAAACAGGCTGGCTGAATGGATACAAAAACAAGACCCATATATATGCTGTCTACAAGAGACCCACTTCAGACCTAGGGACACATACAGACTGAAAGTGAGGGGATGGAAAAAGATATTCCATGCAAATGGAAATCAAAACAAAGCTGATACTCATAAGACATAAAATAGACTTTAAAATAAAGAATGTTATAAGAGACAAGGAAGAGCAGTACATAATGATCAAGGGATCAATCCAAGAAATAGATATAAGAGTTATAAATATATATGCACCCAACATAGGAACACCTCAATACATAAGGCAACTGCTAACAGCTATAAAAGAGGAAATCGGCAGTAACACAACAATAGTGAGGGACTTTAACACCTCACTTACATCAGTGGACAGATCATCCAGACTGAAAATTAATAAAGAAACACAAGCTTTAAATGACACAGTAGACCAGATAGATTTAACTGATATTTATAGGACATTCCATCCAAAGAGAGCAGATTACACTTTCTTCTCAAGGGCACACGGAACATTCTCCAGGATAGATCACATCTTGGGTCACAAATGAAGCCTTGGTAAATTTAAGAAAACTGAAATCATATCAAGAGTCTTTTCTGACCACAATGCTATGAGATTATAAATCAATTATAGGGGAAAAAAAGTAACAAACACAAACACATGGAAGCTAAACAATATGTTACTAAATATCCAAGAGATCACTGAAGAAATCAAAGAGAAAATCAAAAAATACCTAGACACAAATGACAATGAAAACACAATGATCCAAAACCTATGGGATGCAGCCAAAGCAGTTCTAAGAGGGAAGTTTATAGCTATACAAGCCTACTCAAGACACAAGAAAAATCTCAAATAAACGATCTAACCTTACATAAAGGAGCTAAAGAAAGAAGAACAAACAAAACCCAAAGTTAGTAGAAGGAAAGAAATCATAAAGATCAGAGCAGAAATAAATGCAATAGAAACAAAGAAAACAATAGCAAAGATGAATAAAGCTAAGAGCTGGTTCTTTGAGAAGATAAACAAAAATTTTAAATCTTTAGCCAGACTCATCAAGAAAAAGAGGGAGAGGACTCAAATCAATAAAATTAGAAATGAGAAAGGAGAAGTTACAACAGACACCGCAGAAATGCAAAGCATCCTAAGAGACTACTACAAGCAACTCTATGCCAAGAAAATGGACAACCTGGAAGAAATGGACAAATTCTTAGAAAGGTATAACCTTCCAAGACTGAACCAGGAAGAAACAGAAAATATGAACAGACAAATCACAAGTAACAAAATTGACACTGTGATTAAAATTCTTCCAACAAACAAAAATCCAGGACAGTTGGCTTCACAGGTGAATTCTATCAAACATTTAGAGAAGAGCTAACACCCAACCTTCTCAAACTCTTCCAAAATATTGCAGAGGAAGGAACACACCCAAACTCATTCTATGAGCCACCATCACCCTGATACCAAAATCAGACAAAGATAGTCCAAAAAAAGAAAGTTACAGGCCAATATCGCTGATGAATATAGATGCAAAAATCCTCAACAAAATACTAGCAAACAGAATCCAACAACACCTTAAAAGGATCATACACCATGACCAAGTGGGATTTGTCCCAGGGATGCAAGGATTCTTCAATATATGCAAATCAATGTGATACACCATATTAACAAATTGAAGAATAAAAACCATATGATCATCTCAATAGATGCAGAAAAAGCTTTTGACAAAATTCAATGCCCATTTATGATAAAAACTCTCCAGAAAGTGGGCATAGTAGGAAACTTTCTCAACAAAATAAAGGCCATATATGAGAAACCCACAGCAAACATCATTCTCAATGGTGAAAAACTGAAAGCATTTCCTCTAAGATCAGGAAAAAGACAAGGATGTCCACGCTTGCCACTATTATTCAACGTAGTTTTGGAAGTCCTAGCCATGGCAATCAGAGAAGAAAAAAAAATAAAAGGAATACAAATTGGAAAAGAAGTAAAATGGTCAGTGTTTGCAGGTGACATGATACTATACATAGAGAATCCTAAAGATGCCACCAGAAATCTGCTAAAGCTAATCAATGAATTTGGTAATGTTGCAGGATACAAAATTAATGCACAGAAATCTCTTGCATTCCTACACACTATGAAAGATCAGAAAGAGAAATTAAGGGAACAATCCCATTCACCATTGCAACAAAAAGTATAAAATATCTAGGAATAAACCTACCTAAGGAGGTGAAAGGCCTATACTCAGAAAACTGTAAGACACTGATGAAAAGAATCAAAGATGACACAAACAGATGGAGAGATACACCATGTTCTTGGATTGGAAGAATCAGTATTGTGAAAATGAGTATACTACCCAAAGCAATCTACAGATTCAGTGCAATCCCTATCAAATTACCAGTGGCATTTTTTACAGAACTAGAATAAAGAACCTTAAAATTTGTATGGAAACACAAAAGACCCTGAATAGGCAAAGCAGTCTTGAGGGAAAAAAACAGAGCTGGAGGAATCAGACTACCTGACTTCAGACTATACTCCAAAGCTATAATATTCAAGACAATATGGTACTGGCACAAAAACAGAAGTATAAATCAATGGAACAGGATAGAGAGCCCAGAGATAAACCCATGCACCTATGGTCAAGTAATCTATTATAAAGGAGGCAAGGATATACAGTGGAGAAAAGAGAGTGTCTTCCATAAGTGGTGCTGGGAAAACTGGACAGCTACATGTAAAAGAATGAAATTAGAACACTCCCTAATACCATACACAAAAATAAACTCAAAATGGATTAGACAGCTAAATGTAAGACCGGACAGTATAAAACTCTTAGAGAAAAACATAGGCAGAACACTTTTTGACATAAATCACAGCAAGATTTTTTTTGAAACACCTCCTAGAGTAATGGAAATAAAAACAAAATAAACAAATGGGACCTAATGTAACTTAAAAGCTTTGGCACAACAAAGGAAACTACAAACAAGATGAAAAGACAGCCCTCAGAATGGGAGAAAATATTTGCAAACGAATCAACGGACAAAGGATTAATCTCCAAAATATATAAACAGCTCATGCAACTCAATATTAAAAAAACAAACAACCCAATCAAAAAATGGTCAGAAGACCTCAATAGACATTTCTCCAAAGAAGACATACAGATGGCCAAGAGGCACATGAAAAGCTGTTCAACATCACTAATTGTTAGAGAAATGCAAATCAAAAGTACAATGAGGTATCATCTCACACCAGTTAGCATGGGCATCATCAGAAAATCTACCAACAACAAATACTGGAGAGGGTATGGAGAAGAGAGAACCCTCTTGCACTGTTGGGAATGTAAACTGATACAGCCACTATGGAGAACAGTATGGAGGTTCCTTAAAAAACTAAAAATAGAACTACCATATGACCCAGCAATCCCACTACTGGGCACATACCCAGAGAAAACCATAATTCAAAAAGACACATGCACCCCAATGTTCATTGCAGCACTATTTACAATAGCCAGGTCATGGAAGCAACCTAAATGCCCATTGACAGACGAATGGATAAAGAAGATGTGGTGCATATATACAATGGAATAATACTCAGCCATAAAAAGGAATAAACTGGGTCATTTGTTGAGACATAGATGGATCTAAAGACTATCATACACAGTGAAGTAATTCAGAAAGAGAAAAATATCATATATTAATGCATATATGTGGAATTTAGAAAAATGGTACAGATGAACTGGTTTGCAAGGCAGAAATAGAGACACAGATGTAGAGGACAATAGTATGGACACCAAGGGGGGAAAGTGGTGGCAGGGGGCTTGTAGTGGTGGGATGAATTGGGAGATTGGGATTGACATATATACACTAATATGTATAAAATAGATGACTAATAAGAACGTGCTATATAAAAAATAAATAAATTTTAGAAAAGAATTAAAAATAAAAACATCATGTCTACATGAAAAAAATTCATTTTCCTTTAAATTTTGAATGGGTGCAAAATGACATCATAACTTGGATAATAGTATTTTTAAAATGTTCTGTTGTATAGGACAATAAGTTAAATTATTATCATCTATAATGCTGAAGGAAAGTTAGATTTTGTCACTTTTTTCTTTCTTATTTAGAGTGTCTCCACATTTCTTTGGACTAGATTTATCCCATCCATGATTCAGAAAATTCTTTGATTGTGTCCTTTTCATATTTTTCGGTGTCTTTAGATGTAGAAATTGGCAGCTATGGCTTGAGAATATGTCTTTTAATCTCCCCTCTCAAAGTAAATCTATCTGTAAAAATAAGACAGTATAATAAAGTTTCTTTTATTAGATTCTTAATAGTTATTATGAAATTCTAAAATTACAAGTTTTAGATAAATTTTTTAAAGTTAGATATATTTTTGAAAAACTACAAAATTATTATTGCAACACATGATATCTAAATGTATTTACTTGTGACTTTTTCCACTTAAGGACAAGAAAAGCTTCACAAGTTCAAAAGGACAATTTATTGGATAAGGTTACAGAGATTATAGTAGGTAGCTGAAAACTAGTAAGAGCACAGTAGAAGCATTGCAATAATATTGAATTAATTTCTGTAAACAACATGCTTATCATAAACCTACTACTACCTTAAAAAATTCTAGAAAACACAGGAACATTTAAGCATACATCCATTAACTATCAAAATAATGATGTTATATAGCCTCTGGAGGAGTCTACTGTATGGTACACATGTGAAAGAATATGAGTAAAAAAGGCAAATTACAACTTAGACTATTTATTTTGACTTCAGGATTCTTCTTGAAAGGGTCCTGGGGAGTATCCTTTTTTTTTTTTTTTTTTCTATTAGCTGTTATTTTCATATTGTAGGTTATCAAAAATAAAATTACTAAGACAAATTCAGAATGTGGGACATTCAATAAGACAGTTGTCCCTGTCTCTTCAAAAATCAGTGTAATGGGGGGAAAGGTAGGAGGATGGTTGTGGAATAAGAGACTAGAGAAGCAGAATAGCCAAAAGCAGTATGTGGATTTTTACTGGATCCTGGTTTGAAAAGAAAAAAACAAACAATAAAGAAAATTTTGAACAATAGTAATATTTGACATGGAATATAGTTATTAGATGATATTATGGAGTTGAGTGAATTTTTCTTATGATAATGCTATAGTTATTTTAAAATATTTTCTTATTTTTAGATCTGTGTGCTTAAATATTAGAGGTAAAATTTCATGATATCTACAACTTAGTTTCAGATTTTCATGAAAAAATATCTATAAATCTATTTATCAATACACATATAAAAATTAGATATATCGAAGGTAGATAAAGCAAAGATGGCACAATGTTAACAGTTGCTAACCTAGGTGATGGGGGTACAGGGGATTCTTGAACTATTCTTTCAGCCTTTCCATTTATTTGACATTTTTCATCGCAAAAAGTTGGTTAATAAATGAAGTCACTGAATCAAAGGATGTTAATATTATTGCTTAATTTCTAAATCATTAAAGGAATATGGCATGGTTTTAAAACTTACATGAGGCATTTTTAAATAATTCTACGGTGAAGTGTGTAGTTCAGCAAATGATTAGCTTCATAGTCATTCAGATGGAAATTTTTATCCTCTCTTTATCAGTACTGAGTGTTGTGACCTCAGGCAAACTCTCAAGATCCCAGTTGTTTTAGCTGTAAAATGGATGATAGTAATAATGGTTCGTTGATAAAGCTGTTTAAAAATAAAATATATTATCTGTAAAACCCTTAGCCCAGTGCCTGGAGAATAGAAAGCATTCAAATCTCATCTTCTATTATTGTCATGACAAATTCCAAGTCCTTACTTTATTCAACCAGAAAATCCAATGGAAAAGCTCCACACATTAAGTCATCTCTATTATATTACAGTCAAGTGCATTTTGTAACTTCAGACCTACTGCAAGTCCTAAGGGAACAAAAATGTTTTAATAGATCCATAAGAATTACTTGTAATTAGCATGTAAATTGTTATGAGTTCTTCCCCCTGCACCCCCCCAATAAGTGAAAATACTCTTTACTATTTAAACATTTTATGGAAGTTCATCCTTATAATTATTTTGCCTTAAGTTTTCTAAATCATAGACAACTTCATCTTGAGTTATCACATGTACACACTAGTGAAGTTTAAATTAATATCTTTTGATGTATTGGGAAAAAAATCAAACAAATTTCATGGGTAGAATTTTAAACTTATGAATATGCTCAATTGTTTTATTCTTGGTGTTCAAGCTATCAGTGGACTGATAAGTTCTCTTATGTAATTAATTTCTGAGAATTATCTAGTATTTAGAGAAATAAAAATCTTAAGATTTTAAAGATGGCTACAAAAGTGTTTCAAGTATAATTTATAAAAGTGAAGACACTTATTTTCTGTTAATTAATTTCCATTTTGTTAAATCTGAAAGTGCTTAAATTGTTACGAAGAATTCTTTAGAGTGTTTCTTCTCTAAAACCATCCTTAATTTTTATTGGTAATAAATGCTGCTGAACGTTTTGAGGCATTTTAAATTTTAAAAGATCATGATATATATACAATGGAATATTATTGTATAACATACAGTAATATATTAGAAGGAAATCCCATTTGCATTTTCCACAACATGGGTGGACCTTGAGGGCATTATGCTAAGTGAAATAAGCCAGACAGAGAAAGACAAATATTGCATGGCATCACTTATATGTGGAATCTAAATAAAAAGCTAAACTCATAGGAACAGAATAGAACAGTGGTTGTCAGGGACCTGGGGAATAGGGGAAATGGGTTACAAACTACTGTAACCTATAGTTGATAACACTGTATTGTATAGTTGAAATTTGCAAAGAATAGAACTTAAAGATCTCAAACATACACAGAAGAATAAATATGTGAGGTGATGAATGTGTTAATTAACTAGGTTAACTGGATGGGAGGAATCTTTTCACAATGTACACTTTAAATATCTTATAATTTTGTCAGTTATACCTCAGTAAACCTGAAAAAAATAAAAAATAACTAAGTAAAATTGTAAAAGATAATTAATTAAAATGCGCCCCCTAAAACTTAATGTCTTTGTTTTCTTTAGTGAGTTATGTGGTCAAGCAAATACTAATTTTTTTTTCTCATGAATAAGAATGCTCGTGAAAATGAAAGTTTTGTAGAGTGGCTTGACATAGACTTAGCATGGAAGTAATGAGGCTGTCTAAAGAAGGCAGCCAGTTATAATAAAATGAGAAAAACTCAGTTGTAGTTTGTGTTTTCCATAAATACACCCTGGGATAGAAACATTCTAATTATTCTTATATCTCAGAAGAAACTGAAATATAGCTCATTAAAAGAACAAGGAAGGGCTAAATTTTTCTACCTGCATAGCTCATGGAAACAGCTTCCTCTATCTTCCTGTCTCTTTCTGTGATGCGTTCCATCCAGCTGCTGAAATAGACTGCCTTCTGGAAATTAAAACCCACGTGGCTCAGACCACAGCAATAAATCTGATGAAACATGGTCCTGGGTGAAATGTTATACTTCTACATAAAACCTTAGGATTTTATCAATAGGCTTTACACTAAGGAATGGGAATCAGAGTGACAAACTAACATTAAAACTTTCATGCTTATATCCAAGCATTATGTTATGGCTTCTTTCATTACATTATTCTAATCAAGCCAGAACTGTTTTTCTATAGCAACAAACCTGAAACAAGTCTCATCCAATTTAACTAACTCATTTAAATAACTTTGCTCCATGGCAATTTATCTAAAGATCAAGTTTACCGAACAATTGATCTGTAAGTCAGATATCATACATACAAATGTATTTTCACTCATTTATAGTCTTTTCTCTATTCAAGCATTGAGATAAGATTAAATAAGGATTTAGTTCCACATCCTAGTTAGATTTTCCAGTGGAGTAAATTTTCAAGAATTTTATGTTGATGGGTTTTTTTTTTCCTTTTAAAGTCAGCATTATCCATATAAAATAAGTTTCTTTGGTTTGTGTATTCAACATCATTTAGTATTTCCATATGCTGGTCAGTGAGTTTCCCTAATAAGAGGATGAGAAGACATTATTTCAGTGTCTACTATGAGTCTGACTCTTTTCTCCATTCTATATGATCTGATCCGTATAACTGTCCTAGGAAGCATTTGTATGTCTATGCTTTCATAACTTTATTCAGCACATGCTCTTGAGTTGTTATTAGTAAATCACTGAAAATACAGGGGCTGAGCAAGACAGATATAGTACCATTCTTATTTTTGTGGAGTTTGATTTTAGCAGTGAAGATGCCCAGTAACAAATATCTGATTAATTATCTAATTATAGTTGTAGGAAGGGATAAAAGAGATCATAAACAGGAGGACCTGATCTAGCTGGGAGAGGTTGGGGAGAGTAGGAAGTTTCCAGTGTTGTTGAATGAATGTTTGCAGGCCTGAATGTATGAATGTATCATCAATCCAGCTGAGTCCTTAAGAATGGGTAGCAGTTGACGTGTAGAAAAGTTTGTGTGTGTGTGTGTGTGTGTGTGTGTGTGTGTGTGTGTGTAGGGGGACCTAGAGAAGGTGACAGAATTGGAAGGAATTTGGTGAGAGCAGGCTGATAAGGGAGAGAGTGGTTTCTCCCAATTATAGCTGAGGCATCCAAGGTCACACAAAGAAATATAAGTGGGATTTGTACTTGGTTCTGTCCAATCTCCAATTCTTTCTAGTACATCATGCCTTTTCCCTGTTAGTCATCAAATTATGCTTAAATTATTACTGTGATCTTCATTGGCAGATTCTTTGTCATGAAATCCTTTTGTATTTTCTTTCAGATGTGTTGCTGTTTTATTTATAAAAATGAGTTGCTGTGCATGCGTTCAACATCATCTCTGTCTTGTTTTTCAGTGTGCCAACATTCCAGAGCCTTCCTGAAGAGATACTCAGTAAGCTTGCTGATGTCCTTGAAGAGGTAATTGTTTTTAGCCCTTGACCTTTTTGAGATGAGACTCAGCCCATCACAGCTGTGCAATAAGTCACAAACTGCAGAGAGCCCTTTTAAAAATTTTTGAGCACTGACATGAGCTATATATTTGGCTTCAAATAAAAAGCAGCTCAGTATATCCGACATTTATACACAGTTAGACATGTGCAAATCATTGTAACTGTAGAGGGAAAAAAACTTTTCGTTCTGGCAAACATATTGTTACTTTGACTTCCAAGAATGGGAGACTGCGTATTTATCTCTTATTTCAATTGGTGTAAAGCAAGATTGTAATAATTGCTACTCTGAAGCTTCAGATTAGCAAATTTATAACAGAAATTAGCAGTTGGGTACATATTTTATTAGCATATAAGCATATTTTACACACGTAATTGTATGCCTGAATGTGAAAGTGTCACTGTTACTTACTTTTCACAGAACCTATAAAGCATAAGAAATATTGAAGCAGAAAAAGAGAGGAGGTTTATACAAGCAGTGTCTTGAGTGAACACAAGGGGATAGGGTCCCTAGTGCCTATAGAGACAGAGAAGGCAGAGTATCTGGGCACATATGCAGATGGGGTGGGGACTGATGGAGTGGTTAGCACTCTGTCAAACCTGTTCTGATATCTTCTATTTTCTCTATAATCTAGAAAGCAAGGTAATCCACTGAGGATAAGGATGGGGTAGAGGTCTGAGAGGTTTGAAGACAGAGGAGAAGGTATGAGAAAAATAGAAGAGAGAATGGACTAGGAATACACAGTATGACTGACAGTCATCATTCAGGCCCTGTTTGATGTTACCAATCCCTAATCTCAATCAAACAGGCAAAAAGAGTTCATTCAAGTTGTACGATAGGAGAGAGAGATCAAACTCCACTCTGCGGGGCCAAAAGGTGGGAGGATTTTTAAGCACTGGAGCGAGCTGGTGGAAAAGTACTCCAGTAGGGTGTTATCAGAAAGTAGGTTCTTGTCTCAGAAAGAATTCAGAGATGAGATGGAAGTCAAGAAAGCAAAGTGAGGATTTATTAAGCAATAGTAAGCTCTCAAGGTGAGAGCTGGCAGACTCAGGTAAACAGCCACCTTGAGTTTCTTTGTCAAGCTAGTTATATGGGGTGTGAAAATGATTGGGCGGATTATTCATTGAGGAGGGAGGGGTTTTGGCTCGTATTCACTGATTTTCATCCCACCTCCACCTTCCGGAGGGGAGGAGGGATTTTTGTCCTTATTTAGTCTTGATTGGAAGTGTCATGGTGTCAGTGCATGATGGGAAATTCTTATCTACAAGGTTAATTTTATTGTAATGAGGGCCTAATGGACAAAAAGTTACATTCGAACGTTGGAGATTCCTGCCTTTTCCCGCCTTTCTTTGCCTGTCTCCAGGACCCCTGTTGTTCACAAGATGTATGGTTTCCTGCCATGTGGCCCGTGCCCCCCTTTCTTTGCTCATATCTCGCTATCTACCTTTTCTAACAGTGGTTCTCCAGTAGGGAGGAGGTTGGTCAATGTGACTAGTTCATCTGTGCTTGCTGATTGTCCCTTCTGGAAGTTAGGCTCCTATCCACCCATAGAGACTGGGAGATAGAGGCGCTATCTTCTTCTTGATTACTTTTCTAAGGAATGGCTCCTAGGTTCTTGAGAAAGACATTCCTGAGCTGTAAAACAACCGGTGCCAACAGCCTGGAAGAAGATGTGCATCTCAAACAGGCAAATTAAGAATTTACAGTTGAAAACTTTCTGAAGTAAATGCTCCAAGAAAAGGGAGATCAGGAGCCTAGTGTCAGAAAGAAGGCTGTCTAAAGTTTAGTCAAAGTGAGGGAAACATTAAGTCTGTCTTGGTTACAAGCCTATTTGTATGTTTTTTCAACCCCATTTGTTTGCCTGGATTCAAGTTCCAAGTAGACAGAGAATGGGATTTAACCAGGGTTGGTATTTTGCCAGGAAAAGATGAGTGGTTGAAAGAGGGAATAGGGAGTTGCGGATGCATGTGAAGGAAGGATTGTAGTGACTGACCCTGGAATTTCGATTGTGCAAGAAGAAGGGGAGCAAGGGCCAGTGAGTGACTGTGGGATCAATGGATTTTAGTCTCAGGAGGCTGAAGAATTTTTGGAGTTGTGCTACAATAGAGAGAAACTGGAAATGTTTTTGTCTCTAGGTACTAACTATATACCAGTAATTATATGATCCATAGAACTTCAAAGGTTTATATCCACAAATTCTTAGTTTGAGTCTTATCACAGTGAGCTTTCCTAGGATTTATTGGTCTCTGTCATCTTATATGGGAACACAAAGTAAAGCGGAAGTCACATTTGATTCCTATGTTCAAGTATAAAAGATTCATGAGAAAAAATACTGGCTGCATTTCTCTCTGAATGTGCCAACCACTGTACTTGCAACCTCTGTAAATGTAAAACTGCTTTTCCGAGTTCTTTTGTTTTTTGCTTTCCTTGTTGAGTATACTGAAGAACTCTCTGATGACCTTTTTCTATTTCTTTTCTTTAAACAAAATGAACTAAAGTACAAATTTACTGGCCCCAATCAAGCCCGTCCAAAATAAAATAAAATAAAATCCCATGAAATCCTTTAATCATTTTCTTCCTTTTCCACAGCTGTGGAAGCATTTGCTATGTTTTGCAAAACAATAGCCATAGCTCTATAAATAACTCTGACCGAAGAAATATTTTAGTATTTTATGTCAGATTTTCTAATCAGAAGATGCCTTAATTTGTGTTATACGAGCCACAGTACAGTCTATAGCAAAGCTGCATGAAAATAGAAACAGATGATTAAGTGCCCACACATTTGTTTTGAAGACATACACAAATGAAGTAAACAGACAAAATATGGGGTAGACATATGAATATACTAACCAGTGCATGAAAGTGTTCAACTCAAGTTGAATAAACAAGCACAATGAGAAATTAGATTAAATTATATATGAGATAGAGTGAAGCAAATTTGGAAGAACAAAAGCAATACCAATGTCACATAACATTAAAGGGAAATTTGCTTGCATAATAAATGAGCTTTTTTCCTACAACATCTACAAGAAAATGAAAGAATCCCAGATTATTTTGAAAAGAAGACAGTATAATCATTGCGTTTAACAAAGAAGTTTACAGCCTTGTTTGTTTAACAAATATTATGGAGCATCTGCCACGTGCCAGTAATTATTCCAAACTCTGGGGATTCAGGGCCTTGTACTCCCAAATCATATGTTCCATTGGGAAGTACAGATGAGAATTAAGGAAAATAGCATCAAAATGTCATCGAGTGAGATGGCCACACTGTATTGGTTTACTAAGGGAAGACCTCTCTGGGGAAGGTGGTATTTAAGCTGAGATCGAAATGCAGATATGGGATGCCATGTGTACAGGGCGGAGGGAAGAGAAGGCATACGGTCCTAAACTAGGAATGAGTCTTCTGTCCTTAAGGAACAGAAAAAAGGTTTATAGTAGGGTGAGATGAGGCTAGAGAAAATAGGCAAGGCCAGATGGCAGAGGGCTTTGCCGGTTGTGATAAGGAGTTGTGATAAGGTTTTTGTTCTCAGTGCAGTGGGAAGATTTTGAGGGTTCTAAGCCATAAAAATGACATGATCTGGGTTATATTTTAATGATATCTCTCTGTGAGAAGAATGGATTATAAAGGGACAGACCAATTATTTAGATAAAATAACCCAGGTGAAGTTAGATGTTTGTATGTTGATTTACTTTCTTATGGACTATTTCATTCCTTGTATTCATTATGAAACAATACTTCCAGCATAAGGGGGAAAAAATTAAAGAATAGGGACAAGGTAGTCAAGGACTGAGAGAGAGAAAAAAAAATTAAGCAGATAGAAAGAGGAACGAACATAATGTTATTGGTAAAGTGATTTAGGAGGGTACATGTGACTGGAGGACAAATAAATGATGCTTGGGGCCTCCTATTTTAAAGCTGAGAGAGAAACCATTATATAGGTCATTTCTGCCATTGCCCATCCCACTCCCACTTACCCCCTTCCATAATTTCTAGTGTAGATGTACCCATTTATGTGTTCTTCTTTATGAGATTATAAAACAGAAACAAATATCCTTATTCTTAGTGTAGCAATTTAGTGCCCCTCGCTCCATTCCCTTTATATCACATAGTACAAATATTTCCTTTGTATGTTAAATCTCTCGTGCCTTTTTCAGGAACATAGGAAAGTTTTCTCTAGTTAGTTTGAGAAGTTGTGTTTACACATAGATATAAAGAGGTTCTTGGCCAAAGGTCTATCCAGATCAAGAGCAACAATCCCAGCATTTTTTTTAGGTTGTGTTTTGCAAGACAAATTGAAGTACAGGGCTGAGAATAATTGATTAATTATTGAATAATTGATTCAATAATTATTTACCTTCATTCTCACCCTAGTATGTTCTTCTCATATCTGACTCAGATTAAGTCTTAATAAATACCAGAGATCATTTTAAGAGCTTCAGAGTTGATTTGCTAGGGAAGCCATTTTATAGTTTGTAAAATAAACTGTAAGAGAATTTTTAGGCACATGTAGGGAATAGCAAGGTCTGACTTTATAAACTGGTTTCATTAACCTCTATACTATCCTGTATAGTACAGTGAAAACTATTTTGAATGAATTAGTCAAATATTGGAATCTATTCTGAAAGCCTAGGAAGTATTTATGTGTAAATGAAAAGAGCTGTGAAATTATAAATAGGATCTAATCTTTTTTCTTACTGTAGTAACCTAACACACTTTCCTTCTTCCTTTATGTACACATAATTAGTTTCTATAGATGAATTACATTTTTCAGATAGATGGAACAACCCGTAGCTAATCTCCATCTGAGAAATAGCTCCTTTCGGTGATTACCTACCCAAACATAATAGGGAAAAGTCACTGTAAATAAACTCAATGTCTAATACATATCCACATATCAGGGCTGTAGTGACATCTTTAAAGGAAATGACAAGTAAAAACATTTTCTTATAGAGAGGCAGAGCAGAGATTTACCTATTATCATGTCACATAGGAGCTTGAAAATTAATTTGGGAAGGAGTTATGCTTTCACCAATAAGGGTGAAAATGTTTAGATAACTCAAGGAAAATTGAAAATGTCAGATTGAAGAACCAAGTTAAGCCAACAAATTCACTTTTTACCTCTGGTATAGCTCATTTTTCCTTCATATGAATAGAAGTGGGACATGGGTGCTATATTTAAATCTCCTGATTTTTAAATGGAAAATAAAGCATATGAGAACCACTTCTTTGCTTATATTGAAATCTGTTTCATGTCCAGTTCTCTCATTAAAACATTGGATTTAGTTGTCTTAGAATGAAAAATACCTCTGCTTCACCAGCTTTTTAAGAGCTCTATGCCTTTGAGTCTGCAACTTTATATGATTGGACCTTGGACACATTTGAGCCTAAATAATGGGTCGTTTTGGTTTGTGTCCCTAGATGGGGCATTTATGTTTTCATTTTGGGATATTTATACTATTATGGCCCTGACAATATCTTAGACAAATAATACTCATTTTGAAATATTAAGAGGGACATGATGAGAAAAATAGAAAAAAGGCAAGGAAAGAAAGCTTTTTTCATCTTGATAATATGGTAAGAAGCAAATAGATTTCTGTCCAGGGATCATCATTGGAAAAGGAGGTTAACGTAACACAGGCACTTTTGGTTACTGCAAGGTACCCCAGGGCTGATTAAATGTGCATTGTTTTAGCCGTGCAACTGTTCCTTGGTGTTACCATGTCATGTCGGCATTTTCCCAGATTCCTTTGCATTCTCTCCAATTGTGAGTAATACAAGGGAAAAGTCCTGTACTTGATGAGTTACTGGAGTGCTGTGAAGCTCTCTCTTTTTATCATTCTAAACAGACCTAGACTCTTTGGGAAAGAAACTGGTGGAGTAGACAAGAACATTATTGGTTCTCTTTGAAATCTATTGTTATGACTAAACTTTTTCTTCCCTTCCTTTAGGTTTGGCTCTTGCTATTCAAAGCCAAGCTGGAGGGAATTTAAAGAACCGTTCTTTCCCAATTGCTCTGGACTGAAGGACTCTGAATTTGGAAAGTTATCTGTTTAGATCTCCCTGGTTCCTTTGTGTCTTCCCATCTGTGGGGCAAATGGCTGCTTCTGAAGGAGAAAGAAGTAGAAGGGTGTGTGTGTGTATTTTGTGGCAGGGTGGAGAGATTAAAATGTAAAGACAGATTAAAACATAAAGACAGACTCTCAGTTTAATATTAATATCTGCACATCTTATTCTATTATAGAAGTAATGTGGAATGGGAGAACATGTTTGCAAATCATATATGTGATAAGGGAGTTGTATTAGAGTTCTCCAGAGAAAACAGAGCCAATAGGATGTGTATGTATGTATATATATATAAAGATATTTATTTTAAGGAATTGGCTCGTATTATTGTAGAGGCTGGCCAGTTCAAAATCTACAGAATGGCCTGGCAGGCTGGAGACCATAGAAGAGCTGATGTTGCAGTTCAAGTCCAATGGCCATCTGCTGGCAGAATTCCTTCTTGCTTGGAGAAGGTCAGTCTTTGTTCTATTAAGATCTTCATTTGACTAGACGAGGCCCACCCACATTATGGAAGGTAATCTACTTTACTCAAAATCCATGGATTTTGTTTATTTATTTATTTTTGCTGTGTTGGGTCTTCGTTTCTGTGCGAGGGCTTTCTCTAGTTGTGGCAAGCGGGGGCCACTCTTTATCGCGGTGCGCGGGCCTCTCACTATCACGGCCTCTCTTGTTGCGGAGCACAGGCTCCAGACGCGCAGGCTCAGTAGTTGTGGCTCACGGGCCTAGTTGCTCCGCGGCACGTGGGATCCTCCCAGACCAGGGCTCGAACCCATTGTCCCCTGAATTAGCAGGCAGATTCTCAACCACTGCGCCACCCGGGAAGTCCAAAATCCATCAATTTAAATGTTAATCTTGTCTCAAAGTTCACTGACTTAAATGTTAATCTTATCACCCCCACACAGAAATCCAGAATGCTGTTATATTTAACCAAATGTCTGAGCACTATGGCCCAGCTAAGTTGACACATAAAATTATCACAAGACTTGTATCTAGAATATATAAAGAATACTTACAACTGAGTGAATTTTATAAAGTTTAAAAATAAATAAACAGGGACTTCCCTGGTGGCGCAGTGGTTAGGAGTCCACCTGCCAATGCAGGGGACATGGGTTCGAGCCCTGGTCCGGGAAGATCCTGCATGCCCCGGAGCAACTAAGCCCATGTGCCACAACTACTGAGCCCGCGAGCCACAACTACTGAAACCTGTGCACCTAGAACCCATGCTCTGCAACAAGACAAGCCACCGCAATGAGAAGCCTGCGCATCACAATGAAGAGCAACCCCCGCTCACTGCAACTAGAGAAAGCCCACGAGTATCAACGAAGACCCAAGGCAGCCATAAACAAACAAACAAATTTTAAAAAAATGAGTGAATAGATATTTTCCCAAAGGAGAGGCACAAAAAGCCAATAAGTGCACGTTCCATGTTAATAGTCGTTAGGAAAATGAAAATCAAAGCCATAATTACGTGCCACTTCATACCCACTAGGGTGGCTCGAATAAAAAAGACAAACAGTGACAAATGTTGGTGAGGATATGGAGAAATTACAACTCTAGGATGTTGCTGGTGGGCTTCTAAAATGGTTCAGCTTCTTTGAAAAATGGTCTGTTACTTGATCTGTAAGCATTTATACAATTCATTCTCACCCTCAAATTTCTACCTCTTTAAATTACATATTTTACTTATTTATATAACCTATTCCACATTCTACAAAATGTTCAGTTTTTCATTTTTCTTCAGCTTCCTCACTTGAGTTGAACCAGTCGCCCTACACGTGACAAAGACCCAAAATATCTAAACAGGTTGGAATAATGGGTGAGATACACTAAGATGAGGTACCAGAGGAGAAATGTATAGTTTTGCACATGATTAAAAAGAAAAAAAATTCCAGAAGGATAGGATAGTGAAGACTCGGTAGAGTCTAGGCAATATTGCTGGAAACAATGGAAGAAAACAATTGAAGTAACTTAGAAATTTGCCCTGGAGAAGACTTTGGGGGAGGGTATTGGATTCCTTTTTAACTTAGTGGACACAATTTTCTGTGTTCAGAAGATAGGGAGCTCCATCTCTAAAAATAGACTGGACGAATAATTTAACCCATCATTGATGAATTGGGGTAACAGCAGTTTCTACCTCTTGTGATATTGCTGTGGGTCTTAAATTGAAGAACTAATGTAAAACCATTAAATATGCAAACATAATTTCAGATGTCCATCAGCAGTGCTTACCAAACCCTTTCACAAATTGACACTTATGGAAAATGTTTATCCTGCACACATACTGAGGTTAACAAATAAAACTCCTTATGGCTGGAGGTGACTGGTCAGGGATTTTGGCTGTCCCAAGTCCTACTGGGCTCTCCATCTGAAGGGCGGAGCAGGCATTTTGTAATGTCTGGAGACATCTATGGTGGTTATAATATTGAGGGCAACAGAGGGCTGCCACTGGCCTCTAGTGGATAAAAGCCAGGATGCTACTAAACATTCTACAATGCATAAAACAGCTTTACAATGACCATTCAGCCCCAAATGTCAATAGTGCTGAGACTGGGAAATTCTGCTGTAGGGTAGATATGACAGCACTTGGGAAACTCTGCTAAAAGTATGAAGGAAATAAAATAAGGTAATATGGTAGAGACTGCCAAGGACAGGTGGACTACTTTAGCTAGGGTGGTTAGGAAAGTTATATCTGAAGAGGTGACTTTGAGTTGACAGCCATTGCAAATATCACAGATGGCAAAGTATAGTACAAAATGTTAAGTATGAACAGAAATCATGCATATTTGAAAAGCTACAGGTTAAAAGAGATTAGTTAGGATGTTGTAGGTACTTAAGCATTGATTTGGTGCTTGAACAACATTGACTTTTCAGCTTCTGCCTAACTCTAAGATTCTGTATGGTCACCTTCTCAACAGAGACTTTTCTAGTTCTGAGCCTCAGTCATTTTCATTTCTCTCCCTTTAGGGACTTCCTTCTCCTATATCTCCTAGATCTATTTAGTTATCTTTTTTTTTTTCTTTTTTTTGTGGTATGCGGGCCTCTCACTGTTGTGGCCTCTCCCGTTGCGGAGCACAGGCTCCGGATGCGCAGGCCCAGCGGCCATGGCTCACGGGCCCAGCCGCTCCGCGGCATATGGGATCCTCCCAGACCGGGGCACGAACCCGTATCCCCTGCATCGGCAGGCGGACTCTCAACCACTGCGCCACCAGGGAGGCCCATAGTTATCATTATATATAAGAAATACGTGCTTGTCCATTGCCTTAAGTTGGTCTCTAGTTTTGTGAAGTTTTACCACTTTAGATTGTAAGTTCTGTAAAGGCTAGTACTATGTTGGTATTTCTTTTCACTGGGTACTTGTAAGCAGTTGAGAAAAGCAACAGTAATACCTTCAACTTACTAAGGCTAACTCTGTGCCAGGCTAAGGGCATCTGTATTTCATATTCAGTGAAAGAAATCTGCATGTAAGTGGACCCTCACAGTTCAAACCCATGTTGTTCAAGGGTCAGCTGTACTTTTACTCCTCCCAGTTTATAGCTGGGGGAACTGAGGCTCTGGTAATACAGCTAATGGGGAAGTAGTTTACTCCATCCAGTCTGAAGCTGGAATTGGCATCTTTTATTCCTATGCTGTATTACATCTTGAAGATTTGTAGCATAAATGAAAACTTTATCCCATCCCCCACTCTTTCTTTTTCTTTAATATAAATAGGAAATGTTTCCTTCTGAAAATGTTTACTTGACTTTCCCCTCCCTCCTCCCCGGGAGTAATTATTTTTTTCCCAGTCAGCATTTTTAATTTGTTATGACAGGAATCCATTTTATGCCTTCAACAAACTTTGAAACAAGCCATTTCTAGTCATTTTATCATCAGGATATGTATGTTTTGCTTTATGCTGCCAGTAATTCATTAAAATGTATGTGCTCTGCAACTAGGAAACCGACCTGTAATAAATCAGCTTTCTAGAGAACATTTGTAGAGAGTGCTTGAAGTGGTTGCCATATAAGAATATATAAGCCTGCTTGGTACTTGTGGTTCTCTCCCCTTTGTGGGGTTTGTAAACAAATAGTGAATTTGTGTGAAAGTATGAACTAGTGGCTCGTCTTTAGCATAAGTGTGAGATCCTATTTACAAAATGCTAGTTGCTAGTATTGGAGCAGATCATGATAAACCTTGAATTCCTTTTACAGAGCAGAGTGATAAACATCTGGTCTGAATTAGACAAACTGCTCTGATTAAAAGAAAGTATGACCCAAGATTTTCAACTTTTTTTTTTTTAATTTTTAATCTGAGGCATCTTTGTAGCTTCCAAAAAAAAAAAAAAAAAAAACTAGTTCAGGGGCTTGTACACAGTTGGCATCCGAGACATAAATCATTGAAGAATAGAAGCCCACTTACACTTACAGTAAGAAGCTAAAGATAAGAAAACCGGTTGGGCTTTCATTACACAAAATACAAAGCTTGTTTGGGCTGGAGAGAGCTATCAAACAGCTTAGAGCAGGGGGTAAAGTGGGCATTCAGTTCCAAGTCTCCCCAAGGCCTTTGGCTGCATGTCCCCACCGGGCCCCCGCGAGAATCCACTGCAAGTCAGCCTACCACCCCTGCAGAGAAGGAATCATGCAGTTTCTTAGGCCAGTGGCTACAAGGCTGTTTCCTGGTAGATAAGGCTCTGAACCAGGGCAGGCAGTATTTCAGGCAGGAATGTTCATCAGAAGCTAGTCAGTATTAATGAGGAGGGAACTGTGACCCACCAAGGCTTTAGTGAGATTGCAGCTGTATAGAAAACTCCTGTGTGTTTCATGTCCTGTGTGTGCCCTTAATTACTATGAGATTCTGTAAGTGAGCTTTTCTTAGCTCTCTGGGAAGGCTTACCATTCATTTTATTACTTACAACAGAAAATTATTATTTTAATAAAGGTAGCATGTTTTGTTTTGTAAATAGACTTGCAATGCAATACTGTTCTGCCATTCTCTTTGCTTCATATGACTTGTGCAAATTACTTTACATTTCCAAGAATCATTAGTTATAGTGAGCATGAGAGCAGTTGGGCTATCCCTGACTCCTTTTTTCTCTTCCAAAGATGTTCTTTAAAATCAAGTCTTTCTTTTTAGAAGCTTGCCTTGACTGACTCTGCCTTATCTTATTTGTTGGTCCCTTAATTCTTTTATAGTTTGTGCTTCAGAATCATATACTTGCTCCTGTATTGCCTGGAACTTGTCTTTTTCCCAATTTTCTCTAAATACCTTAAGGGTAGGATATGTCTCAGCTTATATCCCAAGTTTCCAGCAGAGCAAGGATTTGCATAAGAATTATGCCCCACATTTACTACATAACCAATGAATATCTGTTTTGTTTTAAATAGTATTTTGAACAATCCTTTTTTTAAATAAATGTATTTAATTTATTATTTTTGGCTACGTTGGGTCTTCGTTGCTCTGTGTGGGCTTTCTCTAGTTGTGGTGAGCAGGGGCTACTCTTTGTTGCGGTGCGCAGGCTTCTCATTACAGTGGCTTCTCTTGTTTTGGAGCATGGGCTCTAGATGCATGGGCTTCAGTAGTTGCAGCACGTGGTCTCAGTAGTTGTGGCTTGCGGGCTCTAGAGCGCAGGCTCAGTAGTTGTCATGCACGGGCTTACCTGCTCTGCGGCATGTGGGATCTTCCCGGGCCAGGGCTTGAACCCGTGTCTCCTGCATTGGCAGGTGGATTCTTAACCACTGCACCACCAGGGAAGCCTGAATATTTGTTGAAAGAATAGTCTAAGTAGGTTTTCAGTAAATATGTGCTACATGAGTGACTCAGTGAATGAAACAGAACTATTCTGTTGTATGTTTGGATGATATCATCACAACTAGACTGCAAATGTGGCAAGGATCAGGGCCATGCGTTCTGAAATACTAGAATTCATAAGTACTATCTGATGATATGGAGGTCATAAGTAGAAGATTCCCAAAGACCCAAAATAAAAGCCAATGACAGAGAAGATATGGAGAGCCAAGGGCTACAAGATCATGGAAAAGGAATAAGACTTATTTTTCTTCTATCAGGTCTCTGGTCTCCCTTATTCATGTTAGGGAGATAAAACAAAGGCCAAACCTTTGGAAGCATATTCTAAAGAAGGGGAGCACTGATAAAGATGATAACTTTCCAGTATAATGTCCTTAGGCACAGAGCTGAACTATTGTAGATGACTACTTGATAACAAGGGAATAAAAGCCTCTAGAAGCCATCTTCCCAGTTTCCTACAGTTTCAGCTCAGTACTTGCTTATGGCAATCCCCCAATCTATAGCTTTACAGTGTACATATCTTTTCTCTCTTTTTACTTAGCTTCTCATCTAAAGAATAGAGATAGTTATCCTACATGTGTGTATACATACGTTTATATATATATGTGTGTGTGTGTGTGTGTGTGTGTGTGTGTATACACACACACATACAGTTGTCCCTTGGTATCTGCAGGGGATTGGTTCCAGGACCCACCTTGGATACCAAGATCCATGGATACTCAAGTCCAATAGTCAGCCCTCCTTATCGGTGGTTCCACATCTGCAGATTCAGCCACCTTCGGGTAGTGTAGTACTGTAGTATTTATTGAAAAAAAATTCCCAGTATAAGTCGACCTGTACAGTTCAAACTCCTGTTGTTCAAAGGTCAACGGGGTGTGTGTGTGTGTTGTATTTATATATCTCTGTATATTTGTGATAATGCCTGGGTTTCAGTCTTGGCAACATGTTTTAATCCTGTTTCCCCAATTAACTAGATATTTGGTCTTGAAAAGGTTACATAACGTTCCTAAGTGCCAGTTTTCACTTCTGGAATATATAATAACAGTACTTACCTCATAGGATTGATTTCCCTTTTTATGTTTTTGAAACACCATTGTTTTTCTCATTAACATACTTTATTTCTCAGTTTCATGTTTATGGAGAAATTGAACAGAAAACATAAGGAGTTCTCACATACTCCCTTCTCTCCACTCACAGTTTACCCTATCGTTGGTATGGTACTTTTTTTATTTTTTATTTTTTTACAATTGATGAACGAACATTGAAACATGACTATTAACTAAAGTCCATAGTTTACATTTAAGGGTTCTTTGTTGTGTGTTGTACTCTTTGGTGGGTCTTTTGTATTTTGACAAATACAGAATGGCCTGTATCCACCATTACAGTATTGTATATGATATACAGTTTCACAGCCCTAAAATTCCCCTGTGCTCCACCTATTTATTCTGCCCTTCATTCCCCCTTTTTCAATATCTATAGTTTAGATAATATAAATAATATTGTGTTTTTAATTTCAAATTCCTCTTGTTCATATGGTATATAGGAAATTAATTTACTTTTGTGTATTAGCCTTATCACTTATTAGTTCCAGGAGGCTTTTTGTCAATTATTTTGAATAGACAGTTATGTAGCCTTTGAACAGTTTCATTTTTTCTTTCTCCATCTGTATATGTATATTTTTCTTAATATATTAGCTAGGACTTCCAGTATGATGTTGAATAGGAGCGCTGAGAGGGAAAATCCTTATCTTATTCACTGTGTTAGGAGAAAGGATCTAGTTTCTCATCATGGTGTATGCTTTTAACTGTAGGTTTCTCTACTCCTAGATTACTGAGAATCTGTTTTGTTTATTCTTTTTCTTTCTTTCTTTTTTTTTGGGGGGGTGGGGTCATGAATGGGTATTGGACTTTGTGAAATGCTTTTCTGTATATTATAATCATATGATTTTTTTTCTTTAGCCTGTTGATATGATGGATTATAGCATTTTTTGAATGTTGAATAAATCTTGCATATTTGGGATAAATCCCATTTGATCATGGTGTATATTTTTATATACATTATTGGATTCAATTTGTTAATATTTTGTCTAGTTTTGATATTAGGGTGATGCAATTATCATAGAACGAGTTGGGAAGTGTTCCCTCTGCTTCTATTTCCTGGATCAGTTTCTATAGAATTGGTATCATTTCTTTGTTAAATGTTTGGTAGAATTTACCAAACATTTGATGAACCCAGCTGCATCTGATGCTTTCTGTTTTAGAAAGTTAGTAACTACTGATTTGAATTTCCCTAACAGATATAGACCTATTCCGATAGTCTGTTTCTTCTCGTGTGACTTTTGGCAGGTTGAATCTTTCAAGCAATTGGTCCATTTTATCTACGTTATCAAATTAATGGCACAGAGCTATTTATAATATTTTTATTATCCTTTTAATGTCCATGGGATCTGTAGTGATGTACCCTATTTAATTTCAGATATTAGAAAGTTGTGTCTTCTCTCTTTCTTGTTAGTTAGCCTAGCTAGAGGCTTATGGATTTCATTGATCTTTTTCAAAGAATTAGCTTTTGGTTTCATTGAGTTATTTTTCTATTGGTTGCTTGTTTTCAATTTTATTGTTTTCTTCTCTAAATCTTATTTATTTTCTTCTGCTTACTTTGAATTTAATTTGCCCTTCTTTTTCTAGTCTCCTCCAGTGGAAGCTTAAATTACTGATTTTAGGTCTCTCTTATTGACTGTATGCATTAAATTCTATAAATTTCTCTCTAAGCACTGCTTTCACTGCATCCTAGAAATTTAGATAGGTTGTAGTTTCATTTTCATTTAGACCAAAATAGTTTTTAATTTTTCTTGAGACTTCTTGTTTGAGCCATGTGCTATTTAGAAGTGTATTGTTTAATCTCCACATTTTTGGAATTTTCAACTAACTTTCTATTAGCTTCTAGTTTAATTCCACTATAAGTGCATGTTTTATATGATTTCTCTTCTTTTGAATTTGTTAAAGCGTGTTTTGTGGCCAGGAATGTGGTCTGTCTTAGTGAATGTTCCATGTGACTTTTAGAAAAATGTGTATTCTGTTGTTGAATGAATTATTCAATAAATGTCAATTAGATCCAGTTGATTGGTGGTACAGTTCAACTGTATACTTCTTGAATTTCTGCCTGCTGGATCCATCAATTACCAATAAAGGGGTATTGAATCTCCAATTATAATAGTAGATTCATCGATTTCTCTTTGTAGTACTCTCAGTTTTTGCCTCATGTATTTTGATACTTTGTTATTAGGCACATATATTGATACATTAAGAATTGTTATATATTGTTATATCTTCTTGGAGTATTGATCCTTTTATCATGATGCATACCCCTCTTTATCCCTGATAATTCTCCTTGCTCTGAAGTCTGATTTATCTAAAAATAATATAGCTACTCCAGCTTTCTTTTGATTTGTGTTAGTATGGTATATCATTTTCCATCACATAACTTTTAACCTCTGGGTCTTTATATTTGAAGTAGATTTCTTGAAGACAGTATATGGTTGTGTTTTGTTTTTTATCCATTCTGACAGTTTCTGTAATTTAATTGTGTATTTAGATCATTCTCATTTAAAGTGATTATTGACATACTTGGATTAATATCTACCATACATTTAACTGTTTTCTATTCATTGCCTTTGTTCTTTCCTTCCTTCCTTCCTTCCTTCCCTTTTTCCTTCCTTTCTGTCTTTTTATGCCTGTTCTTGTTTTAATTAAGCACTTTGTATGATGCTGTTGTTTCTCCTTTCTCAGCATAACAATTATATAGTTTTTTCTTTTTATATATTTTTTTTAGTGATTGCCCTGGAGTTTGCAATTTACTTCTCAGTTAGTTCAAGTCTTTCAAGTAGCACTATACTACTTCACAGGTAGTGCAAGTACCTTGTAACAGACTATTTCCTCTCCTTATCCCGCTATCATGCATTCCGTGTATTCATGAGATTAATAATAAACAATGCATTGTAGCTACTATAATTTTAACCTGTATTTCTTAGAGCAATTAAGAATAAGAAAAATAATTATTTTACCTTTATTATTCCTTGTCTAACACTTTTCCCTTCTTCATGTGGACATTGTCCAACCTATGTCATTTTCCTTTTCTTTGAAGAATGATTTTTTAACATTTCTGACAAGTCATGAAAACAAATTGAATGACAAATTCAATTTGGAAAAAAATTGAGTGACATGTTCCCTCAGTTTTTGTTTGAGAAAGACATTGTTTCTACTTCACTTTTGAGAGATAATTTCACTGTACACAGAATCCCAGGATGGTGGGCCTTTAAATATTTCATTTTATGCTCTTCTTGCTTAAAGCAGGTGGTTTATGAAGAGAAGTCCCATGTAATTCTTATCCTTGTTCCTCTGTACATAGTGTTTTTATCCTTTTGCCTCCTTTCAGGTTTTTCTGTTTGTCTTTGATTTCCAGAAGTTTGAATATTATATGCTTACTTTGTATTTATTCTATTAGATGATCAATTAGCTTCCTCCATCTGTGATTTTTGTGTTTGTTGTGAATTTTGGAAAATTCTCGACTGTTTTTACTTCAAATATTTCCTCTGTAATTTTCTCTTTTCTTCAGTTATTCCCATTACATTATATGGAATATAAGAAAATAATCAACTCCTTTTGTAATTGTCCCTCAGTTCTTGGATATTCTGTTCTTTTTTTCCCATTCATTTTTTCTCTTTGCATTTCAGTTTTGGAAGTTTCTATTTACATGTTTTTCAAACTCTCTGATTTTTGTCTTGGTCATTTCCAGTCTACTGATGGGTCCCATCAAAAGCATTCTTCATTTCAGTTATGGTATTTTTATTTTCTAGCATTTCCTTTTGATTCTTCCTTACAGCTTCTATCTTTCTGTTTACATTACCCATCTGTACTAGTATGTTATCCACGTTTTTCTGTAAGAACCCTTAGCATATTATTCATAGTTATTTTAAATTTCTTGTCTGATAATTCTAGAATTTCTGCCATATCTGAGTTTGGTTCTGAGGCTTGCTTTGTCTTTTCAAATTGTATTTGTGTCTTTCAGCATGCCTTGTAACTTTTTTGTTGAAAGTAAGACATGATGTATTGGGTAACAAGAACCTAAGTAGACAGACCTTTAGTGGGATGTTTTGTGTTTATCTGGCTAAGAATTGGACTGTGTTTACTGTTTGCTGTAGCGGTGGTGTCAAAGGCTAAAATTTCCTCTAGTGTTTTTGTTTTCTCCTCCTCTCTTGTCTTTGGGTTTCCCTGGAAGTTCCTTCTTAAATAGATTCTGAGACTTGCCTTCTTTCAGCTATAATCTCCCATTACTGTACAGGAGCACTACTGATGCAGTGGAGTATTAGGGTTCTCTAGAGAAGCAGAACCAATAGGAGGTTTTGTATGTGTGTGTGCATGTGTGTGTTTCTGTATATATGTATATATATGGGGAGAGAGAGAGGTTATATGGAATTGGCCCATATAATTTTGGAGGCCTAGGCATCTTACAATCTGCCATCTGCAAACTGGACACCCAGGAAAGCTGGGGGTGTAATTCAGTTTGAATATAAAGGCCGGAGAACCAGGGGAGTCAATGGAGTAAGTCCCAGTCTGGGTATGAAGGCCTGAGAAACCAGGTGTGCCAACAGTAGGAGAAGATTGATGCTCCAGCTTAAGCGGTCAGGCAAGAAGGGCCAAATTCTTCTTTCCTCTGCCTTTTGGTTCTGTTCAAGCTCTCAGCAGATTGCATGATGCACATCCACACTGGGGAGGGCAAACTGCTTTACTGAGTCCACCAATTCAAATGCTAATTTCATCCAGAAACACCCTCACAGGCTTACTCACAAATAATGTTTAGCCAAATAACTGTGATCCAGTTAAGTTGACACATAAAATTAACCCTCACAGGTCGTAAGGTGTGGAGGGGAGGAAGTTATTCTATAGTCCTGTTATTAAGTCTCAGTCCTTTAGTGAGCCTGAATTAGGTATTTCTTTCCCCTCATATCAAAGGCTAGAGGGGACTGGAATTGAGTTATTTTCTTCACTGAGGTTGGTTAGCCTTATTAAAACCTCCTTTGGCTCTGCTAAAATAGTTTTCCTGAGGGAAGGTCTTGTTACATAGAAGAGAGAGAGAGTTCTGAGTATATTTCAAAATGACGACTTTCCTCTTTCCTTGAGGGAAGCACAGGGGATTTTTAACTTATATTCAGGGTCAGAACCTGGTAGAGGGTAGAACTCAGGAAAGTGTGGGGACCCCTGTAAGACTGGACCCTCAAGGAGTTTTTAATTCTCAAGCTAGTCTGCAGTGAGCCTCTAGCAATGCATCAATGATGGTTTAAAGTGTTCCTACCTATACTGGCTCCAGCTGGGGGCTTCTGCCTCTGGGCTTTTGCTGTGAATCTCTTTATCCCCATCCCCAGTTTTCAGGGCTGCAGTTGGCCCCGTGACCTCAGTTCTAAGAAAAATTACTGATTATCAGTTTGTTCAGCTTTCTTCTTGTTGTGAGGATGAGAGTGATGACTTCCAAGGTCCTTACAGGTCATACTAGAAACTATTGTGTTTTAATATTAAATGTGATAGCTATATAAAGCACATTGCACATGCATGGCATAAAGTGAGGCTGTATTGTTAGCTATTACTGTAATTATTGATTTCATCAAAAATTGTTTTCTAATAATAATTAAATAGCGTGATATAATAGGCATCAAAAAAGTGAGTACGTCTCTCTGAGCAAATTAAAAAGTTAGTCAATTTCTTCCTTAAACCTGTAATTTTGTACAAAACTACAGTGAGAGATCTACAGCAATCAGAATTACAGGATGACAGTGTCATGAAGAAGAAATCCAAACTGAGCTAGATAACCTGTAAGAAGACGGACCAGTTAGGAACATGAAGAAAAATAGCAAAAATTAAACTCAAGGGAGTATAAGTTTGGGAATAGAAAAGGTGTTGAAGGGGATAATAGCCTGTTGAGACTTTTGACCCATAGCAGAATTGATATAGCCAGCTTTGTCTTTTATATTGCAAGATGGTGCTTCTGATGGGGATTGCTGTTTGTGCCAGGAGATACTGTTGAACAGTTGACTCCAAGAAATGCTGCCCTTTGGTTCGCGGCTGTCGCCACTGTTTAGAGCAAAGCTATCATAGACGTGTGGCCCTGCCCAACCTCTTTGCTCAGACAGAGTCTCCTCATCTCTGATTACTGTGGGTTTCTGGGGGTTTACTTGCTCTGTGTACTACTGAGTTTCCCAATGGTTCAGAACTGCCAGTGTTTGAAAAGTATCAGCAAAGTGCGATCCTTTCTGTCTTGCCTGCTTATGGTCATATCAGTTCACCATAGACTGATTGCTTATGGCCTATTTTCACTGAACAAGTCTTGCTTAGCATGTTTTTGTTGTTGTTTTTTTTCTTCCCTAAGCAGCACCTTTGAGTAGTTCTAGAAGCTTTTCTTGCTTCAGGACATCATGGTCCACAGTCCTGCCTTTTAGTATTAAGATTGGTATGTATGATGATGATATCACTTACAAAACAAATTTTATATGTATAAGATAGAAAAGGTCATCCTTGTAGCCCAAGAGAAGATTGGGCAAGAAAGTGTACTGTGAACTTTCAATTTGTGCTGGACCTTGATTCCAATATTAGTTTCCTAAAAAGATTAGATCATATGACTCACTTGGGGCAGTAGCTTAAAATACAGATTTCTGGGCACCACCTGAGAACTACTGAAACATATCTAGAGAGGAGCCTGGAAACCTGTATTTTAAACAGCACTGCAACTTTGCAGGTCGAATTACAGATTGGCAGCAGAGACCACACACGTGTGCGTACACACATACACACACAGAAGCACACAAACATGCATGCATGCATTCATAGATTCCCATTCATGTCATAGTTTCGCAATTTATTTAGTTAAGGAAACAGAACATAATGGAAGTTAGGTAGCTAGACCAGCAGGAGCAGACACAGTCTATCTCTGCAGACCTTTCCCATGCTCCTTTCTCCTGCTGCTGGTGACATTTGAGACAGGTGAGATCCTGCTAGGACTAAAAGAGAAAGTGACACTTGATTCTGTTCCTGTCCTTTCATTATGTGGCTTTTGTTGTCATTTGAAAAGACATTACCTTAAAATTTTGGCATTTCCATTTAAGGCAGGGATCAGCAAATAGCCCACCTCCTATTTTTGTATGTGAGCTAAGAATGTTTTTTGTATTTTTAAATGGTTGAAAAAAAAAGCAGAAGAATAATAACACTTCAAGCCATATGAAAATTATAAGAAATTCAAATGTAAGTTTTACTGGAAGCCAGCAACATTCGTTTCTTTACTTACTGTTTATGACTGCTTTGACTCTGCAGTAAGAGTTGAATAGTTACAACAGAAACAAGACTCGGATATTCACTAGCTGGACCTTTACAGAGAAAGTTTACAGAGACTATTCACTAGCTGGACCCCTGATTTAAGAGAATGTTGACAGATATCAGGCTGTCCTTGTTTGTGACCAGCATCAGCAGGGTCCCATCCTTATCTGATGGAAGTGGATGGAGTCAGTGCCCAAATGGTCTTGAAGGATCACTCTCCCTGCTTCCTACCCTCCAGGGCCCTTGAAACAATTTCCTGCTATTTAACCCTGACTCTGATTTTGTATTCTCTGACCTGGAGGTTCTGATACTGAGTTTGGGCTGAAGACCACAGTCACAATCTATTCCCTCTATAATATCCTTGGTGATTCATGTGGTCTGGAGAATTTAGGAAACACCGACCAATTCTAACTTCTTAATTTCATAGAGGAAATGATGGACTTGCTTGCCAAGAAGTCATTTGCTGAAGGTGTTCGTAGCTGATTTTGGAAGTGATGGACTAGACTTCAATTCTCTGGAAGACTTTCTTGGCAGTATATCATGTGCCTTAAAATAATTACTAGTAGTCAGTGACTTTCTAGGCATACCAGTTAGTGACACCTTTGAGGAAACAGATCACATTCTTCAAATGCAAACAGATGAGAAATTTCCCTTATTGAATTGGAAAGGGTTGTTTTAAGTGGAAACGAGGAGGCTTCTGGGGCTCCTGTCATTACTTTCACAGTCAGCTGTTAAAAAGCCAGAAAGCTTAAGGTGGAGAGAGAAAAAAAAGTTAATAAAGAACAATTACAGTGCACTTTGACTGACATTCGAATTTGTAATCTTCCTTCCTAATTGGCATTAAAGTTTTCCCTATTTGGTGAAAAAGATATGCGGCTGAACTTTCACTTCTAAAGAGATGTTTTAACAGCTGCTCACCAACCTAAAATGAATATTAGTAATTAGAACTATTATCATTTTCTGTCATCATTATGGCTACTGTTATTAATCCTCAACACACAAAGCCAAGATGCTAATGCTGGCTGGCTGTGCCAAACTCTGAAATCCTAATTACCATTCCCTGCTCTAGAAAAGAAGCTATTTGTAAGAACAAAGTAGCTATTAAGAGAAGGAGGACAGGGTAGCTGTTTAATGTGTTGATGATTTGGGATCACCAGCTAAAAGAATTCTAGAGAATGACCCCCTGCTTTGATTTAAGGGGTCATTGGATTTGTTCCAGAGTTAGTTTAGGTTACATGTTTTAGACCTTGACCTCTCAAATGTGACTCCCCTGCTGAATTTACAAAACAGCTAGCATCACTGTTTGACAACAATCAAAGACAGCTCAGGCATAATTACTACTGATCCACAAAAAGAGATAATCAGTGAAATGGCTTTAATATGTTTAAAATAGTAAATCTGTTGCTTAGAAGCAGCCCACACAATTGTGTACAGTAGTCTAAAATGTATACTTCACTGCTAACTTACTTGATCCGTTATTTTGAAATTGCAGAAAGAGAGTATTGCCCTGGGTCATTTATCTTTTACTTGCTTTTATTTGATATTCAAGTAGAGTAATTAAACTGTGCATGCCAAATCCAGTGATAAATATACCCCAAACCAGAGGAAAAAATAATAATTTACTTGTATTATATTGTGTAAATAAAAAAGGCAGAAGTTAGAGGACTGAAACGAATTATAAATTTTGATTAATCAAAAGTGACTCACCTGCCAATTGCTCAACTTTTATCAATGGGCTTTATCAATAACTTTAAGGCAATGCCTTCAGGCGTAACATTACATTAATTTGTTTTTAAGTGGAAAGATATTGAAAGGAAAGGATTTTTTTCCACCCCAAATGTATAATCTATTTCCCTACATTACTTGTCTAAGATCTGAATTCTAATATAAGTAGCAAAACAGAACAAATTTGTTTCTAGAACTATTTCCCAAGTAAAATTTTTGAGAAATAGCCATTCCATAGCCTCCTCTTGAAGGATGCTGACATATTGAAACCTAATAAGATCTTCTGAATTTTGTTTCACCGTTTCCCAAACTTTACCCAGGGCATTTTTGAGTCGTGTAATTTTCATTTTTTACCTATCAACATTCCACAGAGTACCATGAAACAGACAGTGGGAGATGCTGGTCTAGGCATGAAGCTTCTTGTAATAAAGTTGGCTTGAGATGGGCATGTGGGAAATTTTGATTACTGTAAGACAGCAGCGGGAGCACTAGAAGGGAAGGAAGTGATGCAGCCCGAGGTGCCAGGATCTCAGAGGCCCAGAGTTTATGCTCACTGTGCTGAGGGGGTTCACTCCAGGGAGTGGGAGTGGTGCCATGTGAGCCTCAGATGTGTGCTCTACCTCACTGCCTCAGCAGCTATCTTCTAAGAGACACATTCTTTTTTGAGTACAGACTTTTACACCTGGTCATACTTTGGATGACATTTCTGTACATTTCCTAGATTTATTTTTTATATTACCCAAATCCTCTACAGTGAAGTTAGAATTTTTTTTTTTTTTGGCTGCCTTGGGTCTTAGTTGCAGCACATGAGATCTTCGTTGTGACATGCAGGATCTTGCATTGCGGTGCACAGGCTTCTTTCTAGTTGTGGTGCATGGGCTCAGTAGTTGCGGCACGCAGGCTTAGTTGCCCTGCAGCATGTGGGATCTTAGTTCCCTGACCAGGGATTGAGCCCACATCCCCTGCATTAGAAGGCAGATTCTTAACCGCTGGACCACAAGGGAAATCCAATGGAATTCATCATTTTTGGTATGGAAGTAATGATGCATTCATACATTTTAATATTGGTGTATATATGTTTATAAAATATTCAGTATGTTATAAACGAAATGGCTTCAAATACCCATGATCACTGTTGGTCCATGATGAATCTATGATGATACTAGAAAGACCAGTATAGTTAGTTTTTCTAAACTAACATTTATTTAATTTAAAAGAATGTCTTCTATTATGAGATTGATTTTTTTAATGTCTAAGTGAGCTTTCTCTTATTTAAAAAAAAAATGAAGGACAAGCATAGTTTTAATTGCGTTTTCTTCTTAGCTATTCTTACTTAGGAAAATGCTGTCCCCAGGTTGTTCTTATATTATTATAAAAATATTACTGAGTTGCTAGCCTCTGTAAGAGTTTACAGTCTCTTAGAGTTGCTTCCTCTATCTCCCCCACTTCTCCCACCATTCCCCCATCCCAGCCAGTAGCACTGTTGAGTCTTACTGAGCTAGCTACTCCTTTTATTGCAGATTTCTTTCTCCATTTCTTTCTTAAAATCAGCATAACTTTGTGTGCTAAAGGAATATTGTGGCTGTGAAGTAGGTTTCCTCTCTGTGAAGTTCACTGGCCTATTATGGAACTGAATATTCATTCTTGATATTTCTGGCACATCTGTCTGACATAGAACTAATTGTCCTGGACTGAACCTTTTACACAGTGTTATTACCTGAAAACTGATGAGCCAGAGATCAAATCAGCATCTCAAAATTACAATAACCTCTGTAATAGGAAAGTCATAGAATGGTAATAAGTAAAATGCTAGAGATGGGAGAGGCCCTGGAAATGATCTTGGTCAACACTTTCATGTTATAAGGGACCCAGATTTGATGTGATAAATATATAGTTTCCTTGATATCAGCTAATGAATCTCCACTCAAAAGTGTTTCCATCACTTCCTATAGGAAAGGAAAGACTTTCAGTTGTATTAGGATAGGTTAATGCAATAGGAAATAATATTCACCTATGCTGAAGTTTGAAAAGAATCAAGGAATATGTTTTGTACATTCCATTCTGCTATGTGACCAACAATAGTATATAAATGCTTATAAGTTGTTAGTAAAATAACAAAATTCACATTCATGAAAAATACTGTTAGAATTTTTTTTCTTATTTAAGTGTTTATGAGATCATCTCATACAAATTTCAATCCAGATAATGTACTATGGAATTCTGTCTTCAAACTTTGAATTAAAAAAGGAGAAAAATATTATTACCATACATAGTTGGTATGTTTGAAAATCCTAGTGTTATTTTCAGTTTTTCTCTGTAGAAAGCAGTTTTCTCTGCTGAGTAATGTAGAAATTTAGGCTGAGTGCTCCTCATTAGTAAGGATAATTTTTGTTAATGTACTATTATAATTCACTTATTCTTACAAATATTCTGTTACATTCCTCACCTCAGAAATTTTCTTATTTGAATATTGAATATCATTTGCTCTCCCCTGAATTGGTTTAGTGTTTTTTTTTAATTGAGGATAATGTTCTTTAATTTATTTCAGTAAAATTGTTTCTATAATTCTAAAAATACCCAGAATATTCTATACTATCTGGAAAAACAATAAAAGAACAATATTTGAGAAAATTAGCTTACTATTGACCCTGATCATTATCCTTTGATAATAACAATAGCAGCAATTTACTGAATATTCACTTGTGTCAAATATTAAGGCCTTTATTTTAGTTCACTTACTGAATTCTTAGATAACACTTTGAAGTAGTACTAAGGCCATTTTACAGATAAAGAAATTTGGCTAAGAACACCCACCTAAGAAGGTGATGCATGGAGGATTTGGATCTAGGTCTGTTGTACACCCAAGACCAGACTTTTAATGTTGATGCTGCATTGCCTTGACTTCTAGTGTACAGGCAGATGCGAGGCTTTACTGGGGAACAATTAGGGGCTTAGTTGTGCCCCTTTAAGAAGGCCCAGTCCAGGGGGGACTGTAACAGGGTGTATGGCCAGGGAACATGTAAAGGTAGTGATAACAGCTTCTTATGAAAGGTTGAATCGTGGGAACCTTTCTATCACTTTAAAATTTCTTTCTCAATGAAAAGCCTTCAAGTACCTCTGTTGACTGCTGCCAGTGAACTGCTGATGAACTTGGCAAATATGCTTGCTTTGTACTGCAAAAAGAGGTAAGGTGAGAGTTGCTTCAGAAGCAAAGTGTAAAACAAAACAAATCTAAACAAAAAAACCCAACTTATTCTTTTCATAATCAGTTCCTGAAGTGTTTTTCTGGAACAGCTGATATTCTTGTCAGAAATTGCATCTAGGCAACCTGCCTGTTTGTTTGTTTCCTCCCTCCCTCCCTCCCTCCCTCCCTCCCTCCCTCCCTCCCTCCCTCCTTCCTTCCTTCCTTCCTTCCTTCTTCCTTTCTTTCCATCCTTTCCTTCCTTTCCTTCCTTTCCTTCCTTTCCTTTCTTTCTTCACTAGTCTAGACCAACAGATATTATCCAAAGGGTTTGGGTAGTAGTTCCAGTGTGATGATGGTCATATTTTCAAAGCACAGATGTAAGGCGACATGCATGGACTAGCATGGTGCCTCCTGATCACAATCCTACCTTATATTCTTCCGGTGTTTTATGCTTTGCTAAAAGGGAAAGCAAACACATATACCTATGATGGTTGAAGCCAGCAGGGTAGGAACTGTGCCGGGTCTCAGATGAGCAGCTGCTCTTCTGCTCTCACCAGTTCTTTCTGTGCAGGAATGAAGGGCTACCGTTGCACCTGTTCTTTTTAAAAGCTGAAAAGAATCCATATTTTTATCAAAGATTTTTTTTAAATCAGTACTGTTCAAGTTAAAGGAAATAAATCTTCAGTATGGATTTGAGTTTGTGTACCCACTAATTAAAAAAGTTTTTTTTTTTTTTTTTATCATGATGCTGTCATTGAGCCATCCAGAAAAGCTGTGCGGTAGGTAGGACACATATTATTCTGAAAACTGAAGGCACACAAAAATCACAACTTGCAACTATTCAAGCTGAAACTAAAACTTACCAGAACCAGCCTGCCTGCATTCAATTCCTGTTTCCACCATTTATATTCAGCGTGATCCTGAGCAAGTTGAACAACCTGTGTGTGCCTTATGCTTTCTTCAATGAGATATTGATATAATGCCATATAATGAAGTAGTGTCAAAAGTTGTTGTAAGGATTAAATAAGATAATTAGAATATATCTGGCATAAACCTTTAGCTGCTTAATAATGTTCATCTGCTTTAACAATGATGGCCACAATATTTCACATCATGCTCAGTACAGCAGTAAAGAGGAGGTTTGCCAGAATCACAGTTTCGAAACAGGAGTGTCAACCATGATGTGACGCCAGCATAGCTAATATCTAGTTGTGGTGTCATCTTTAAAAATAGTTCAAGAGCATTATTTGGATTTCTCTTATAAAGAGTTACAAACTTTTTACTTTGAGTGGGTAGAATACTTATATATATACTTACGCACACACACGTTAAGCCAGGGGACTAGGGAGAAATGCCCTTTGTTGAGCTACAGTGATAGAATCGCACAGAAATTGAAGTAGGAAGAAAAGCTTTGCTGATATGAGTTTCAAAAAGCAATCACTCAGGTCCTAAGATCAGAACAACAAATCAGATAGGAAAGGCAGAGTAATCATTGGCAAAGAGAAAACACACACATTCATGCATGTGTACACATGTACACACATACACATGCCCTGGGCTATTTCAGATTATATTTTGGGTTGTGTCAGCCAAAGCACATTGTGCATTAAGAAATAACTAAACTTTCTTCAGGTTTCATGTATTGAAAATTATTTTGGGGAAATTCCTTTCTTGACATTTTAACTTCTTGTTTTTGAAATCTATTGAAAATTACCAATCACCTTATATTAGTTAAGAAAACTAATTCCAATCACCTTGTATTAGTTAAGATAGACTAAGTTATGCTACAGTGACAAACAACCTCCAAATATCAGCAGCTTAAGTTTATTTCTCGCTCACGTTACATGTTCAGTGTAGGTCAGTATGGGGGTTCTGCTTGTTGTGGTCTCGCGAGGACCAAGGCTAACAAGGGCTCCATTTTAACCTCTGTTTCCATGACCACTATAACAGAGACAAAGGTTTATCCCTGTTTCTCCTGTCTTCTTTCTATAACCTCTGGAATATTGATAAATTAGCTTTACCAATTGGTGATGAGGAGGACAAGCTATAAGGAGCATCCCTGATTCCTTCAACATTATTAGACTGTATTTCCAAAGGTAAAGCTCACAGTAAGTTATGTCTGAGCAATGTATTTTCTCATACAGAAGTTGAATAAAGAGTTCAACCGTTCTTTATTACATGGATTTTAATCAGGTATCAAGTGACAACATAATGAGACAGGAAAGAGGAAGAACCAAATGATAGTGTTTGGAGCAGAACTGCAACTTAGGGGTTTAGAAGAATCTTTTTATCAGCCTTCAGTCTAAGGAGGATGGCACTGGTCATAGAAATTGGGTGATGGTGCTCCCAGTACCAAGCCTCTTTACTGGCTACCCCAAAACTGCATCTTCTTGCTCACTGTGTAGGTTGACTATGGTAGAATGGGTTAGGTCCCTGGAAATCTTTACTTTGGATTATCTTGTTCATCTTGAAAGTTGATAGGGAAGAACCTCTCTACTCTCAGGTTCTAAATCTTAGAGAATTGCTGTACACTTTAATTCTTTGAACTCAAGTATCATTTAACTTGGTTTATACAAGTTTTTTAGGTACTTATACACCTCATTTAAAGATAGAGGAGAAACTCAGTATAACCTGTGGTTGTGCTAACTCACAAACAGAAGTATTCTGTAGGGGAACTGCTTCTTATGGTTTAAACAAAGACGGGAAGTTATGGGGAAAAGAGGAGCATTATTCAATTCAGTAAGCATTTACTGAACTCTTAGAGTTGGAGTTCAGTAATTGGAGGTCTTGAGATAGGATAGATTCAAAGATAACCATGATTTAGTCTTGGAGGACAGATGAACTGCAGACTTAACTTCCCTTCTCATTTTCTACAACCTGGCATTTGTTCCTGCTTTTATAAGCTCACATATCACTTAGTTGTGCAAAACTTCTTCATTTCTAAACCTAGTTGTCACTTTTCTTTTTTAAAAATAAATTTATTTATTTATTTTTGGCTGTGTTGGGTCTTCGTTGCTGTGCGTGGGCTTTTCTCTAGTTGAGGTGAGCAGGGGCTACTCCTCATTGTGGTGCACAGGCTTCTCATTGCGGTAGCTTCTCTTGTTGCGGTGCATGGGCTTCAGTAGTTGTGGCACGTGGGCTCAGTAGTTGTGGCTCGCGGGCTCTAGAGTGCAGGCTCAGTAGTTGTGGTGCATGGGCTTAGTTGCTCCATGGCATGTGGTATCTTCCTGGACCAGGGCTCGAACCTGCATCCCCTGCATTGGCAGGCAGATTCTTAACCACTGAGCCACCAAGGAAGTCCTAGTTGTCCTAGTTGTCACTTCCTCATCACATGCCCTTTTGTCTGAATTTGATACTACCAATCACTCCTTAAAATCTTTGCCTTGTCTTTGTTAACCTCACACTTTCCTAGGCTTTTTCCAGTCTTACTGGCTGTTATTTCTTTTTACCTTATAAACTCTTCATCCTCCTGTCCTTCCTTCAGCATAGGTATTCACCATGCTACTCAATAAACTTTCCTAAAGTAAGTTTGTTACCATTAATATGCATATGTGAATGTGTCTAAAATCTATGGCACGTGTCTATTTATTTTTCCTGAACACAGACCCACATATTTAATTGCCTGCTCAACATTCCAATAATCTCTAACTTAACCTATTCAAGACCAAACTCATCATCTTCCTTAATTGTCCTTCTCCTTCTGTTTCTGTTTTAGTGAAAGGCAGTATTTGGCCCAGGCTGAAACTGGATCTTCCTTGGTTCTTCCCTTTTTTTATCCCTAATCTTAAATCCTGTTTATTTGACTTTGTTAGAATCTTACAAATTTGATCCCTCCCGTTCAACATTACCTAGGGTAGGAAGATGTTTTTTTCCCTGTGTTGTCTTAAAAACTGGTTCATACCTCTGTCATAGCATTTATTATATCATATTATGAATCCCTAATGTTGTTTACTTTTTTTCACTGGTGATAATGACCTCCTTGAATCAAGGAACAGTCATTTACTTCTAAATTCTCAGTGCCAATCACATGTCTTTGATATATAGCTATACTACAAATGAATGACGTTAGACGTGCAAAGAGATGCTGACAAATCAAACTATATCTGATAATTTTGTTTTTTGAAAGCAAGTGGCAAGGTCAAATCTTCCACTTAGATAACTTGATTTGCAGCTAGAGATAGTGGAATGATCTGTGTGGGCAAAGTACAAAATTCTAAAAGTCAGTAGTACTTATGGGAAATCTCCCATCTTTTTACATCTTACATTTTTCATCTAATATATTCTTCCATTCACTATGGGAGAAAAATGAGTAAAGCTAGAATTATAGTTTTCTTTAACCAAAATGTAATTGTTATAATGCCAGTTTGAAAACAGACCTTTTTTGCTTGTATAAATAGACATTTAAGCAGAATCAAAGAAAATGATAAAAAGAATTTATAATTCTTAAAAGATCTTCTAAATATATGTGAAGTGCTCATTCCTAGTATAGAAGCTTATGTCATTCATAATAGAAACAACCCATTTTGCCTGAATCCTTCTAAACTTTTTTTAGTTGAGAGCTCTCATTTTATTTTTGATTTTTCTCTGGGGACCTGATAGGGTCAGAAGTGGAAGTATAAGAGATTTGTGGGAAGATTTCCATGATTCACAGAAATTCAGAAAGAAATAATTATTTTGCTGTTCAGTCAGTTGAGTTGGAAATCACTTTACTTTTAAGAAAATTACAGAAATAAAGATGGGTTACTCTCAGTACCGGTGAAGTGATGGATTTAATGTTTATAATGTTATTTCTAGATTTTCCAGGCCACTTGATAGGACTTCATTTACAAGTATAAAATAATTTTCCCAGTCCAAGCAGACAGAGTTGTATATTTCACATTATATTATCATGGCCATGTTTGTACATCATGAGCTCTTAAAAGGAAAGGCATTAAATAAAACCATGAAATAAAGAATAAATTAATATGCATCTGACTCTCCTCCAGTGTTGGCCAGTTTTGAATGGTTAACCTGATTTAATGTTTCCAGGGGGTTTTAGCTATTATGTGCTCTCAGAGAGAGCCTATTGAAACAGGCCGTGGTTTGTAAATCTTGGCAGAAGTATAAGAACTAAGTCCTCGGTTAGCCTGAATTCCTTTTGTTCCAGCCTGACTTTAGAAATTTAATCCAAGAGTTCTACACACACACACCATTTGCATTCAGAGACTCTGTGAACTCCCTGTTTGTTTACTCTTTAATTTCACTGTAGTTTATTTAATTTCTTAAAAATAATGCTGTGGTTTCCTTTTTATATTAGCTAAAAATAGAGACTTCCGGTATAGCCACTACTCAGGAGTATTCCATTGATTGTTTTTGCTAAGGTCCGAGGATTCCTAATAGGCTCTTCTTGAGTCTGAACAGAAATGTGGTTTAGAGCAAGCTGGAAAGATGCATTCTTCTTTAGAAGGTCATTGGTATCATCCCTCGTTTTTAAAGTGATTGGAAACTACATTCTTAAACATTCCTTTCTTCTCAACCATTATTCCAAGACATAGTGACATTTTTGCCTCTTTTTCTTCCTTCTTACCTTTTCTTCCACTGAGAAGCCACACTAGCATGTGATGCCCTCCCAGGATTCTGTGGCTTAGAGGGCAACCCCTATTCACCTTGTAGTGCAGTAGTATGAGCACTTCTTTGATGTCAGGATACTTGCATTAAAATCTCAATTCTGCTACTTCCCTTCCAGATGTGTGACTTTGGGCCAGTTGCTTAACCTTGTAAGGCTCAGTTTCTTCATCAGGTAAAATGGGAATTATATAATTGTGTGTACTCCAGAGGGTTTTTTGTGAGGTTTGGGAAGGATTAAATGAAATATATTATTAATATTATGTTATTGTCACTATTTTTTGAAGTGGGAGGCAGAGAAATAGGGCATGTGGATGGACTCATTGGAGGGGATGAAGTTTGTTGTACATGAGCCTGTAGAACTGTTTAAAATGGCTAATAATTCTTCTGGTTATGTGCTAGTGCTTGGTTCAGTTTTCATTAGTTCATCCCATGCATCAGATCACCCTTGCTGTTTTGAACAACTCCAGCTATTATCCTTTTATATGCTCTTGTCATCGTCCCATTGTCATCAAACATCAGTTACCATAATTGAACATTATTTTGTGGTACGTTCTTTTTAGAATCTAAACTTGTTCATGTAATTTTGCCATGATAACTATAGAAGAAGTTTCTCAAGGATTTTTGTTAATTTCCTTTTCATATAGAAAACACATAACATACGGCCAAATTGAGAATCTTTCTGTCCTGTTGTGATTGGTACTGGTTTTTGTTTGGTTTTGTTAAGTTTGGAACCGTCATTAATTTTAAAAAAATCCACAATCCATTATAAGCCTGAATAAACGTACAAGCTCCAAATGATATAAGGAAGTAGAGCCTAGGCTTAACAAATATATAAAATTAAGAGCAAACTCCAATCGCATTCTTACATCACTTCTTCCTTGATGGGTTTATAAATGCTTAAGTCAGAAACTAAGGATGGATCTAGCAATTCTACTTCTGGGAATATTCCGAAGGAATCAAAAACACTGTGTCAAAATGATATCTTCACCCCACCCCCATGTTCATAGCAGTAGCTAGGACATGGAAACAACAATAGCTAGGACATGGAAACAACCTGGATCTGTCCATCTACAGAGCAATGGATAAAGAAGTTCTGATATATATACAGACAGACACAGACACACACATGTACAACTATTATTCAAGTATTAAAGGAAATCCTGCCATTTGCAACAGTATGGATGGACCTTGAGGGCATTATGCTAGGTGAAATAAGTCAGACAGGTGAGGGTTGGGGGGAGTGGGAATTGGGTGAAGGTGGTTCAAAGGCACAAACTTTCAGTTATAAGGTAAATAAGTACTAGGGATATAAATAATGTACAACATGATGACTGTAGTTAACACTGCTGTATGATGTATTTGAAAGTTTTTAAGCTAGTATATTCTGAGTTCTCATTAAAAGGAAAAAACTTTTTTTTCTTTTATCTATACAAAGTGATAGAAATTAAACTTATTGTGGTAATCATTTTGCAATATATGTTAAGGCAAATCATTATGCTGTACACCTTAAACTTACACAATAATGTATATCAATTATATCTCACTAAAACTGAAAAGAAAAAATTAAGGATGTTCTATATACTTGGTTTTGGAGAGACTTTGCTATCATGGCCATAATATGCTTCAGTTTATCCTTCTGGGCCTCTGATAACTATTTTTTGGAGGAGAATCCTTAAATATGTTGTGTAGCATGAAATAGCATCTTAATTTACCAGTGGGAGTAATAAAAATATGGTAGACAAATGCAAAAGTACTACACAACTAAAGAAGAAAAATTTTACATTTTTCTCTCAACCTACTAAAATTTGGTTTGCTATGAGAATTAATACTGATGAGTGAGCCAATTAATTTAGTTTGTTTGCTTCCTTATTTGTTTTTATTTGATATTCCTAAGCATGACTTAGATACTGAGAAAAATTGAGACTATTTGTTGAATTCCTAGGAAAGCTGAAACCTGCAATGAATGGGACTCTTTTATATGCTGACTGATTTGCTCTGTACTTCCTTTGAATTAAAATTAACATTGATGGAGAATTTCTAGAATTTCTAAGGTTCTATATTTTCCCCTTTGAAAGAGATAGGTAGTCATTCACTGTGGCTATTAATTCAACTCTGTTCCCCATGACTTCCCTGTATTCCTGGCAAGATGGATATAACCAATAATCCCCACGTTTTCTCATTTGGAGTAAAAAATAAACTATTATCTTCTTTTCTTTTAAATAGCTTGAGCTCCAACTTGTTTAATTCAAGAAAGCCCTTCAATTATTTGTCGGATTGGTCCTCTGGTGATGATCATAGGTTGTCCTCAGGGCATGTACTTATCTCCAGAGTTTAGTCCTTGCTGCTCCTGAACAACTCCATCACTGTGAGTAAGAGAGAATCCCTGTTGATGTGCTACGAGGAAAGGGGGTTGAGACTAGACCTCTGTTTACCGTCATTGCCACTGGTACTAGTTTTCATGATACTAGGGCTGTACTGGTTTTTCATAGTTCAAGGAAGAATGAGCCCAACCTCATTTAAGTGTCATCCAGGGGTATGTTTGCCAAAGTTGACTTGAGTTCTAGATGGTAAGGCTTTTTAGAGTCATTCTGATGTGCCGGTTCCACTCTGCCATTCCATCCATGGGGAGCTACTTATTGGGGCTTCAAAGCACTGTTTCTCTTCAACTTTGGCATTCCTATTACTTCCCTTTCAAGATTCTTCTTTCCTCTCCCTTCTTCTTCCCACCAAAGAATGAAAGCCCTTATCCATCTACTGTCCTAGAATGATTAAAACATCCTTTGAAGGAAAAATCCCCATCAGGTCACAGTAGGTATTATTATCATGGCTATCCATGTGATGAGATTGAAAGGCAGGAAGATTTTACTCCTTGGAGTCCAAGTTTGGGGAAACCAATCCTATCTAGATAGGGAAGAGTATTAACTGATTATCTTAGTTATTCTATATATTCAGTTTGTTATGTACCAAAAAAGCACTCTATTTCATTGAGTTTTAGGCATCCTCAATTGTAAGACACATCCTAATTTTGGAGACAGTAAATGTAAAAAGAAACATCTTAGAATCAATGAAATTTGGTAAACAGCTTTCACGTGTGGTTTAGGAATTTTCTTCTGTGTATAATTCTTTTTCTTTTAAATGTAAAATATTTTCAAAATGAAAAAGATAATAAAGAATAGTATGATGAACACTTAAGTACCAGTCATGTGACTTAAGAAATAAAACTTTATACATAAATTTGAAGCTTTCAATGTATCCTTCCATGTACTGTATCCTAGCTCCACCACTATAGCAAACCCTACACTGAATTTAGCATTCACATGCATTTCTTTATATTTTTATCACACAAACTTATGTTTATAAGCAATTTTTAGTATGTTTGACAGTCTTTATTTTCTTTTATTATGTAAAGCTTCAAACATAAATAAAAGTAGAGAGAATAGTCTAATAAATATGCATTTACCCATTTTCTAGTTTTAACCATTATAAATACTTGGCCAATACTATTTCACCCACCACCCCACTTCTCTCTCTCCCTTCCCCCACCACTGGATTGAAGTAAATTTGAACATTATATCTTTTTTTTCTTTCAGTAAATGCTTCAGTATATATCTCTAAAAGATAAAGAATTTTAGGGGACTTCCCTGGTGGTCCAGTGATTGAGAATCCACCTTCCAATGCAGGGAATGTGGGTTCGATCCCTGGTTAGGGAACTAAGAACCCACATACTGTGGGGCAACTAAGCCTGCGTGCTGCAACTACTGAGCCTGCGCACTGCAAATAAAGAAGCCCACGTGCCACAAAGAGCCCGCACACCGCAATGACAACCCAGCGCAGCCAAAAACAAAAGAAAAATTGTTTTTAATTAAAAAAGAAAACAAACATAAAAAAAGATTAAAAAATTTAGAAATTATAGCCATTATTACAACTATCACACTTAAAACAACAAACAGTAATTCCTTAATATTATTAAATATCAGTTAATTTACCAAATTTTCCCAAATATCTTAGAGATTTCTTTTTATAGTTGTTTTGTTTGAATTAGGATCCAACCAAAGTTGGCATATTGCATTCGATTGATATGTCTTTTGCTACTATCTGGTTGCTACTCCTAATTTTTTACCTCTTATTTCCTTGACATTTGTTGGAAAAAAAAAAACTGGGCCTGTGGACTTGCCCAGCGAATATTCCCCCTTTCCATACGGATATTCAATGTTAGTAGTACCACTTTGTCCATTTCTCTGCACTAACATGCAAGGATATGTCATGTGTTATGTGTCTGTACAACATGGTTCCTGGGCACTCTATTCTGTTCCATCCATCCATATGGGTCAATATGGGACTATGTAGGTCAGTGTTATGCTCTTAATTATTACCACTTTATGATAAATGGGATGGTCCCCTCTCTTTATTGTTTTTCAAAATTGTTTTATCTCTTCTTAGCCTTTTGCTTTCCATATGAATTTTAAAAATAGCTTGTTAAGTACCCCACCCTAAACACTCACAAATCCAGTTGTGATTTTTATTAAAAACTTACTGAGTTTGTAGATTAATGTGGTCAGATTTAAGGTCTTTATGATTTTGAGTATTCCTATCCACAAATACGATACAACTCTCAAGTTATCCAGAATTTTATGTCATTAATAAGTTTTACAATTTTCTTAAAGAACTTGTATGTATTTTTAAATGTTTATTCTTTAATCTCTTATATTCATTGTTGCCTTTGTATAAATGACACATATATATATTTTGATGAAAGAATATAGGTTTATAAAAACCTTTCTCAATTTATAATATATATTATTTAAATTGTTACTTCAATCAAGTACTAGCTCACCATGATTTATAACATACATTTCAGGAGTTTGATATACTGAGAATAGGTCATTGCCATATGGAGGACCATTTTTTCATAGATTTGACTTTGAAGACATTGAAGTGGCTTTTCCTTACCAATTCAAAAATTTCTAGTTTTTAAAAATTATACTCTTTCCCCCACTTCCTCAGTATTTTTTAAATTGTAGATTGTGATATTAATGAAATTATTGAGATTGATGTATTGAGTTATTATCAGCATTAAAAAGACAACAGGATAGAAAATATCAAGAATAGGTTGTAATTGATAAGGGTTTTGGATTGTGTGTGATACAGCTATTGTTTCATGAAACTTGTTTCATATACATATATGTGAGTATGTATATATGTATACATATATATGTAGGTGTGTATATATGTATGCTTATATATGTTTATAAATGCATATATGCATATATGTATATTTATACCTGTATATGTATATATGTATGTGTTTATAAATGTGTATATGTATATTATGTGTATATATGTATGTATATTTTGTATATATGTGTATATATATAAATTGAGAGATAATTTTAGCAGAATTTGTTTAAATTTGGTCTTGGTAGCCTCAGAAATGGACTCTGGGTATTACTTTTCTGAGTTGTCAAAGAAAGGGTTTCTATGAGCCAATTGTTTTGAAGGCCACCACCTCTGTAAGGACACTTAAGAAGGAAATTAGCAAAACTACTCTCTGTTTTGTAATCTGTAAAGAGACTTATATGTCTCTTGGCCACTCATTCATTGGAACTAAACTCTAAGGCAATCCCCTTGAAGTAAATTATAGTTAACTTCCTAAGAATTGATTCAGTAATGATTATGAAGTATAAGATAACCAGAACAGTATGAGTTACTGTGTGTGTGTGTGTGTGTGTGTGTGTGTGTGTGGAGGGGTGTTTCTGGATATTTTCCCCAATTTTGTTAGTCTATGTAAGACTTGCACTAGGACAGAAAACTTCCACAACAACTGTATGGTTTTTACTTAATGTCTTGGTCCTCCATATGTCCAACACTCTATTTTCAGCACTGTAACTGAGCCTTGCTTCAATATATACATTTAAGACTTAAATCCTGCCTTTATAAAGCCCACAATTTAATTGGGGAATCCATTTAAACACACAGGAAAAACTTAGCAAGTAGTACAAAATAATATGTATGTTATCTCATAGGAGGCAAGATGCAGGAGGGGGTGGTTTACGTTTTCGAGGACTAGGATTGTGAGAGAGGGATTCATGGAAGGAGTCAACCCAGCTGAGCAGGGCTTTGAATAATAGGTTTGGTTTAGGTTGATCGAACAGAGTAGAGGAGTATTATAGATGAGGAGATAATGAGAAACGCAAGAAATAAGAAATAAGAAACGCAAGAAATAAGCAGAGCATATATACAGTAATAGGAGAGTTGCCAATTCAGAAACTAAGGTGTGTTAGGGAGTCAGAGAAACAGATTGTCAGGGTAACACGCAGCCTGATAGTTGAGAACTTTGAGTTTCCACGGTTCTAGGTTTGATCAAGTAATGCTCCCAAATATCCCTGTTTAGCCCCAGAGTCCCCAGGTTCTATTTACCTGCAGACATAAATGAAGTCATATTTTACTTAAATGCCCATATTTTTCTGCTGCACCTCCTCAGTATCTCACGGGGTGTCTTCTCAGAATTCCCAGGGGATGTCATCTGCCCACAAAGTGCTAGTGAGAGGCAGTTGGTCACCGTCTGTAAGAGCATGACCTAACTGCTAGGTCAGTATCTGCTGGGGTCCCCAGAGCTCCATGGTGCTCCATTTAGGCGTCACTGCATTAGAACCATACTGTGATATATGCAGAAATGAGAAGACTCCCCTCCCTTCCCCCATCCTCAGCCATGTCACAATTTGTTGTTTGGTCTTTGAAGCAATGCCATTTATGTCCAGGGTCTCCCAAACTTTCTTGGAGTAGTTACTTGGGCCTTAATTTGTAGCACTCACTGCTGAGCTTTAAGATCTAATTCATCTCCCTGGCACAGGTCCAAATGACAACCACCAATACTTCTAGTTTCTATTGATAACTAAGGTGTTTTTTTTGTTTTTTTGTTTTTTGCGGTACGTGGGCCTCTCACTGTTGTGGCCTCTCCTATTGCGGAGCACAGGCTTCGGACGCGCAGGCTCAGCGGCCATGGCTCACGGGCCCAGCCGCTCTGCGGCATGTGGGATCTTCCCAGACCGGGGCACGAACACATGTCCCCTGCATCGGCAGGCAGACTCTCAACCACTGTGCCACCAGGGAAGCCCTATAACTAAGGTTTTAATACTAGAATGTGCTGTTTGTGCTTCTCCCCTTAAACTGAGTTTTCCGCCATGGAGCTCCTTAGCCTACATCCAAGTAAGCTTTTGCTAACGCTTCCTGTCCAGTGTGCAACACTACTAACACTGTGAATGCCAGTTGGGCTTCTCTGGGAACCCCATGGCACCCACAGAGCCCTCTGAGTTCTCTGCCATGCAAGTGGCAAGCAACTTGACATTTGCTCATATGAACTTGAAGCTTTAATTTAACCTGTTTCAAGGAAGTTCACAAAGTGAGTAGAGCCTTGTTGTTAATATGGTCACTGTTACACAAATTCAGTCATACCTCACGCCAGATCTCATGTTTAAATTTAGCAATGAGGTACATGGAAAGAACCCGATGTAACCGTCAGGATGGAGGGGTCTCATTCCCCAAGACTACTGTGTTTACATTCTTTTGCATACATTTTTGTTGTCTGGCTGAGCTTCATTTGGCAATCCTTGGGTAGGCTCTTGTTTGGATGCATTTATAAAATGCTCTCTGCTTAACTGTCCAAGATAAAAATGAAATTTAAAATTCTTATGCAAATTACTGCATAAATAGTCCTGGAGATTCATTAATTGAAAGAGGTTGCTTTTGCAATATCATAACAGCCTGTCAGTTTTTAGACTTATTCACTGCTACTATTGTCCTATTTGCAAGTTTTAATGTGAGGCTTTTAATTTAGGTAGTCAAGGAGAGATATTAACAGGCTATCTATACGATTCAGTGCATTATATTCTCAGTGACTAAAGCAAACCTATTAGATTTCATAGTTCATTAGATTTATTATGAAATCCCAAACTTCCTATCATAACTTTGGTATATTAAAGTATTTATAAAAAATTCAGTTATCTAAGGAGCAAGTTACCATCCAAACGGAATATGAAAAAGCAACTTATTTAGTCCGTTTTTCCATAAACATTTATTGAAGACCCATGCTATGTTCCAGGCTTTATGCAGGTTACTAAGGACACAATAACTAAACCAGAAATTAACACAAAACTCCAGGCCTTGAAGAGTTTACAGTTTGCAACAAATGCTAAAACCTACAATCATATTGCAGTTCGGTAAATATTAAGATAGAGATATATTATATTGGTAATAAGTAAATAATATTTGTTTACATTACTCACTTTGTGCCAAATACTGTTCAATACACTTCGCATTTATTAGCTTATGTAACTTTCACAGCAACCCTATATAGTAGGTACTATTGTTGCCATTTTGCATATAAGAAAACCGTGGTACAGAAAATAGCTCCAGGGTATACATTTTATTATATGACGGAGTCAGTAGCTTTTGACCACTTATCAAAGGTTCTGTGTCTGCGTACACATTTCCTAGATGATTGTCCTACTAGCTGGAGTCCAGTATTTCTGGATTGAGAAAGAGTGAGGATCTGAAGTGGGGCAGTCTTGGAGTATCATAAGATGTCCTTCTCTCAGCTGTTTAGTCCACTCAACCAAATTCCTAGGTTTTTTTCTTTTGCTGGGGAGGGATATTTTTATTGTATCCAGGTGAATAAGTGTGAATTTACTCAATCTTGCCTTTCCTGTTTCCAACTTTTGCATGGAATTTCAAGTTTAACCTCTAGCCCCTGCTCTGAATTTATTGTTTAGAAAAATCCCACATACCTGGAATAGATGTCAGATACTGGAGTTATAAACCAGATAGGAATGAAGCTGACTTCTTCATCAAGCCACTTTTTCCTGAGCTCTGTTTGATTCAAACCAGATCTCTCCTCACCTCTTTCAATCTATGACTTTTAATTTAGGCAGTTCTGAAACCAAAGCATTCACATGAGACAGAGCTGGGCATCATCTTTAATATTTTTTTTCCTGATTTGTTTATTTGACTGAAAGACTTTATGTTTACCATAGAATATATAGTCATATATATATATACACATATATATATATATATACATATACACATACATGAGAAGCATTTCTGAATATATTATTATGTATCCTCATTAACTTATAATTGAAATTATTGTGCCCAAGGAACAATTGGGTGGAAGTTATAATGAGAGAATTCCAGCTTAAAATGAGAAAGGAAGAACTAACAGAGTTGGTTAAAAATAGTGATAGTTGCTACAGTAAGTACTGAGCTCTCTGTCACTGAAGGTATTTAAGCAATTAGTGGGTGATTCCATTGAGGAAGGGCACAAAATGAAGAAAAAGGTGGACTAGATAATTCCTAGATCCCCACCATACATGAAAGTCTCTAAGAGTCCTATTTTTTTTTCCAAATATCATACTCTCTTTTACTCACAAAATCATAGCATGGTCTTGGAACACACCCATGTGTTCCAAATGTGCATCTGACTTTTCTCTTTAATGTGTAATTAAACCCTGCAAAATATTCCTTCTTAGCAAATAAAAAGTGTGTCTCTTAGAAAGTAATTACAATAAGCTAGAAAAACCAAGTGATAAAATACAGTACCAAGTACATGGTGAATAAGGTATTTATTGACTCAGTTTAAAATTATTTATTTTCAATTACAGAGAATCACAAGAAAGGTTCTTTGGAAGAGGAAAGGTTGTAGAAGCATCTTATTAGAAAAGGATTCGGTGAAGTACAAAGCCAAAAAGATGTGATTATACATCGATTAAAGCTATGAGGCAAAGGTTTCCTGACGTCCAGAGATGCACAGCCAATCTGAATGTCATGAACTTAGATGGTTGCCTGCCAAACGATCCTCTTTATGGTTCTTAGGCTTAATGCTTGCTGGTAATGATCCACTGAATGATAAAACCCACTTATCATCCTGTGGATATGGCCTAAATAGTTTGCAAGAGATCCTTATTCCTTATAATACATTTATTTATAGTAAATATGTTTTGGTTTATTAGTTTATTTCTCTGAAGACCTCATGGCACTATTTACAGAATTGTTCAAAGAATACTCTTTTGTATACTTAGAATTTAAAATGAGACAGTATCCAGGCATCAGGGTAGAAAGTCAGGAGACAGAAAGAAAAAAAACAAAAAAACAAAAAAACCCACCAACAACGGGACATTACTGTAAATATCAGTAGGAGTAAGTTGGGAAAAGAATTCTTCTATCAGCTACTGTTCTAGCTGGAACTAACCTCTAAAAGAAAGAGGACTAGAGCAGGTACAGGCCAAAAAAACAATACAAAACCCCACAAGGTAAGTCCAGACAACCTGCTTTTGTATGGCCTGTAACCTATGAATACTTTTTTATATTTTTAATTGGATGAAAAAAATCAAAAGAAGAATAGTATTTTATGACATGTGGAGATGACATGGAATTCAGATTTTAGTGTCCATAAATAAAGTTTTATTGGAACACAGCCACCTCCATTTTTAACATATTGCCTTTGGCTACTTTCAAACTACAGTAGCAGAGACGGGTATTTGCAACAGAAGCTGCATGGCCCGCAAAGCCATGCAGCTTGGCTACAATAAACATGTATTAATCAGAGTGTTTTCTATCTGGCCCTTTACAGAAAAACCTTGCCAACCTCTCAGCCAAGGGATAAATTAGAGAAGTTGAAATTAAACACCAATATAGAGTGTGTGTTATCTTTACTTGCCTAATATTTGTCCAGTGCTTATTAAAAATTCACATTTTTGGCCTTAGGCCTCACCTGCTAAATCAGAATCCAGGAGCAAAGACCTGGAAATTTGTGTTTTTTTGTAAGTACCCAGGCATGTGCTCTCATCAGGCAAGTTTGGGGATCACTGGTTCTGGCCATGAAAACAGGCTATAGAAACAGGTAGGATTCAAGTCTGAGCTCTAGGACTTACTGGCTGGGAAACCTTGGGCTCTGTTATACAACATAATATGCTTGGCTTTGTAAGCCTCAGTTAATTCATACGTACAATGACAGGAATGATAGGTAACTCATCAGGTTGTTGTGATGATCTAATTAAGTAATAAATTTGGATTAGTCATAGTATTAACACAGTGCCTAGCACATAGTAAATGCTTAGTAACTATTACCTATTATTGCCATTAGTATAAGTATCATTAGCAGTAGTTTTTTTTAGAGGTACAGATTAAATGAGACATCTTGGTAAGAAAGAGAAATATATTTAGAGTCAGAAGACATGAATATGAGTTGCAGTTTAACATAGAATCACTTAGCCTCACTGGAGCTCACTTGCTTCATCTGTAAAATGGAAATAAAAATACACATGTATCTCAGTCATTTCTAAAACTCTGAAAATTATAAAAAATAGTATAGATACTACCTACTCTATTCCAGTGTGTAATACAGAGCCTGGCACAGTCTGATTAATACATGTTTATTGTAGCCAAGGGAATCTAAGTGACTCAAGCCTGATGCAGAGTAATATTTTCTACTTTGATCCTTTTTTTTTGCCCTTCAATATGCCCTTTACTCAAATGCATGCATTCTGTAAATGTCTTTAGCTTCTCTCTGTGTTCAAGCCACAATTTGTTTTCAATTAAAGAGTTAATTTTCTCCTGCTTGTTTCCCCACTGGAGTCAAAATCCTGGTGGCAAGATCAGAAACGATTGCTGCAGGAAAGGCAGGGATGTTACCAATGGAAGATTACAAGTTTGCATGTTGTGTTTCAACTGTAGGAAATTTAAAAGGAGAAAATCTACAAGTGACTTTTTTCAGCCCTAAAAAATCCCCACATAACTTTGAACTGTTTCCCAGGAAGAAATTTAAGTGTAGGGGTAGAAGTGACATGCATAGGTTTTAAAATATGAGAAACAAAGTCAGTTCTTTCCAGCCTGCCCTCAGTTTTTCAGTGATTTCCCATGCGTAGTAGTGGATTGGTGTCATCAAAGGTTCCTTTTCAACAAATTATTTTGCTCCATTTTGTCCTAATCCCTGTCCTCTCCCAATCCCCCTTTTACTGCAGGCTGCTAACTGGATGGCGGCTATTGAACAATGAAACAGAATTATTCATGACAAGTTAAATTGGGAGGTACAGGCAGTGACCCTTGTACACTGGTGTATGTCCAGTGCCTATCACAGTTCCTGGCACAGAGAAAATGCTCAAAAACCTTTGATAAATGAATGTTAAATGAACATTTTCCATGGAAACACCATGCTTTTATTTACTTTTATTTACAATCAGTGACTCCGTATCTTTGTAATAAAGAAATTGCCCCTGGTTTTGCTTCTGATATGGATTCCCACTGAGTAAGACTAGACATCTGCTCTTATAAATCCATTGCTTGGGATTGGGACGAAGGAATTTGTTTTCTCTACTATCATTAATGGTGTACTAATGAATTACATATTCTTACAACCTGATCATATTTTATCGAGGATTCTATGCATTTGATTCCAGGGGAATCATAAGTACATGTCAGAGAATGCCAGGTTTGCTTGAAAAAACATAAAAACCAGGACAGTCCCCAAGTTTTTAATAATGATTTTAAAATGATAATTTTTATAATAACCCATGGAAAATGATGGGCTCAATTTATTGGATTGTTGGTATAGAATGACTAGGTGTTTTGTCTACATATGATCTGAACCAGAAGTAGAGAAGAATACAGTCTTTGCTTTTCTGACTTTGCCTAGTAACTAAGAATTAAATTAATGATATTCATTTTTTAGAGCAACATTCCTAGGCTAAATCTTTACTGAATATAGTAGAATTTTTAGAAATGCAATGTTTTGAAAGATGAATGTTTATAATAAAGAGTTTCAGAGTTTCTTATGATAACTGCATATTACACACAGTGGCTGTTAGATCTGTTAACCACCCCTTAAAATGCTTTGTATCTATTTGCATTTGAGACAACACTTAGATAACATATGATACATTAGTGTAATGAAATTCTCTGAACACAGACCCATGTTTGCTCAGAACTTGATTTTGGGAGGCGTCAAATGTATGTATCTTGGCAAAAAATTTGTAAACCTTAGGAATTTAGTTAACTCAATAAATGAGCTGAGACTTTTATTTTTATTTTTTGTAACTAATATTCACTGTACAGAACAGAATAGACTTGGTATTGCTTATGATTCCTTTTTATTTTACACATGGAGACAGAAATTTTCAAATACACAAAAATAGAATAAATGCAACCCCTTCCCTTGTACCTGTCACTCAACTTCAATAATTATCAACATTTTGCTAGTCCTCTGTCATCTCTCCTTTCTGCCTTTTAATAGTTCTTTTTGCTGGACTGTTTTAAAACAAGCCTAGATAACATATCATTTCAAAGGTCTAAAGCGTCATTGTGTACATCTCACTTTTAAGGGCTTTATTTTGTTTTACTATTTAAATAATATAAACTTGTGGTTAGTTTTTAGGATTTCTTCTTTGGCCTATAGAACAGAATCTGCTGGGGAGTCTTTAAAAACTGGAATCCAGGTTTCCATGGGGTATTCCACATGGGACCCAGTCGTGAACTGGTCTCTAGATATCAGCTAGTGGGAACTTGTGTCTGTTGGGGACCCCCTTTCCAGGGGAGCAGAATCAGTGGATCTGTTCCATCCACCAATATGCAGCAGCCCTTTCAGGTCAAGGTCTGATTGCTGCAGGCACCCAGGATCATGTTTTCCTTTTGATAGGAAAAGGTCTATCACTTTATGGATTACTGTAGCCCATTGAAATCCCAAAATAAATTAAGCATTTTTTCACATGTATCATACTTTAAAAAAACTAGTGTACCTACTTTTAAAGCTATTTGAAAGATCAATAATTCTAAAAATATATTTCGTACCACATGCATCTGTTAAATATTTTGTAAGCTTCAGCATATTAAATAGCACTCAAATGAAGATCTTATATGCAAGATGTCATTTGAGTTTGCTACTATGATTGATAGCTTTTTAAAGTTGTCTAGTCTATATTTTAAAACCTCTTACGTCTGGAAATCATTAGTCTGGTACAGTTCATTCGGTATTACCCATATTCACCTAATGATAACTGGTTCATACATGGTTGGTAAAATAGGGAGTGATCAGTATAACATGGAATTTGTGGGAGTTTATACATAATTTTCCCCACCTATTAATGTTTTGAAGCAATAGGAAGCAAGCTTTTAAAAATTAGGAGATGGTCTTAGAACGTGCCTCTCTTTCATGCAAGAAGAGCTGGTTTTATGGCTTTTAGAGCTGCCATTCTTCTCTTTTCACTATGCTAAACTTCTGGGGAAGCTGCAGGTACAGATAAAGAAGATAAAAAGGCATTTATTCTGTGTTTAAGGAGGGAGAAAAGGTTGGTGAAGAAAGCTACTTTTGGATCATATTTTTAATTTTGATAAAATTGGCCTCTAACTAGAAGCAGATTTCTTTAAGGAACTATATCTTGAAGGAGGGAAGTATGTTTCCCATGATCCAGGACTGTAAAGGATGGACTGACAGTGTGTATTCTTGGTGTAAAAGCTAGTTAATATTTAGTTGTGCTAGTATTTTTATTAGGATCATTATTTTTGTTGGTATTTTGGCTATATCACCCTATATGTTTTGAGTGATCTACTTTTCCCATAAGGTCTATGATTCTTAATGTGTAATTTTGTTGTACACACATTTCTCAGGAATGCATATGTGTCATAATAGTAATGCCTGCATTGTTATTTTTGAATAAAACTAATCAGTATTTTTGAAATAGGAACCAAAATGTGAGTCTGCCCAACTGATTTTTTGTCTTCCAGTTTTATTGAGATGTAATTGACATACAGCACCATGTAAGTTCAAGGTGTACATCATAATGACTTGACTTACTTACATCATGAAATCATTACCACAGTAAGTTTAGTGAACATCCATCATCTCATATAGATACAACATTAAAGAAATAGAAAAAATTTGTTTTCCTTGTGATGAGAACTCTTTGCTCTCTTAAGAACTTTCATATATAACATACAGCAGTGTTAATTATATTTATTATGTTGTACATTACATCCTTCGTACTTACTTGTCTTATAACTGAAAGTTTCTACCTTTTGACTGCCTTCATCCATTTCTCCCTCCCCTACCTCATGCCTCTGATAACCACAAATCTTACTTCTTTTTCCATGAGTTTGTTTGCTTAGATTTTAAGTACAATTGACCTATAACACTGTTTTAGTTCCTGGTCCATGACATGGTGATTCAATACCTCTATACACTTCAAAATGATGACCATGGTAAGTATAGTTGTCATCTGTCACCATACCAAGATATGACCTAATTATTGACTACATTCCCCACACTTACGTTTCATACCTCTGATTCATTTAGTTTGTAACTGAAAGTTTGTAGCTCTAAATCTCCATCACCTATTTTTCTACTCCCCTTCCCTCTGGCAGCCACCTCTTTGTTCTCTGTATCTATAACTGAATTTCTGTTTTGTTATATTTGTTCATTTGGTTTTTTCTTTTTTTTCATTCCACATATAAGTGAAATCTTACAGTATTTGTCTTTCTCTGCCTGACTTATTTCACTTAGCATAATACTCTCTAGGTCATCCGTGTTGTTGCAAATGTCAAGATTTTATTCTTTTTTTACAGCTGAGTAATATTTCATTGTGTGTGTGTGTGTGTGTGTGTCGCATCTTCTTTATCCATTCATCTATTGATAGGCACTTAGGTTGCTTCCATATCTTGGCTATTGTAAATAATACTGCAGTGAACATAGGGGTGCCCAACTGATATTTAAACTTAAACAAACTTAGGCTAGTTTTCCAGGAGTTCCTTATCAATCTTTTGGGTGTTGTTTGGTCTAAATTTAAAGAAAAAAGCTGAGGATATTTTAATTTGGCTTTAACGTGATCCAGATTTAGAACTTGACTAAGTTAGCACTTTTCTCTGAAGGTATAAATCTTACACAATCAATATGTAAATCAATGAAGTGTTTCATATTCTAAAACTCTCTTCTATTTTTTATATCCACAATAAAATTATAAATTTTCCCTTTCATGTTTAGTGTGTACCAGCTAATTCCTTTTTTTTTTTTTTGGGGGGTGGTACACGAGCCTCTCACTGTTGTGGCCTCTCCCGTTGCGGAGCACAGGCTCCGGACGCGCAGGACGCGCAGGCTAAGCGACCACGGCTCACAGGCCCAGCCGCTCCACGGCATGTAGGATCTTCCCGGACCGGGGCACGAACCCGTGTCCCCTGCATCGGCAGGCGGACTCTCAACCACTGCGCCACCAGGGAAGCCCCCAGCTAATTCTTTATCTACATAGCATATCCACTGGTCCGTGAATTACTAGTCCTGAAATGTGAGAATGCAGACATGCTTTGTCTTGAAAGTAAATTGGGGAGAAAAATATTTTTAAACTCTTATGATTGAGTTACATGAATCTAATTTTTTACTTTGAAGAATAATTGCCTTTATTTCTTTTCAGAATCAGAGAGTCTCTATACACCTTTATAATTTACCAAATATTTGTTCAGTTCTCCTCTGTTTAGGGCTATTTGGATCTGGTAAAAACATTTTCCTTCATTCAATGAAATCAGTTTGTAACTTCCCTTGTAATAATGTAGACCATATAATTAGGTATGCTTGTATGTTTCCTATATTCTGTAAGTTACCTAAAGTCTGGGACCAGGTATTATTCATGTTGGCATTTAAAGACAGTGCCTGGCACTTAAATGCTCAGTTGAATGATGTTTTTAAATGAGTAAAAATGTAAATAGTAAAATTCTTTAAGTATAATTTATGGTATTTCTCTTAGATTGTTTCATATAGCAAACACTCAAATTTGAATAAAATTGTAGCATTTTACCAATTTCATTTATCAGCAAAAAAGAGCTTTAACCAGAGCACAGGATCCCATGAATAAAAATTTTACACTTCTGAGCACAGGAGAAATAGTTTTACCAAATCTAGCATTTGCTGGCATATACACCTTCTACCTGATTTATTTTCTCCCATCACTCAAGCCTTCTGGGCCTCTATCACAGGAGTTCTTAGGACAAACTGAATCAAACCAAAAGACCTTAGAACTTCTAGAGAATTTGTGCTTGTAGACACAATAAAAGTGAAGAAAAAAGAGAGAATCCATGATATCTAAAAGATGCTAATAGATTGTGTGTGTGTGTGTGGGTGTGTGTGTGTGTGTGTGTGTGTTGGGACAGGGGCAGGGATAGTGGAAGTTTTAAACTTTGCCAGAGTTTTCTGAGATAGCTTGGTCCTCTGTGACCATGATGATCTTACAGTATTTTAAGTAATGTTTAAGCAGTTCTTTTTGTTTGTCCATTGGTTGTCTCCAAAATAAATCTTTCTGGAAATGAATATATGTAAGTGTTGGAAGGGAAGTTAAGGAAGAAAGACTATGTCAGGAAGGACATAAATTAACAAGACACTTATATATTTTATTATTATTATTTAATTTATTTATTTTATTTTTGGCTGTGTTGGGTCTTCAGTTCTGTTCCAGCTGAAGTGAGCAGGGGCCATTTGTTGTGTTGTGCAGGCTTCTCATTGCAGTGGCTTCTCTTGTTGTGGAGTGCGGGCTCTAGGTGTGTGGGCCTCAGTAGTTGTGGCACATGGGCTCAGTAGCTGTGGCCCGTGGGCTCTAGAGCACAGGCTCAGTAGTTGTGGCGCATGGGCTTAGTTGCTCTGCGACATGTGGGATCTTCCCGGACCAGGGCTTGAACCCATGTTCCCTGCATTGGCAGGCGGATTCTTAACCACTACACCCCCAGGGGAGTCCCTATTTTATTATTTTAATAAGTTAAAATATATTTCCCAACACTTTGATTTCAGTAAAATGATCTGATTTAGAATCGGGGCTGTGACGTCTTGTGACTGGTTGCTGCTCCCATGTGTACAGCACACTTATTTATTTAACACTGTCCTTATGTCCACTCGAATCAGGACATAAAGTCAAATAATGTTTGAGCTAGAAAGGATCAATCACATGGGTCTTCTAGTCCAAGCCCAGCGTTCCACAGATGAGGATGTTGAGTCGATATAATGAAGTGGGTCACATGCGCCAAACACAGTGGTGAGTGCTTTGCATCCTCTTTCACATCTGATCCTCATAGCCGTTCTATCGTACTTGTTATTAGTAATGAATAAATGGGGTTTAAAAAGGTTATGTTAACTTGCTCAAAGTTTCGTGGTTGCTTGGTGGTCGTGCTCATAGGGAGACTAATTTGGGAGATCATTCTATTTCAGGTGCAATTCAGTAATTAATGAAAGATGAGTGGTTAAAGTCTCTTCTCTGGTAAAATATATACTCAACATTATGTGATGGTGTTATGTGAGAAATGGATACAAATATGTAATCACGGAGTAAGTACTCATTTTTTATCAGGGAGAATTGGAGAAGATTTTGTAGAGGAGAAAAGAGTTGAGCTGAATCTTGAAAGACATCTAGGAATCTGCTAGGCAATCAGAGGTATTACAGACTATGGAACCTGTCAAAGTCTGTCACATGGTTTGTTCCAATAATAATGAGTAGTTCTGTGCAGGTGAGGATGGAAATGCATCATGGTATGTTTGAGGTAATATGGAAGAGACAAGACTGGAAAGATAAGAATGGGCCAAATTCTTGTGTCCCAATTTCCTTCTTGATGCCTCCTGAGTCAAGTACATTTTTCCCTTACCAATAAACCACCCATAAACTGCTCCAGCTACTTTATTCAGTACTGAGTGAGATGCAGACAATGAACATTTGAATTAAGGCAATAGTCATAGGGATTACAAATTAGGAATGATATATAGAGAAAGTTTGGAGGTAAAATTTGTTGGGCTTAGTGATTGATGAGATGCCGAAGGTAAAACAGACTGAAGCATTAACGTAACTCAAGGATTTCTGACAGTGGAGACCCAAGTGGATGGTGATGCTGTTATCAGAGATGGAAAAAGTTGCAAGTTAAGGGAACTGTAAAGTTTATTTCATATCATCCTGGGTTTTAATGGAAGGGAAATAGTATCTTTGTACTTTGTTTCACATTGGGCTTAAGCAGGTTTATCAAAGATGTTAGAATAATGTATATTAATAAAGGTACATGATTAGAAACACATGTGTGGTTTTATATAGATATTCCTCTAGTCAAGTTTAGAATCCATTATAGTGTCTTATAGCTAGAGGAGCTTCTAGACATTATCTAATCAAGCAAAAAAAAAAATTGTTCCCAAAGACTTTTCTGCTTTGGTTTACTTTAAAAAAAAAAAAAAGGCAAAACTAATCAGAAAACAAACAAAAGGATTTAAAATTGAATTATTTTGAATGGGCTCCAGTTAGCCTCCCTATCATCTTGCACCAGACCCTCTGAACTCATTTCAATAAGCTACCTGGCTCTAGCAATCACTTGAATTTTCTACCCCTGGGCTAATCCAACCTTCTTATTTAATAGATGTGAAACTGGGTTAAATGATTCACCTAACAGTCTTTGGAGAAGCAAGGTATGAAGGAAGAGAAAATAGTAATTAAGGTAGAAACCTTTATAAAGCTATAAAAAAAAATTATGAGAGCAAGATGCTTGTAAATAGGATGGACTATTTCCAGCCCCCCATAAAAGCTTTTTCTCTTTTTAAGTTAATGAGTTTTTCATTCGTTCCATATCACTGCCCACAATGCCACCTATTGGTAAAATGAAACAATGACGACATAGCCAGTTTTTGTATAAACTGAAACTGATTCTATGGTCTTTTTAAGAGCTCTGCCCTGGATTTTCGCAGACAGCTGTTAGAAAGCAGAAGCTGTCTGTGATCTGACTAAAATGGGAAACGAGCCACGTGTTGCACGTGGGGATGCTCAACTTTGTCATTTAGCGGGGATCCAAATAGGAGCAGGAAAGCAGAATATCCTACTTCCCCAGTTCATGGCTCTGCCAAAAAGAAGGAGGCTGTGAAACTACTTAGGGATTCGAAGAATTTGGCTGTTCCTATATATTAGGGCACAAATTGCTTATGTGTCTTGCTGCTCCAGTGGGATTATTGCCTTTTAGAAACACCAACCTGAAGTGTTGAGCTCATCTGAGAAACTCTGCCAGAGAGCCTTCCTATTATCGCACAGGCTATTGTCAACAAAGGCATTCATTTCCCTGAACATATTTAATTTGAAAACAGTTTTGTAAGAGTAGTCAATGTAATTTCCCCTTTCTCAATTATATTCTAAGCTTCTCTATGGGAAGGATGTTCTCTCTAGAGAGCTTGCATAATCTCAAAGTACAAAGTGAGGTGTATGTGGTTGAAAGGAATAACTGGATCGTTGGAACATTAGTAACTTTAACAAATTCAGCATCTTCCCCAGTGTTGATGTTCAAGCACACATGCATTAACACATGTGCACACACACAGAAGGAGACAGACTAGACTAGAGATGAGTGTAGTAAAGTACAAAACTTTATGAGCTTTAATTCCTTCTTGTACAGCATGCGACACTATTTGAATAAAAATATGAGATAACAGGGCTTCCCTGGTGGCGCAGTGGTTGAGAGTCCGCCTGCTGATGCAGGGGACACAGGTTCGTGCCCCGGTCCGGGAAGATCCCACATGCCACGGAGCGGCTGGGCCCGTGAGCCATGGCTGGTGAGCCTGCGTGTCCAGAGCCTGTGCTCCACAACCGGAGAGGTCGCAACAGTGAGAGGACCGCGTACCACCAAAAAAAAAAAAAAAAGAGCGATAACACATCCAGGGTGGTTATTATTTGCTTTAAATCAAAAGATTTAGTCAGATCCTCCCCTCCCACAATTTGAGCTTCTCCAGATTTTTATATGACAGAATGGATTTCTGGTTAGTTTGTTCACTTTTGAGTTACTGTTTCTTGGGTAGTTGATACTTGATCATTTTTAGAGGTAGGCTATACTAATGTTGCTGTAATTTACTGTGCAAACTATTTAGAGACCAAGTGGCAATCCCAACTAAGCCACCAAAATATTGGATCTGTGATATCCATGTCAGGAAAGACAAAATTGTGCCTCAATTTTTAAGGAAAATTTTAAATAAGTATAATTTGAAAGCATAGCACCACAAATATCAGGCACTTTTGAAGAGACTGAAATGTATGAAAGCAAGTTGCTTTTGACTGAAGGACTTTGGGACAAAAACCAAAATCCATTAACTAAGGAGAGGCAAGTCAAAAGCTTGAAAGCAGAGAACAAACTGCAGGCTGGAGGACGTTGGTTTGGGAGATACAGTTCAGGAAAAGGCCCAGGAAGAGGGCTTCCTAAGAGCTGCAGGTTGAATTTGGGTAGGAACACTAGTCCTAGAGCTGGATGGTCTGGATTCAAACCCTGCTTCTGCCTATTAGAGATGTTGGGCCCTTAGTCTTAGCTTCCCTGTCCAAAGATGGATATACATAACTTAGTATCATGCTCTTTGAATTCAACAAGATAATAAACACAAATAGGGATGGGAGTTCCCTGGTGGTCTAGTGGTTAGGATTTGGCACTTTCACTGCAGGGGCCAGGGTTCAATCCCTGGTTGGGGAACTGAGAAGCCAAAATAGGGATGATCATAGGTCTCAAATGTCTTATAAAGCATGACTTTTCTTTAGACCAAGGGTCTATTGTTTTAAATTCATCTCCATTTTTTATTCTGTGTTTTCCTGTGCACATAAGAAAAATGAGATGAAAGCTGTTAAAATATTGGTTCCTTTAGCAGAAGAACTCTGCCAACATTCAGATGATTCCAATTTTATATCAGTATTATTAGATGCTGCATTAGTTTTCTATTACTGCTGTAACAAATTACCACAAACTTAGTGGCTTGAAACAACACAAATATATTATCTTACAGTTCTAGAGGTCAGAAGTCTGAAAAGAGTCTAACTGGTTAAAATTAAGGTGTCAGCAGGTCTATGGTCTTCTGGAAGCTCTAGGGATAATCTGGTTTTTGCTCTTTCTAGCTTCTGGAGGCCATCTGCATTCCTTGGCTTGTGACCTCTTCAACGTGCTTTACTTTAACTTCAGCTTCTGTTGTCACATATCCTTTTCCTGCCTTTGACCCTCTTGCCTCCGTATTATAATGACCTTTGTGATAGGATCCATCCAGATAGTTCAAGATAATCTCTCCACCTTGAGATTCTTAATCACATCTGTGAAGATCCTTTGCCGTGTAAGGTAACACATGTGCCAGTTTTGGGAATTAGGGTACAGACATCTTCGGAGGCTCATTATTCTGCTATCAGAGATGCTTCAGGTACATAATTAGTTTTGTTAATTCCAATAATAATTTGATCAATACATAGAATTAAATAAAGCTTTTGGAAATTCTATCCAATTTGACAGAATTTTCCTTTTGTGAGTGCTATTGTAAATTAAGTTAAAAAGTTCAATATAGATTATAAAGTTACTGTTTTTGAGACAATCACGAATTTTGCAGAGCAGTGTCATGCTGAAAGCAATGTTCTTAGAAAATGAAGACATTTATGGAGCAGAAATGTATTTGCAAGAGGTTGTGGTGTAAAAATAATTGATGTGCCCATAATTAACCCTAGAATATTTTAACAATAAAAGTAGATGCTTTGGTTATCAAATTTTACAGGTACACACACACACAACACAGTACTGAACTAAAAAACCTTTATGATAGAGTTGACATTGGATTTTAAAAAATAAAGAAAACTCCAGCATTGCAGTCTTCTTCTTACTGTTCACCTTCAGTTGGATTTAAAAATATTTGAGGCCATGGAAGACTAACTTGTAACTGAGTCTTCAAGACTAGACTAGACTAACTGAGTGTTCTGCAGTGGTCTTCAACTAATTTGTAAATAAATCACCTAAATTTTTGTGGAAGTTTTATTTAAAATCAGTTGGAAGCTTTTAATCAAAGTATTCAATAAACAGAAAACTTAAGATTTGGAAACTTTTAGAAAATTGCAATTATTAAAAGCCAAAAGCTTACAGGAAGACATAGAAACTTATTTTTATAAAAGCATGGAAGAAATTGGACAAACTAAAATTTGAGGACTCAAATTTTATGCAAGATTTAATTTTAGAACTCTGTGATTGTCTTTTGAACTGTTCTGACTTGTGGAAAGAATCTTTTGATTAAGCTCCTGTTTTTAATTTGATAAATCATATTCATATCAGAATATAATGAAAATAAGGTCTATAATTTTGAAAAGAATAATGTATCAAAACAAGTTATTTGATAATTTTTTTTCAAAAATTTTGTTGATAAAGTGTATTCTGGGGAAAGTCACTAACATAGTAACAGTAACAGTATCCAGATGGAAGTGTTTACTAATTTCAATATGAAAAAATTAGAATTGAGAATATCTTCCATTTAGAAGATTGCTCTTATCCATCCAGATAATTTTGCAACTGTAGAAAGAATATTTTCTCAAAAATAGTATGACCTACAGAGCACAGTTCATTGAAAATGTCATTTTCAAATTTAAGAAACTTAAAATGTAATTTTGAAGAATATTACAGGAAATTTTGTGAAGCAATAATATCCTTTAGAAAAACAAGTTATTTAGAAAAATGCCACGGACACGTATTAGAGACAGATACAATGTGGGTATAGTATTGTATATGTTCATGTACCAAGAATAATAATTATTGTGTGATACTGATTTTTAATCACAATAATTATTATGTGATTATGTGATTTTTAGTATTTAAATACTCAATATAGAGAGTATATATATACTTATATTTTTTCTTTCAATTTTGCTTTAATATATATGGATATATTTTATTTCAATGACATTAAAATAGTTTTTTTTTTTTTTTAGTTTCTGCTTTATAACAAAGTGAATCAGTTATACATATACATCTGTTCCCACATCCCTTCCCTCTTGTGTCTCCCTCCCTCCCACCCTCCCTATCCCACCCCTCCAGGCGGTCACCAAGCACCGAGCTGATCTCCCTGTGCTATGCGGCTGCTTCCCACTATCTATCTACCTTACGTTTGGTACTGTATATATGTCCATGCCTCTCTCTCGCTTTGTCACAGCTTACCCTTCCCCCTCCCCATATCCTCAAGTCCATTCTCAAGTAGGTCTGTGTCTTTATTCCTGGTTTACCCCTAGGTTCTTCATGACATTTTTTTCCTTAAATTCCATATATATGTGTTAGCATACGGTATTTGTCTTTCTGTTTCTGACTTACTTCACTCTGTATGACAGACTCTAGGTCTATCCATCTCATTACAGATAGCTCAGTTTCATTTCTTTTTATGGCTGGGTAATATTCCATTGTATATATGTGCCACATCTTCTTTATCCATTCATCGGATGATGTACACTTAGGTTGTTTCCATCTCCGGGCTATTGTGAATAGAGCTGCAATGAACATTTTGGTACATGTCTCTTTTTGAATTATGGTTTTCTCAGGGTATATGTCTTAAAGTGGTTTTTGAATGGAACTGTCATAGGTCTAATGTAATAAAACAAATAAGTTGATCAGCAAATTCATGATTTTATGTGATTAATGATTTTAGCACACTTTCATTCTCTAGATGTTGTGGTCTGGTTAATCAATTATATTGCAATCCTACATATAAAGCCCTTAGCACAGTGCCTGGCTCACTGTAATCTCTTATTATTACCATAAGCAGCTTAGTGAGAGACCTTCTGAGCCCCTTAACCTTTAATAATCCCTTTCTATGTGGCCTGTGGAACACTTTCACTACATATAAGCTCAACATTATTATGTGTGATATTTTATTTTTTAACCTTTTCCATAATTTCTTTAACTTTTTCCTTGCCCTAAGTGTCATTTCCTATCAACACTATTTTTCTGTTTCCTAACTTTAAGTGGCATTTCCTGTCTATCCCATTTCTTTCAAAGCATTATGCAAAAGATACTACACTTTCTCCCACTTCCTTTAACTGCTACTGGGAGGAGGGGCTGATGTTACTTACATCCTGCTGTGGTCATGCGTTGTGTGTATAGCCCAGGACAGGCTGAAATCCAGCACGGTTCTGATTGCTTAGGCATACACAAGTGTCATATAGGCCAGCAGCACCCTAGTGACCACCCTCACTCTCTTTTAGAAGCCTCTGCTCTCTGTCTGGACCAGCCTTTCCTCATCCTAGCAAGATTGTCTTCCAGACTCCAGAACAGTTTCCCTGTGTCCCAATGACCTCCACCCTTGGCCTTGGCATCATTCTTTGTAATTTCAAGAATTGTTGACTTCAAAGCCTTTTTACTTCCTCCAGGGTATCGCTGTAGTTTCCTAGCTGGGATCTCACTGTTACTCTGAGTCTTCCTGAAACATCATGGGTTTTTATATTGCTTTTGTGACCGCATTCACCTTCACCCTTCCTTCTCCCTCTTCCTGCAGAATGTGCCTCCCATCTGACTCAGGGCATCAATACTTTGGTGCATCTCCATTTTCTCAGCCCATCCCCTGAGTTAGGCCTTATTTGTTTTCCTTTGTAATCAGGATCCCATCAACCATTTCAGTGTTTCTGTGTACTACCTCCTTAGAAATCTTTCTCTGTTTGCACTTACAGAACTTTTAGAGCTTAGTGTTGTGGTTAGGCATTTCATTCTTACTAGTATTTGAATCTGAAAGTCAACTATCTGCTTTCTTGTCTTCTGGAATTTTGTCTCTCCAAATGGGGGCCACTGACCTGTAGTATCTGTATCATCTGGAACCTGTTAGAGATTCAGAAACTCAGGCCTTAACCCAGAACTATGAATCAGGATCTGCATTTTAACATTTATGCACATTAAAGTTGGAGAAACACTGCTCTAGAGCACCAGGGGACTGAGGATATCTGCACTCTTTCTCTCCTCTTTGGCAAGCCAGATAAACTCTAAGGGTGATTGATTGGTTCCAGGTGATCTAAGCATAGCAAGGAAGAGCAGACTATGGGAATGCCATGAATGGGAGGAATGGAGGAGAAGAGGATGTATAGATAAAAAGACTATGGAATTGATAGTTTCAGACACCCCGGATTACCCATGTGTGTTTCCTTCAATTTGTGTCTGTGCTGAGTGGAATTGATGATGATGATATTGATGATAGTATTATTAATAATAATGGTTTGTCCCGACTTATCAAAAGAGAATCTGCATTTCAATGAGAATTTTAGATAATTTGTACACGTACTAAAATTTGAGAAGCAATGTTCTAAAGTAGTGAGGGCTTTTTTTTTTTTTCTCTAAGAGCTCTCATGTGAAATCAGTTTAGTGGATTACAGTCTGTGCTAAGAAGAGCAACAACAACAATGAAAATGGAATAAAATGGAATATATAGAAAATACCAGGGTACAATAAACAAAAATGTAGTAAAGATAAATATCAGTTTGGAATTTTTTTCAGTCATATTTGTGTGTGCTGGATCATGATGTAAAATGTATTTCTTACTGTGGGTAAAAAAAAGGTTGATAAATACCACCTAGACAACCTCGCTGTAGCAGATACAAGACCTTGCTGAGTAAGTCTACTCAGTTTCTGGCATCTCATGTCAACACTGCTCTCACTTGTACCTGGAAATCCTTCTAGTTTTCATTATGCCTTGTGCCTCTGTCAGGAAGAAAAAGCAAAACTGTGATTACTCTGGAGTTACTTGTTCAAGTAAGATTTAAACAAAACCCATCAGGGTGTAAATTAAAAGTTCTATCTATTGGTCTAAAGTGGAGCTTGTAAAATGTTTACAAGAAATACTCTTCAGAGACTGGGGATACAACTCAAGCCTTTTTCCCTATAGTTTTTGAATTTCTTTGAAACCATTTTTTTCCTTTAAAATTTATGTGAAATCATGTGAAAGAACTTTTACAAATCAATGAGAAAAAGACAGACAACCCAGCAGAAAAATGGGGAAAACACTCAAACTGTTAATCCACAACAGGGAGTATTTAAACAGCCAAATAGCATAAAAAAAGGGAGCTCAATACCATTAGTTTTGGAAAATGAAACATGCAAATTAAAGCCCCAGTGAAATACAACTGTATTCCTACCAGAAAGGCTAAAATATAAAGGTTCACAGCAACCAGCAGTGATGAGGATTGAGCAGCAGGAATTCTTATAACCTGCCGGTGGGATGTAAATTGACACAGTGTTTTTTTAAAACTTTTTATTTGGAAATAATTTCAAGTTTACAGAAATGGTGGAAAAATAAGTATTTTAAAATAGTACAAAGAATACTTGTAGACTTCTCATCCAGATCATCAATTGTTAACATTTCACTCTATTTGCTTTATTTACCCATATTCATATATATATATATACACACACACACACACACACATCTTATTTATATATATAGATAGTTATACATATATTTTTTCCCCATATGATCTGAGGATAAATTATATATGTCAGGAACCTTGACCCCAAAATACTTCAGTGTATGTTTCCTAAAAGTAAGGATATTTTCTTACATAACCACTGACCAATTATCAGTGTCAGTACATTTTAACACTGTTAAATTCCTTTTGCTTAATCTGCCATTTACTTTTCAATTTTATCAGGTGAGCTAATAATGTCCATCATAGCACTTTTCCCCCTTTTCTTCAGGATCCAATCTTAAATCAGGTGTTGGATTTAGATGTCATGTCTCTTTAGCCCCCTTTAATCTGGAACATCCCCACAGCCTTTCTATGTGGTTTATGACATGGTTTAAAGAATGCAGTTCCCCTCTTTTTATTTTTTTGAATTTTATTTTTTATACAGCAGGTTCTTATTAGTTATCTATTATATACATATTAGTGTATATATGTCAATCCCAATCTCCCAATTCATCCCACCACCACCAGCCCCCACCCCCCTCCCCCCTTTTCCCCCCCTTGGTGTCCATATGTTTGTTCTCTACATCTGTGTCTCTATTTCTGCCTTACAAACTGGTTCATCTGTACCATTTTTCTAGATTCCACATATATGCGTTAATACACAACATTTGTATTTCTCTTTCTGACTTACTTCACTCTGTCTGACCGTCTCTAGGTCCATCCAGATCTCCACAAATGGCCAAATTTCACTTCTTTTTATGGCTGAGTAATATTCCACTGTATATACGTACCACATCCTCTTTATCCATTCGTCTGTCAATGGGCATTTAGGTTGCTTCCATGACTTGGCTATTGTAAATAGCACTGCAGTGAAATTTGGGGTTCCAGTGTCTTTTTGAATTATTGTTTTCTTTGGGTATATGCCCAGAAGTGGGATTGCTGGGTCATATGGTAATTCGATTTTTAGTTTTTTAAGGAACCTTCATACTGTCCTCCATAGTGGCTGTATCAGTTTACATTCCCACCAACAGTGCAAGAGGGTTCCTTTTTCTCCATACCCTCTCCAGCATTTGTTGTTAGTAGATTTTCTGATGATGCCCATGCTAACTGGTGTGAGATGGTACCTCATTGTAGTTTTGATTTGCATTTCTCTAACAATTAGTGATGTTGCGCAGCTTTTCATGTGCCTCTTGGCCATCTGTATGTCTTCTTTGGAGAAATGTCTGTTGAGGTCTTCTGCCCATTTTTTTGATTGGGTTGTTTGTTTTTTTAATATTAAGCTGCATGAGCTGTTTATATATTTTGGAGATTAATCATTTATCTGTTGATTCGTTGGCAAATATTTTCTCCCATTCTGAGGGTTGTCTTTTCATCTTGTTTATAGTTTCCTCTGCTGTGCAAAGCTTTTAAGTTTCATTAGGTCCCATTTGTTTATTTTTCTTTTTATTTCCGTTACTCTAGGAGGTGGGTCAAAAAAGATCTTACTGTGATTTATGTCAGAGAGCTGTGCCTATGTTTTCCTCTAAGAGTTTTATAGTGTCTGGCCTTACATTTAGGTCTTTAATCCATTTTGAGATTATTTTTGTGTATGGTGTTAGGGAGTGTTCTAATTACATTCTTTTAAATGTAGCTGTCCAGTTTTCCCAGCACCACTTATTGAAGAGACTGTCTTTTCTCCATTGTATATCCTTGCCTCCTTTTTGTCAGAATTAGTTGACCATAGGTGCGTGGGTTTATATCTGGGCTTGCTATCCTGTTCCATTGATCTATATTTCTGTTTCTGTGCCAGTACCATATTGTCTTGAATACTGTAGCTTTGTAGTATAATCTGAAGTCAGCGAGTCTGATTCCTCCAGCTCCATTTTTTTTCTCTCAAGACTGCTTTTGCTATTCGGGGTCTTTTGTGTCTCCACACAAATATTAAGATTTTTTGTTCTAGTTCTATAAAAAATGCCATTGGTAATTTGACAGGGATTGCATTAAATCTGTAGATTGCTTTGGGTAGTATAGTCATTTTCACAGTATTGATTCTTCCAATTCAAGAACATATTATATCTCTCCATCTGTTCATGTCATCTTTGATTTCTTTCATCAGTGTCTTATAGTTTTCTGCATAGCGGTCTTTTACCTCCTTAGGTAGGTTTATTCCTAGGTCTTGTCTTCTTTTTGTTGCAGTGGTGAATGGGATTGTTTCCTTAATTTTTCTTTCTGCTCTTTCGTTGTTAGTGTATAGGAATGCAAGACATTTCTGTGCATTAATGTTGTATCCTGAAACTTTACCAAATTAGCCCTAGTAGATTTCTGGTGGCATCTTTAGGATTATCTATGCATAGTATCATGTCATCTGCAAACAGTGACAGTTTTACTTCTTCTTTTCCAATTTGGATTCCTTTATTTCTTTTTCTTCTCTGATTGCCGTGGCTAGAACTTCCAAAACTATGTTGAATGATAATGGCGAGAGTGGACATTTGTCTTGTTCTGATCTTAGAGGAGATGCTTTAGTTTTTCACCATTGAGAATGATGTTTGCTGTGGGTTTGTCATATATGGCCTATATTATGTTGATGTAGGTTCCCTCTGTGCCACTTTCTGGAAGGTTTTTATCATAAACGGGTGTTGAACTTTGTCAAAAGCTTTTTCTGCATCTATTGAGATGATTATATGGTTTTTATCCTTCAATTTGTTAATATGTTGTATCACATTGATTGATTTGCATATATTGAAGACTCCTTGCATCCCTGGGATAAATCCCACTTGATCATGGTGTATGATCCTTTTAATGTGTTTTTGGATTCAATTTGCTAGTATTTTGTTAAGGATTTTTGCATCTATATTCATACAGTTATATTGGTCTATAATTTTCTTTTTTGTAGTATCTTTGTCTGGTTTTGGTATCAGGGTGATGATGACCTCATAGAAGGAGTTTGGGAGTGTCCCTTCCTCTGCAATTTTTTGGAAGAGTTTGAGAAGGATGGGTGTTAGCTCTTCTGTAAATGTTTTATAGAATTCACCTGTGAAGCCATCTAGTCCTGGACTTTTGTTTGTTGGAAGATTTTTAATCCCAGTTTCATTTTCTTTTTTTTTTTTTTTTTTTTTTTTTTTGTGGTACGCGGGCCTCTTACTGTTGTGGCCTCTCCCGTTGCGGAGCACAGGCTCCGGACGCGCAGGCTCAGTGGCCATGGCTCACGGGCCCAGCCGCTCTGCGGCATGTGGGATCTTCCCGGACCAGGGCACGAACCCATGTCCCCTGCATCGGCAGGCGGACTCTCAACCACTGCGCCACCAGGGAAGCCCCCAGTTTCATTTTCATTACTTGTGATTGGTCTGTTTGTATTTTCTGTTTCTTCCTGGTTCAGTCTTGGAAGGCTATACCTTTCTAAGAATTTGTCCATTTCTTCAGGTTGTCCATTTTATTGGCATAGAGTTGTTTGTAGTAACCTCTTAGGATCCTTTGTATTTCTGTGGTGTCTGTTGTAACTTCTCCTTTTTCATTTCTAATTTTATTGATTTGAGTCCTCTCCCTCTTTTTCTTGTTGAGTCTGGCTAATGGTTTATCAATTTTGTTTATCTTCTCAAAGAACCAGCTTTTAGTTTTATTGATCTTTGCTATTGTTTTCTTTGTTTCTATTTCATTTATTTCTGCTCTGATCTTTATGATTTCTTTTCTTCTGCTAACTTTGCATTTGGTTTGTTCTTTCTCTAGTACTTTAGGTGTAAGTTTAGATTGTTTACTTGAGATTTTCCTTGTTTCTTGAGGTAGGCTTGTATTGCTATAAACTTCCCTCTTAGAACTGCTTTTGCTGCATGCCATAGGTTTTGGATCATTGTGTTTTCATTGTCATTTGTCTCTAGGTATTTTTTTGATTTCCTCTTTGATTTCTTCAGTGATCTTTTGGTTACTTAGTAACGTATTTTTTAGCCTCCATATGTTTGTGTTTCTTACACTTTTTTCCCTGTGAATGATTTCTAATCTCACACTGTTGGGGTCAGAAAAGATGCTTGATATGATTTCAGTTTTCTTAAATTTACGGAGGCTTGATTTATGACCCAAGATGTGATCTATCCTGGAGAATGTTCTGTGCACACTTGAGAGGAAAGTGTAATCTGTTGTTTTTGGATGGAATGTCCTATAAATATCAATTAAATCTATCTGGTCTATTGTGTCATTTAAAGCTTGTGTTTCCTTATTAATTTTCTGTTTGGATGATCTGTCCATTGGTGTAAGTGAGTTGTTCAAGTCCCCCACTATTATTGTGTTACTGTCGATATCCTCCTTTATGGCTGTTAGCAGTTGCATATGTATCGAGGTGTTCCTATGTTGGGTGCATATATAATTGTTATATCTTCTTCCTGGATTGATCCCCTGATCATTATGTAGTGTCCTTCCTTGTCTCTTGTAACATTCTTTATTTTAAAGTCTATTTTTTCTGATATGAGTCTTGCTACTCCAGCTTTGTTTTGCTTTCCATTTGCATGGAATATCTTTTTCTATCCCCTCACTTTCAGTCTGAATGTGTCCCTAGGTCTGAAGTGGGTCTCTTTTAGACAGCATATATATGGGTCTTGTTTTTGTATCCATTCAGCAAGCCTGTGTCTTTTGGTTGGAGCATTTAATTCATTCACATTGGTAATTATTGATATATATGTTCCTATTACCATTATCTTAATTGTTTTGTGTTTGTTTCTGTAGGTCCTTTTCTTTTGTTTCCCACTTAGAGAAATTCCTTTAGCCTTTGTTGTGTAGAGCTGGTTTGGTGGTGCTGAATTTTCTTAGCTTTTGCTTGTCTGTAAAGCTTTTGAGTTCTCCAAATCAGAATGAGATCTTTGACGAGTAGAGTAATCTTGGTTGTAGGTTCTTCCTTTTCATCACTTTAAATATGTCATGGTGCTCCCTTCTGGCTTATAGAATTTCTGTGGAGAAATCAGCTGTTAATGTGATGGGAGTTCCCTTGTATTTTATTTGCCACTTTTCCCTTGTTGCTTTTATAAATTTATTTTATTTATTTATTTTTTTGCTGCATTGGGTCTTCGTTGCCATGTGTGGGCTCTCTCTCGTTGCTGTGAGCTGGGGCTACTCTTCATTGTGGTACGAGGGCTTCTCATTGCTGTGGCTTCTCTTTTTGTAGAGCACCAGCTCTATATGTGCAGGCTTCAGTAGGTGTGGCACACAGGCTTCAGTAGTTGTGGCTTGCAGGCTCTAGAGCACGTTCAGTAGTTGTGGCGCAGAGGCTTAGTTGCTCCGAGGCATGTGGGATCTTCCTGGACCAGGGCTCTAACCCATGTCCCCTGCATTGGCAGGCAGATTCTTAATCACTGTGCCACCAGGGAAGCCCTCCTTTGTTGCTTTTAATAATTTTTCTTTGTCTTTAATTTTTGTCAGTTTGATTACTGTGTATCTTGGCATGTTTCTCCTTGGGTTTATCCTGCCTGGGACTCTGCACTTCCTGGACTTGGATCACTATTTCCTTTCCCATGTTAGGGAAGTTTTAGATTATCATCTCTTCAAATGTTTTCTCAGGTCCTTTCTCTTTATCTTCTCCTTCTGGGACTCATATAGTGTGAATGTTGGTGCATTTAATGTTGTCCCAGAGGTCTCTTAGGCTGTCTTCATTTCTTTTCATTCTTTTTTCTTATTCTGTTCTGTGGCTGTGAATTCCATCTGTCTTCCAGGTCACTTATCTGTTTTTCTGCCTCAGTTATTCTGCTATTGATTCCTTCTAGTGTAATTTTTATTTCAGTTATTGTATTGTTCATCTCTGTTTGTTTGTTCTTTAATTCTTCTAGGTGTCTGTTCGTTAATTCTTCTAGGTCTTTGTTAAACATTTCTTGGATCTTTTTGATCTTTGCCTCCATTCTTCTTCCGAGGTCCTGGATCATCTTCACTATCATTATTCTGAATTCTTTTTCTGGAAGGTTGCCTATCTGCACTTCATTTAGTTGTTTTTCTGGGGTTTTATCTTGTTCCTTCATCTGGTACATAGGCCTCTGCCTTTTCATTTTGTCTGTCTTTCTGTGAATGTGGTTTTCGTTCCACAGGCTGCAGGATTGTAGTTCTTTTTGCTTCTCCTATCTGCCCTCTGGTGGATGAGGCTATCTAAGGGATCTGTGCAAGCTTCCTGATGGGAGGGACTGGTAGTGGGTAGAGCTGGGTGTTACTCTGCTGGGCAGAGCTCAGTAAAACTTTAATCCACTTGTCTGCTGATGGGTGGGGCTGGGTTCCCTCCCTGTTGGTTGTCTGGCCTGAGGCAACCCAGCACTGGAGCTTATAGCCTCTTTGGTGGGGCCAATGGTGGATTCTGGGAGAGATCACACCAAGGAGTACTTCCCAAAATTTCTGCTGCCAGTGTCCTCATCCCCACAGTAAGCTACAGCTGCCCCACACCTCTGCAGGAGACCCTCCAACACTAGCAGGTAGGGTCTGGTTCAGTCTCCTATGGGATCACTGCTCATTCCCCCTGGGTCCTGATGTGTACACTACGTTGTGTGTGCTCTCCAAGAGTGGCGCCTCTCTTTCCCCAGTCCTGTTGAAGTCCTGTAATCAAATCCCACTAGCCTTCAAAGTCTGATTCTCTGGGAATTCCTCCTCCTGTCTCCAGACGCCCAGGTTGGGAAGCATAACATGGGGCTCAGAACCTTCACTCCAGTGGGTGGGTTTCTGTGGTATAATTGTTCTCCAGATTGTAGTCACCCACTCAGAGATTATGGGATTTGATTTTGTTGTGATTGCACCCCTCCTACCATCTTATTGTGGCTTTTCCTTTGTCTTTGGATGTGGGGTATCTTTTTTGGTGAATTTCAGCATCTTCCTGTTGGTGATTGTTCAGCAGTTAGTTGGGATTCCAGTGCTCTAGCAAGAGGGAGTGAGCACATGTCCTTCTACTCCGCCATGTTGAACCAATCTCCTCCCCTCTTTTTATAAAATAAGAGGGTTGGTACACTATTTTAAAAGCCTTCTTTTATCAAAAATTCCAAAGGTATATGAAAGGTAAGTAAAATATTACCATGAATCTCACTTACAATCACTTAGCTTCAATAATCATCAACTTTCTGTCAACTTTATTTCATTTATACTTCTACTCAATGGTACAACTATTTTTGAGAACTCTAAAGCCAAGTATATTGCATAAAGTATGAATCATCGATTTTGTGTGTGTGTGTGTGTATCTTCAATGGTAAGGCCTATTTGTGCACCTAAAAGGATATGGATTAGAATGTTTAGAGCAGCTTTAGTAATGCCAAAATCTGGAAACAATCCAAGTGTCCTTTATTAGTATAATGGGTCAGCACCTTTTGGTATATTAATACAGTGGGGTAGTATACAGCCATGAAAATCAATAAACCAATGCTGCTTGCAAAACATTGGTGAATCTCACAAAAATAAAACTGAGCAAAGGGAGCTAGAATGTATGATTTTGGCCAAAAATAGGCAAAATGGATCAATTGTGTTAGAAGTTGGGATAGTGGTTACTTTTGGGAGGGAAAGTAGTGATGACTGGTGATAGAGTGTCTTCTAGGATGCTGGTAATACTCTATTTCTGTTGCTTAATGGGCTGTAATTACATTTTTGTGTCCATATTATGAAAATTCGTAGAGCTACATAGGTGTACACTTCTCTATCCATTATAATTCAATACAAATTATTTTTAAAAATTTAGGTAGAGGTGGTTTTATCTCTTAATGTATCTGTTTCTTTTAGTATAAGGATGCTGTTTGAAATTATTTTCAAAAAAATCATAAAACATTTTACTTCTTTTTTTGCTAAATGGTTAAGATGCTCTTGCATTAAATCTACAAAATCAGAAAATTGATTTGAAATGATGGGAGTAATAGCACTTACTAGGCTTTGCATTCAGGCAGTTTCTCTCTCTCTCTCTCTCTCTCTCTCTCTCTCTCTCTCCCTCCCCTGCCCCTCTCTCGCTCTCTCTATATATATATGGTTGTAAAAGTTAAGTTTTTTTCCCACTGCTTTCTCAGCTGTATGAGTGAATGCTTCAGCCTGCTGTTGGAGAGAATTCTGATGCATCTATCTTCTGCTAATGGATCAGGTTGCTTGTGTCATATAGTGAACTGAATGGTTCTTTATCTCTTTTACAGTCTCACAGAAATACTTCATCCTTATCTACACTTCATTTTTTATTACAGTACCTTATTATGTACAGTAAAAAATGTTTAATTTTGTCATAGACTTGGTGATTGCGAGTCTTCTGCCTTGAAAAAATATTTGCTATTAAAATGAACTCTGCAGGACATTCTTTAAAAATTATGCAATATTTTACACATACAGTTATACAGTTTTGTAGGCATACATGAATTCACAGTTTAGATATAATACATTTTAGCAGTTTGCCACATTTACTGCAGTTCTTTGTTACATTAAATAAAGTTTAAAATAGATTCTTTCCAAACCTCCTCTTTGCTATCCTATTCCCCATAACCTCTAACTCTTTTTCCCTCCCTCCCAAGTACAACTCTCCTGAAGTTAGTGCACAGCTTTATAACTATGCTTATGACATATGTAAGCATGTGTAACAATAGGTTTCATATGTTTAAAATTTTTACATAAATGATTGTACAGTCGACCCTTGGTGTCCATGGGGGATTGATTCTAGGAACCCTCTTGGATACCAAAATTTATGGGGGCTCAAGTCCCTTATATAAAATGATGTAGTATTTGCATAAAACTAGACATCCTCCTACATACTTTAAATCATCTCTAGATTACTTATAATATCTAGTACAATGTAAATGCTATGTAAATAGTTGTAAATACAGGGTAAATGCTATATAAATAGTTGCTAGCATGCAGCAAATTGAAGTTTTGCTTTTAGAAACTTTTGGGAATTTCTTTTTTTAAAAACATTTTCCATGGACTTCCCTGGTGGCTCAGTTAGTAGTCTTAGTCTTAGTCTTTCAGAATAAGTATCATAATCACATTTTTGTGTGTGTTTTTTGCCATTCTGACTTGTTGCACTTTTGTTTCTTACAACATTGTATGTTTTTGTCATTTTACTGGAAGCATCAGTGCCGCCCGTGGCAGTTTCCAGTGTATCACTGAACACTAAGCCTCCCAGGATCACAGGCTGAAAGTCATTGATCTGGCCAGACTGAAGCACATAGAATGAAGGGACAGAAGCTGCGTCTTTCTAAGGGCTCCCTGGTGTGACGCACCCATGAGGCAGCCACACTTTGGAGGGGCAGGATCAGCCCAAGGCCCAGCCGTACTAATATCTGTTGATGAGATTCTGTTTGGGGGAATGTGCAGGCTGATCCTGTCACACGGAATGTGTGACCACTGCCTGTCATGGTTTTATTAGCACCTCCAGGATCTGAAAAGCACTCTTGGTAAGAACCAAGGTGACATGATCTGTTGCACATTCCAGCAAGCTTGACTCAGCAGAGCTCTTGCTATCATCCAACTGTCTTTTTTATTCATCTCTTGCTGCGTCCCTGAGATTCTATACCACACTCATTTCCTACTCAAACAATCTCCTCTTCCTTAAAAGTAACACCATTCTCCTCTTCATTCAGGCTCAAAACCTGAGACATAGTTTTAATGTTTGTCATGTTCCCTTGCCCATGTCCTAACCTGGGAGCCACTGGAACCCCAAATCCACTTCAACAGTTTATCTCGAGCCAACTATTTTCTTGCCCCATTACTCTGTGCTCATTCAAGTGCTACTTATTTCTTTCACTTGGTATATCATTTAGGATGGTCCTCCACAAAGCTCTTGGACTTCCCCTCATGGATGCAAAAAGTTGCTTACACAGCTCTCAACAATTCATCTTCAGAGATTTAATTTTTCTGGCACATCTGTTTTTATTGGATGGGAATATCTTTGCTGGAAACCCTCCAGCAGACTTTCCCTTATATATCACTGCTCAAAACCCCACACCACAGGGCTTTCCTGGTTGCACAGTGGTTAAGAATCCGCCTGCCAATGCAGGGGACACGGGTTCAAGCCCTGGTCTGGGAAGATCCCACATGCCGTGGAGCAACTAAGCCCGTGAGCCACAACTACTGAGCCCATGAGCCACAACTACTGAAGCCCATGCTCCCAGAGCCCATGCTCCACAACAAGAGAAACCCCTGCAATGAGAAGCCCACGCACCGCAATGAATTGTAGCCCCCGCTCACCACAGCTAGAGAAAGCCTGCCCACAGCAACAAAGACCCAATGCAGCCAAAAATAAATATATAAATAAATAAATTTATTAAAAACAAAAACACACCACATACCCAAGTGCTCCCTAAACAATACCTGGCACAGTTTAGAGCAATGATTGGTTTAGATCATGATTTGGCAAGCTAGGGCCCATGGGCTAAATACAGCCTGTTGCTGATTTTCTATGAGCCAGGAGCTAAGAGTGGTTTTTACATTTTTAAATGGTTAAAAAAAAAATCAAAGGAATAATATTTAATGACACATGAAAATTATATGAAATTAAAATTTCAGTATCCACAAAGTTTAATGAGCAGTTAACGTTCATTCATTTACATATCGTTTACCATTTCTTGCCTGTTATAATGGCGGCGTTGTGACTGAAACCATCACAGCCTGCAAAGCCTAAAATGTTTACTCTCTGGCCATTAACAGTAAAAGTTTACTCATCCTGGCTTAGAGCACTCTCTTTTCATCCCTTGGGTAAGGATCCATTTTCCTTGAATATATTGCTGCTTGCATGATTCTGGAACAAAATCAGGGTTCTGTTAGCAGAACCCTGGGGGGGATGATGGCTAGTGGGAGGCACATAACAGTGTTGGCCTTATTGGAAATATTATTACAGCTAACTTGTTTCTCTATTGCAGTCTGCCTCCGCTCTTCCCCACCCAAATCATTTTGTGTAATGCTGGCAGAATGAGCTTTCTAGGATAGCCTTCTTGACATGTTATTTTTCTGCTTAGCCCATTATCACCTGTCAAATTAAAGGTCAAACTCAACCTGCCATTCAGTGCTCTCTATGCTCTAGATCCATCTTACTCCTGTGTATACCCTATACTTCAGATACATCAGGGATCAGAATTCTCTTTATTTTTTCAAGTATTACCTCTCTTTTCATATCTTCATATTTTTATGCTAGTTTTCTTTTATTCTGTCCATATGCTAACCATCTTTCAAATTTCACTTTAATTGCTCCTCCAGGAATTTTTCTCTGATTTCCCCATCTGCATAACCTTATTTTCTGAACCCCAAAATGCTTTGCTTGTCTCTATTAGGACACTGATAACATTATGCTTTTTTAAATAAAGGCTTTAAGCCTTTCCTGGAAGATAGGAAAGCCCTTGAGGTTGAGAACATTTTTTAAACCCTGTCCAGTAGCTTATACCTAGTAAAAGATATTGAATGAATGAGAATATATTAGAATTTTTTACCCAATTATACAGAGATAGTTCTGAAAGCCAGACAAAAGGTTTTCATTTTGAAATAGTGGAAAATAGAGAAATATGTTGATTCTTTTAATTGGGATTTGGAGGGAAGGAAGACTCATGTTTTATAAAATATCTGTTTAATGACAGATTTTATGCTGAGTGCATTAAATGCTCTCTCTTTCAGTACTGACAAGTAACCATCAAAAATGGGCTTCATGGATTCATTTTTTAGTTAAAGAAACAGATTCAGAGATATTAAGTACTTTGCTTGGGGACAGACAGGAGGCAGAGTTTGGAATAGAACCCAAGTCTGTTAGAGTCCCTAGTTTAGACCAGGCTCTATCCATCAACTTAGAACAGGAGCAACCTTCACATGATCCACTATGGGTGATAAGAAGGGTAATTCTTTCCTACTTCACCACCAACTAAGGAATCGTAGGGGGAAAATATGTTGTCCATCACAATTAGAAAGCAGTAATCAAAACCCACGTAAAAAATGGAAAAACAAGTCCTGTTATGTCATACTGGTTGTAAACATTACTCATATCTCTACCTTCAGGCTTGTAAAAATCAGTTCTTAAGTAAATTTAAAGATTTCTGCCACTTATAGCTTTGTGTGTGTAAATATGTGTATATTTACAGGTATGTGATCTTGGTGAAATTGTGCCATGGGTTAATCCATTTGTTTGCCATCTCGGACTGGTTGACAGCACTGTGAGATAAAATTCTTAGAAAAATACGCATTGACTTTATGACCTTGGGTTGGCCAGTGGTTTCTTAGCCATGACACCAAAAGTAGAAGTTGCAAAAAGAAAAAAAAAAGATAAAATTGACTTCATTAAAATGAACATATTTTGTGCTCCAAATGATAGCAATCAAGTGAACAAAAACTTTTTGGAAGAAAACGTTAGAAAAATCTATCTGATAAGGGACTTGCATTTAGAATATATAACTCTTACAACTCAATAAAAAATGCAGATAATCCAATTAAAAACTAGGTTAAGGAATGAATAGATATTTTTCCAAAGAAGAAATACATGTGGCCAAATAAGCATATGAAAAGATGCTCAACATCACAAGTCATTAGGGAAATGCAAATCAAAACCACAGAGCTACTCCTTCACACCCACTAGGTTGGCTATAATCAAACAGACAGGTAATAACAAGTGTTAGGCAAGGTGTGGAGAAATCGGTACTCTCAAGCGTTGATGATGGGACTGTGAAAGGGTGCAGCCACTTTGGAAAACTATTTGGCAGTTCCTTAAATATTAAATGTTGATTTATCTTGGCCTCAGCAACTCCACTCCTAGGTATGTACTCAAGAGAAATGAAAACATATGTACACACAAATACTTTTATGTGAATGTCTGTAGCAGTATTATTCATAATAGCCCAAAGTGGAAATTATCCCAGTCTATCAACTAATGAATGGATAAACAAAATGTGGTTTATCCATACAATAGATTATTGCTCAGCCATTAAAAAATGAACTGATATAAGCTGCAAACTGGATAAACCTTGAAAATAATATGCTATGTGAAAGAAGCAAGTCACAAAAGACTGCATACTGTACTATTCCCTTTATATGAATTGCCCACATTAGGCAAATCAGTAGAAACAACGGATTAGTTGTTGCTGGGGGCTGGAATGATGGGAGTGTGGAGACTGAGGAATGACTGCTAGTGATAGTTTGTTTTGGGTGTGAAGAAAAAGTTCTAAAGTTAGATTGTGGTAATGGTTGCCCAACCCTTTGAATACACTAAAACCCACTGAATTATGCACTTTAAAATGCTGAATTTCATGGTGTATGGGTTATATCTCAATAGAGGCAATAAAAAAAACACTATTTGGTGTAAAATTCATTAGGACAAAATATATTTAGATTTTTAATGAACTTCTGGATGTGTTTCTAGTTACTTATTTATGGTTTATGATTGTACTCAAAGCAGCAGTCGAGTTTAATCAATTGTTTTCTGTGCATATGTAACATTTCCAAAAATGAACGTTAATAAAAACAATGTATCTAAATGATAAATAAAATTACCAACAGTGGGAGACACTTGCCTGCATTGTGACTGACTACACACAATGTGCTGGGAGAAGATGAGGAAGCCATAGTCACTTCCCTCACGAAGCACACAATTACAGATATGTTAACCACCAAGTGTGGTTTGAGAGGATCTATGTGATATTAGGTTATAGAAGCAAAGTGCACACAGAACTTGGAGAAGAGAAACTTAATTCTTGGCAATGTATGTCACAGAGGGTGATGTGGGAGATGACTTGGGAGAAGTACATGGTAGTCATATTTTGTAAGAAGAACCCATCTAAAACTTCACTCAAGTTGGATTGTGAACGAACATGGTATGTGGTTCAAAACTTGCATAATTCAACACTCATTTGTACAGACTGGCCGATATTGTTTACAAGCTAAAGTTGCATTGGCAAGTACAGTAATGTCAACACAGTTTATTCTGCCATTTTAAATATGATGTATTGATAATTATTAACAATTATTTTCTATTGGTAGATTCACATTATTTAATTCACATTATTTTATTTTATGTTTTTCATGTAAGATCATATTTTAGTAATTTTTCATATGGTACTCAAGATGTGTGCAATTGTAATTAGCTAAATTGTGGCTGCATTATAGGATTTTTCCAGGCAGAACAGGGTAGATATGACACTTTTGTTACACCTGTAGATACAACATAGCCACGTGTAATTCAAAGAACTATTAGGAAATATTGTAGTTTACAATCTTCAGGTGTCTAACTGCAGACTGCTAAAGTGGAACTTCTGGTAATGAGAGAGTCATTTTCTAGTCTATAAAAATGGTTTCTAGTCTATAAACATGGTTTCAGTTTTATAGACTGAAAAATGTTTTTCAGTCTATAAAAATGGTTTCTATCCAAAAATGGATTGAAGTCGACGCTGAAAGCTGCTTGGGTGTGTTGGTTGGGGCTGAGTCCTAATCATTCTGAATGATCTTAACTCCCTGAAGTCTAGATTAAGATTTAGCAGAAAAAAATATACTGTATCAAGAGGCTTGGTGCTTTCAGTTATAAGACAAGGGCATGACAGTAAGGTCAAATTCTGCTTTCGAATGATGTTATTTCCTCTGTGCAGTGTCCTTAATGCTTCACTGAAGAATATGTGTCTGAAAAAAAAGGAAAATCCCGTATTAGAATGCATGCCAACCAAATTAACTGCTTCCCTTTTGCTAACGTTTTATCAATTCCACAGCTCATATATTTAGGCAGTAGTTCATTCTGAATTAAAAGTATATTGAAGAACTGGTCATTCATGGAGCACATCCTGGAGTTTGATTCCATGCCTTTATGTTAAACTTGTTCTCTTCCAGTTCACACTAAATTAGTCAAGCCCTTGTTAGAAAGTAGCAAGAAATAAGATTAGCCCGTGAGCAGAAGTGCTCATGGACCATTTGGAGAAAATAGTTCAGATTTATTTCACATGACTGACAGAGGCAAAACATTGTTAACTTTTATCAGCTGCACAAAATTCAGAGCATCTCAGCAAAATCCTTGGGTATCCATAATATTATGTATATGTTATTGATATCAATGTTGAAAACTGTTATCTTTCACTTTATTTAAATTTTATTGGATTATATAGTTGATTTACAATGTTGTGTTAGTTTCAACTATACACCAAAGTGATTCAGTTATACATATACATATATTCATTCTTTTTCAGATTCTTTTCTTATATAGGTTATCACAGAATATTGAGTAGAGTCTCCTGTACTCTACTGTAGGTCCTTGTTGGTTATCTATCCGTCACTTTATTTGAATGACTGTGATTACTGAAATATTTTGCAGTGCTAAAAATGTAATAAGCTTATGGAAAGAACATGAGAATTGTATTGATTGTTCTTTTTTAAGATTACTTCTTTTGGCTCTTAGCACATCAGTCAGAGGGGAAGAAAATCTCATTTCTTCAGTTTTGATTGTGAGCTTGGAGAAGTTACAGAAGGGTGCATCTAAGGTTATATCTTTTGTGACTACTTGTTCTTTATTTGTAGTCTGCCTCCATTTAAAAAATTGAATGCATCATGTTTTAAATATAAAATTTATTGGTAATATAAATCAGAAAGAGTTAGCCTACCTTAAGGGACAATTTGCATAGTTCACTATGGTCTTTGTGTATGTTTTTAGGGAGAAGGGGTCTAGAGATTACAGTGAATGAAGGAAAGTTTCTGAATTAGGGATTAACCACTCACCACCTTTAATTTTTTTTGAGTGACTCTTGTTATGATTTCCTTCAGTATGTCCTCCAAACCTGTAGTGTCCATAAGAACTTATTTTAATATAGTCACATAAAACAAAGAAGACAGTTACTTCAAAAGAGATATTTTCAAAGTGTGAGTGAAGGAAGAAGTTACACAAAAACACTGTGATTTTTGATGAGTGTTTTCTTGGATATTTGGGCAAAGTGGGAGAACCTGAGCTGATGCGAGCTAAGAGTATCAAGTTCTGTATAGTTTAAACCATAGTTATGCTGCGACTTTGAGCACCAGCTGCCAGAGACAAAGTCCATCATGAACTGATCACTGTGAAAACACCTGCTCCAAAGTGAACTTTGGTCCCTAGGCTTGGGTTATTTGATTCTTCAGAGTAGCCTCCACCATGATAACAGATGTCCAGGATTAGAAGTAAAACCTCAGATGCAGTGGTGTCTCACATGTGTGCAGCCCAGAGCATATGAGATGTTAGAACTAGCTTGTTCCCATGGAAAAATAAGATGCCTCTTTCAGAGCAGCTGGCATCGTGGACATTCTTCCACAGAAAGAATGGATTAACTATGCCTCTATCTTGAGTAGTCACATCTTTATAAAACAAGCACTCTTAAGGAATACAGGGAAGTCTGTCAAGCTTGTTTCTTCAGTACTCTTATTTTACTTACTGATCATTGGATATCTTCAAAAAAGAAAGCTTACCATGGAAATGGTTAAAGAACACTTAGGTGCAATATTTTCCCTATATATATTTTCCATTGGTAAATATGTGCACATTATATCTACAACTAGAGTTAAGAATAAAAGCAAAACACTTCTCCTATTTGGAAATTACAGATTCTATTTAATAAAAAAATATACCTTAAAATTGCATGTTTGACATTTAAATTTGAGGTTAGTAAATATGTATGTTTTGTGATGCTCATGTTGTAAATAATGTCAAGGAAAGGAAAGGAAGGATGTCTGTGAATTGCCTATGTGTATTCTTTTTACTTTTTCCTCTAGATTTTTGTTTGGAGAAAGTGTCTATTTCTTGTTGATTGGTAAGAATTCTTTTTATTTTTTAGACACGAATTTCTTGCCAGTTATATATCCTCCCCTTGTCTATGGCTTGTCTCTTTGAACTTTAATAAGATCATTTGTTCTACAGAAAGTTTTTTATGTTAATTTAAATGTAGTTTTAAATTTTAATTAATACATCAATCTTGTGGTTTGACCTTTTTTTTGGTATCTTGTTTAAGAAATCCTTCCCTTTTCAGATATCATAAAACTATTCTATATTTTCTTCTAAAAGTTAGGTTATATTTTTAAACTTTTCCTATATGTCCCAAATTACTTTATAGCCTGTCATCTCACATTTAGACAGCTGAGAGAGAAGAGCAAAAGAATATAAAGGCTGTGATGACAGCCTTAGTGTAAGGGGGAAAATCCAGAGGTAAGAGAAGGCATGGCAAGTACAAATGCCAAAAAAATGAAAAAAAAGTCAAATTATAGGGTGCATTAATTATTGGATGGTGGAAGGGGAGAGACTTAAAGAAGGAGGAATGGGTGAAGCTAGATGGATCTTGTGATACAAGGACTTAAATCCATTTAAGGTGTTTGGTTTTATTTTGAAATTAGTAGAGGGCAATTGCAGGCTTAGACAGTGGAGAGTAACACCATCTAATATACATTTAAAAAATCATTCTCTGTAATGTGGGGAATGGATTAAAAGGGGCAGGATGAGGCAGGATAAGATAGGTAGAAATTGTGTGATAATCCAAGGTCAAGTTGATGGCAACTGAGGCCAATGTAGGGATAAACCTTATATTATGCATCCCCAGAGATGGAAAAAAGTAAGTTCAAGATAAATTTAGAAGATAATCAGATACCCTGTAGTGTCAATCGATAGCTATGGCTGTTACCTCCAAAGAAGTTCATGATGATGAAAGGAAACTTAAAAAGTTCTGAATAGAACATTTCACCCAGGGCCCATCCTTACTTCGAGAAATGTCTCATAGTTCATTGAGCAGCCTGCATATTATGAGCCTGGGAACAATTTAGAGAAATCTGTAAGGTCAGCAGAGAAGAAAATATCTGCTGAAACCCAGCTCCATCTTTAAAGAGTGACTTTCTCACACACTTCTGGATAATGACTGCTTGTCCTTGTGCTCTTTTCCATTATCCAAAAACATCTTTCCTATCTCCCCAACATGTCATCATGGTACATTGATTTCTAACAGTTAGATATTCTCAGGATTAACAAATTGCTTAACCATACAAATGTTTCAGAGTCTGGAAGTTTAATCATTTATACATCATGTCAACATATTTAATCAGATTGCTGGCTGACCCTGTCTGCACTAAAGGAGAAAAGAGTTTTCATTTACAGAATGGGAAGGGAAGCCACTTTCGAGGTATTAGGGATAGAGACAAATTTAGACAAATTTATATGAATATATTCATTGTGTGAGTCTGTAAGTAATCTTGTGATCCTAGTTCTCAATGGATAAAAGGAGATGAAATGCTGCATAGCTGTCTACAGAAAAGTTTTTGACCCCAAAAGAGGAAAAACAACTTCTTCTGCATTCTCTTTTATCCTTTTTATCCCACTCTCCTCTCCATTATTTTTATGTAATTCAGTCATTATTTGCCTGAAGTTGGTATTTTGATAGTTTTAACAACATTAAGGTTTAGACTATTGAATGGGTAAAATTGGATTATGGGGGTTGAGTCTGGGAGTTAAAATACCATTTATGCCATTGTTCTATAGAGAAATATACATTCTAAGGTCCAAACACCAATTCAAAAAGTAGAAATATGAAAAAAATCTATAATTTGTGAATTACTATAATATCTTTTTAATATAGTTGAAGTTCTGTCTGTCTAAACTTAGATGTGGAAATTGTGTGTCCAGTCCCTATGTGGATAATTCTATTAATAAATTACAGGTATGTGATAAATCTATTTTGTGTTCTTTCCTGTAGAGCAGGGGTTTTCAACCTGAAATCCGTGAATCCACCAAAATTACATGCTTAACTTTGTAGCCAGATGTGTGAGTGTGGAAAATGTACACACAGAGAAGGAATATAAGTGCCATGATCTTGCCTTCCTCACCCTCAATCTACTGAACTAGACTCAAGATTTCCTATTTCCTTAACATCTTCAGTTTCCTTCTTCTTTGGAAATACTTTGAAAGTATGGAAGGAGAGATTATTTTCTTTTTCCTGGGATGGCTTGTTAAGAAGACACTGGTAGGACTTCTATAAGAGCTGTGGCATTATTTTTTTCCTATTCACACTTCCATTGTCCTGGGCTGTTTGAAGTGACCTCTAGATTACCTGCCAGAACAATGCAGTTTTCTCTCCTAGGTTAATCAGACACCTAGGTCTAAAATTGGACAGAATATGTATGTCTCTGTGTATACATAAGCACATGTGTGTGTATATAAATGTACATATATATAATTTCTTCTCAAATGCCTCAGCTGAGGTTGAAAATTGTTTTGGGGTCATAAACTGCAAGGTAGCAACAGCCAGAGAGGGCAGACCAGATGGTTTTTTTTTTTCCCCCTCTTTTTGCTACATATTAACAGTGGGAAGTTTTCCATTGTTTTTAAAAGAGAGAGACAGGAGAAATCACCTTTTGAACAGATTCCTAAGGCAGGTTATAATTGATAGTGAGGTCAAGATAATCTATTCCAGTTCTTATATCTGCCCTTTAATGGAGGACACAGAGATTAATTAATTTCAGAACTGCTATTTGAGAAGTCAGAGGTTTTTCTGTTTCCTGATCTTTTGGATGTGACCTAATTTTTTTCTCTCGGAAAGCTTGTATGATTGCTCTTTAGCTCTGATTCTGAAATGTCTACATTCATGTAGACTTGGCTGACAGGGTCTTGGTGCTCAGGCCCGGTGTCAGGCCTGAGCCTCTGAGGTGGGAGAGCTGAGTTCAGGACATTGGACCACCAGAGACCTCCTGGCCCCTCATAATATCAATTGGTGAGAGCTCTCCTAGAGATCTCTGTCTCAACACTAAGACCCAGCTCCACTGAACAACCAGCAAGCTCCAGTGCTGGACACCCCATGCCAAACAACTAGCAAGACAGGAACACAACCCCACCCATTAGCAGAGGGGCTGCCTAAAATCATAATAAGTTCACAGACACCCCAAAACACACTACTGGACACAGTCCTGCCCACCAGAAAGACAAGATCCAGCCTCATCAACCAGAACACAGACACCAGTCCCCTCCACCAGGAAGCCTACACACCCACTGAACCAAACTTACCCACTGGGGGCAGACACCAAAAATAATGGGAACTACGAATGTGCAGCCTGTGAAAAGGAGACCCCAGACACAGTAAGTTAAGCAAAATGAGAAGACAGAAATATGCAGCAGATAAAGGAACAAAGTAAAAACCCACCAGACCAAACAAATGAAGAGGAAATAGGCAGTCTACCTGAAAAACAGTTCAGAGTAATGATAGTAAAGTTGATCCAAACTCTTGGAAACAGAATGGAAAAGATACAGGAAGCGTTTAACAAGGACCTAGAAGAACTAAGGGCAAACAAACAGTGATTAACAAAACAATAAATGAAATTAAAACTTCTCTAGAAGGGATCAATAGCAGAATAACTGAGGTAGAAGAAGGGATAAGTGAGCTGAAAGATAAAATAGTGGAAATAACTACCACAGAGCAAGATAAAGAAAAAAGAATGAAAAGAATTGAGGACAGCCTCAGAGACCTCTAGGACAACATTAAATGCACCAACATTCGAATTATAGGGGTCCCAGAAGAAGAAGAGAAAAAGAAAGGGACTGAGAAAATATTTGAAGAGATTTTAGTTGAAAACTTCCCTAACATGGGAAAGGAAATAGTCAATCAAGTCCAGGAAGCACAGAGCACCTGATACAGGATAAATCCAAGGAGAATCACACCAAGACACATATTAATCAAATGATCAAAAATTAAATACAAAGAAAAAATATTAAAAGCTGCAAGGGAAAAGCAACAAGTAACATACAAGAGAATCCCCATAAGTTTAACAGCTGATCTTTCAGCAGAAACTCTGCAAGTCAGAGGGGAGTGGCAGGACATATTTAAAGTGATGAAAGGGAAGAACCTACAACCAAGATTAATCTACCCAGCAAGGATCTCGTTCAGATTTGATGGAGAAATTAAAACCTTTACAGATAATCAAAAGCTAAGAGAATACAGCACCACCAACCCAGCTTTATAACAAATGCTAAAGGAACTTCTCTAGGCAGGAAACACATGAGAATGAAAAGACCTACAATAACAAACCCAAAACAATTAAGAAAATGGTAATAGGGACATACATATCTATAATTACCTTAAGTGTAAATGGATTAAATGCTCCAAACAAAAGACATAGACTGGCTGAATGGAAAAAAAAAAAACAAGACCCATATATATGCTGTCTACAAGAGACCCACTTCAGACCTAGGGATACATACAGACTGAAAGTGAGAGGATAGAAAAACATATTCCATGCAAATGGAAATCAAAAGAATGCTGGAGTAGCAATTCTCATATCAGACAAAATAGACTTTAAGATAAAGACTATTACAAGAGACAAAGAAGGACACTACATGATGATCAAGGGATCAATCCAAGAAGAAGATATAACAATTGTAAATATTTATGCACCCAACATAGGAGCACCTCAATACATAAGGCAAATACTAACAGCCATAAAAAGGGAAATTGACAGTAACACAATCATAGTAGGGGACTTTAACACCCCACTTTCACCAATGGATAGATCATCCAAAATGAAAATAAACAAGGAACAGAAGCTTTAAATGATACATTAAACAAGATAGACTTAATTGATATTTATAGGACATTCCATCCAAAACAACAGAATACACTTTCTTCTCAAGTGCCCATGGAACATTCTCCAGAATAGGTCATATCTTGGGGCACAAATCAAGCCTTGGTAAATTTAAGAAAATTGAAGTTGTATCAAGTATCTTTTCCAACCATAACGCTATGAGACTAGTTATCAATTGCGGGAAAAAATCTGTAAAAAATACAAACACATGGAGGCTAAACATTACTAAAACACCAAGAGATCACTGAAGAAACTGAAGGAATCAAAGAGGAAATCAAAAAATACCTTGAAACAAATGACAGTGCAAACACAATGATCCAAAACCTATGGGACGCAGCAAAAGCAGTTCTAGAAGAGAAGTTTATATCAATACAGTCCTACCTCAAGAAACAAGAAAAAGCTAAAATAAACAATCTAACCTAAATGAACTAGAGAAAGAAGAACAAAAACACCTGAAAGTTAGCAGAGGAAAGAAATCATAAAGATCAGATCGGAAATAAATGAAAAAGAAGTGAACAAAACGATAGCAAAGATAATAAAACCAAAAGCTGGTTCTTTGAGTAAACAAAATTGATAAACCTTTAGTCAGATTCATCAAGAAAAAAAGGGGAAAGACTCAAATCAACAGAATTAGGAAAGAAAAAGAAGTAAAAACTGTCACTGCAGAAATAAAAAGGACCGTGAGATTACTACAAGCAACTATATGCCAATAAAATGGACAACCTGGAAGAAATGGACAAATAATTAGAAAAGCCCAACCTTCAGAGACTGAGCCAGGAAGAAATAGAAAATACAAACAGACCAATCACAACCTCTGAAATTGAAACTGTGATTAAAAATCTTCCAATGAACAATAGCTCAGGACCAGATGGCTTCACAGACGAATTCTATCAAACATTTAGAGAAGAGCTAACACCTTTCTTTCTCAAACTCTTCCAAAATACAGCAGAGGGAGGAACACTCCCAAACTCATTCTATGAGGCCATCATCACCCTGATACCAAAACTAGACAAAGATGTCACAAAAAAAGAAACTGCAGACCAATATCACTGATGAACATAGATGCAGAAATCCTCAACAACATACTAGCAAACAGAATCCAACAGCACATTAAAAGGATCATACACCATGATCAAGGGGGGTTTATATCCCAGGAATGCAAGGATTCTTCAATATACACAAATCAATCAATGTGATAAACCATATTGACAAACTGAAGAATAAAAACCATATGATCATCTCAATAGATGCAGAAACAGCTTTCAACAAAATTCAACACCCATTTATGATAAAAACCCTCCAGAAAGTAGGCATAGAGAGAACTTACCTTAACATAATAAAGGCCATATATGACAAACCCACAGCCAGAATCGTTCTCAATGGTGAAAAACTGAAACCATTTCCAGTAAGATCAGAACAAAGACAAGGTTGCCCACTCCCACCACTGTTATTCAGCATAGTTATGGAAGTTATAGCCACAGCAGTCAGAGAAGAAAACGAAATGAATCCAAATCAGAAGAGAAGAAGTAAAACTGTCACTGCATATGATATGATACTATGCATAGACAATCCTGGAGATGCCATCAGAAATCTACTAGAACTAATCAATGAATTTGGTAAAGTAGCAGGATACAAAATTAATGCACAGAAATCTCTTGCATCCCTATACACTAATGGTGAAAAATCTGAAAGAGAAATTAAGGAAACACTCCCATTTACTATTGCAACAAAAAGAATAAAATACCTAGGAATAAACCTACCTGAGGATATGAAAGACCTGTATGTAGCAAACTGTAAGACACTGATGAAAGAAATTAAAGATGATACAAACAGATGGAGAGATATACCATGTTCTTGGATTGGAAGAATCAACACTGTGAAAATGACTCTACTACCCAAAGCAATCTACAGATTCAATGCAATCCCTATCAAACTACCAATGGCATTTTCAACAGAACTAGAACAAAGAATTTCACAGTTTGTATGGAAACACAAAAGACCCTGAATAGTCAGCACAATCTTGAGAAAGAAAAAAAGAGCTGTAGGAATCAGGCTCCCTGACTTCAGACTATATTACAAGCTACATTAATCAAGGCAGTATGGTACTGGCCCCAAGACAGAAATATAGATCAATGGAATAGGAAAGAAAGCCTAGTGATAAACCCATGCACATATGGTCACCTTATCTTTGATAAAGGAGGCAAAAATATACAAGAGAGAAAAGACAGCCTCTTCAGTAAGTGGTGCTGGGAAAACTGGACAGCTACATGTAAAAGAATGAAATTAGAACACTCCCTAACACCGTACACAAAAAGAAACTCAAAATAGATTAAAGACCTGAATGTAAGGCTAGACACTATCAAAGTCCTAGAGGAAAACATAGGCAGAACACTCTATGACATAAATCATAGCAAGATCCTTTTTGACCCACCTCCTAGAGAAAGGGAAATAAAAACAAAAATAAATAAATGGGACCTAATGAAACTTCATAGCTTTTGCACAGCAAAGGAAACCATAAACAAGATGAAAAGACAACCCTCAGAATACAGAAATTAATTGCAAATGAAGGAACTGACAAAGGATTAATCTCCAAAATTACAAGCAGCTCAATATCAAAAAACAAACAACCCAATCCAAAAATGGGCAGAAGACCTAAATAGACATTTCTCCAGAGAAGATATACAGATTGCCAGCAAACATATGAAGGGATGCTCAACATCACTAATCATTGGAGAAATGCAAATCAAAACCACAATGAGGTATTACCTCACACCAGTCATAACGGCCATCATCAAAAACTCTACAAGCAATAAATGCTGGAGAGGATGTGGAGAAAAGGGACCCCTCTTGCACTGTTGGTGGGAATGTAAATTGATACAGCCACTATGGAGAACAGTATGGAGGTTCCTTAAAAAACTAAAAATAGAACTACCATATGACCCAGAAATCCCACTACTGGGCATATACCCTGAGAAAACCATAATTCAAAAAGAGTCATGTACCACAATGTTCATTGCAGCACTCTTTACAGTAGCCAGGACATGGAAGCAATCTAAGTGTCCATCAGCAGATGAATGGATAAAGAAGATATGGCACATATATACAATGTAATATTATTCAGCCATAAAAAGAAATGAAATTGAGTTATTTGTAGTGAGGTGGATGGACCTAGAGTCTGTCATACAGAGTGAAGTAAGTCAGAAAGAGGAAAACACATATCTTATGTTAACACATATATATGGAATATTAAAAAAAAATGATTTTGGGCTTCCCTGGTGGCACAGTGGTTGAGAGTCTGCCTGCCGATGCAGGGGACACGGGTTCATGCCCCGGTCCGGGAGGATCCCACATGCCGTGGAGTGGCTGGGCCCGTGAGCCATGGCCGCTGAGCCTGTGCATCCGGAGCCTGTGCTCCGCAACAAGAGAGGCCACAGCGGTGAGAGGCCCGCATACCGCAAAAAAAAAAAAAGAAAAAAAAAATGTTCTGAAGAACCTAGGGGCAGGACAGGAATAAAAACCGACACATAGAGAATGGACATGAGGACACGGGGAGGGGTAAGGGTAAGCTGGGTTGAAGTGAGAGAGTGACATTGAAATATATACACTACCAAATGTAAAACAGATAGCTAGTGGGAAGCAGCAGCATAGCACAGGGAGATCAGCTCGGTGCTTTGTGACCATCTAGAGGGGTGGGATAGGGAGGGTGGGAGGGAGACGCAAGAGGGAGGGGATATGGGGATATATATATATACGTATAGTTGATTCACCGTGTTGTACAGCAGCAACTAAAGCAACATTGTAAGACAATTATACTCTAATAAGGATGTTAAAAAAAAAAGAAAAGAAGCCCTTGATGGGATCTGTAGTGAAAAAAAAAAAAGAAAATTGTTTTTGTACTTGGACATAACCTAGATAATTATTTTCATATACCGTGTCAGTTTGAGTCAGTAAAAGAAAGTAGGAGTCTAGAGTGATGAGTTAGTTTTAAAGTGATGTTGTCAGTTTGATTAAAAAATCTGTTGCCAGCTTGGTATGTGCAAAACTGGGGCTGAGATTTGTGTCTGGAGCTTTCTTCTTACCTGCTGAAGGGTAGAATCAAATTGAAGGTATTATTTAAAGTTGGTATCTGAATGAGGCATAATGTATGTTTCATAAATGGGTTTTATAGTTACCTTTTACAAAAAGAAACTGAGTAGTCTGTAAGACTTACCTTCTTATTATCCGCTCATACACATGTAAGCTTTAAGATAGTAGATTCCCAGCACAATTTTGTAAGATTTTTCTCCTCTCATTATCCCAGGCTTTTTAGTTCATCTTCAGTAGGTCTGGCTCAGTGTTACAGGCTGTAAGAAATCTGTACTGTGACTTGTTAAATCTTCTCATAAAAAAAATACAGGCTATGTGTTCCTCTTTAAAGCCATGTGCAAGTAACAAAAGGAATAGAAATTCTGAACAAGAAACTTGGATCAAGGGAACAGACCTAGTGGGAGCATTAATAAAAGTTTTCATTTAATTGAGCTCTTATGCTTATTTTATGTAGTGCTTATTATAACCCAGTGAGTAGGATTATCATCACCCGTGTGTTATACGTGATGAGACTGAGGCTGAGAGAGTTGGAATAACTTGCTTTAATTTACATTGCTAGCAGTTGGCAAAGCTGGGATTCTAACCCTCATAGGGTTATACTGAGGATTTAAAGGGCTGACACAGGTAAAGTACTCAGCCCGGAGCCAGAGACAAAGGCTGCATCCCTCCTTCTGGGAGTGGGAGGGGGGTGAAGGAGGAGGTGGAGAAGAAGCAGTGACTGCAGAAGCAACAGTAGCCTCAGCTCTTTCTGCTGAGCATCCTACATACCTTTCCTCTAGATTTTCATCCAGATAGCTGCAGACTCATTTGTATACTACCTCTCAGTGTCTTTATCTGAATCTTAATTGTGAGGTTGACTTAAAGCCTCCAATTTGTTCTGAATATATTCTTCCTCACTGTCTTGAAACCACCTTTACACATTTGAAACTCTAACCTCACCTTTAGGATTCTCTCCAGTCCAGTGATCCAGCACCACTAAGCCTTCCTTGGGGACTTTCTTGCCAGGTTAACCTGCTGTTCTGAAAGATGGTTTCTCTCCTGCACTTGGTGGCCTCAACTAAGGATAGTCCCTATGAGGAAATAGCACAGGATTTCATGATGCCCAAAGGCCCTGTTCTACACCCAGGAAGTCATTCATTTCCTTCAGCATCTCTTATCTCTTTGAGGATGCCACACCATCCTCACACCGCCAGACTGCTCTGGCTTTCTCCCAAGAGGAAGGTCTGAGGAGCTGAGCCTGCTTTGTCCTCCTTTCTTCTCATCTTAGGGGTGTGTATTTACAAGTCTTGGTTACACAGTGTAATTCACTTACCTTGACGTTTATGTTAGTAAGCTTTTCAGACTTCCTCTCTGCCCTTCATACAGCACCTCAGAGAAAACCACATTGATCCTTTTCTCCACATGACTCTATATCACCAACAAAAATGTCCTCTTGTAGGTTAAACAAGAGGTGTCCTTATTATCTCAGGGATGCTCTGTGTATCTTTTTATTTTTTCTTTTAGTTTTATTGATCTTTGCTATTGTTTTCTTTGTTTCTATTTCATTTATTTCTTCTCTGATCTTTATGATTTCTTTCCTTCTACTAACTTTGGGTTTTGTTTGTTCTTCTTTCTCTAGTTCCTTTAGGTGTAAGGTTAGAGTGTTTATTTGAGATTTTTCTTGTTTCTTGAGGTAGGCTTGTATTGCTATAAACTTCCCTCTTAGAACTGCTTTTGCTGCATCCCATAGGTTTTGGATCGTTGTGTTTTCATTGTCATTTGTCTCTAGGTATTTTTTGATTTCCTCTGATTTCTTCAGTGATCTCTTGGTTATTTAGTAACATATTGCTTAGCCTTCATGTGTTTGTGCTTCTTATGGGTTTTTTTTCCCTGTAATTGATTTCTAATCTCACAGTGCTGTGGTCAGAAAAGTTGCTTGATATGATTTCAATCCTGAGGCTTGATTTGTGACCCAAGATGTGATCTATCCTGGAGAATGTTCCGTGTGCACTTGAGAAGAAAGTGTAATCTGCTGTTTTTGGATGGAATGTCCGATAAATATCAATTAAATTAGTCTGGTCTATTGTGTCATTTAAAGCTTGTGTTTCCTTATTAATTTTCTGTTTGGATGATCTGTCCATTGGTGTAAGTGAACTGTTAAAGTCCCCCACTATTATTGCGTTACTGTCGATTTCGTCTTTTATGGCTGTTAGCAGTTGCCTTATTTATTGAGGTTCTCCTATGATGGGTGCATATATATTTATAATATTTATATCTTCTTCTTGGATTGATCCCCTGATCATTATGTAGTGTCCTTCCTTGTCTCTTGTAACATTCTTTATTTTAAAGTCTATTTTATCTGATATGAGTATTGCTATTCCAGCTTTTTTTAAATTTCCATTTGCATGGAATATCTTTTTCCATCCCTTCACTTCCAGTCTGAATGTGTCCCTTGTAGACAGCATATATATGGATCTTGTTTTTGTATCCATTCAGTGAGCTTGTGTCTTTTGGTTGGAGCATTTAATCCATTCACGTTTAAGGTAATTATCAATATGTATGTTCCTATTACCATTTTCTTAATTGTTATGGGTTTATTATAGGTCTTTTTCTTCTCTTGTGTTTCCCACTTAGAGAAGTTCCTTTAGCATTTGTTGTAGAGCTGGTTTGGTGGTGCTGAATTCTCTTAGCTTTTGCTTGTCTTTAAAGCTTTTTATTTCTCCGTTGAATCTGAATGAGATCTTTGCCTGGTAGAGGAATCTTGGTTGTGGGTTCTTCCCTTTCATCACTTTAAATATATCATGCCACTCCCTTCTGGCTTGTAGATTGCTGCTGAGAAATCAGCTGTTAACCTTATGGGAGTTCCCTTGTAATTTGTCATTTTTCCCTCGTTGCTTTCAGTAATTTTTCTTTGTCTTTAATTTTTGTCAGTTTGATTATTGTGTGTCTCAGTGTGTTTGTCTTTGGATTTATCCTGCCTGGGACTCTCTGCACTTCCTGGACTTGGGTTGCTATTTCCTTTCCCATGTTAGGGAAGTTTTCAACTATAATCTCTTCAAATATATTCTCTGGTCCTTTCTGTCTCTCTTCTCCTTCTGGAACCCCTATAATGTGAATGTTGTTGCGTTTAATGTTGTCCCAGAGGTCTCTTAGGCTGTGTTCATTTCTTTTCTCTTTATTCTGTTCCGTGGCAGTGAATTCCACCATTCTGTCTTCCAGGTCATTATCTGTTCTTCTGCCTCAGTTATTCTGCTATTGATTCCTTCTAGTGTAGTTTTAATTTAATTTCATTTATTGTATTATTCATCTCTTGGTTTGTTCTTTAATTCTTCTAGGTCTTTGTTAAACATTTCTTGCATCTTCTTAATCTTTGACTCCATTCTTTTCCAAGGTCCTGGATCATCTTCACTATCATTATTCTGAATTCTTTTTCTGGAAGGTTGCCTGTCTCCAGTTCATTTAGTTGTTTTTCTGGGGTTTTATCTTGTTCCTTCATCTGGTACATAGCCCTCTGCCTTTTCATCTGGTCTATCTTTCTGTGAGTGTGGTTTTTGTTCCACAGGCTGCAGGATTGTAGTTCTTCTTGCTTCTTCTGTCTGCCCTCTTGTGGATGTGGCTATCTATGCAGTGTATATCTTTGAAGACCTCCAAAGCAGGTAATATTATTGCAGTTTGCTGCCTCCCTAGGAACACCTTTGGGTGTTTTCTCACAGAAAATAGTGATTTTTCTTTGGCCTCATCTCAGCTGTAGTGCTAGTCAATTCCCAAGCCCTGCTGTCAACTCATGTGTGAAAGCATAGACTTTTCCAATGGAAAAGAGTGAGCTGACCCTGAGGAGACCTAATCCCAAGGTCCATAGTCCTTTTATTCTTTCCATTATCATTTTCTCCCAAGAAGTATGTGCTCCTTCACAGCCCCCAGGAGGAGAGACAGTGCTATTGTTTCCTCATATATTGAAACATGCCTGCTGAACTTTTGCAATCTAGAGAGAAGAAAATGCTCTCTTACTGGACATATGGAACACTGATAGGTGCTCCTTGAACTTGAAAAAAGGCACTACTTCTATCATCTTGACAAAGAAAGGTAGTAAACTGATTACTGCACTGTGAGCTAAAGGGAAGCTCTGACAGTGCCAGCTCCCACAGGTGCTCTCACTATCACTTTTATGAGCACTTAATATACTGCAGGTAACTTGCATACATCAGCTCGTTGGGTCTTCACAGTAACCCTGAAAGGTAGTTGCTATTATCTCCACTTAATATTCATAAAAACTAGATTCAGAGAAGTCAAATCACTTGCTTTTGATCACATAAATAGTAAGAGGCAGGTTCTGATTCAAAGCCATTTCTATTGGCTCCAAAGCTTATGTACTTTTTACTCTGTCTCGTACTGACTGCAAGCTATTTGAACAACTTTGAGACCACTGACATCCTTCTGAACAAAATGTTATGGTTAATGAATTGTACGTGGTAGGTGCTTGACAAGATGTCTGTTTTAGTAGTGAATGAGTCCTCGACAGGGTCATATCACATATGATTATGTAGTTACGTTGACTTTATCTTGAAACTGTGAAATACATGTTATGTCTTTCGATTATTTTTATTGAGTTTATATGAATGTCTATGTTTCCTTTATTGATTTATAGGAGTTAAAAATTATATTCTTCAGGCTAATTTCCTATACGTTGTATATAAAGTATGTTTTCCTTTTTTGTGGCTTATCACTTCACAGTAATTTGATGAGAAGATTAATATTTTAATATGCCTTATCAATGTTTCATTTATATTTTACATATTTTATAGTGTTTTTAGTAAGTGTTTATATCTTTAGATATTTTCTTATATTGTCTTCTAGAGGTGTTATAATTGATTTGGGAGTCTGGTGTGGGATAAGGGTCCAATTTCGTTTTTCCCATATATTATACCCAGTTGTGCCAGTGTTCTTTACTGTAAAGTACACCTTCCACCCTCTCAATTTGCAGTGCCATCACTGTCATAAGTCAAATATATATTCATACATCTATTATGTGTTACATATAAACATATCTGTTTAATTGATTCTATTCTGGTTCACTTGGGCTAAATGTCTATATCTTGCCAATATCATATTCTCTCAGTAGCTATAGCTCTGTAATAAGTTCTGATATATCTTAAGATAAGTTCCAGGCCTTATTCCTCTTCAGGAGTTTTCCAGTTGGTCCTGTTTTTTTTTTTTTTTTTTTTTTTTTTAATATGTTTATTTATTTACTTATTTTCCATTGCATTGGGTCTTTGTTGCTGCGTGCCGGCTTTCTCTAGTTGTGGTGAGCGGGGGCTACTCTTCATTGTGGTGTGCAGGCTTCTCATTGCGGTGGCTTCTCTTGTTGTGGAGCATGGGCTCTAGGCGTGCGGGCTTCAGTAGTTGTGGCACATGGGCTTATTTGCTCCATGGCATGTGGGATCTTCCTGGGTCAGGGCTCGAACCTGTGTCCCCTGCATTGACTGGCGGATTCTTAACCACTACACCACGAGAGAAGTCCCAGTCCTTGTATTTTGATCTTCCATAGCATTTCAAAATCAGTTTGAGGCCCAAAATTTTTTTAAAGTGACATTTTGTTGTAATTATTATAAAACTATAGAATGATTTGGATGAAGTTGATATCTTTATAATATTGAGGCTTCTGGTTCCTGAATATGTTATATCTTTTCATTTGTTTAGTTCTTCTTGGATGTCTGTCAATAATGTTTTATTATTTTCTTCCATAGAGGTTTTTTAAATCATTTGTTTAATTTATTCCTTGAGACTTGATATTTGGGGAAACTAAATGCTGTGTATTACAGCACAATTTCTAATTGTGCTGTAATATATAGATAATTGATTTTTGTTCTCTTGGTGTCCTGCTACTTTGCTTGGTATTCAGTTACTTTTTATTAACTTCTAATAATTTATCAGACTATTCTTTCGGATTTTCTATATACACAATCATATCAGCTGTGAATAATGGCAATTTTTCTCCTTCCCCTCCCTTCCTATTTCTTTTTGTTCTCTTAGTCTGCTGACCAGGACTTACACCATAATGTCAAATAGAGGTGGTGATAGTGGGCATCTTTTCCTTTTTCCTACTCACAAGGGAAAGCTTTCAGTGTTTCTTTCTAAGAACATTATTTTTTCTCTGGCTTTTTGGTAGATATTCTCTCAGGTAGCGGAAGTTCTTTTCTATTCCATGTTTGTCAAGAATATGCATTTTTAATCACAAAAGAATGTTGAATTTATTTGGACTCTTAATCTGCATTTTTTTAAAATTATTTTTCTCCTTTAGTTGGTTAATATGATGAATGGCATTCATGGATTCTCTGCCTCATTTAAGCATTTTGAGGCTATAAAAAATGTCTAAACAGTACTTCTGCTGTACATGACATTGACACTGTAGCATTTTGGGGACCCAATTTCATGTGGGAGCTCCATTTAGCCATCTAAATGGAGGTTTACAGACCCTAGGGTTCAACATATGTCCCTAGGCTGAAATACCCCGAGTGTTTGCTTACCTCTCTACCCTAGTCTTTTTTTTTTTGCCTTGAAATATTCCTTAGTGTATTGCCAGCTCATCATGCATTTATAAAGATGTTTTTAAAATATTTTATCTAGTGTGTTCAGGTGTTTCCAACAGCCTGGTTCATCAGGGTATCTATCACACATACTGTTGGAAACAGAAGTCTAATATATTATTTATTTAAAAAAATTTTATTTTGAAGTAAATATGGCATACCGTCAACTTGTATTAAATCTGAGTGAAGTGTACATTGGTGTTTGTTATATTTTTCCTGTAATTTTTATATTTTTTAACAATAAAAGCCCAGTTGTTTTGTGTTTTTTAAAAGGTATTCTGCTTACCAGGGAAAGCATTTAGCCCATATTAAAATCCTTGACTTTTCTTCCCTTTAGGTTACTCTCATTTCCCTTCTATATCAAAGTCATTTTCCCTGGGCCACTTCTGAAGGGGGTGTTTCACCCCTTTGATTACATGTTTGTTGGTGGGAAACCCCAGAGCGATAAGCAGAAGCCTAGGGGCATTTCTGCTGCTTTTCTCTATAGAGTGGTGACTGTTAAATCTTCTTACTAACTTTATATCATTTTTTAAATTTCTTTGTGAAAGTCATCTCCTTCACCTCTTTTTTGGGACAGGGGAGTGGGGTAGGAGGGCTGTTCTCTAAAACTTTAAATCAGAGATGAATCTCGCTCTAACCAAACCAAAAGCAGCAGATGCTGGGCTAAAGGTATAAGTAGGGGGTTAAAAAGCTATAAGTTACTGAATTTATACTCTGCCCCAAGCTAGTTCTCAATTATGAATGCAGCATCCCACCCTTTACTCCCTCATTTCTGCTTTCAAATACAGGTTGAAGGCATTACATTGTACAGGACAGAACTACATTTTGCATCAGCAGGACATGCCCAGAGAGGATGCCATCTTTTAAATGACTGACTATGAGGGAAAAGACCCACATGATGGGATTTTAGGGGCTGAACTTTGTGCAGCTAGGCACTCTTAAAAGGAACTTTGCAGTTCAGAGATGTTTTAGGGTTAGAATTACAACCAGACCAGAACAAACATAAAATCTGATTCAATCTAAAATTTAAAATATATTTCCACAATTACTTTTGAAATATATATTTATCATCTATATCCATAACTCTATATGTGTTAAAATAATGAATAGATAGACATTTTGTTTCTAACTACATATACTGAACTAAAAGCCTTTTTGGGGGAAACTTCTAGAACCATTGATATGAGATTCTTCAGAATACTGTATATCTACTATATTCAGGATTCTATGTATATCTATTTTGGTTCCATTTTTTTGGGAGGACCTTTGACAATTATAGCAAATTCATGAAAATTCAGATACAGTTGTATTTCTCCAGTATAATTTGAGCATCCTCCTGCATTTTAAGGTCTCGAGATCAAAAGGTTAATTTTCTATTTCAACCATAAATTCAATATTTTTAAACATACGTAAATGAAAATAATAACAAGACTAAAAGACAGTGAAGTTAGGCAGATGTGGCATCACATGTTTGACAGCAGGAGATATTTTCCAATTTATGTTCTTCCAATAAAAGATTTCAATTTAACTTTTTAATGTCCTAGGGAGTATAATAACTATTTCTGATTTTTAATGCATTTTCATCTTTTGGTCTTTTATTGTTCCATAAAATTCATTCACTCCCTTGCTGTTACAGTTTTTTCAAAGCAAATCCCAGATAAAGTACAGGTCTGCATTTCTGTGACAGTTAGAAAGCAGAGCTCACCAAAGCATGCACTGTAAGTTTTCAGTAAAATACAGGCCAGGATCATGTAAGTGCCAATCTTTATTTCTTACTTTCTGTGTCTAGATTCCTCTTGAGTAGCCCAAGGAAAATATGTTTAAAAATATTGAATATATAGTTGAAAAAGAAAACTAACCTCTTGATCTCTTGAGTCCTTAAAATGCAGGAGGACTCTCAAATTATACTGGATACTGGAAAAATACAACTGTATATGAATTTTTATGAAGGAATGAAAACAGCCTCCATGAGATAATCTAAAGTGATCAGTGGAAAGGAAAGAGGATAAACTAGTAACTATTAGTGAGGGCCATCAATCCATTTCTTCTTTTTTCATAAGAACTCCAAGAGAGTATTATTCTTTCTAAATCTGTGGTCAATTATTTCAAGACTAGTTTAACCTAAAGGATTAAAAACCTATTAATATCCAACTAACTGGCAAGAAACTTCAGCCTTACATTATTAATACTGCACTCCCTTTAAACACAGGTTACATGAACAAGTTCTTTGAAGGTTCTCTTAATTTCTGTGCCATTTCTGATTTGATGAAATTCAAATCCGTCTTGCTTTTGAGTCACTTCTCAAGCTTTATACAGTTCTCTGCACAATTTGATGGAGTCATTTTTGTTTCCATCTAGGATTGAGGTAATGTTTTAAAAATTATTATTTTTTGTGTGATGGCATATCTTCTGTGACACACTGGTAACTCCTTTTTTTTCTTCCTTTGTTCTTTCCTCCTTTTTTTTTGAGAAATTTTGACATAAATTCACTCAATTAAAATAACATTCCAATCTTAACTGACTTATTTAGCAGAAACAACAAAATAATGTGCCATTATGTAGGCTGACTAACTTGAGATTGTTCCAATTAAGAATAAAATGTGTAAAAAAAACCAAAACAAACAAAAAAGCAAATGCATTCCTGAGTTTTTGTATTACTAATCATTGAGTGGTAGGTTTTTTTTTTCCCACTGGCTGTGCCATTGCCCTACACACACCCGACATTCCATATAATATTCTTTTAATAGAAAGTGCAAGTTCTATAAACGAAATGAAAATGGACAGAGAACCAGGGAAGGCATAGAAGATGCATTCTATAACATATCAAGATACAAATATCAACACCTTGTTTTTCCCACTTAAATATTAAAAACAATATGTAAGATCACTAGCAACAGCTTTTTTTCTTACATTTTTTCCAGTTCTCTTGACATACATGATAATACTGAGAAGCAATTTTCAATGTACTAAAGTTTTTTGATTCCCCCCAACCACCACCACAATCCAGCTAAAGAAATACTAGGCAAAAGTGTGAGAATAAACATAAAACACTTTTAAGTGGGTGGAAGTGAGTATAATGTGAGATTTTGGTTTTAAGGAATAACGGTTACTTGTTCATGAATCTTATTTCATTTACCACCCTCAACTCTGCATCCCTGTATTTCCCTCATCAAATCCCTCTTTATACTCCTAACGTTTTGTATAAGCCTGCAGATTCTCCTATCCCAGTGCCATCCTTGTTTCATTCTCTTTTTAGGGCCAAACCTCCATGTGTACTGAGTGAAGGACTCACACTTTTAGGAGATAGCGTCTTGGCTTTGCTACTAATTAACTGATAACTTTGAAGAAGACACCTTGCTAGAATCTAGTTACCTAAATTATAATTGATCATGGTTTCTTAATTGACCTATGGTCCAGTTCTCTAAGGTTCTGTAATTCATTTTACTTGACTTTGTGTTCTTTGTAGTCCATACTTCATTATCCTCAAATTTCATTCTTTCTTAAAAATCCAGGTGTTCAGCTATGCAGGCAAAATAGAAGTATTTTAGGCAAGTCATGAAGGAAACAACTTCGCTAAGGAATGTTGTAAGAGCAGTTGTGATAAAGAAGTTTTAGCATGTTGTCTGAACCTGCTTGCCCTTTCCTTGCCCCGCTCAGAAATTATGCCTTTCACATATATACATTTTTTCAGCAAACATGATGGAGCACCCTCCAAAGATCAGGCATTGTCAGGCTCTTGGGATCCAGATATGAACCAGACAGAGTCAGGAATATCAGTCTGGGGGAGGCACGGGCAAGCTATCTGGCATTTTCTCTAACTGAACAATGCACAGACTGTTATGGGCACACATAGGAGACTCAGAGAGATCAGGATACCCACAGCCTGGAGAAACCACTCTTCAGTCTTCCCTCTTCCTCTCCTTATATTTTCTCGGTCCATCCATATCCTTCTCAATCCCTCATTGTAGCCTAGTGCTCCCAAATGGGCTCTGGAGTCAAGCTCCCTGCAATGGATTATCAGCTCCTTTTACTAGTTACTTTGTAGCCCTGGGAAGTCATGTAACCTCATTGTCACTTTTCTCATCTGTAAAATGGGCATAATAATAATAGTGCCTATGTCATAGGATTATTAGAACCAGGTGAGATAATATAAGGTTTAGGATAGTTCTTGGCATATAATAAGTACTAACAAAATAACTTTTATATAATTGCCTCCATGTTTGTCCCTCTAGTTTTGTAAGAGGACATTGGCTCAGTCTGTAAACTTTTAGATGTTTCTCTTCAAAATACTAACCCTTCTCACAAACCACTTTTTGGCTATAAACTCCATGACAGCTGGTATCTTCAGATTTTAAAATTATATTTTTAAATCCTAACACAGTTTGAGCACAAATAACTATTAGAGGAAAAAAAGAAGGAAGGATTTAATTTGAGTTATCAAAAACAATAACAGTAATGTCAACTTCTTGTCAGTAAACAGATAGAAATCCTTGTATTTATAAAAACAGGCTATAGATAAAGAAATAATACCACTCATTAGCTAAAATCAAGGCAATATTATTTTTCCTCAGCATTTCCATCCTCCCGGAGCCCACCTGGATGAAAGATCCCCAACTACTAGAGAATGTGTGAACAGAATGCAACAAATAGGGAGTTTATTGAACTTCATTTAAAAACACATACCAAGAAGTATCATATTTGTGTCCTTTGGTGGGATCTTTCTCAAGGAGTGGTGATTGGTAATACAGAGTAGCCAGAAAGTGGTGAGAGGGAGACTTCACATTTTACTTAATTTGCTGCTATTTTGTTGCCATATTATTCAGCCAGCATGTACTATTGGATTGGCCAAAAAGTTCCTTCAGGTTTTTCCGTAAGATGTTAGGGAAAAACCCGAACGAACTTTTTGGCCAACCCAATATTTCTGGAATTAAACTATGATTGGAAAAAAGTTCTACCATTAGAAATATGGTTTTGCTTGAATCCCCGTTACATTTTTTTCAAATAATAGTTTTAGGACCTGACCTTTTCTTCCTTATTTACTATTTCACCTGACTTTCATAAGCAAGTTCTTTTATTTTTTTTCCGGTATGCGGGCCTCTCACTGTTGTGGCCTCTCCCATTGCGGAGCACAGGCTCCGGACGCACAGACTCAGTGGCCATGGCTCACGGGCCCAGCCGCTCCGCGGCATGTGGGATCTTCCCGGACCGGGGCACGAACCCATGTCCCTTGTATCGGCAGGCGGACTCTCAACCGCTGTGCCACCAGGGAAGCCCAATAAGCAAGTTCTTTATAAAGTTTTGCCTGACTTACTTTCTACATCTTAAAACTTTCCTTTTCATTAATACTTATACCCTTAAGAAATTCCATATAATGGCAATATGTGTTTTACACAGTGTGACAGTATCACTTATGGACAAGTGAAGGGGGATCCCATCTCTTAGAAATATCAGGGCTCCCTTCAGAAATTACTTCTCACCCCACCCACAATGAAGGCCTCGAAATCAATGTGTTTGAGTGTTTGCAAACCGTTCTACAAAGAACAGGGTTAAGGAGGCAGAGAAATGTAATTTTTACTGACAAGGAACATCTAATGCTTGTTATAATTTCCACTTGTATTTGCTTGAGACCTTTGAGGCACCATTGGTTCACTGCACTGCTTTTCCTTTTTTTCTTTTTTTAAACATCTTTATTGGAGTATAATTGCTTTACAATGGTGTGTTAGTTTCTGCTTTATAACAAAGTGAATCAGTTATATATATATCCCCATATCTCTTCCCTCTTGCATCTCCCTCCCTTCCACCCTCCCCATCCCACTCCTCTAGGTGGTCACAAAGCACTGCACTGCTCTGCTTTTTCTGTTTCTTCCACTCTTAGAGATTGTCCCCAGAGTGTTAGTTCTTTTGAACTAACATTCTTTTGAATGTGAGTGTGACTTCTGGTAGACAGATTTCCAACATTTATAATATTCATAAGCTGGTAAAAATATGGTTCTGGCCAGAATTCAAGTGAGTCTGAAATGAGGAAAGTCTGAGATGATCCCTGAGTCACCAACAATGGTAAGAACAATACTGAATATATTAAAAGGTTATTGTGACACTGCCTGACTTGCCTAATCATCTAAAAGTAGATCAGCAAACTTTTTCTTCAAAGCCCAGATAAACATTTTCAGCTCTGTGGGCCATACAGTCTCCATTGTAACTTTCAGTTTGGCCATTGTAGCACCAAAGCAGCCACAGTCCATTCATAAATGAACAGGTATGGCTGTGTCCCAGTACAGCTTTATAAGAACCTGACATGTAAAATATTCTAGACAAAAGGACACAGTTCAAGTCATGATTATAAGTACATCAGGATCAGGTAGACTAAGAGGAGTACCCTGGGAACATACCATAATCACAGATTTTTTAAAATAAATAAATTTATTTATTTATTTTTGGCTGCATTGGGTCTTTGTTGCTGTGCACAGGCTTTCTCTAGTTGCGGCAAGTGGAGGCTACTCTTCATTGCAGTGCGTGGTTTTCTCATTGCAGTGGCTTCTCTTGTTGTGGAGCACAGGCTCTAGGCATGCAGGCCTCAGTAGTTGTGGCTCGCAGTCTGTAGAGCACAGGCTCAGTAGTTGTGGTGCATGGGCTTAGTTGCTCCATGGCTTGTGGGATCTTCCAGGACCAGGGCCCGAATCCATGTCCCCTGCATTGGCAGGTGGATTCTTAACCACTGTGCCACCAGGGAAGTCCCCAGCTTTTTTTTTCGTTTCCCAAAATATCCACTTAACCCAGGACATGAAGAATTTACAGAAGCCAATGGGGGACCTCAAGTAACCCAGATAAGCCCATACCCTTCCTTCCCCCCACACTTCTGCCATTGATGTAAAACTAGTGGTGTAAAGAATGGTGTAAATTTTTAAACTGAATTCTGTTCCCCATTATCCATTAAGTCTTGCAACCAAAGTTATTAACCTGGCTTTAGGGACAAACTTTAGAGTACTCACAGAATGCAGCAAAAATGTGTGCTCCAGAAAGAAAAAGCCGAACTTGCTGACTGTGTTGCTGAAACAAGCCTCTGACTTCTAGACACTTTTAGCCTTCATCCCTCTGTTCAGTCCCTTTCTGACACATTTATTAACCCCAAATCTTACACACTTCCTATGCTTGATTCAAGAATGAAAATCTGTTCTGTCAGTGTTGGACAGTTCTTTCAGCTCTGTTATGGGTAGCAAGTGGGAGCGTGCATTTAATTTTAGAATACCAACTGCCCAGAGCAAAATGTGACATGATTAGTTTGTGTTCATTAAGTGTTGGTGGATGGATCTGCGTTTGCTTGGGTTTGCCAAACAGCCCGAAGTAAAATTCCACAAAGAGCTTTTTCCTGTACGTTTGTACATTTAGGGAGACATCGAGGCCTTATTTTCAGAATTTATTTTTCATGCTACATAGTTCCGGGCTGGATGGATCAGCTGGTGTTAATGAGTCTGTGGGTGTCTTGCCAGAAATCTACATTCGCTTTTCTTGCCCTTCCAACTATTTTGCTTCTCAAAAATATGTGTCAGTGGTCAGGAGGAGGACTGGAAAAGCAGACTTGGATGATTCCACAAAAAGTTCCTTTTTTTTCCTTCAATTATGAAATAATTTCCTTTCCTCTTCTTTTTTCTGACCTGGGGCCCTGAGGCTGCAGTAATTCTCCCTGTCTTCCCACCTCCCGACATATACTTTGGCGCATATCACCAAGCTAATCCTTTTCAAGTGCAGCTTTGCTTCTCTTGGAAACAGGCCTATTAAAAGCGACCAAATGTGGATTTTTTTTTTTTTTTTTTTTTTTTTTTTTTTTTGCGGTACGCGGGCCTCTCACTGCTGTGGCCTCTCCCGTTGTGGAGCACAGGCTCTGGACGCGCAGGCTCAGCGGCCATGGCTCACGGGCCCAGCCGCTCTGCGGCATGTGGGATCTTCCCGGACCGGGTCACGAACCCGCGTCCCCTGAATCGGCAGGAGGACTCTCAACCATTGCGCCACCAGGGAAGCCCGGATTTCTTATTTGACTTGTTACCATTTGCAATACCCAACCTTGTTCCCTCCCATCAGTGCAAAACTGGTTGAGAGAGTAGACTTTGAACATCGCCTCTTTTTCTAGTCACCTCTCTCTGTAACTCTTCAGTGTTCTCCTCATTTTATGAAATTCCTCATACTTGCTTGCCTAGCTTGGGGATGTTTTATTGCTACCTGGACTTTGAGCCTTTTCTGAATCACCTGGCATGTGCTTAAAGACCTGCCCCCCGCCCCCCTTCAGAATGTACTTTTTCAGATATTCCCTTACTCTTTTAAAAGCAATATTGAATACCAGCCAAATCCTAGATAATGAGATGGGGAGATACAATTAATAGTAATAATTTTAAAAATGATAATAGTAATAATTAACTCTTATGGGTCAGGGCTATTCTAACTGTTTTGGATAAATTATTTAATTCTCAACATACTATGTGGTTATTACTAGTATTCTTTCTCCTGTTTAATAAGGAAACTGAGGATTCAGAAAAATTAAATTCTCCAAGGTAACATTTATTTTTAGAGCTACAAATAAGATACAGTCCTTGTTCCTTAAAAATTTCATAGTCCAGAAGGAGAGTGAAGTCAGGCATGCTTAAAAATACTTTTAATGTGAAGCACAGTGCTGTAAATGCTATCCAACGGTTCAAGAAAGGTGGTTGGGAGGTTGTTAAGAATTCACTGGAACTGAGGGAATCAGGTAAGTCTTTAAGGACTTAAAGGTGGTATTTGCACTATCTCTTGAAGAGGTAGAACTCTTCAAGGTATTAGGGGATATTCCTAGACTGAAGGTATAGTATAAGCAAAGACTATAGGCATGAACTTGTATCTGAGAAAAATGGAATTTGGTGTGCTTTGAGTACCGGGTATATGTAGAGAGACAGTGAGAAATGTGGTTTCGGGCCTCAAATCTAAAGATTTTGGACTTCAGTGTGTATTATAAATGGAGAGTCCTTGAAAAGTTTTAGAAGGGTGAATGATCAATCTGTATATCAGTAAACTAGCTCTGGATGCAGCGTGAAGGAGACTGTACTACTTTTTAAATTCTGCTCTTGATGTTGTCAACTGAAAAAAAATGCACAACCTAAAAGTTGAGAGTTGTTTTATTTGGCGGACTTTCTCAGTAATTCAAGCCCAGGACACAGCATCTCAGATAACGTTGAAAAAACTGTTCCAAAGAAGCAAGGGGGGCAGCCAGAATATATAGGAGGTTTTGCAACAAAAGATAAGGTAGTTGGAACATCAAAAGGTTACAATAAATTAAAGAAAACCGGATATCTCAAGTTAAGGAATTTAGTGCTTTTCTGTGTATGGGAAGATGCAAGAGTCTGGGCTCATTGAAATTATTCCTTTGATATGTACCTCAGCTATCAGGGGCCAGTATCCTGTGTTTTCTCATCCTGAGTTTCCTCAGGGTGTACTGTGGAGGATGGCTGCAGCAGCTGACTGCTAGATGGACTTGGCAGTGGGGAGCCTGTTTGTCTCCATCCTGAGCTCCCTCAGGGCTCACCATCCTGGCAGTGGTAATGTGATGGCTTGATGGTTGCAACATCCTTTGTTTACTGATATGGCAGGCAATGCTTTAGTTCTCAATATCACTTAGTTTTCTTTTTCTTCTTTACTCTCCACTGTGGGTATCTTGCAAGGCTCTCCCTTCTTAATTTTGTACATTCTATTTTTAGAGCTCATCCGTTTTCCTGGACTCAGCTGCCCTTGTCATGTGGCTGATTGGCAAATTTGCATCTTTTTCCTTACATGTTCTCTATCTTCTGAGGAAGAGAGAAATCCAGATAGAATGTTCTGAAATGCTAAGTTAACTTGGTGGTGACAGTGGGGAGGAAAGAAGAAAGGACAGGATTGGAATATAGTGGGTCTAGTGTCAAGAAGAAGAACCATTTCATGGAAGACTCTGAAGTCTTTAATTTAGAAAAGTGAAGGAACAGCTGACAAAATGTCATCAGAGAAAGAGCTGGTTGATGGAGGAAAGTGTTGTCTCTTTCAGGGTCTGTGGAGCGTGGAAAGCATGTAGTCATTCAACATATATTTCTTAAACCCTACAGGGTTTATGTGCCAGACATCTTACCAGCCTTTGACAATCCAAGATTTAAAAAAAAAAGAGAGACGAAGTTCCTGCTTTCATAGTGCTTACATTCTGGTGGGAAGAGATGGAAAGTAAGCAAATAAGCATACCTATAATCTAAGTACTACAGAGTGAAAATCAAAAACACAAACAAAAGAAAAAACAAAACAAAAACAGATTAAAATACAGAATGAAGTGATAAAGAGGAGAATGAAAAGGAGGAGGATACATGAGTTGGAGCAGTCAGTTCTTCCTAAAAGGGTGATATGTGAGCAAAGATCTGAATTAAGTGCCAGGGCTAGTCAGGTGAAAAATTCTGGGGATAAAACATTCCAGGCAAAGGGAAGTGTAAGTGCCCCAAGAGAGGAAGGAGCTTTGTTTTGTGACTGGAGAGGAGACAGCAAGGCTGGGAATTGACAAGCAATAAAAATGGAGAAAAAAGCATGCTGAGTGCTTTGGTTTTCATTCTCATGTGGTGGAGAAAACAATGGAAAGATTTGAGCAGGGAAATGCAGTGCTTTGGTTTGAACTGTAACTGTTCTCTCTGATTGCATTGTGAAGGTTTGTGTGTATATAGGACTATGGGAAACGAGGTATAAAGAATATGAGATTAATGCAGAAGTCGAGCTGGACATGATGGTGGCTTGAAGAGGTGGGTTATGATGAGAAGTGGTTGGATTGATGTTTTAAAAGTGGCAAAGTGGGTTTTTTTTTGGTTTTTTAGTTTAGTTTGTTTTGCTTTTTTTGTTTTTTGTTTTTTTTGGTAAGTCTTGCTAATGCCAGGGAAAGAGGTACCAGGGAAAGAGGAGTTGGGGATAATTCTAAGCTTTGAGGTCTGAGGTAGTGGTAGGTACCATTTCTTAGGAGTGGAAGATAGGGGCAAAATAGTTAGATGAGGTATAAACCTTGACTTTAGATATGATAATTACAAAATGCCTATTAATCATCGAAGTGGTGCTGTTGCTTAGGCCATTGAATGTGAGCCTGGAGCTCAGGGCTGCAGAGGAGTGGAGGTATAAATGTGGGTTTTGATGACACCTAACTAAGATGTCTCCTGGGATGCTGGACAAAGGATAGTGGCACAATTTCAGAAATTTTTACAATTGGCCTGTTGTAATTTATCTGTTTCTATAATTGCAAGAAATCATAACTTCTCAGTTGTATCATGATTTTAGCGTGTTTTTAAATATTAGCATCAGGAAGCCTAAGAAACTATCTTTTGGCAACTCAGTATACTACAATTGCACTTGAATGCTGTTTCCTGGGCAAGAGTCCATTTACTTCTAATGTTCTCCCATGGGCATCGATTTGCTTAATTGAAAAGTATTTTTTTAGTCATCCACATTTGGTGTTTCAAGTTCAGTAGCAACTGGATGTAACCTATAACATGTTTTTTTTTAAAGAGTTAGCATTTTCTAAGGTGAAATTAATATATCATGAACTCCAGAGACCTATTAACAGCTCACAGAAGGTGGTGAGGGGTCAGATTTTGCTGTTCTTACTCATTTCATGTTTTGAAAAATTTTTTAAACTGAAATCATGTACCTTTAACATTTCAGCATATTCATGGAAAGCATGACTATTTATAAGATGAATTTAGAGTTTGTGGAATAGATTTTTCTTTATAGTGATATGTCAGTCTTTCATATAACAAGATACAGATGTTTCCCGTTCTACACCAACAATGCAGAAAGAATTATATTTTAAAAGAAAACTGACTGTACAGCCTCTTCTGATATATTAGACCTATAGCCCAAAAAATCCTAGGGCCTTTGAATTTTGTGACACATACCCTACTTTCTTTCATATTCTCCTGGGAATGGGGTGGTTAGTGTCCTTATTTATGATTTTGTGTTTAGCACTGTTACAGAAAAATTGTATCAGACAGAGTTAAACTGGCTGAGCAGATTTTGCTCAAGACTGTTGCAGTAGGGGAGAGAGATTGAATTTAACCCCTCTGAAAGAAAGGCAGGAGAGTTTCTAAGTGCTGAGTAAGTGCTGAGGTGAGCTGGTGGGGAAATACTGGAGGGCATTGGTAGGTGGGTTGGTCAATGTGATTAGGTCACCTGTATTTGCTAATTGGTACTAATTGAAGTTAGGCTCCTACCCTCCCACAGAGACTGGGAGACAGGGGTGCTATGTTTTTTGTTGGTTACATTTCAAAGGAATATCTCCCAGGTCTTTGAGAAAGACATTCCTGAGCTGCAAAACTGGCAAGAAGCTGAGAGAAGATTTCCATCTCATAGGGGCAGAGAAAGAATTCAGTTGCAAATTTTCTAAAGTAAATGCTCTAAGGAAAAGGAGGTTGTATCCTATCATCTTGAAGAAGCTTGACTAGTTTAGTCAAGCTGAGAGAAATGTTAAGGCCGACTTGGTCAGCATCTTACACATGCTATACCCATGAGGTACAGAATTCTCAGTCATTTATAAAGAAGGCAAATTCAAACACCACAGAATCATTTAATTTTGGAGACAGAAACAGGAAGAGCTATTGTAGCTAATACTCTTAGCCATATAATTTATCAAAATGGGTTTATCTTCCTCATCTTCCTCACATTGCTTAAAGTCATTTGTTGGAGTTGGAATTCTTCTTGCCCAGGACTGACAGCCTTCAGGTTTGAAGAGCATTCTAGGCCCCAGAGAGTCTAGCAAGATAAAATCCTCTGAGCTGGATGGCCTCAGGCAGTGATTGGGCTCTGAATTCCTGTGACTCACATTTCAGAGACTCCAGAGTTCAGAGATGACCCAAAAAGGCAAACAATGGAGACAGAAGGAAAGTCAGAAATTAAGAAAAAAATCTTATACTGTATTTGCTAGCAGAAATTATTTTACTATATTGTATTTATTAGCAGATTGCGTGACTTGACTTCTCTTTGCCTTAGCTTCTGAACTTTATTTCTTTACCTTTTATAAAATTAGAATAATAATATTGATAATAATAAAATTTACTTTTTAGAGTTATTATAAGGATAAATGCAATCATACATATATGAAATGGATTACCTGACTTAGAGTAAAAGCCCCCAGACTGTTTTCTGTTGTTATTATTTCTTGGTGTTTCACATGTATCTCTCCATTAGACTTAATTTCCCTTAAAATCAGAGATGGAATCAGTTTTTTTTTGAATTTTTGAATTTTATTTTATTTATTTTTTTATACAGCAGGTTCTTGTTAGTCATCCATTTTATACACATCAGTGTATACATGTCAATCCCAATCTCCCAATTCATCACACCACCACCCGCCTCCCACCCCGCTGCTTTCCCCCCTTGGTGTCCATACGTTTGTTCTCTACATCTGTGTCTCAATTTCTGCCCTGCAAACCGGTTCATCTGTACCATTTCTCTAGGTTCCACATATATGCGTTAATATACGATATTTGTTTTTCTCTTTCTGACTTTTTCATCTTTGTATCTCTAGTGGTCAGTAGGGTGCCTCATAAGGATTTGTTAACTGAATGACCAAATGAGCATGTGGGTAACACTACTAGCACTTCTCAGAACATGTCTTATAGGCTAGCAGTCCTCAAATCAGGCTGTTTATCAGGATCATATAAAGATTCCCAACTGGCCAGATCCAAAGTGTGTGGAGAGGAACAAGTTATTCATGTTACAGAAAAAAGGTTTAAAGCGAGGAAGGGTAGCACTCAGGCTTGAGAATTATAAAAGTGGCTTTGTATGATACATTATTTTAGACTTTATTCTCTGGGTGATGGAGCTACAGATGGATTTTTTTTTTTTTTTCTTTTTGCGGTATGCGGGCCTCTCACTGTTGTGGCCTCTCCCGTTGCGGAGCACAGGCTCCGGATGCGCAGGCCCAGCGGCCATGGCTCACGGGCCCAGCCGCTCCGCGGCATATGGGATCCTCCCAGACCGGGGCACGAACCCGTATCCCCTGCATCGGCAGGCGGACTCTCAACCACTGCGCCACCAGGGAGGCCCAACAGATGGATTTTAATATGGGGAATTAGGCTCATGGGGTATGAGGCAGAGTCTAGGGTCACTTCTGTTACTGAACTCAGGCTCAGCTGCTCACTGCTCCAAAGCCAATAATTCAAGAGGCAAGCGTCAATAGAAAGGAAAGGTGCTTTAACCAGAAAAGCTGGCAATCTGGAGAGAAGGTGGACTCATGTCCAGAGACCAACTCCGAAGATTCTGATCAGCCATGACAGTTTTTAAAGGAAAAAAGGGGGGAAGAATCTCCGTGAATGATCGAGGCAGGAGTTTAGGGGTTCTGCATCATTCTCCATTGTGTGCAGGCTGGCTGGATCTCTATTCAGATGTTATCTTGCCCACATGATCTGTCTGCAGTATTGCTAAGGAGGCTGTTTGGGGGTAGAGAGCTAGTCACCCTTTAACTACTTAATTCTTCATTCTTCTTTTTATCTAGGAAAAGAATCGACAGGTTAATTAGGTTCTTTCAAAGTTAGAGGGGAACAGAAATGAGGAAACAAGAAAGGGGCAAAAGAGCTGCTTTCAATCCCCCACTGTCAAACATCATTCCATTTCTATGTGATTAGGGGCAAAGGTCCATCTTCTATAACTTCTTCATGCTGACATAGGGCACCATATTCTCAGAGTAGAAGATGTCAATGTGGGTCTGTAACATCACTTTGCTGACAATTTTAGTTGCCCACTTACATATTCAGTCAGAACAAGCTACAATTATTTTGATGCCTACAAAGATATAGATTATTATGAGTAAGAACGTTAATCCCAATCTCTTGAGGCCAGTTCTTGGAATTGTGCTAGCCATAGATTCAGTATTGCTCAAGATGGAACAACTTATGTCATGTCCTCTGGTGGCAGTTATAGTATCTGTAAAACAACTCAGGAATGTGCATCAGACACTGAGCCTATGACTCTATTGTCCTAATCATTAGCTGCTCAAGTCTGCTCTTTTGTGACTCTTGGAGGCCTGGGAGACTTCAGCTTTTCTACAAAATACAGGCAGGGGCCATAGGGGGTTTTGTACTTGGGGCAGAGTGTGCTGCAGGATTCTTCTCAGTTCTACATCTAGGTATCTGGCTTGGTGCCAGGCACATGCTAGCTTCTCAGAAGATACTTTTGAATAAATGGAATAGGACTTAATCATTAAAAAGAGTGAGAAATAAGGTAAATCTCCATGAGCTGATATGGAAAGATGTCCAAGATCACTCTTAAGTGAAAAGAGCAATATTAGACTAGTATGTATAGCATACTTCCATTTGTGTTTTATAAAAATACAGGTCTGTGTGTGTGTGACGGGGCATGGGTGGTAGATGCTGGGCAGGTAGATGTATAAAGATCTAAAAATTTTTTAAAGAAACTTTTTAATACACTCTTTAGTAAATTGTAGTTTCCTCTTGGGAATGGAATCAGAGAGTTGGGGCATTTATACTGTTTCATATAATCCTCATTATTTGAATTTCTTATTAAATTGTATGCATTACTTTTGTGAAGATGATGACGATGATGATAGGATAAAAATACTCCCTAGGTAATTCAAATGTGTATCTAGATTTGAGATATTCTAAAGTCTAGCCCACTTAATTATGACATTCTGATTATGACAGTATTGGAGCCAAGAGTAAGAGAGGGTGGGAAAGTGATGTAGCGTGTTCTTATTGCCCATACCCATGTTGCTACTTATAATCTCCATTTTATTTATAGTTAGTACTTCAGTAAATATAACATCATATAACTTAATTATGGTATGAATTCAATTAATTGTATACTCTATTTTTGATCAATGAAAAATATATTTCAAATATATACAATCTCAGTTTTGCAGATTTGGTACCCTAACTTCTGATGAAAAAGTATACTATTTAACATTAAATTTTAACATAAGAAAATTGTTATGTGCCAAACCTAGTCTCAACATGGTTTTATACTATTATATAGTCATCTTTATTGTTCTTTAAATATATCAAGTGTTCAGGCTGTGGTTCCCAGTAAAGATGGGAACAGACAGATTCAATCAGGTAATGTCTAGAGAAATAGTGAGAAAGCAGCAGATTCTAATGAATTGTTTATTCTATATATTTGTTACATGCCTTAGTGCCAGGCTCTGTGCTACCTAACAGCCATAAGGATAAAGGCACAGTCCCTGCTCTAAATAACTCAGTCTAGAAAGGAAAACATGTAAACAAGTCATAGGGTTATAAAGAACAAAAATGCTACGCAAGCACAGAGGAAGAGAGAGTTGCCTTGAACACTGTGGAACACAATAGGATTTCATAAAACAAACTCAATTAAGGAAGGACATTCCACAGAGATGAAAAAGTATATACAAACTCAGCAGTATAAAGATAAAATGTGGCATATTTTGGAATTCACAAGCAGTTTAATGTGGCTGCTGCTCAGGGTGTTGGTTGGGGAAGAACAGGAGATGAAGTAAGTCCAGGGGCCAAGATTTTAAAAATGTGTACCAGTGTACCAGTTCAAGAATTTTTATTTTCTCTGTCAGCAGTTGGTAGCTATCAGATAATTTTAACAAAAATATGTATACACATGTATACATATATGTGTGTATGTATGTGTGTGTATGTGTGAGAAAGATTGCTTCTGCCGTGTGGGTGATAGATTCAAGGGGGAAGATTGGATGGACCAATGAGCTAGTTGTATACCTGACCCAGGCCCTGAGTCAGTGACTGTGGAGCAAAGGAAGAGGAGACACGTTAGGAGATACTCAAGAGGATGAATTGGCAGGATTTGGTACCTGATCAAACATGAGGAAAGAGAGTCAAAGTTGACTCAGGTATCTGATGCAGTGACTGGATGGATATAAATTGTGAAGTCATGGGAGGAGAGCTGAAAATATTAGGTAAGGTTTCCTTGGCATGTGGGTAGAGATTAGGAAATAGAAGCAATGGGAAGAATTGGTTAATATGAGTCAAGGATAGGGAAAGAAGTTGCTAAAGCAAGCTTTAATAGTTCTTGGAAATGTTTTCTGTCTGAAGAAGTCATGGATATAGGTTGTTGGAACTTACTGATTATCTCTTAGGATAAACTCATTAGAATGACACAGCTGTCTCCATCAGGTTTTGTTTGTTTGTTTGTTTCTGGAAATGGGTCATTTTGTACAAGATTCAGATACCTTAGAGTTTAACTGGAATCACACGAGGGTACAATTAGTAATTCAGTAATAGCAGGGATTGGAATGGCATCATTATTGAGAAACCCATCAAGTTAATTTGGAAGATATTCAGTGTAATGTGATGGATTGATTATGCATGGTTACTGTTGCTACTTCTTGAAATCCCATTAAACAACAGAAAAGCTGTTTTCACTAGAGAATGGGAAAGAAGACTATAGTAACAAAATTTTGGAAGCTCAAAAAGATGAATGACTAGTAACAGAAAAGTGAAAAGCTCAGGTGAAGACAAACCTATCATACTGCCCAACAAAGGCACAGCGTTGGAAGAAACAAGTACTTCTGTGATGAGTGCCTGAGGATAAAAATGGAATGTTTATCTAAAAGCCTGAATAAGAGGCAGATAGACTCTGTCATCGTCATGTGATATCAGGAATGAGAAGTTCAAAAGAAGAATCAGAGGATGAGATCAGAAATACATTTCCATGATATAGAACAAAAAGGCAGAAACTGGAAAATGGAGGAAAAATAGGCAAAATCAATGAATCCATCTAGAATCTCAAATAATCCAAACAAAAAGAGGTTTTGAAGGAGAAAACAAAGAAAATAGAGGGAAGAGCTTTATCAAAGCTGATTCATGAATATTTCTCTTTCTTCCTCTGTCTCACAGTTCTTGAGAAACACAGTCTCACCCTAGTGTACTGTCTCCTGGTGGTTATATGGAATATTGTGGAATAAAAAAGGGGGCAGGATCATAAATGATTCTATAACCTCACCTCTGAACAAGACCATTCTCAAACCAGTCTAGACAGAAACAAAATATCCTCAAGGCGAGAACAACATCCTCCAATGCATAAGAAGCCCTGACCTCCCTGGTGTAATCTAAATCCTCTTTGCTTTCTCTTCTTTCTGATCTTCAATTCAATGACACAAGATGCCCTTTAAACTAAATAGTCTTCTCAAAGAAAAGTATGAAATGTTTAAAATCCTAAAGAAGTAAAATGTTGAGTGAACTGCACATCTTTTGACTCATTCCACTCTGTTACAGGGTTCCTGAGAAACTGATTAATTTTTATTTTTACTTTTTTGAGTACTGTATTTATTTTAGTTGAAACTCCAAAACATTATTTATATTTCAGATGGTGACTCTGAGACACTAAATTGTACCCTTCTCCATGACACATTTCATAATCCGTCAGGGCAGACAGTTTCCAAGTTCTGCCGAAGCTAATTGCCTTTATAGATCAAATTGTTAAAGCTGAGTTATAGTTTAATTATGTGGAATGGGAATGCCTGCTTGTCTACTCTATAAACAGTTTTATTCTGTTGTGAATGCATAGATATGAAATGAACTATTCTTTGTAGAGATTTTTTGGCATTTTGTGTGCACGCCTTGGTATAACTCTTACTCATTATGTTATATGAATGTGTTTGCATCAGAAATCCCTGAAAGTAAAAGCAGAGGTTGGAATGATGTCATTGAAGATCTCAGTTAAACAACAAACCAAACCCAAGCATTTATGGAATCTCAGCCCAGATTTTCCCCTCCTTTGTCTGATATTTAGGGTGAGGATTCAGTTAGTCCAGACAGCTACTGCTGGGTCAACAGCTGTCTTTGAATCATAAATTCTAAAGGTATTCAAGAGGCTTAAAGGATAATGATGTGATCTGGCCACTAAAGGCATAAAGACCTCAAGAATGTTTGAGATTCAGAGAAGGAAACCAGAATTCAGTATCAGTTGAACAAAAGCTTGTAGCAGTTTTATTGCACTACAGGGAGTGCTAAATGTTAGTTTGGAAAACTGGGTACTTAAATGTAGAAAAAGGTAAATGAAAATGGTTGCATTTTGTCAGACTGTAGGAATGGTGGGGTGGAGGATTGAGGGAAGAAGACCAGAGAGCCAGATGAGAAAACAAAGGGGTAAACTGAGTTAGAGTGCCATTTACTAAATATGAATTATACATCCTTTTAAAGAAGAGCCAGTACTTTCAATGTATACACACCTTTTCAAAAGTGAAATAGGGCTTCCCTGGTGGTGCAGTGGTTGGGAGTCCGCCTGCTGATGTAGGGACGCGGGTTCGTGCCTTGGTCCCGGAGGATCCCACAAGCCGCGGAGCGGCTGGGCCCGTGAGCCATGGCCGCTGAGCCTGCGCGTCCGGAGCCTGTGCTCCACAACGGGAGAGGCCGCAACAGTGAGAGGCCCGTGTACCGCAAAAAAAAAAAAAAAAAGTGAAATAATTCATAAATGAAAAAATCCAATACTAGTGTTTTTATTAAGGACAATAAAATTCCTAAAGGTGAGTTCATATAGAAGTAAGGATACCTTCCTGTTCTGAAGATGTTATGACTCTTGTAAAGAAAGAAGAATACTTTATCAAAGTAGTGTTTGTGTATTAAGGAATACACTTTACACTGGGGCCTAGTATGCACATAAGCATTCACACACATACACATATAAAACTTGTAAATTACACTTATCCTCACTATGTGTGATGCATTTGATATTTTCTATTCCATTTTTTAAAAAACTGCTTATAATCCACTAAAGAGATTTCATGATATTTTTAATGGGTTGCATTGAGCAAGGGACACAGCAGATGGAATTATGCCTGTCCTTGGTCCCTTGGCCCCCTTGAGGATGCAAAGCTGCCAGTAATTCCTGTTTATCATGGTGACAATCCCATTAGTTCCTTTAAGCTACATCTAGGCTCATTGCAGGGAATATTAATTCTGACTCTCATCCAGCCTATTGGCTTGATACATTCTGCTACAAGTCATAAATGAATTTTCTAAGATAAGCTTACACAGTCTCAGGACTTCTTGCCCTAGGGATTTTACACTGATCTTTCTTTCATCAATGTGGAAGCTAGTAAGAGTTAGCCCCAGTGTTTAGTTAAGGTAAGGCTGATTTGCAAGTAAGGGTGTCCTCAGATCTGACAGTGCAGAGCTGGTCCCACAGTATCTATCCTATCCAGTGGCATCAGGCTGACTTATAAAGCAATCCCTGGGTTTCAAGTACAAGTGGATACCTCAGTAGAGACAGGGTCCTGATAGCACCATCAAGGACAGAGCTTAAGTGCCTAGTAGGTAGAAGGCATCATAGTACTAGAAAGGCAAAGTTGAAGTTGAAGGAGTTTAATAAACAGTGCAATAGGCAAGTGGGGAATGTTTCCTCGGGGCTGCTGTGACATCAAGGAAAGTGCCAAGGGACAGCTGCTGTGTAGACAGAGATCCTCAGCAGTGGAGGTGGCACAGACTTATACTTGAAGCTCCAAATATTTGTGTCTTAAATAGCTTTGGTGAGCTAGTCAGGTTTGGTGCCTTGAGGGCCAATGATAGGCAAGCTCTCTATCCAGAAGTCTTAGATCTGTGTTTGATGAAAAAACAAAAACAGATTTTCTGTCTACATTTGGGTTTTACTGAGGTGTCTAAGTTCTCTGGGGGCTCTGCGAGTCTGGCATTCTCACCCTCAGTGGAATGATGGTCCTTGGGGTTGGGATGAGGACTCTGATTATGGTGATCTTGGCATCATCCTTCCTTCCCACAGGCTCCTGGCTGGACCGGCATGGTTGGTTGTCCTGGTGAAATGTCTAAGCAGGCAAAGTGTGTGCTTATGTTTGCTGAGTCTTCAATTTTGACTCTTCAGGATATATTTCTGTATTCCTTCTAGTCCACAAAGCTTTAATTAGGGATATCTCTGAATTAGAATTCAAAATTAGGTAGGGAATGAAGTTTACTGTTGTGATTTTTTGTGTGTGATAGCAGACAGAATGATAAAGAACACATGAAACTTCAGGTTGTTCAGGGAGTTTGAAGGTCACTGGATTAATGGTATTAAAGTTGGAAAATGACCCAATAAAAATAAATGCACTGCAGCCCTGTGAGTTGTGAGGTTCAGCCACTCTGACCATAGTTAGTTTGAGAAGTCTTGGAGCACATTTGTTGTCCAGCCCAAGAAATGGGGAGAAGTTCTGGATGTAAATTAAGAAAGTGTCTTGAATGGAAGGTGAGGTATGGCATTGAAATAGAAATATATATATATATATATATATATATATATATATATAGTAGAGAAATGTGTACCCAAGATGTCCAGTTGGTTGGGACAGGATGGTGGTGGTATGTTCCATACTTTGATTTGTTCTTTTGGTGTTCTGGTTAATTTGTGAGTGGTGGTGTGGGGAAAAATTAATTTTCCTTTAGAGGATAAGAAGGAGGGTAATCAGAATTGTAACCTTAATGGGGTTAGATATTATCTAAGAAAACACCTCATAACAGAACAAGTCCCCTTGACAATTATTGTCCCATGAGAGGGAAATGGCCCATTTATGACAATGTACATGTACTAGAAATATTGTCAGTTTTTAGTAGAGCACTAGTTCTGTGATGAAATCATTGGTGATCATGGAATGAGAAAAAGAAGGCAAAAAAATCTCTGATTTACAGGTGTGATCACTGGCTCCACAATAGATTTTACCTAAGACCCCCAGATTTCCAAACCACCAGAATTCAAGAATAACTATGTGGAAAATGTTATGTTATAATGACTAGCTGTCATCTTTCTTGGCAGCCCTGCATAATCGAAGTTCAGACATAACTAATGGGCAGAGTTTTACTAAATAGAGTGGAGTCCTGAGCCAAGAAATACCTTTTTTGTTGGCTACCTAAGCAGCATGGTTTTTGACTAATCAAGCTGTTTGGTGATCCTGTTCTCCATTAAGAGGTCTTATCTTTGTAATAAATCTGGGGTATTAGGGAGAGGTAAGAATTTCCTTTGAGAATGTTACTGATTTAGGTTCTGAATATTTTTCAGAACATTCTTCTTCTTTTTTTTTTTTACATCTTTATTGGAGTATACTTGCTTCACAATGGTGTGTTAGTTTCTGCTTTATAACAAAGTGAATCAGTTGTACATATACATATGTTCCCATATCTCTTCCCTCTTGCGTCTCCCTCCCTAGAACGTTATTCTTCTTGATGCCATACTCTTCTTCTAAGATATAACTATCCTCTGAAAAACTGAGGCAGAAATCATGACCCAAGATCATATTCTTCTTAACTCACTAATCTTCCAATTATTCCCTATTTCAAATATTTATTAGATACTCAGGCCTACAAAGGTGATTCATACTTATTGCAGCTATTTTTATAACCAGTTGCAATTAACAGAGTGGTTTATATTATATATGCCTCAATCATTCAGACAGTGTCAGTTAATAGATACTTCATGCTGTAATAAATACTTAAGAATAACTCCAACCTTAAACTTAATTAAGCTTAAGTATAAAGGGAAATATTGATATAATTTCTGACTGAAATAATTTAGAGGAGAATTTACTTCAGAATAATCCTATATTAGTTTATATTAACTGAGCTTCAGTTACATATTATGTTAGAGTTGGGGGCTGAAAATAAAACACCAGTTAAAATACACGTACGTTTGGGGCTTCCCTGGTGGTGCAGTGGTTGAGAGTTTGCCTGCCGATGCAGGGGACACGGGTTCGTGCCCAGGTCCGGGAGGATCCCACATGCCACGGAGCAGCTGGGCCCGTGAGCCATGGCTGCTGAGCCTGCGCGCCTGGAGCCTGTGCTCCGCAACGGGAGAGGCCACAACAGTGAGAGGCCCGTGTACAGCAAAAAACAAACAAGCAAACAAAAAATACAAGAAAAGAAAATACAGGTACGTTTGATATCAATAACTATGAGTCTGATCTGAAAAGTGAAAATGAATCATACATTTTCACCAGGCAGCAACTACCAAGGCCTTAAAGTGCCATATCCAGTGTGGTACTAAGCCTTCTGCCAAGTGTCAGCAAGCATATGCAGAATTTTAAAAAGTCTAAGTGGACATTTACATATTAATGCTGAATTCTGAGAACCCAGAATACATATTAATAATAAAATCCATATCCGTTTTTTTTCCTAGTGGCCAAGAGAAGACTAACTTTTCCTAACTCACAAGTTTTAGAAATATTATTCCAAGTTATTACCTTTGGGGAATACATTGCTTATATTTAGACATACTGTCAATTTTCTTTCTCTATCCATTCCTCTCATCTATGATTTATAACACAGCTTTCCCTTTAAAATGAAAGGGTTTGGACCAAATCTATCCTTTATCTAGGTTATAAATTGAATGCCTGTTCTGTGCTAAGCATTGTTCTAAGTGAAAACAATGGATATAATGTAAAGTCTCCTAAATCCTCTGAGAAGCAGGTGACAGGGGCAGGGGTCACAGCAAACAAACAAGAAGGGATAGTTTCAAATCATTAAGGTTGTGATAGAAGGCTTTCTCACCAGAGGCTCCATTGTGCTGTGGTTTTTGCAGCTGTGTTTGTCATCAAGCAGTCACTGAAGTGCCCAGTGGCATTTTGGCAACAGCGAAGCACAATTACACAGGTTTGGAGAGCTTTCTAAAATAAAATATGTAAAACAAGGACATATATAGGATAGGAAGTGAATGAGCGTAGAGGGCACATTATAAGTGGTGAGGGAAAGGCCTTGTTGAGGCCTAGCTGATGAGAAGAAGATAATGACAAAGACCTTGAGGAGGAAAAGTGTTCTAGATGGAGGGTCTACTGCATGCAGAGTTCTGAGGATGGATCCAGTCTGGAAGCACAAGGCACAGATAGAAAGCCAGTATTTCTGAACCAGAATGAATGAGGGTGAGTAGGAGATAAGGATAGAGAGGTAGAGGCCAGAATACAGAGAACTTTATAGACCACAGTAAGTTGACAATGATTTTAATTGCAGCAAGAGGCCATTGGAAGTTTTCAGCAGTAAAGTGATTTCAGTTGATTTGCTGTTTGAAAGGTCACTTTGCTTGTCAGGAGAAGAATAGATGGAATGGTGTGGAGTAGGATGGATGGGCAAGAGCCAAAGCAGGGAGGCCGGATTGGAGGACTTTACAAAATCCAAGATAGGATTTGGGGTTGGACTGGGGAGTTAACAGTAGAGAGAGTGAAAGACAACTGGGCTTGGCCCAGGCATTGGAGGTGGAGACCTTTCTAATGGATTTGGCCATGGGCAGTGCTGGGAAGATGCAGATTAGGAGGACTGCTTCATTCATGCAATGAATATTTTTAAGTCCCTATTCTGTTCCAAGCTCTATGTTAGACTCTGAGGATATTATAATGAACAAAGCCAATCACAGTCCTTGCCTTCAATAAAACTTAAAATCTGGGGGAAAGCATCATTAAAATACCATATAAATAGATAAATAGCTACAAGCTCAGAAAAGGGCAATGAAGGAGACCTAATTTAGCGTGTGTGTGTGTGTGTGTGTGTGTGTGTGTGTGTGTGTGTAGTGGAGGAGGGTATGCCAGGTGAGGGAAGGCTAAGATTTGAAAAAGATGTAGGCTGTAACTAGGCGAGAAGCAGTGGCGGTGCAGCAACAATGGAGGGCTTAGTCCTGATGGTAGGAAGGGAATGTGACACAGTTGAGAAATGGACCTACGAGGGCCAGCAGGGCTGGAGGACAAAGTCGGAGAAGAGGTTGAAAAGGGTGGCACTGAGCAGACTATAGATGGTCTTGCAGGCCATGTTAAGGAGTTTGGCTTTTATCCTCACAACTCTGGAAACCCATTAAAACACCTGCCTAATTACTAAGATTTCTTCCCTTTCTAAATTCTGTGTTTTTCTATGCTATAATCTGAAATAAGAATATGGCAGAACTGCAAAGTGACCTTCAGAAAACAGTGAAATTGCTGGCATTTGATTAACATGATTAGAGTGACTCTCGAAGAATCAGCATGCATGATCACCTTCCCCTCAGGTGCAACTGAACAATTCAGAATAGCAGTCATTAGAGTCCTGGTATTATGACACCATTCATGTTATCTTGCCCAGACTTAGACTGCCTTTGGCCACTGTCCCATAGGCTCTTCTCTTGGACCCCTGAGTTTTATGAGCTTATGCAGCATGGGAATATGTGCAGTGCATACCTGTGTAGATAAACTAAAATAATTGATATGGCAGTTGTGGTTGTGGAGTGATGAAACCATATCAGATGATATTAAGAGGGTGATTAGATAATTTCCAGGAATTAAATAAAAAGATGATGGATATACCTGCCAAACTTTCTGCTCTCTGGGAGAAAGGTATTAGAATCATGAAAGAGCCATCTGTCTGGAACATGAGTCGAGCCCGCTGCCATCTTGGCATGCCCTGGACCCTCATGAGAAGCTAACATGGGGAAGACAGAGCTGTGAGGAGAGGAGGGAAACTAGCCTCTGGTGCTTATGATTTAACCCCTGAAATCAGCCATTTCAGACACCACTAACTTTTTTTTTTAACATCTTTATTGGAGTATAATTGCTTTACAATGGTGTGTTAGTTTCTGCTTTATAACAAAGTGAATCAGTTATACGTATACATATATCCTCATATCTCTTCCCTCGTGAGTCTCCCTCCCTCCCACCCTCCCTATCCCAGCCCTCTAGGTGGTCACAAAGCAACGAGCTGATCTCCCTGTGCTATGTGGCTGCTTCCCACTAGCTATCTATTTTACATTTGGTAGTGTATATATGTCCATGCCACTCTCTCACTTTGTCCCAGCTTACTCTTCCCCCTCCCCATATCCTCAAGTCCATTCTCTAGTAGGTCTGTGTCTTTATTCCTGTCTTGCCCCTAGGTTCTTCATGACCATTTTCTTTTTCTGTTTTCTAGATTCCATATATATGTGTTAGCATACGGTATTTGTTTTTCTCTTTCTGACTTACTTCACTGTATGACAGACTCTAGGTACATCCACCTCACTACAAATAACTCAGTTTTGTTTCTTCTTATGGCTGAGTAATATTCCATTGTATATATGTGCCACATCTTCTTTATCCACTCATCTGCTAATGGACACTTAGGTTGCTTCCATGTCCTGACTATTGTAAATAGAGCGGCAATGAACATTGTGGTACATGACTTTTTTTTTTTGTATTAGTTTCTGCTTCATAACAAAGTGAATCAGTTATACATATACATCTGTTCCCACATCCCTTTCCTTTTGCGTCTCCCTCCCTCCCACCCTCCCTATCCCACCGCTCCAGTAGGTCACAAGGCACCGAGCTGATCTCCCTGTGCTATGCAGCTGCTTCCCACTAGCTATCTGCCTTACATTTGGTAGTGTATATATGTCCATGCCTCCCTCTTGCTTTGTCACAACTTACCCTTCCCCCTCCCCGTATCCTCAAGTCCATTCTCAAGTAGGTCTGTGTCTTTATTCCTGTTTTACCCCTAGGTTCTTCATGACATTTTTTTCCTTAAATTCCATATATATGTGTCAGCATACGGTATTTGTCATTCTCTTTCTGACTTACTTCACTCTGTATGACAGACTCTAGGTCTATCCACCTCATTACAAATAGCTCAATTTTGTTTCTTTTTATGGCTGAGTAATATTCCATTGTATATATGTGCCACATCTTCCTTATCCATTCATCGGATGATGGACACTTAGGTTGTTTCCATCTCTGGGCTATTGTAAATAGAGTTGCAATGAACATTTTGGTACATGACTCTTTTTGAATTATGGTTTTCTCAGGGTATATGCCCAGTAGTGGGATTGCTGGGTCATATGGTAGTTCTATTTGTAGTTTTTTAAGGAACCTCCATACTGTTCTCCATAGTGGCTGTACCAATTCACATTCCCAACAGCAGTGCACGAGGGTTCCCTTTTCTCCACACCCTCTCCAGCATTTATTGTTTCTAGATTTTTTTTTCTTTTTTTTTCTTTACTTGCAAATAACTTTATCGCTAATTTCAGGATCTTCCTCAATATTAATTTAAATGAACGTTAGGCTACTCAATTTACAATGGATAATGGTGGATGATTATATGCCCTCAAGACTTGCTGAGTCTGCCTCTCCTAAACTATTATATCATGAACTTTAAGCAATCCTAATACCACTCCACTTCACTTTGAAAGACCAGCCTTAAACCAGACACCAGAAATCTCATAAATATCCCGGCTTTGCCCCACCCCCTCCAAGACAAATCTAAGATAATCAAGGTAGTGCTTGCCTGTACCTTGGTGAGCAACAAACTCAGCTTTGCTCTGTCATCAGCCTGCACGGGTGGGACTTTCAGGGAGCCGACATTCAGCAGCATGGACGCCTCAATGCCTAGGTCCTTCCTGTCACCTCACTGCTCTGTGTCCTGTGTTGAAGATGTGTGTCTCTGAGGACCATCAGGGGCCACATGCATGGTGGTTGCACTGTCATCCTGGCCAAGCACCCAGGCTCTTGGTATCATTTTGGTGTGGTGGGCCGAGTAATGGCTCCTAAGTTTATCCACATCCCATCCCTGTTACTTTGTATGGCAAAAGGGACTTTGCAGATGTGTTTAGGTTAAGGATCTTGGGGTGAGAAGATTTTTCTTGATTATCAGGAGGGCTCTAAATGTAATCTCAGGTACTCTTATCAGAGGGAAGTTTGTTAGATAGAGGAATACACACATAATGAATGCAGCTAGGCTTGTCGACGTCAGCCTTGAAGGCAGTGTACCTCTTCTTCCCCATGCACCAATGAGGATCATAGGACGTTCGCTAAATAGGGATCTTAGCCTTGGTTGGCCATCAGTATGAAGACAATGGCCATTTGCAAGGTTATACTGGTCAATCCCAATGGTTCAGTTCAAATTTTCTGTGCTTTATATAACTTCAGTGTAATACCAATTTTCTCAAATGTATCTCAAACATGATAATTGTTATAAATAATAGCTGAGGATGCATGGAATCATGGGCTTTTATTGCTATATTTTTTCTGTCAAAATGTTCTCTTTCTTTTTTTTATTTTATTTTATTTATTTATTTATTTATTTTTTAATTTTATTTTTATTTTTTTAAACTTTTTGCTTTATAACAAATTTAATCAGTTATACATATACATGTTTCCATATCCCCTCCCTTTTGCGTCTCCCTCCCACCCTCCCTATCCCACCCCTCCAGGCGGTCACAAAGCACTGAGCTGATCTCCCTGTGCTATGCGGCTGCTTCCCACTAGCTATCTACCTTACGTTTGGTAGTGTATATATGCCCATGCCGCTCTTTCGCTTTGTCACAGCTTACCCTTCCCCCTCCCCATATCCTCAAGTCCATTCTCTAGTAGGTCTGTGTCTTTATTCCTGTCTTACCCCTATGTTCTTCATGACATTTTTGTTCTTAAATTCCATATATATGTGTTAGCATACAGTATTTGTCTTTCTCTTTCTGACTTACTTCACTCTGTATGACAGACTCTAGGTCTATCCACCTCATTACAAATAGCTCAATTTCATTTCTTTTTATGGCTGAGTAATATTCCATTGTATATATGTGCCACATCTTCTTTACCCATTCATCCGATGATGGACACTTAGGTTGTTTCCATCTCCGGGCTATTGTAAATAGGGCTGCTATGAACATTTTGGTACATGTCTCTTTTTGAATTATGGTTTTCTCAGGGTATATGCCCAGTAGTGGGATTGCTGGGTCATATGGTAGTTCTATTTTTAGTTTTTTAAGGAACCTCCATACTGTTCTCCATAGTGGCTGTACCAATTCACATTCCCACCAGCAGTGCAAGAGTGTTCCCTTTTTTCCACACCCTCTCCAGCATTTATTGTTTCTAGATTTTTTGATGATGGCCATTCTGACTGGTGTGAGATGATATCTCATTGTAGTTTTGATTTGCATTTCTCTAATGAGTAAAGATGTTGAGCATCCTTTCATGTGTTTGTTGGCACTCTGTATATCTTCTGTGGAGAAATGTCTATTTAGGTCTTCTGCCCATTTTTGGATTGGGTTGTTTGTTTTTTTGTTATTGAGCTGCATGAGCTGCTTATAAATTTTGGAGATTAATCCTTTGTCAGTTGCTTCATTTGCAAATATTTTCTCCCATTCTGAGGGTTGTCTTTTGGTCTTGTTTATGGTTTCCTTTGCTGTGCAAAAGCTTTTAAGTTTCATTAGGTCCCATGTGTTTATTTTTGTCTTTATTTCCATTTCTCTAGGAGGTGGGACCAAAAGGATCTTGCTGTGATTTATGTCATAGAGTGTTCTGCCTATGTTTTCCTCTAAGAGTTTGATAGTGTCTGGCCTTACATTTAGGTCTTTAATCCATTTTGAGCTTATTTTTGTGTATGGTGTTAGGGAGTGATCTAATCTCATACTTTTACATGTCCCTGTCCAGTTTTCCCAGCACCACTTATTGAAGAGGCTGTCCTTTCTCCACTGTACGTTCCTGCCTCCTTTATCAAAGATAAGGTGACCATATGTCCGTGGGTTTAACTCTGGGCTTTCTATCCTGTTCCATTGATCTATCTTTCTGTTTTTGTGCCAGTACCATACTGTGTTGATTACTGTAGCTTTGTAGTATAGTCTGAAGTCAGGGAGCCTGATTCCTCCAGCTCCATTTTTCGTTCTCAAGATTGCTTTGGCTATTCGGGGTCCTTTGTGTTTCCATACAAATTGTGAAATTTTTTGTTCTAGTTCTGTGAAAAATGTCAGTGGTAGTTTGATAGGGATTGCATTGAATCTGTAGTTTGCTTTGGGTAGTAGAGTCATTTTCACAATGTTGATTCTTCCAATCCAAGAACATGGTACATCTCTCCATCTATTTGTATCATCTTTAATTTCTTTCATCAGTGTCTTATAATTTTCTGCATACAGGTCTTTTGTCTCCTTAGGTAGGTTTATTCCTAGATATTTTATTCTTTTTGTTGCGATGGTAACTGGGAGTGTTTCCTTGATTTCACTTTCAGATTTTTCATCATTAGTATATAGGAATGCCAGAGATTTCTGTGCATTAATTTTGTATCCTGCAACTTTACCAAATTCATTGATTAACTCTAGTAGTTTTCTGGTAGCATCTTTAGGATTCTCTATGTATAGTATCATGTCATCTGCAAACAGTGACAGCTTTACTTCTTCTTTTCTGATTTGGATTCCTTTTATTTCCTTTTCTTCTCTGATTGCTGTGGCTAAAACTTCCAAAACTAGGTTGAATAAGAGTGGTGAGAGTGGGCAACCTTGTCTTGTTCCTGATCTTAGTGGAAATGGTTTCAGTTTTTCACCATTGAGGACGATGCTGGCTGTGGGTTTGTCATATATGGCCTTTATTATGTTGAGGAAAGATCCCTCTATGCCTACTTTCTGCAGGGTTTTTATCATAAATGGGTGTTGAATTTTGTCAAAAGCTTTCTCTGCATCTATTGAGATGATCATATGGTTTTTCTCCTTCAGTTTGTTAATATGGTGTATCACGTTGATTGATTTGCGTATATTGAAGAATCCTTGCATTCCTGGAATAAACCCCACTTGATCATGGTGTATGATCCTTTTAATGTGCTGTTGGATTCTGTTTGCTAGTATTTTGTTGAGGATTTTTGCATCTATGTTCATCAGTGATATTGGCCTGTAGTTTTCTTTCTTTGTGACATCCTTGTTTGGTTTTGGTATCAAGGTGATGGTGGCCTCGTAGAATGAGTTTGGGAGTGTTCCTCCCTCTGCTATATTTTGGAAGAGTTTGAGAAGGATAGGTGTTAGCTCTCCTCTAAATGTTTGATAGAATTCGCCTGTGAAGCCATCTGGTCCTGGGCTTTTGTTTGTTGGAAGATTTTTTATCACAGTTTCAATTTCAGTGCTTGTGATTTTTCTGTTCATATTTTCTATTTCTTCCTGGTTCAGTCTCGGCAGGTTGTGCATTTCTAAGAATTCGTCCATTTCTTCCAGGTTGTCCATTTTATTGGCATAGAGTTGCTTACAGTAATCTCTCATGATCTTTTGTATTTCTGCAGTGTCAGTTGTTACTTCTCCTTTTTCATTTCTAATTCTATTGATTTGAGTCTTCTCCCTTTTTTTCTTGATGAGTCTGGCTAATGGTTTATCAATTTTGTTTATCTTCTCAAAGAACCAGCTTTTAGTTTTATTGATCTTTGCTATCGTTTCCTTCATTTCTTTTTCATTTATTTCTGATCTGATCTTTATGATTTCTTTCCTTCTGCTAACTTTGGGATGTTTTTGTTCTTCTTTCTCTAATTGCTTTAGGTGCAAGGTTAGGTTGTTTATTCGAGATGTTTCCTGTTTCTTAAGGTGGGATTGTATTGTTATAAACTTCCCTCTTAGAACTGCTTTTGCTGCATCCCATAGGATTTGGGTCGTCGTGTCTCCATTGTCATTTGTTTCTAGGTATTTTTTAATTTCCTCTTTGATTTCTTCAGTGATCACTTCGTTATTAAGTAGTGTATTGTTTAGCCTCCATGTGTTTGTATTTTTTTTTTTTTTATTGCGGTACACGGGCCTCTCACTGTTGTGGCCTCTCCCGTTGCGGAGCACAGGCTCCGGACGTGCAGGCTCAGCGGCCATGGCTCACGGGACCAGCTGCTCCGCGGCATGTGGGATCTTCCTGGACCGGGGCACGAACCTGTGTCCCCTGCATCGGCAGGCGGACTCTCAACCACTGTGCCACCACGGAAGCCCTGTTTGTATTTTTTACAGCTCTTTTTCTGTAATTGATATCTAGTCTCATAGCATTGTGGTCGGAAAAGATACTTGATACAATTTCAATTTTCTTAAATTTACCAAGGCTTGATTTGTGACCCAAGATATGATCTATCCTGGAGAATGTTCCATGAGCACTTGAGAAAAATGTGTATTCTGTTGTTTTTGGATGGAATGTCCTATAAATATCAATTAAGTCCATCTTGTTTAATGTGTCATTTAAAGCTTGTGTTTCCTTATTTATTTTCATTTTGGATGATCTGTCCATTGGTGAAAGTGGGGTGTTAAAGTCCCCTACTATGAGTGTGTTACTGTCGATTTCCCCTTTTATGGCTGTTAGTATTTGCCTTATGTATTGAGGTGCTCCTATGTTGGGTGCATAAATATTTACAATTGTTATATCTTCTTCTTGGATCGATCCCTTGATCATTATGTAGTGTCCTTCTTTGTCTCTTCTAGTAGTCTTTATTTTAAAGTCTATTTTGTCTGATATGAGAATTGCTACTCCAGCTTTCTTTTGGTTTCCATTTGCATGGAATATCTTTTTCCATCCCCTTACTTTCAGTCTGTATGTGTCTCTAGGTCTGAAGTGGGTCTCTTGTAGACAGCATATATATGGGTCTTGTTTTTGTATCCATTCAGCCAATCTGTATCTTTTGGTGGGAGCATTTAGTCCATTTACATTTAAGGTAATTATCGATATGTATGTTCCTATTCCCATTTTCTTAATTGTTTTGGGTTCGTTATTGTAGGTCTTTTACTTCTGTTGTGTTTCTTGCCTAGAGAAGTTCCTTTAGCATTTGTTGTAAAGCTGGTTTGCTGGTGCTGAACTCTCTCAGCTTTTGCTTGTCTGTAAACGTTTTACTTTCTCCATCAAATCTGAATGAGATCCTTGCTGGGTAGAGTAATCTTGGTTGCAGGTTTCTCTCCTTCATCACTTTAATTATGTCCTGCCACTCCCTTCTGGCTTGTAGAGTTTCTGATGAGAGATCAGCTGTTATCCTGATGGGGATTCCCTTGTGTGTTATTTGTTGTTTTTGCCTTGCTGCTTTTAATATGATTTCTTTGTGTTTAATTTTTGACAGTTTGATTAATATGTGTCTTGGCGTATTTCTCCTTGGATTTATTCTGTATGGGACTCTCTGTGCCTCCTGGACTTGATTAACTATTTCCTTTCCCATATTAGGGAAGTTTTCAACTATAATCTCTTCAAATATTTTCTCAGTCCCTTTCTTTTTCTCTTCTTCTGGAACCCCTATAATTCGAATGTTGGTGCGTTTAATGTTGTCCCAGAGGTCTCTGAGACTGTCCTCTGTTCTTTTCATTCTTTTTTCTTTATTTTGCTCTGCAGCAGTTATTTCCACTATTTTATCTTCCACCTCACTTATCCGTTCTTCTGCCTCAGTTATTCTGCTATTGATCCCATCTAGAGTATTTTTTATTTCATGTATTGTGTTTTTAATCGATGCTTGATTCATCTTTAGTTCTTCTAGGTCCTTGTTAACTGTTTCTTGCATTTTGTCTATTCTATTTCCAAGATTTTGGATCTGGGAAATAGAATCTTGGATCATCTTTACCATCATTATTCTGAATTCTTTTTCAAGTAGACTGCCTATTACCTCTTCATTTGTTAGATCTGGTGGGTTTTTATCTTGCTCCTTCTCCTGCTGTGTGTTTTTCTGTCTTCTCATTTTGCTTATGTTACTGTGTTTGGGGTCTCCTTTTTGCAGGCTGCAGGTTCGTAGTTCCCGTTGTTTTTGGTGTCTGTCCCCAGTGGCTAAGGTTGATTTAGTGGGTTGTGTAGGCTTCCTGGTGGAGGGGACTAGTGCCTGTGTTCTGGTGGATGAGGCTGGATCTTGTCTTTCTGGTGGGCAGGTCCACGTCTGGTGGTGTGTTTTGGGGTGTCTGCAGACTTTTTATGATTTTAGACCACCTCTCTGCTAATGGGTGGCGTTGTGTTCCTGTCTTGCTAGTTGTTTGGCTTAGGGTGTCCAGCACTGTAGCTTGCTGGTCGCTGAGTGAAGCTGGGTGCTGCTGTTGAGTTGGAGATCTCTGGAAGATTTTTGCCGTTTGATATTATGTGGAGCTGGGAGGTCTCTTGTGGACCAGTGTCCTGAAGTTGGCTCTCCCACCTCAGAGGCACAGCACTGACTCTGGGCTCCTCAATTTGGGATGATGTGTTGTCTATTCATGTATTCCACAGATGCAGTGTACATCAAGTTGATTGTGGAGCTTTAATCCGCTGCTTCTGAGGCTGCTGGGAGAGGTTTCCCTTTCTCTTCTTTGTTCTCACAGCTCCTGGGTCTCAGCTTTGGATTTGGCCCCGCCTCTGCGTGTAGGTCCCTGGAGGGCGTCTGTTCTTTGCTCAGACAGGACAGGGTTAAAGGAGCAGCCTCTTCTGGGACTCTGGCTCACTCAGGCCCTGTTTCTAGATTTTTTGATGATGGCCATTCTGACTGGTGTGAAATGATATCTCATTGTAGTTTTGATTTGCATTTCTCTAATGATTAATGATGTTGAGCATTCTTTCATGTGTTTGTTGGCAGTCTGTATATCTTCTTTGGAGAAATGTCTATTTAGGCCGTCTGCCCATTTTTGGATTGGGTTGTCTGTTTTTTTGCTATTCAGCTGCATGAGTTGCTTATAAATTTTGGATATTAATCCTTTGTCAGTTGCTTCATTTGCAAATATTTTCTCCCATTCTGAGGGTTGTCTTTTGGTCTTGTTTATGGTTTCCTTTGCTGTGCAAAAGATTTCAAGTTACTTTAGGTCCCATTTGTTTATTTTTGGTTTTATTTCCATTTCTCTAGGAGGTGGGTCCAAAAGGATCTTGCTGTGATTTATGTCATAGAGTGTTCTGCCTATGTTTTCCTCTAAGAGTTTGATAGTTTCTGGCCTTACATTTAGGTCTTTAATCCATTTTGAGCTTATTTTTGTGTATGGTGTTAGGGAGTGATCTAATCTCATACTTTTACATGTCCCTGTCCAGTTTTCCCAGCACCACTTATTGAAGAGGCTGTCCTTTCTCCACTGTACGTTCCTGCCTCTTTTATTAAAGATAAGGTGACCATATGTGCATGGGTTTATCTCTGAGCCTTCTATCCTGTTCCATTGATCTATATTTCTGTTTTTGTTCCAGTACCATACTCTCTTGATTACTGTAGCTTTGTAGTATAGTCTGAAGTCAGGGAGCCTGATTCCTCCAGCTCCATTTTTCGTTCTCAAGATTGCTTTGGCTATTCGGGGTCTTTTGTTTTTCCATACAAATTGTGAAATTTTTTGTTCTAGTTCTGTGAAAAATGTCAGTGGTAGTCTGATAGGGATTGCGTTGAATCTGTAGATTGCTTTGTGTAGTAGAGTCATTTTGACAAAGTTGATTCTTCCAATCGAGGAACATGGTATATCTCTCCATCTATTTGTACATGACTTTGAATTATGGTTTTCTTAGGGTATATGACCAGTAATGGGATTGCTGGGTTGTATGGTAGTTCTGTTTTTAGTTTTTTAAGGAACCTCCATACTGTTCTCCATAGTGGCTATATCAATTTACATTCCCACCAACAGTGCCAGAGGGTTCCCTTTTCTCCACACCGTCTCCAGCATTTATTGTTTGTAGATTTTTTGATGATGGCCATTCTGACCAGTGTGAGATGATATCTCATTGTAGTTTTGATTTGCATTACTCCATGATTAATGATGTTGAGCATTCTTTCAGGTGTTTGTTGGCAAACTGTATGTCTTCTTTGGAGAAATGTCTATTTAGGTCTTCTGCCCATTTTTGAATTGTGTTTTTTGTTTGTTTGATATTGAGCTGCATGAGCTGCTTGTGAATTTTGGAGATTAATCCTCTGTCAGTTCCTTCAATTACAAATATTTTCTGTATTCTGAGGGTTGTCTTTTCATCTTGTTTATGGTTTCCTTTGCTGTGTAAAAGCTATGCAGTTTCATTAGGTCCCGTTTGTTTATTTTTGTTTTTATTTCCCTTTCTCTAGGAGGTAGGTCAGAAATGATCTTGCTGTGATTTATGTCATAGACTGTTCTGCCTATGTTTTCCTCTAGGACTTTGATAGTGTCTGGCCTTACGTTTAGGTCTTTAATCCATTTTGAGTTTATTGTTGTGTATGGTGCTAGGGAGTGTTCTAATTTCATTCTTTTACATGTAGCTGTCCTGCTTTCCCAGCACCACTTATTGAAGAGGCTGTCTTTTCTCCACTGTATATTCTTGCCTCCTTTATCAAAGATAAGGTGACCATATGTGTGTGGGTTTATCTCTAGGCTTTCTGTCCTGTTCCACTGATCTATATTTCTATTTTTTGTGCAAGTACCATACTGTCTTGATTACTGTAGCTTTGTAGTATAGTCTTAAGTCAGGGAGCCTGATTCATCCAGCTCCATTTTTCTTTCTCAGTATTGCTTTGGCTCTTCAGGGTCTTCTGTGTTTCAATACAAGTTGTGAAATTTTTTGTTCTAGTTCTGTGAAAAATGCCAGTAGTAGTTTGATAGGGATTGCATTGAATCTGTAGATTGCTTTGGGTAGTAGAGTCATTTTCACAGTGTTGATTCTTCCAATCCAAGAAAATGGTACATCTCTCCATCTGTTTGTATCATCTTTAATTTCTTTCATCAGTGTCTTATAATTTTCTGCATACAGGTCTTTTGTCTCCTTAGGTAGGTTTATTCCTAGATATTTTATTCTTTTTGTTGCAGTGGTAAATGGGAGTGTTTTCTTAATCTCACTTTCAGATATTTCATCATTACTGTAAAGGAATGCAAGAGATTTCTGTGCATTAATTTTGTATCCTGCTACTTTACCACATTCATTGATTAGCTCTTGTAGTTTTCTGGTAGCATCTTTAGGATTCTCTATGTATAGTATCATGTCACCTGCAAACAGTGACAGTTTTACTTCTTCCTTTCTGATTTGGATTCCTTTTATTTCTTTTTCTTCTCTGATTGCTGTGGCCAAAACTTCCAAAACTGTGTTGAATAATAGTGGTGAGAATGGGCAACCTTGTCTTGTTCCTGATCTTAGTGGAAATGGTTTCAGTTTTTCACCATTGAGAATGATGTTGGCTGTGGGTTTTTCACATATGGCCTTTGTTAGGTTGAGGTAAGTTCCCTCTATGCCTACTTTGTGGAGAGTTTTTATCATAAATGGGTGTTGAATTTTGTTGAAAGCTTTTTCTACATCTATTGAGATGATCATATGGATTTTATCCTTCAGTTTGTTAATATGGTGTATCACATTGATTGATTTGCATATATTGAAGAATCCTTGCATTCCTGGAATAAACCCCATTTGATCATGGTGTATGACCCTTTTAATCTGCTGTTGGATTCGGTCTGCTAGTATTTTGTTGAGGATATTTGCATCTATGTTCATCAGTGATATTTGCCTGTAGTTTTCTTTCATTGTGACATCTTTGTCTGGTTTTGGTATCAGGGTGATGATGTCCTCGTAGAATGAGTTTGGGAGTGTTCCTCCCTCTGCTGTATTTTGGAAGAGATTGAGAAGGATAGGTGTTAGGTCTCCTCTAAATGTTTGATAGAATTCACCTGTGAAGCCATCTGGTCCTGGGCTTTTGTTTGTTGGAAGATTTTTAATCACAGTTTCAATTTCAGTGCTTGTGATTGTTCTGTTCACACTTTCTGTTTCTTCCTGGTTCAGACTCGGTGGGTTGTGCATTTGTAAGAATTTGTCCATTTCTTCCTGGTTGTCCATTATATTGGCATAGAGTTGCTTGTAGTAATCTCTCATGATCCTTTGTATTTCTGCAGTGCCAGTTGTTACTTCCCCTTTTTCATTTCTAATTCCACTGATTTGAGTCTTCTCCCTTTTTTTTCTTGATGAGTCTGGCTAATGGTTTATCAATTTTGTTTATCTTCTCAAAGAACCAGCTTTTAGTTTTATTGATCTTTGTTATCATTTCCTTCATTTATTTTTCTTTTATTTCTGATCTGATCTCTGATTTCTTTCCTTCTGCTAACTTTGGGGTGTTTTTGTTCTTCTTTCTCTAATTGCTTTAGGTGTAAGGTTAGGTTGTTTATTTGAGATGTTTCTTGTTTCTTAAGGTAGGATTGTATTGCTATAAACTTCCTTCTTAGAACTGCTTTTCCTGCATCCCATATGTTTTGGGTCATCGTGTTTTCATTGTCATTTGTTTCTAGGTGTTTTTTGATTTCCTCAGTGATCTCTTGGTTATTTAGCAGTGTATTGTTTAGCTTTCATGTGTTTATATTTTTTACGGATTTTTTCCTGTAATTGATATCTAGTCTCATAACATTGTGGTCAGAAAAGATACTTGATGTGATTTCAATTTTCTTAAGTTTACCAAGGCTTGATTTGTGACCCAGGATATGATCTATACTGCAGAATGTTCCATGAGCACTTGAGAAGAAAGTATATTCTATTGTATTTGTATGGAATGTCCTATACATATCAATTAAGTCCATCTTGTTTAATGTATCATTTAAAGCTTGTGTTTCCTTATTTATTTTCATTTTGGGTGATCTGTCAATTGGTGAAAGTGGGGTGTTAAAGTCTCCTACTATGATTGTGTTACTGTCGATTTCCCCTTTTATGGCTGTTAACCTTTGCCTTATGTATTGAGGTGCTCCTATCTTGGGTGAGTAAATATTTACAATTGTTGTATCTTCTTCTTGAATTGATCCTTTGATCATTATGTAGTGTCCTTCTTTGTCTTTTGCAATAGTCTTTGTTTTAAAGTCTATTTTGTCTGATATGAAATTGCTACTCCAGCTTTATTTTGATTTCCATTTTCATGGAATATCTTTTTCCATCCCCTCACTTTCAGTCTGTATTTATCTCTAGTTCTGAAGTGGGTTTCTTGTAGACAGCATATATATGGGTCTTCTTTTTGTATCCATTCTGTCAGTCTATGTCTTTTGGTTGGAGCATTTAATAATTATTGGTACGCATGTTCCTATTACCATTTTCTTAATTGTTTTGGGTTTGTTATTGTAGGTCTTTTCTTCTCCTGTGTTTCCTGCCTAGAGAAGTTCCTTTAGCATTTGTTGTAAAGCTGGTTTGGTGTTGCTGAATTCTCTTACCTTTTCCTTTTCTGTAAAGGTTTTAATTTCTCCGTAAAATCTGAATGAGATTCTTGCTAGGTAGAGTAATCTTTGTTGTCAGTTTTTCCCATTCATCACTTTAAATATGTCTTGCCACTCCCTTCTGGCTTGCAGTGTTTCTGCTGAAAGATCAGCTGTTAACCTTATGGGGATTCCCTTGTGTGTTATTTGTTGTTTTTCCCTTGCTGCTTTCAGTATTTTTTCTTTGTATGTAATTTTTGATAGTTTGATTAATATGTGTCTTGGCATGTTTCTCCTTGGATTTATCCTGTATGGGACTCTCTGTGCTTCCTGGACTTTATTAACTATTTCCTTTCCCATATTATGGAAGTTTTCAACTTTAATGTCTTCAGATAGTTTCTCAGTGCCTTTCTTTTTCTCTTCTTCATCTAGTAACTCTATAATTTGAATGTTGGTGTGTTTAATTTTGGCCCAGAGGTCTCTGAGACTGGTCTCAATTCTTTTCATTCTTTTTTCTTTATTCTGCTCTGCAGTAGTTATTTCCACTATTTTATCTTCCAGGTCACTTATCCGTTCTTCTGCCTCAGTTATTCTGTTATTGATCCCTTCTAGAGAATTTTTAATTTCATTTATTGTGTTGTTCACCACTGTTTGTTTCCTCTTTAGTTCTTCTAGGTCCTTGTTAAACATTTCTTGTATCTTCTCCATTCTGTTTCCAAGATTTTTGATCATCTTTATTATCATTATTCTGAATTCTTTTTCAGGTAGACTGCCTATTTCCTCTTCATTTGTTAGGTCTGGTGCGTTTTTATCTTGCTCCTTCATCTGCTCTGTGTTTCTCTGTCTTCTCAGTTTGCTTAACTTACTGTGTTTGTGTCTCTTTTTCACAGGCTTCAGGTTCGTAGTTCCTGTTGTTTTTGGCGTCTGCCCCTAGCGACTAAGATTGGTTCAGTGTGTTTTGTAGGCTTCCTTGTAGAAGGGACTAGTGCCTGTGTTCTGCTTTGGGAGGCTGGATCTTGTCTTTCTGGTGGGCAGCTCCACGTCTGGTAGACCTCACTAATTTTGGACTATGCTGTTTTGTGACTCAGTACCTTCTCATTTACCAGTTGGGTTGGATTTTCTGTCACTTACAATTAGGAAGTTTTGACTGATCTATTTGTGTGTCACTGAAGGTGACACGAGGCATTCTTCTTTGCAACATAATAGAGACTGGTTATTGGCCACACCGGACTGCCCAGTCACAGACAAGGAGATGGATGGGAGTGGGGCATGGCCTAGCCATTCTACCATCTCCACCACAGGTTGTCAGGGAATGTGAAAGGAGAAGTTCCCCATCTACCTCTTATTAGGGTTGTTACCTTGAGACAGTTAACCTAGCCTGTGTTCACTTTAGCTTTGCTATGGGAACTCCTTCCATGGTTATTGTGAAGCTTCCATGAGATAAGGGCCATGAGTACAAGGATAAAGAGGAAGCCATGTTTCTCCATAGCTTTTGGTAGGCTCTGAACTCCAGCACCAACCAGAGCCAGAGCTTCCAGGAGAAGGTGGGGGACCAAGTACTGGGGCACATTCCCCAAGGAGTCTGTTGGGGTTATCTATTACTGCATTAAAAACCACCCCAAAACCTGATGGCCTCAAATAAGAATGGTTTTATTATATTCACAAATTCTATGGGTCAGAAAGTCAGACACAATAGGCATGGCTTGTTTCCACTCCATGACATTGAGGACTTCAGATGGGGACACTCAGATGCTAAGGGTGGCCTCAGCTGGGAGTTTCTCCACTTGCATGTCTCTCTCCCAACTGTGTTGACTAAGGTGACTCAGAGGCTAGGCTTCACTGCCACTGTCCATCAGATCACCTATCCATGGCCCCTCCATGTGGCCTGGGATTCTCACAGCATGGTGCTGAGTTCCAGAGGGAGCCTCCTGAGAACTTGGTGGACACTGCATGGCCTTTTGTGATACAACTTTGGAGGTCATGCAGCATCGTTTCCATGTAGGCTGTTGTTACAAGGCCACCCTGTAACCATACCATCACAAGGCCATTAAGGCTACCCCGGTTTCACAGGGAGAGCAGTTAGACTCCACTCATTCATTCATTCATTCATTTAAACAGAAAGTCACAAAATTTATAATCATCCTCATCATTCACTCAGTCTCATGTAATTTTTTTTATCTTGATCTTTTGTTAGCACTTTTATGAATTCATCAGTTTTCCATTAGAGTTCTGAAAATGCTTTTTCATTCAGTGCAGCAGTGTAGTCAGTTACCAGAAACCTGTACTTGTCAGAGTGTTTTCCATGAATTCCTTGAAGATGAAACCCTTTTATAGGAACATTTTTGCAAAAGCATCAGAGTACACCCAGAACTGTCTGTAAATGACAAAAGACTTAAAAATGACCATGGTCACAGATTTGATGAAAGTTCATAATAATGCAGTTGACAAGGAAATTTAGTTATTTCTGAGATATACATTTTAAAGTAATAACTAGAATTATGACTTATAACATTATACCAGAACATATAAATTTTTAGAAATTTCATGGATTTAGACACCACTCTTAATGTGAGAATCACAAAGTCACCATGCAGGAGAGCTGGTGGAATGGAAGATATTTTGTGGCCATTTTTGGGAAATACAACCTGTCAGAGAATCACAGCATCTCAAGGCTGAAAGGGTGCCTAAAATTGGCTCTCAGGCATCCTTGGACAGTCACCTCAATCTCCTTTGCAATGTTCTGGCTCATGCTCACCTAGACTATATTGGTGTGTGCTTGGTATGTGGTGCCTCCTGCCCAGTGGGGCAGCCCCTTCCACTTTGGAGCTGCTTAGACCTGTACACATTTGCTTCTTTGGTTGAGGTGCCATCTGTAGTCCTTGGTTTTCTCCCCTAATTCTCATATACTCTCTGTACTGTTTCCAGGGCAGGTGCTTCTCTGTCCTTAACCACAGCTCAGTGAAGACAGCTTCCATGGACTCTAAGTCCTCTTACAACCTAGTATCCCAGCTTTACTAGTCCTTCCTCTGTATTCCACCCCCATCTCAGCCCTGATTCTTCAGAGACTGTTCATGCTTGTCCATGAAGTAAATACCCTCTTGGGTGCCTCCCCAATCCCTCCTTTCTATTTTCCCACTGCCAGAGCTTTGATTTCATTTAAATGGTTTCTTTTCAGCCCTAGTGGGAGACCTTGATTAATGAGAACCATTGGGAATAATTCTATTCATTGTGCCAGACATTCATTTAAGAACAGGCATGCAACTCAAAGGAGTCATAAAAGGATGATTGCTAGGGATTTCTGGGATTTTTTTTCCCTAGAAGGAATGGTAAGATGAGAAATTTGCCATTTTTGCTTCTGACCCAGCTGTGATGACTGGAGCAGTGGCAGTCATCTTGGGGACCATAAGGACCCATCCAATGAGGATAACTGAAAGAGAGAAAGAAATTGAGTGTTTGGAGGATTTGTTGTACCAACAAATTGACCAGCCCTGAAATTGCTTAATTTCCAGAATTTTTTTTACATGAGAGACTAAATATCCTTATAATTTAAACCATTTTTTCAATAAGTGTTTAGTTCACAGCTAAGCATTCTTATAGCTGCAAGGGGCACAGCAGGGAACAACATAAAAATCCCCCATAGGGCTGACGTTCGTGGAGGAGACAGCTGACAAGTGATTAAATGAATGATATGTTAAACATGGGACTGAAACATTTCACTCTTCCTGGCACTTCTCTCTGCCCAGAAGCTGACCTGAATGGGAAGGCTCCCTTGTCTCATGACTTCCAGCTGAGTTCAGCCAAGGGGTGCCCCAGCAGGAGACCAGAGGGTGGAGAAGAGAGAAGTCGGAGTAATTTTTCCTCTGCTACCTCCAAACCAGGCAAGGGTTTGGCAGTGGATGTTCCTTATCAGAAGCCACAGTTCCAGCTCCTATTTAGCTTATATGTCACATGGCTCCACCTCTGAGGGTCCAGTAATCCTGCTCCCTGACACTTTACCTCCAACAGTTCTTGATCCCCTAATCCTGCCCACACTCCCATCATTCATCCTTCTTTGATCCCTTCCTTCTCCCAAGGGTGCAGTCTCTTCTGCCCGAACCCTGACAGATGTTGATGGTAAGTGCTACATAGAAAATTAATTCAAGGAGGGTCACATGTACAGAGGAGAGGAACAGATTTAAAAGGCAGGCTGGGATAGGTCTCAGTGAGAAAGTGACACTTGAGTAAAGATAGGAAGGAGTCATAGATATTTGGTGTGTAGGCACATTGCAGGCAGAGGGAGGAGCCTGTGCAAAGGCCCTGAGGTGGGCCAGGGCCTGAATGTTCAAGGAATATCAAGGGAAGTGGTGTGAACAGAACAAACATAATGAGAGGTAGAGGGGTAGAAGGTGAGGTCAGTGAAGCAAAAGGACAGAAGCTGTTAGTGTGCTGAAGTCACTGTAGGACACTGTGCTTGTGTATTAGGGGCACCTGAAGGAGTGTGAGCAGAGAAGGGACAGGCACTGATTGTGTGTTAACAGAATTGCCTGGCTGCTATGTGGGGAAAGCACTGAAGGGCCAGGCAGGAGCAGAGATTCCAGATAGAAGGTGACTGCATGGACTGGGCAAGAAAAGATGGTGGCCATAGCAGCAGACGTGAGGTGTGCTTGAGTTCTGGGCATTCTCTGAATGTGGAACAGCCAGATTGCCAACAGAGCAGTTGTGGATAGAACTGTGAGATAGAAGAGTTAAAGATGACTTCAAGGTGTTTGGCCCAAGCACCTGGAAAGATGGAGTTGGTGTTGCCGATACTGGGAAGGCGGAGAAACAGGACTAGAAAAAGGATGCCAGGAGCTCTGTTCTATACACTTGAAGTTTGAGGTGTGTGCCAGACTGTGTTTTGTCAGCCCTCGATGCACCACATTTCCTGGGGTTCACATGTTTGTGCAGTCCTTTCCCCTTGTGCCTGGATTGGCCCAGGGACCTACTTGAACCCACTGAATGCAGCACAAGTGATAGGGGGCCTGTTCCTGGCCTGGGTCTTGGGAAGGCCTGACACCTTCTGCTTTTGCACCCTTGGAAGCCAGCTGTCATGTAAGAAGTTGGCCCACTCCCAGACCACCATGATATGGAGAAGACTGGGCAGCCACATAAAGAGGCTCCCGTGGGGGAAAAGCAGACATTGACAGTCCCAGCTGTGCCCCCAGCCAGCACCGGCACCAAATGCTCACAAGCATGAGGCATTACACCTTGCAGTTGTCCCAGCCGACAGCATGGGAAGCCAAAGAATCATCTAGTTAACATACAGTACCAAGAGAAATAATAAATTGCTCTTTCAGGTCTAAAAAAAAAAAAAAAGAAAGAAAGAAGAAAGATTTGGTGCATTCATTCTCAACTGGAGGCAAATAAATGGGACTAAAATATTACTATTATCACTAATAAACTCTAGGCTAGAGAATGTAGCTTAGGAGTGAGAGACAAACAGCCTTCCAAACTGGATGCTGTTTGGGCCAACTTACTTGTCCTGTCACAGACACCCAGAGAGGAGCAGGACTTCACTATGCTAAGGAGAAGATTCCTCCCCTAGACAAGCAGCAGAGAATGCCAGCCCTCTGTGGGGAGCTACCTACCATCCGGAAGTGATGAGAGTCTGAGATGAGCATATAGATTACTTCCAAATTTATCAGTCAGATAAATTACACTGTCTCCTCTGGTGCAGAGTGAGGAAAACGGCAGAAAAAGGTCCTGAGTTTTACTAATTGAGCTCCATTCACAAAGTAAAAAACATCACGGGTGGGAAAGACGCTCCACCCTTCCCCCTCCCCTGCTGTTATAGATTGTAGCTCTTCCCTTGTCAGTTTTATCTACTACCTGTGCTATCCAATATAATAGCTACTAGCCATGTGTATTAAAACTTAAATTAATTTAAATTAAATATATTTAAAGATTCAGTTTCTTAGTCGCTCTGACCACATTTCAACTGCTCTGTAGCCCCATGTGACCAGTGGCTCCTGTATCAGACAGTGCAGGTTTACAACATTAACACTGTCAAAGAAGGCTCTATGTGACAGTGCTAACATGAGATTTTTATCTTTTTCATCTTGTATCATCAGTGTCTGTAACCAGGCCTGACTCAGAGGCACTTAGAAATGTTTCTTGAATGAATATATGAAAATAGACTATTGTGATTTTGTTTGTCAAACCTGCTTCCCACTGTTGCTTTCTAAGCAACAAGATATGAAAATGGAACACAGATATTTTGTTAAATAAGTCGGTTGAAGAATATGCATCATTTGATCTTATTTTTATTTAGAAATAATTGTTTGTATGCACATAGATATATATGTTTAAAAGTACAGGAAAAAGACTTGAAAGATACTCACCAGACTGCATTTACCATCTAATGGTTGAGATTGGGAAAGGGAAATGAGGAACTTTTTTACTTAAAAAACTTGTTATTAGAAAAATATATTACTTTAGAGTAAAAAAAAAAAAGTAACATTAGATAGTATGTTAATTTTCTTGGTATATTAAGAAAATCATGGCTATTCTTTTTTTAACATCTTTATTGGAGTATAATTGCTTTACAATGTTGTGTTAGTTTCTACTGTATAACAAAGTGAATCAGCTATATGTATACATATATCCCCATATCTCCTCCCTCTTGCGTCTCTCTCCCACCCTTTCTACCCCACCCCTCTAAGTGGCCACAAGGCACCGAGCTGATCTCCCTGTGCTATGCAGCTGCTTCCCACTAGCTATCTAGTTTACATTTGGTAGTGTATAGATGTCAATGCCATTGTCTCACTTCATCCCAGTTTACCCTTCCCCCTCCCTATGTCCTCAAGTCCATTCTCTATGTCTGTATCTTTATTCCTGTCCTGCCCCTAGGTTCATCAGAACCATTTATTTTTTAGATTCCATATATGTGTGTTAACATATGGTATTTGTTTTTCTCTTTCTGACTTACTTCACTCTGTATAACAGACTCTAGGTCCATCCACCTCACTACAAATAACTCAATTCATTTCTTTTTATGGCTGAGTAATATTCCATTGTATATATGTGCCACATCATCTTTATCCATTCATCTGTTGATGGACACTTAGGTTCCTTCCATGTCCTGGCTATTGTAAATAGAGCTGCAGTGAACATTGTGGTACATGACTCTTTTTGAATTATGGTTTTCTCAGGGTATATGCCCAATAGTGGGATTGCTGGGTCCTATGGGAGTTCTATTTTTAGTTTTTTAAGGAACCTCCATATTGTTCTCCATAGTGGTTGTATCAATTTACATTCCCAGAAAATCTTGGCTATTCTTAATACGAAATTTTAATGATAGGTAATTTTAAGAGTGAATAAAGTATTAAGAGTGTTGAGATATAATGACAAATCACAGCCATTGGCCTGGTGAGTATTGTTTGCAAACCATGGAATCTGTCTCCTAAGGAGTGTACAGAGTAATGTTTTCTTTCCCAAAACATGGCTTCCTTGCTAAACTGCAGAGAAAGATAGGGCCAGATGGCACAGTTCTCATTTTTCTGTTATACCTCCTGACCCAGCAATATAGTTTCTCCCACCTCTCCTTATAGAAATTACTTTTGTTCATTGCAGGAGCCGTCTTTACCTTGGGAATGTACCTAGTCACTGTGCCTGAATCAGAATACTGACACACTGATTGTGATAATCTTCTTGCTTTACTTTGCCTTACTTTGCCCCTTGTTTGGTGGTTTATGAGCTCACAGATGCTGGACCAGAGTTCAGTACATAAAATAAAGACATTCTGTTTGACAAGGCCAAACTAAATTGTTGAAGCAGGACATTAAAGCCTGAAGCAGTGCCTTAAAAAGGAACTAGTGCCATCCAAACCCACACCAAAAGTCAACTTGGTTTCAAAATGAAAATCTTTAAAAATGCTACATGCCATAGTACTTTCTCAGCCTTTTTTTTTTCTGTCACTACAGGAATACTAAAACCAAATGAGAATGACAAATAATACAGAAAGACATGTTTAATGATCAGTTCTGCTGTTTTATTTCATGCTCAGTTGATGGGAGAAAATAATATTTTCATCCAACTATTAATGAATGAATTTAAAGATATGAATATAATCACCCAGAAAAATGGCACTAAACAAAATAGTTTTTAAAGTGAGGAGGATAGATTTCCTTGTAATTATTGTGTTCACTGACTATTATTCATTTTTAAATAATGATGGATTCTAAGCTCGGGTACAACACCATGGGGGTGATTCCATCCCTTAGGAGCTAATATTTGAAGAGGTTGAGCTGTTTAGTAAATTACTTCTTTCTTACTGTTTTTTTCTGGTACTGTTTCTGTTTTTTAGACCCACTATGAAAATGGGGAATATATCATCAGGCAAGGTGCAAGAGGGGACACCTTCTTTATCATCAGCAAAGGAAAGGTAAGCCCTGGTAGCATGAGAGAGATGCACAGGGGGAGCCTGGGGTTCATCAGCTACCCGTGGAGGAGCACATGTGCAGGGTATTGAGCTGTTTGAGGTTTTTTTCTCTTCTGAAACTGATAAAGAAATATTTGAGAATGTATCTCCTGAAAATGTGGAAGAAGAAAGAAAAAGTATAACTTTGAAGACCAGCGAACAGCCTTTGTTCTAGAGTATAATAATCATGATGCTAGATGCCACTGATATGTCTGCATAAATGGAAAATTTTCCATAATAATTAGAAAAGAGAAGACTAAGGTTGCTTAAAAAAGTCTTTAACAGGAAAAAAAATCCATCCAGTCATTAAGAGCAGTAATATTGTAATAATTAAATATCTGGACTTTCAAATCAGATGGCCCAAGTTTGAATCCAGCTATGAATCTTACTAGTTTTAGTACTCCCTAGGCAAATTAGTTAACACTCTGAGGCCAATCAGGAAGTAAATATATTCATGTTTCATTGTATCTTCATAAAGAAATATTTAATGGATACCAAGAAATTATTAGAAGTGGTTAAGTATAGGGGAAGGGGTAAATATAGGGTAGACAGGGACATAAATAAAAAATCATAATTTATTCCTTACATATTTTTTAAAAGTTTAATATTATAAATAATAATTTTTAAAAACCCAAATATGAAATTGAGAGAATTGGAAAATGAAGACATGTAGATTAATACTTTAATATTATATTGCTAAAAATACCTTAAATTCCTTTCAACAGTAAAGTCTTAATCATTTCACTATGTGCAATGTATTTGAACTTATTTTGCTTTACAGTAAGTGATCCTTAAAAAGAAGTTATAAGTACTAAGTAAAGTAAAACACTGGGAAGAAAATGCAGGTACAAGGGGATTTATATGGCAGTTTTCACTTTTATAATTATCACTTTAAAAAAATAAGTAAATTTATTTCTTCTAATTTAACAAATATGACTTATTTTATGGCTCATGTGAAATAGGCAAGAGAGATTAACAGAGCCGCAGTGAACAGGATATGTTGAAAGATTATAGATTTTGTTGGATCACATTTTAGAGAATTCTCTTTGGACTAATTGTGAATTTTAAATGTGCATATGTCAGTGTTTATACCAGTGGCATATCCCACTAAAGGGAAGAAAACAATATTTATACTTTTTCATACCTGTTCTTTTGACTGATATCAGAAAACCTGGGATAGAAATAGAAGACAGGGACTGGCTTCCTAAAAAGCAACATGGGGCTTCCCTGGTGGCGCAGTGGTTGAGAGTCCGCCTGCCGATGCAGGGGACACGGGTTCGTGCCCCAGTCTGGGAAGATCCCACATGCCGCGGAGCGGCTGGGCCCGTGAGCCATGGCCGCTGAGCCTGCGCGTCCGGAGCCTGTGCTCTGCCATGGGAGAGGCCACAACAGTGAGAGGCCCGCGTACCACAAAAAAAAAAAAAAAAAAAAAAAAGCAACATGAAATGACATCTGACCACAGTTATGGGTAAAATTATACCTTGTATTTTCCAATGTTAGAGGATAAGAAATGTTAAGGTTTTGAGGTTTATTTATAAATTGTTAGAGCTTACCATTTATTGCTTTGTTCTTAATATCAACAGAAGAATCAGGGAAAACTGAAAATCCTCATGGATGTAAATTATTTGATTGGTCACAGGGGGGCTTTTTGCCCTGGCAATCCTAGATTTATTTTTTTATATTATATTGCTAACTCTTTGCTCTCATGGAATGATATGTTTATACATTAAGTTGAATTTCTGACAGGCTTTTATGACTACCAAACTACTGCAAATTCCAGCACTGCCTAAAAGAAGTTGTGGTTTGTAACCAGTTTCAGCTGAACACAGGAGCATTAGTGGTGCTATTTTATGAGTTTTGTAATATGTATACATAGAAATAGCATGGATATTACACCAGAGGAACTGATTCCCTTGGCAGTATTTCAGACCACTGTAGGGATTCTGGGAGCGAAGTAGTAAGAATATATTGGAATTTTTTGACACATCCAAGATTTTTTTTTTTTTAAACCAGGCATAGATTTTTCCTAACCTTCTTTTTTAGGTCATACAACTTAGCTGCCATGATTCTTAATTATACTAATTATATAATAATATATGATTAATTTAGTATGTTAATTATATGAATTCTAATATTAATGTATTGGAGTTACTATATTAAGTTTTAAGAAGCAGAAGGTGAACACACTTAAGTCCCAATAGGAAGGAATAGAAAATGATAAGCGAATGAGAGTAGGTTCAGGTGAGCAGGCAAATAAGTTGTAGAATTGAAATTTTCTAAAATTATGTGTGTTGTTTTAGGTGTAAAGATGTCACCTTGTTTTCATGTACATTTAAGAATTTATAAAGGGTAACTCTGACAAAGCTATTTTCTTTGTTACCACCAACCTGGCTTTTCCTTAGAAAATGTGAAACAGAGACACACAACAGGGGCTGTACAACTACAAATGGATTTCCCCTTGTTCAAGATCATTTATTTAAGAGTAAAACAGTTTTTATTTCTCTATAAAGCACATTCACACAAAGAGAAAAGCATTATAAAATAAACTTGGAAATATTTGTTTTTTCCCCTGTTAAACCTATACAAACTGATTTTTCTAAAACTTGGGTAGAATGCTTCAGTGATGTCTATCTAGAGTACCTAGTTCTGCCTCAGGTAGAAGCTGAGTTAGTTCCTTATACTTTAATCAGTCCATTCCAATTGCCTGGAAACCTGACTTGTTTCCCCCAACAGTGAACCATAAAGCACTCAAGGATTCATAATCATGAAAAATATCTCTGATAAAACTTTATGCCTATGTCCCTCTAGTTGTGTTGCATCAAAAATAAAATCTCTCCATAAATAAGTGGAACCAAAATTGAACAGGATTGGTTGACAAAATTTCAGAGTTTCAATAATAATTCAAAAGCATTTTGATTTTCTGATTCTATTTAACTTATCTTGTATGCTACCATTAGAAAAAAGTATTTCAAAACTTCTTGTTCATTAAATGCCACTTAAAACCACATGGCTTTGCTTAGAATTCACAAGGGCTTAAGCATGTTGGTTAAACAAATGGTCTTAACACAATATTCAGTGTTGCTGAATATGGGAAGTACGCCCTTATGCAAATTTTGTTTGTGTGTGACATTATATATATATATATATAATATATATAATATCAGAGTGAAACATGAATCATTTCATTTCAAGAATGATCATGCACATTATCCCCACTTCTGTTCGTAACTAAACACCCCAACCATTGCAGTAAGTCAAGAAAAAGATATAATGTTTGGAAATGAAGAAATAAACAGTAATTATTTACAGGTGGTATGATTTTAGTTTGAGTTTTTTATGCAGACAGATAAATTATTTAAATTAATATAAGCTTAGCTGGATCAGCATTGTTCAGTACTTCTTCCTCTGTTGATGGAACTATTCTATATCTTCACAACCTAACATGGTAGCCATTAGTCTCATCACGAAATTAAAATTAACTGAATTAAACAAAATATTCAGCTTCTCAGTAGCCATATCCTGTCAGAATGACTATTATCAAAATGTCTACAAATAGCAAATGCTCACAAGGAGAAAAGGGAACCCTTGTACACTGTTGGTTGGAGTGTAAATTGGTGCAACCACTGTGGAAAACAGTATGGAGGTTCAAAAAACTAAAAATAGAACTACCATATGAAAGCAATTCTACTCCTGGGTATATATCTGAAAAAAAAAAAAAAAAACAACACTAATTCAAAAAGATACATGCACCCCAATGTTCATAGCAGAATTACTTATAATTGCCAAGATATGTAAACAACCTAAGTGTTCATCAACAGATGAATGGATAAAGAAGATGTATTGTGTGTGTATATATATATTTATGTATACACACACACACACACACACACACACAATGGAATACTACTCAGCCATAAAAAAGAATGAAATTTTGCCATAAGTCAGACAGAGAAAGATAAATACTGTATGATATCATATGTGGAATCTAAAAAATATAGTAAGCTAGTGAATGTAACAAAAAAGAACCAGACTCACAGATATAGAGAACAAATTAGTAGTTACAAGTGGGGGGTGGGCAATGTAGGGGAGGGGGAGTGGGAGGTACAAACCATTGGGTGTAAGATAGGCTGAAGGATGTATTGTACAACACAGGGAATATAGCCAGTATTTTGTAATAACTGTAAATGGAAAGTAACCTTTAAAATTTGTATAAGAAATTTTTAAATGATAAAGAAAAAAGGACACTAGAATGAAGAGCAAAAGACAAAAATGGCTAAAACATTTGAAAGGAAGAATATATTGAGGAGAATTACTTCAGTAGATATAAAGACTTATTATAAGGTAAAGAAGAAAATGTCTTAATTCTACTAAGAACTAGATAAATATATCAGAATAAGAGAATAGTGAGCTCAAATAAAGATCTATGGAAACTTGAGTTAGGAGAGCATGGGCAATACATATTCCAAAACAATTAGTTATCCATAGGGAGATATATGAAATTGGATCCTGACCTCACACTGTACAAATAAGGTCAATTCCAGACCTAAATGCAAAAGAAAAAATTAGAAAAAAAAAATCAAAAGACAATTAGGAGAATACTTCTGTCATGTTGGGATAGGAAAAATTTTATTAAATGAGAATTTTAAAGTACAAACAATAAGGGATAATGTGGTTACATATGATAACATTGAAATTAATAGCTTTGGCAAGACATCATAAATACAGTGAAAAGCTAAACTACCGTCTTATGAATCAATAAAAAAATGACAATTAATTCAATACAAAAATAGGCCAAAAAATCACAAAAAAGAAATACAACTGGCCCATAAAATAATATGAAAAATACCCTACTTTTATTAATAATCAGAGAAATGCCATATAATATTGACCTTTTTGGCAAAAAATCAAAGTCTGACAATATCAAGTGTTGATGACAATATAGTATAATATGAACTTTCATCTACCGATGGTAGAAATATAACTTGGTGTGACATCTTTGTACCAAGACTGAGTCAATACCTAGTAAAATTGAAGATGCGTATACCTTATAACCTTGGTTTTCATTCGTAAGTTTTGATCCTAGTGAAACACTTACCCATGGACACCACAAAACATGCAGAAATGTTCATAAGTAATGTTGTTAATAGCACAACAGACTAATATATAACAACAATAAACCTGGAGGAAGCCCACATTTACATATAGAGAAGAATCAATGAACTATATAATATTCATATAATGGCATAGTATACAAACAGGAAATGAACTACAGCTACATATATTAACATGGATGAATTGGATAAATCTCAAATACAATGCTGTTCAAAAGAAACAAGTTGAAGGATATGTGTGGTATGATATTATTTATATAAAGTTTAAAACTAGGAAAATATATGGTACTTATGCATGGAATGAGGTGCATGTGAGTGCATGTACACACACTCATTAAAGTAGAAGTTCCAGAAAGAGAATCACGAATATAAGATTCACCAGAGATGTTTTGGGGGATGGGAGTGGACACATGGTGAGAGAGATTCTAATTCATTCCTGTGTTGTACAAAAAGTTCAGTTGTCAAACCAGACTCAGGGGAGTCATAGGTCTGAGCCACCCTGAATTTAACTAATGACTTAAGGAATGCAGGCAAACGTCAAGCTCAGAAAAATATTCTTTCCCTGTACATGCCCCAAACTATCAGATACAGCTCCTAAAAGTGTTTTTCTACATTAGGGAACTTTTTTTTTTTTTTTTTTTTGAATAACAGGGCCAATTTTTGAGCAATGTGTGTAGAACATTGTTTGAAAAGGGAGATGCTTTGATTTGGGAACTCCTCATTTTTATAATCTATTAACTACACAGGTAGGAAAATGCTCACCTGACAACCCTATTCTCCAGCTGGGCCTGTCCCACAAATCTCTGAGTTCCATGTTTTTTTACAACAAACATCGCTTTGCTTATAAAACCTGTTGAATTTGTATTAAAACATTTTATTTTGTTTTTGAATTATTTTGGGTTAAACATGTTGGTTGAGCACATTGATATTGTTTATTGAAGATTTTGGTATTAAAGATTAATTTTATGTGTCCCATTTAAAATATCTAATTTCTATTTTGATTCTTAATTTTAAAAATTTTATATATATATATATATATATATATATAATTTAAAAAATAGTTCCAAATCTTAAAATTACAATACCATGCATATATTTTATAGAAAAATTAATATATAGACAAGTAAAAGGATTATAAAAATAAACACCTTCTCTTTTACCTACCTGGAACTAAAGTTAAAGTTCTAAATAGCATTTTATGGCAACAAGAGCAATGGTAGAGATTTGGGATAGCTGCAATCAAACGCATGGAATTTCTGAAGTAGGAGGTGAGAGAAATGGAACAAAGGGGAAAATAAGGAAAAAAGAACCAACTTTGGGGGGCACTCAAAATTAAGAGGATGCTTTTCATTGATGTTCTCATTTAATTCACACATAGCACACAAGTACATCCATATGAGATATCCCTCCCATTTTTCGGGCAAGGTGGTGGGGTAATGGGTTCAAATAGACTAAATATTACCTTTAAGGCTCCATAGCTAGTTCCCTTCCACAGCATTGTGGATCATAAAGTACTTTATGGTTTAGGTGAAAAGACTATGTATACAGGTTAAGGTTAGAGAAGCTATATCTGTATATATAACTTTTTCTACCTTGAATTTTTTTTTTTAGAATTAAAGATGCAAATGTCCATGACTGGTGTCTGTGCATATTTAGAATGATTCATTATATATATAAAGAAAAACTGTGGAAACTACAACTTTAAAGGGAAACTTTCATTCTTGCTCTTTGAGCTGCTTGTTTTTCCACATATATGAACTATAGGAGATAGATTTTTCCTCATATTTATCATATAAGCAGAAAGTTATTTATTCCGTAGGTGACCCGTTTTTTATGTCTCTTACTGCTTTTCAGTAACATATTTTTTAAGAACATTTCAAAACCCACCCAAATTTCTCCATGGCTTGCGTAAATCTGCCATTTTGAGTTTATAATCTTTTTCATTACCCAAATGGCAAAGGTACAGTTATATGTATCCTTATATCTAATTTGAATTAATGAGCTTAACTTATAGTATATTACACCTTAATCATTGTTTTTTTTTTTTTTTTAACAGCCAGGACTGACAGAAGTAATTTTGTTGAGTTGTCTCATTGTGCAGATAAGAAAACTGAGGTTCAGAAATGAAACAGTGTATCAGTGTTTGTCAAAGCTTGGTCTGTAGAACATTTGCATCTAAATCACCCACATTAGTCTTTTGAAATGCAGATTTCCAAAACCCATTCAATCAAAACCTCAGGAATAAGAGTTCAGTAACCTTTATTTTAAACAAGGCTGCACGCCTCCTCTCCCCACCACACACACACACAGTTTGAGAATCACTGGGCTAGTATATTTCCATTCACATCTGTGAAAGCCTCATCAGTAAGCATATGAGTATCTCTCTTACATAGCTCAGTGGTTAAGTGTTAAAAACTTCATTTCCATGCTTTTGAAACACCATGTGGAGGAGTAATCAAATGGGTCAGTGGAGAGTAATAATTGAATTCCCTTCACCTTCCATAGACCTTTTTAATACTTATAAAAATTCGGGTCTTTGACATCCAGTCTCTAAATTCAGAAACCTGAAGCATAGTATTTTTAAATGTGTTTAAGTGTCTGGCATTGTATCAAGAAATTAGTTTTTCTACTTCATTACATTTTCCAGGTAGGTGAATTTTAACTATTTAAACTTTTTAGATGACACGTAGCTAGTATATTTGTAGAACTTTAGGGGGAAGTGAATTAACACAGAGGTACAATTTACTACATTTATGTCTTCATTCAACAAATACATTATTACTTGCTTTCAATGGACTATCACCCAACTCCCAAGTCCTATATGGGCGGAGATATCTTGTTAGTAATGAAGCTTTTCTGTTCATGCAGTTTACTACTCTTTATTGAGTACTTACTATAAATTACAGAGAATATCAAAGAAATGCCCATTTCTTTGAAGAGCATACTATTCATTATGGTAAAATAAAGACACATATGTAATTTATATATCTTCAGAAAAAGAAATCCTGGGGCTTCCCTGGTGGCGCAGTGGTTGAAAGTCCGCCTGCCGATGCAGGGGACATGGGTTCGTGCCCCGGTCCGGGAAGATCCCACATGCCGCGGAGTGGCTGGGCCCGTGAGCCATGGCCGCTGAGCCTGCACGTCCGGAGCCTGCTCCACAACGGGAGAGGCCACAACAGTGAGAGGCCTGCGTACCACAAAAAAAAAAAAGAAATCCTGCTGAATGAAACATATGGATTATGAGAACACTAGTCATGTAGAGACCTGCAGGAAGTCTTCATGGAAATGTGACTGGCCTTTGAATGAAGGCTGGCTTCTTCTTGGCCATGAGATAGGCATGTCCTAGTATAACTGGGATGTACATGTAGAGAGGTGTATAGAAAGATGTTAAGTGAAGCCAAAAAATGGAGACAGTATAAATGTCCATCTGCAAGGAAATTGATAAATATAGGATGAAAGAAGACACTAAAACATTAAAACGAATTAACTAGATTTATATATAATAGCATGGAATAAATAATTTAAATAATGATAAGAAAAAATGTAAGTCACAGAATGATTCATACTGTATTATGCTATCCATATATTTTTAAAACACATGCATATAAACACATAAAAAAAGACTGGAGGAACACTACTAAATCCATCATAGTGATTGCCTCATAGAAAGTTGGAAGTGGGAATAGAGTTGAAGATTTGAGTGAAATTCAAATTTCTGAATAATTTATTATTTCTTGACAACAACTTGAAAGCATTACAAAATACATGGAGATTACTTCTTGGGGTGCATGTGAAGTTGCAATATTATTCTTTGGCCCCTTTAATGGTACCGTACTTTTTCTCTTCATGAAAATAAGTTTAAAAAAAAGAAGAAATAAGAAATGGAACGAACATCATTAACCAGTGTTTATTTGATCATCCAGTGTGTATGCCGTGGATACAGGTTTTCATTGTTTCTCTTTCTAGGTAAATGTCACTCGTGAAGACTCGCCAAGTGAAGACCCAGTCTTTCTTAGAACCTTAGGAAAAGGAGATTGGTTTGGAGAGAAAGCCTTGCAGGGGTAAGTAGATCACATGTCACAAAGATTTTGGTTGAATGTTACATAAATTTGTCTTACATATTGAGCTTCTAGCACAATAGGGTGTTTAGTGCTTATTCTACCATCCAACACAGACCCTTGATGATCAATTTTATTTATTTCCAGCTGGACTTAGAATCTGTTTGGGTAGGCTATGGAATTGAGTGGCTAACATCTGTAATCAATCATTTTATATAATTTTATATTGATAGGAAAAATTCTCCTTTAATTATAATCTCTATAAAGACTCTAAAAGAGAGGGAGAAGTCTCTGCTAAGCTTATTTTGTATGACAGTTTTACTCGGAATCATAGGAAGATGATTGGTTGAGAATTTTGACGTCTCTAAACCTGATTGTACAAACAATACATCAAAAGGCAATGAAGCCTTTCTGGGATTCACCTCTGGGTGGTGGTTTTCATCACTAGCTACGGTAGTGGAGGTGGAAGAGGAGGTGCAGGTGAAGGTAAATCACATCCAGCTTCACTGTGGATGGGCTCAAAAGGCATTTAACGTACCATTTGTACTTTAATCTTTCTCTCTTGATTATTATATATGTAGAGGATTCTGGAGAATAATATCACCTGATTTCATTGATCCAAGATTAGATGCCTCTGTGGAAAATGTCATTTCCAGCAGAGCCAAAGAACCAGAAACATTTCAGTCACTTCTGATTGAGATCACAAGTGGGACATCAGAAAATAAAACAATTGAGAATTGACAGATTTTCTTTTGTAGCTTATTGTCAGTGAATTTTGGTGCTAACTAAAGAAAGGTTTAGAGTGAAAACACCTTCCCAGAATGTGTCCCAGGAAGTGAACTTGGGGATATGGTTTACAGAAAAGTTACTAAATTTTGCTCTGATATCAACATTTAAGTTAATGATATTAAGTCTAGATTGAATTCATTCTAGCATATGGTTATTCTTGTGAACTGTCTGGTGCCAAATGTCTCTCTTGCACATATTCAGTCATCTTCACTGGCCTTCTCTTCACCCCACCCTCACCATTTTCCATCATACCTACCCCCCAACCTACCTCCATCCCTCTTTCTCATGCCCTTTATGCTCATCTTCTCACCACTCAACCTGGCTTTATCAGCCTACTCTATGTGTGCCCTCTTAAACGTCACCAGGGATTTACTACTTACATCATAGAATTGTCTTTCTTTTCTGTCTTCATTTAACATCACTGCTCAGTCATAGTTTTACACTGTTGACCACCCCTTCCTTCTTTAGAATCCCCATCCTTTGAGACCCTTGCAATTATTAGCCAATTGTTAGCACTTTTTAGAATTTCTTATTTCATTTCCTAAAATTCACCATTGTTTTGTCCTCAGCTCTATCACATACATCTTGGTACACATCCAGATCTATGACTGCCTATTATCTCGATGCAAAGAAATCCCAAATACTTATATGCTGATTTGAGCTCAGTATCTGGCACTTTTGAAATCAACGTGTATTTGTTGAATGAACGAATGAGTGAGTGAACAAATGAAGCTCCCTGATGATCCCCTATCTTGCAGTCCTGCAATTGATCACTTTCATGACTTGAGTTTCAGGTTTAATCCAATAACTCATGAGTCAATCCATCTACACTCTAACATACCATTGCTTCAAGAGCTCTACCTAACTTGAAACCATGTAGAATTCATATTGGCATCAGATAATGTCAAATTCTAAGCCAAATACACACCTCACATATGTAGTAATGGGAAATATATAAGCCCAAGTTGAACCTGAGAGAGATGGGATTGAGCTCCCACTTGCTCCTTCCCCCTTCCCCTAATGTTTGAGTCTTTAGCACAGCATATGGTTAAGAGTTCCAGCATAGAAGTCAGACTGCCTAGGTTGGGTTCTACTCTGTAATTTACAGATTATGAGCCCCTGAGAGGCTCTCCTTTGATCTGAATGGAGATGATGATTGTACCTAACTTTTTGAGTTGTTGTGAGGAATAATCAAGGGGATACTTACAAAGCATTCAGGTGAGTACCTAGAATTTAGATTAGTGCTCAAAAACGTTAGCTGCTATCATCACCACCACCATCATGTTTATTTTTATTTATCGTCATCATCATCCCCATTCCCAAGACTGTTCTGCTACTTCTTGACTACAGTTTAGAGCACCTGGTATAATTGACATAGCATTAAATTTTGAATCATCCACTCACTAAGCCAGCCAGTTAATCTCTCTGGGTCTGTTTCTGAATTTGTAAACTGACCCAGTTGAAGTAGATGATCTCTAAGTTTCCTTAGGTCACGTGCCAAATGCAGCCCTGGGCCACCCTGTTGAATGGTGGCATTTGATAGCAGACCTCTGTCAGCAGGGCCCCTCCCTCCAGGAATTATCCCAGCTGTTGTCTATCATTCTGAACACCTTGGCCACATGTTAGGCCCTTCCTTGTTAATGCAAAAATGAATAAGCCAAGTCAGTTTAACAGACTTTGGTATTAGAAGTCTATATTTCCATAGTTTCTCCTCTCATGGACTGTGATCTGGGCAAGTTAATTAACCTGTTTATTTTTTTTTCATTAGTAAGATGATAGCACATAAAATCATATAACAAATACTGGATACAACATTTTAATATTTTGCAATATTTGAATCTTATTAACACTCATTTATTTATTTAGAAATGAAATATTATAGATACAATTCAAGCCTCTTTTGTATCCTCCCCAAGTACTTTCTCTCCCTCCCACTATCACCATCCTGTCCCTGTACCATAAAGACAGGAAAGAAAGAATTCAGATCTCTCAGTTGCAAGGCTTGGGTTTCTGTTTCTCTCAGGGAAAACCTCTTTGATGCTTACCTGGGACAACATACAGAGTTATTTCTAAAGCTTGTGTTTTGTGTGAAGAAATACTCTAGGACTTATAAATGGCTCCATCCCAGCTGCTTTTTTTTTTTTTTTAACATCTTTTTTGGAGTATAACTGCTTTCCAATGGTGTGTTAGTTTATGCTTTATAACAGAGTGAATCGGCTATACATATATGTACATCCCCATATCCCCTCCCTCTTGCGTCTCCCTCCCACCCTTCCTATCCCACCCCTCTAGGTGGTCACAAAGCACTGAGCTGATCTCCCTATGCTATGCGGCTGCTTCCCACTAGCTATCTGTTTTACATTTGGTAGTATATATAAGTCCATGCCACTCTCTCACTTCGTCCCAGCTTACCCTTCCCCCTCCCCGTGTCCTCAAGTCCATTCTCTACATCTGTGTCTTTACTCCTGTCCTGCCCCTATGTTAAAAAAAAAAAATTTATAAAAAAATGTTCTGAAGAACCTAGGGACAGGCCAGCTGCTGTCTTGATAGGGTCATAACAGGACTTCTTCACCCACCCTTCATGATTTCTCCTGTCAAGCTCCAGCTCATTTCTCTAACCTTAGGACTCCTCTCTATTTCCTGCACCTGAGACTTTTAGGGTTTTTCTTCTTTTGTTTCTTTGTCTTTTGTAGTAAGGATTATAATTAATATGGTTTTAGTGAAGATTATTCTTATGAGGATTATAATGGATTATCTATGTAAAATGTAACAGAATGTCTAGTGGGATTTTTTCCCTGTTGTCCTGGATTTATGGCTAAGGTCCAAAGCCCAAAATCTGTCAGTACTTAGGGACAGCTTCTTTTTACACAACTGACTGGGAAGAGCCAGAATTGCTTTATTAGTATCACTCCTTCATCCATAAGATGGGACAAGTAGGGACATCTGAGGTTGTCCTGTTGAGGAGAGCAGTGTTATCAAAAGAAGTAGTTCCCTCAATTCTCTGGTCTCATCTTGCTTCCTTGCTGAGGATTTACAGATAAACAGGAAATTAAAATAAAGAGTGTGCTAAATGATATTATGGGAGAATCATGAAGTGTCATAGCATCATTATTATATCTATATGTCATCCCAAAACTTTTTCCTCAATTCCAGACCCAGTTTCCTGTGAGGACATCACTTAGTTACTTCAAATGGCACTAAGACAAAGCTAAATTTATTCTTCTCTCTACCCCCAACCAAGTGTCTTCCTTTCAAGTGATCCCTATCACACTAAATGTTTCTGAAACCAGACATTTGGAAATTATCTCTGACTCTTTTCTTTCCTAAAATTCCCTAATCTCTGATAACTAATCCTATTGATTCTACCTTCTGAATAACTCTCAGCATCACCTATGTCTTGCCATTCTCATTGCCACTGTTCTGATTGGTTCTGATTAATGCTCTGTCATCTGGATTTTGCTGTTGGTGCTTCTAATTGGTCATTCTGTGTCCAGTCTTGCTCATCTCTCATCCATTCCACACACTATGATATGTTCACGGTATTAGTTTCTAGGTGGCCATGATAAATTATCACAAACTGAGTGTCTTAAAACAACAGAAATTATTGTTAAATAATTCTGCAGACTAGAAGTTCAAACTCAAGGTGTCACTGTGGCCATGTGTCCTCTGAAAGCTCTAGGGAAGAGTCTGTCCCATGTCTCTCTCCTGGCTTCTGGAAGCTGCCAGCAATCCTTGATAAGTTTGGCTGGTAGCTTCATCATTCCAATTTCTGTCTCCTTCTTCACATGGCTGTCTCCCCTCTGTGTCTCTGTATCAAAATCTCTCTCTCCTTGTAAGGATACCAGTCATTACATTCAAGGCCTACCCTATTCCAGTATAACATCATCTTAACTCAATTATGTCTGCAAAGACCCTATTTCCAAATAAGTGCACGTTCACGGGTCTGGGGGCTTAAGATGTTGACATAGCTTTTGAGGGGACACAATTCAATCCGGAACTGTTTCTGAAACAACCAGCCTCAGATCATTTTCCTTCTCAAAGGCTGT